>NW_024041151.1:22781277-23448644 GCF_014851395.1 Micropterus salmoides | reverse complement strand
AAACACGAGACGATTAAGTTCACAACTAAAGCTCAAAGTATAAACCAGCCAGCCGCAATATAACTTAAAAGGTAAATAATCACCAACGCATATGACGAAACAAACCCCTAAAGCAGACTACAGGTGAAAAGTCATTAAACTCCAGCTCTTGCTCTCAAAACTGGCCCTCACTGTACTATTTGTCAAGGTCACAGGACATGTGTTGAATTATTTGTGTTACTCAATTTCTACAGAGAAACAGAATAAAGCTATTAAAACAGATAAGGTCTCCGTCAGACAGCCAGAATTACAAACTCATAACCTACACTTGCGGTTATGTAACTTCTTACATAACTACTTTTACAGATACTGATGGTTAGCAGGAAGCTATAGAGGATATTTTGGTAGAAAATTCCCAGAAGAGGAGGCCTCTACATGAACTGTGGGGCAAAATCCCAAGAGCAATTTCTTTTCTAGTCGCACAGTGATCAAAGAGCTTGTCTGGAAAAAGGTCCGATACAAGTGTGAGAATAACTGCTGACCTCAGCTGGGTCGTGGGTCCACTGGCCATCCACGTAAAATTTGTACTGATGCTCCCCTTCGGGTAGATCGACAATGGCCACAAAGGTGTTCTGACTTTGACAAGAGAGAGCATTTGGCACAGAGATAAGTTAACACACAGTATTTCTCTTTGAATCTTCAACCTCATCAATCATATGTGTGCCCTCTAATTAGTGAGCTGAATTTAAACAAGTCAACTGTCAAGTTAACTGAATAAAGCCTTCTAGAATAAAAACCTTCTTACGAAGTGTAATTAGAGATATAGTGAAATTTCAGTTCACCTGTTTCATTCATATAACCAGCTGTTCCATGAAAAACAATCTTAACAGTTTTATTTGATTGTTATTAGCTTAAATGTTTTATGTTGTGTTAAATGTTTTATTGACAAAATGTCGGGCTACTCTGAAAAAACACACTATCCCAGAGTTCCCCTTCACCTTCTAATAAGGGGAATCTTGTTGGCCCAGTTGTTGAAGGATCCAGAGAGGTAGACCTCCTTGCCATCTCCAGTCCAGCGAAAGACTGTTGGTCGGTCTAAAGTTGGCCCTTTGTCGTCTGCTTCTAAGTCTTGCTGCCATGCAAGGAACTCCTCTTTCTCTAAAGGAGCCTAAAATACCCATATAAGATCCACCATTAATTTACCTAATGTACCAACAGAGGCCAGCAGATCAACTGTCTCTGAGACAGCAGCACAACTCACCTTCAGGTCTTCACCATGAAAAATATCTGCGTCCTCTGGGCTGTCCATCAGGATTTTCGGCCTCTCTCCCTCCTTGGTACCTCGGCTGTCCCTCCGCTGCGCCTTCTCCCCCTGGCCCATGGCAGCCCTCTCACTGCTTGTGTTCCCCATGGCTTTGTCTTCTTGTAGGCTAGTACAAGGTCACTGTGATTAGTCACAGTAAAGTTTTAAAGCCAAGCAGCAACTCAGAAAAAGCTGCTCGAGATCAGATTTTAAAAAAAGAAAAAAGGTCATTAATTATTAATAGCTGTTACTGGAATACTAGCAACAGTTACTTTTTAAGGCCTCGTGAGTCAAATGAGAAAGATAACCTTTTTAAACTCCTTGGGCGCTGAAGTGCCGGTCTAGAATGACTTACAATGACTGCAACAGCTGAATAAGTTAACTCAAATGTGCAAATAGCAAATTACAGGCAGCAGTGGGTCAGAAACATGCAGAAGGGCTTGACTTCACATCTGACAGCTGAATTTAGCAGTTCTTTACAGAAAACAAAAACATAATAATAAAACAATCCCAACAGTTGGAAACTAAGAGTGAAAAGGTATTTTTCAACACACCACCCGGGCGCCGGCACCATTATAGTTTAAGCATCTTGTGATTTTAGGCTTAAAATTATACTTACATAACAATTCTTTCAGCATGACACCCTCTATTAAAGGACCAGTGTTTTGTTTGACACCATATTTACTACATATCACATATTTGTTACATTACTACTAACCATTTTCAAAGTGTAACACTGTGTTTAAGTATTTGGAAATATTTCAGTAACAGCAGTAATTTCACTACAGTATAAAATTAAATTTGCAGAATAAGCCAATCTGCACTGCTAGCTGCATACACAAGCAATGATAACATAACCTTGACAAAATAAAAACAGATATAGCATTTACTGTAACGTTAATACATTATCTGTTTTCTGGATGTTTTAAGTGAATGAAAAGTGACATTGACAACGTCAGCCAGAGCTGTTTAAAATAGGTAAATTATCATCAGGCGATTATAGGTGTAGGTGTCACTAATACATAAACTCAGCTGAAGGTGATGCAAAATGGTGGCACAAAAGGTTTGCGAATATTCAGCGTCTGAGTCAGGTGTTGAGTGAGAGCTGGTTTTCAATAGCTCAAATACTACAGATTTTTCTGTTCAAATACATAAAAAGATCTTTAATTTTCCTCTCAGTGTCTGCTCATGAAAGTTAAATCCAGTGTTTACTGCAAAATCCCACTTTATAATAACTTGGGTAACTGTGACTATGAGTCGGGGTTTTTATGCTTTTTGAGCATTACTGTTGACGGCATTAAGATTGTAAGTGTTTATTTATTTCCATGGTGTTCCGACAATATTAGTGAGATTCTTATTACAAAATGGATGTGTATTATGCAGCGTAGTTATCTAGCATAACGGTACTGCAGTGCCACGCACGACGTCATGTCAACTTACTGATGTTGACATTAGCCAGAAGTAAGTTAGTGACCACTGGGGGGGGGCAAAGGCTAACGTTAGCGTTAGCACATCTTAAAACATGCTGTGCAAGAAAATAAACTCTATTTCTTAGTCTTGCGGGACTATAGCTTCATTCACATGCGCTGACTGGACGGCAGTTGATTTAGATTCAGCCAATGGTACTGTAATGAGTGACAATAAGAGGTAACGTTAAAGTTAACGTTACATGGTTTACTAAAGCTAACGTTAGTTAGCAGTTAGCATCAGTGGGTTGTGTAGCCCCGGCGTCCGGTTTATTCAAATAGAGCTTGTGGCTGCTACATAGGTGTGACACCAATGAACACACTGACTATAGAAACAGCGTGTTACCTGCGAAGCGTGTACCGTCGTAGCTGTCCGTGTTAGCTCATCAGACCCATTTCATCGGTGCAAAAAACAAAAACATTTGGTCACGCTAAACAAACCCGCCCCCTCGTTTGCGCAAGCGCAGTAGATCCAATATTACAAGATGCGATGTACTTTATCAAAAACTACTGAATAATTACACACAATTTCCCCCACGTGCGCTTATTGTCGTACAAACAGTTTGCATCTTGGCAATCGTGTAATATTATTTAGTCTCAGTCATATTTTAGTCAGCCGTCTGGAATGGGAGTTGTAATTGTAGATACTCAACACTAGATGGAAGCGTGAGTCAAGTAGCCTACAGTGACAATTGTACAGTAAGACCGGAGCCTTCTGTTCTGTATGCAGGTAGTGTGCTGATAAACGGGTGAGCCTTCATTTCTAATTTCTATAAAGTGCATTTTTCTGTAAAACTAGTGTACTCTAAGAAATATGTCTAAAATCCAACTGTTACAGATAGTGTCCATTTTAATTAAATAGGTGACCTTTGCAACTCTTTACAAAAAATGTCAACTGCAAAGACAATGCAGGCTATATCGTCTCTTATGTAGGCCTTCATATGGCATATTGCACCATAGACTATTGGTTATGAGAAAAGAGACTTTTATGTTGTGATCTGTTGCCACCGATTAATGATTCTTTCAGCTAAATGTAGGCTACAGCAGCTTTGTGCCATTCACCGTTCTTGGCATTTACCATGGGTCTGTTCAGCAATAGCCTCTGTCATGTGCAGTGAGTGCAGCTTGCCATTCCCACAAAAAGGTCTTTAGGTGGCCTTTGAACTATGGAGGTCCAGCTGTAACAATGCTTTATAAGGTTACCTTCAAAACTAAGGTCACACTTTGTTTCCTCCTGAATGATGTAATGCCTGATCCTAGGACAGTCCCAAATCCTCATACAGGGTTCCCACATTTAAGGACTTTTTAACTACCTTAAATTCAGGGGACCAAACATGGCATTGTTTGAGACACGGATACTGTTACTGTTAACTACTACAACTAACTACAACACTGAGAAGTTTTATAATGAGATAATTAACGGGCTTTACAGAAGCTCACAGACAACAAATAAAAAGAGAGAGAGAGAATTCTCAATTGTGCTGTAGTACAGTCATGGCTGACTGTGTGGTGGAACGTAGCCTATTTACTAATGGTAATAAATAGTACATAACTTACATAACTTAACTTAACTAGTAAATAACTTCCATTTCTATTCTTGCTTAAGAATATATATAAATTAAAGCACTTTTAATGGCCCATGTCTAGGACACATCTCATGTAGTGTAGCCATAATCAGTGTTATTAGTAACACCTGTACTGGACCAATTAAAATGTCTCCTGTTTGTCAGTATTCTTAAGTTGTATAATATTACAGTAGTTGTTTGGATTTATTTAAGGCTGTTACTGTTGCAATACAAGCTGAACATCTCATCATCAGCAATGTCTGTCTTACATGTTCTAACAATAGCATGATAGATACATTTTCTTTCCAGAGTCTTTTGATCTTTCATCTCCTGGAATACAGTTCTGTACGTTCTGTTACAGTATCTACTTTTAGCAGAGTCATTTTGAGCTGCAGCAAAAGCTGACAAAGTGTGGATTCATCTTTGTTTTGTCCCCATTCCACCAGTTCTCTTTTGTTCAAACTTCGACACAGATTTAATAGAACTAATGATGTTCACCCCCAAACATCCTCCAGATGCGGGGGGAGGGGGGTGAATGCTGGAGGCTTTGGCACATAATGAGGAGCTAAATAAAAAGTGTCCAGCAGAGATGTGTGAACTGATGGGAGGTTAGATTTCACTGGACTGTTTCAAAACAGAAGAATCTACATTTCACAAGGCCCTTTTATCTAGAATGTCACTGCAGACACAGACTATGGGCACAGTCACAGTTGATTGCGGTACCCAGATGTCAGTCCACACCAGGTGTTCAATTACAGAGATTTAATTTTTCCCTTTGCAGCCTTTACGCCTTTTAATACCCAGCATATATTGTTGGTTTCGCCTCAGATGGCTTCTGATCTGGGAGAAATTATTATTGACAAATGTGAAAACAATAAGACTTACACAATTTGCTTATCGTGCAGATAGAGTAGAAGAGAGATGTGTGCAACACTTTAAAACTCGAGAACCAGGCATGTTAGACGACTGTCCTGGAACCAGACAGGCTGTAGTTGGCTCTCGTCTGCTTCGGAAACTGAGTGGGCTCCAAGGAAAAAGTTGGCCTGGCTGGAGGAGGTGGGATGTGATGTTTGTGCTTGCATGCGGAGGTGGATTTAAACATGGATTGGAGAGATGGAGATGGAATGTTGTGGCGTGTTTTTAATGTGTTGAAAATCAGTTGGCAATGGTAGAATGAGGACTGAGGTGGCAGTGGGTAAACCCTGATACTGGATCATTTTGTTATTTTGAAAGCCGTCTTTACTTGTGTTTCAGCCAATGTGATTAGACCTCCTACTTTCTTTCTTCCTATCTGTCTGTCTATGCAGACGTACAGTATTTTTAAATGAAACTACTATATTATATACTGTAAAACTTCAGTTTAAAAAAACATGTCAGGTAGGTTCTCCATTCAGTGTTGTTTGACCAGAAACTGCATTTCAATCTGGAGTTGGTCCATCGGGCGCTGTACAGTGGCTACCCACTGCTCCCTTAGGGATGGGTTGAATGCAGAGGATGAATCTCGCTACATGTATGTGTTTGTGACAAATAAAGTACCTATACCTGTAAAAGCCTAGTCACAGTTAGATGCCTGTCCCTTTTACTAACCTGGTGAGTCTACTAGGGGGGTGACGAGATTTTGTGCCATGAGATCTTTCAATATTAAAATGTGATGATATTTCTTGTCAGGGAAAAAGCTTTTTTGCGAGATTCACACAACTGACACCTTTCACACACTGTCACGCCACACATCAGCTTTCTCACACAGTGAAAAACAAATGTATAACTGATAAAGTTGACTCGCTGTGATCTGCACCATGTCAGAGCCTTAGTGCATTATATTCTGTTATATTTTTATATATTTCAGTTGTCACGTGCCACCTGAATTTTGTGTTTCCCTCACATAAATAAAAACATTTCCACCATAAATTTAAGCAAAAAAGGCTGACATTGGTGCAAAAAAAGTCACCAGAATGCAGTAAATGAAGTGTTTAACCCTCATAATTTCTATGTAATTCGACATTAAAGATTCCTTAAAATATATAAAATCTCGTCTTGTCTCGTTCTTGTGAACCCAATTTTGTGGATCGTCTTATGAGTTAAGTGTATTCTCACTGCGCTAGTGACTACATGTTTTGACAAATAAACACAGGTCTCAATGAGAAGCCTGGTCTGATTTTATTTTTAGAAGTGCTTTTCATGGATAAAACCTCTGAAAGCTCACCCTGTCCCCCACTTGAGCGAGTTCTAAGCTGCTTAGATTGCACACAAAACAAATGTTTAAACTTTTGTCAGTGTGGACATGCTACACATCAGACATCGGTTAGATTCTCCACAGTTCAATCCTTCAGTTCATTTTATGGAACCAGTGAGCACCAATGTGTTCTTGAGGTTGGCCTAAATGGGCTGTCTCCTGGGGCTAGAACAAATGAATGATTCGTAATTGTTATGTTATCCAATAGCCTAATATTTAAACAAGTTGTATTGGTGCTGGTTAAAATAAACATTGTGATAGTAACCTCTTTGCTGAGCAATGGTTTTATGCAAAAGGAATTAAAGGCCTATCCCAAATATAGACAGGGGGGGTTCAGTGATTGAAGCCAATAAAAGCTCGGTCTATTAATTGAAGTTTACACTATGTTTTTATTATAAGACAACCTGAATGCCTTATATATGATATAACTTTACACTCTAAAGCCAAAAAGACTAAAGATAAAGAACAAAGTCTCATTATAGACCTACGTTGGCTAACAGACCTGCTGATGAACTCTGTGATGTGACTGATGTGTTAACATTTTACTGTGGCCCCATTCTGGCACCACTTCCCCAGAGCCATGACTACACTGCCACTGTTGTTTACCATTACTCATCCCTGCTGAGTGAAGCCATCACACAACAGCAGCCAGCCGCACCACAGCACCTCAGCCAGCTGCTGGCCCTGATACGCTCTCTGTAGGACAAGCCAGATAACCTTTATACTGAGCTCCTTTGGATTACACATGGGGGGCGATGACTCACAAAGTCACACTTTGACATCTGTGCATGCAACACACTTGGCACGCTTGTATTCATGCACTTCAATGAAAATGCGTTGTATTAAAGTGCAGACATTTTAACGTTAAATACATTTTATGTTATTCTGCATTTCTAATTGTAAACAAATTCCATAAAAAACAAATTTTGGATGTTAGTACATCTCTCCATGCTTTCTGACTCCCAAACCTTGTCTGTGGCCCCATGCTCATTGGTTCCTACAGAAGAAACCTTTGAAAACAAGTCACAAATATAAATTCCTTTTTTAAAAGGCTGTGTGAATTCTTCAGATTTCTGGACATTGTAGCTTTTATAAATTTTTGTGGGGGAATGTATTTAGAGGCGGGTTAACACACATTCAGTGTGGGACTGATTCCAAACCATAGTACCCATGATCATGGTAATGAAGGAAGATGTCGGCCAGAGCAACACTGTGTCTCAGTGATGTGTTTATGGTCTACGTATGGCACAGAAGAATAAGCTATATCCGACTTTGGCTATATGGACAATACTTGTTAGTAGGATTAATTTAATGTTGGTTTTGGTCTTTTAATGGGATCATTGCTCAATAATATAGAATATTGTGAAATGTATTCTTTAGCAGCAAGGCCTCTAGGTAAATCCTGAAAACATGGCATATACAGTACAGCAGTAATTTAAAAAACTCACACTGCTTGCTTGATCAATCAGTTGGCCTTCCATCTTGTCAAGATTTGCTATGGTCTACTAGAAGTTTAAATTTACTGGAACAGCTCTTCTGAATTGAGGGTTCCATGGACACCCTCTATCAAACTGAGTCATACACAATACTGCATCCTGATTACACATCTGTGTAAGAGAACTTCAAAATTGTTTCACCACGCTGGCATATTTGTTCATCTGTGTATGATTGGACAAAAATGACCTAGTTAGATGGACATTTTTAAAGTATAAATGAAAATGGTATACTACTCAGTTATAATGCACATTCTGATTTAGTTAAATACTTTGCTTAGCCTTTGCCATTCATTGTAAATTGTTAATATCTATGAAGGTGTTATAAAAAGAAACAGAGAAAAGAACATTTACAGTGACAAAAAGAAACAGACACTCCTTTGTGCCTTTTGCTGCTTTGTGTGCTGTGGTTTCCATACCTAGAAGACAGAGATGTGGCCTGTCTGCTTTAGTTTCAACCCTTCTCGAGTCAACCCTGTAAAATGTAGTAGGCCTTTATTTGGCAACATGAGGACTTGATCATAAGCTGAATATCCCAAATGACACGAAGGCTGCATCAAAGGGCTTAAAACGATCCTTCTCATTAGCTCAGTAATTTCTGAAGCTGTTTGGTGGTGCAACCTAGGACTAATTCAGAGCTCAAGCTTCACATTTGACTTAGCATTCAATGTAGCAATTAGCCCGGCCAAGAACATCATCATTGAATCTGTTATGAAACAATTACATAATATCCTCATCTAAATGATTTCACTCCCACACGCGCTCTCTT
Source organism: Micropterus salmoides (assembly GCF_014851395.1). Taxonomy (NCBI): domain Eukaryota; kingdom Metazoa; phylum Chordata; class Actinopteri; order Centrarchiformes; family Centrarchidae; genus Micropterus; species Micropterus salmoides. Next base: position 23,439,836 of record NW_024041151.1, on the reverse strand, counting down.
ATTCTTTGTGTCCTTTAATCCTTGTTTCCTGTTTTGCCTCTGTGTGTCTGTCTCTTTCTCTCTCTTTCTACAGCATGCAGCTCTCTTACTGTTTGACCTTCAGTTTAACATTTTGTTGAGATACTACTCCTGTTCGCTTCTTTGTCTTACTGACAGATAAAAAAAAAAATAACAACACAAGCTTCAGGGCAGCAGAGGCTTTATAGCTACACTGTCTGACTACTATGTTTTCCTTCTCTATTGTTTTGTTTTCCTTCTTTATTTTGGTCAATTTAACTTTTTAAAGCTTGACAAGCCTTCGAGGCAAAGCAATGTTTAAACCCCTCTCTCTTGCAAGAGACCTCTTGGCAGTGAGAGAGAAAATGTAGGCAGGTGACAGGGCCAGTGGCCATGATACTGTGAGAGCCAGGTTTTTGTCCTCTTTATGTAAGCTTGAGCAGACACTCCGCCCCCATCTGCTAAACAATTGCCACTTCTAACTATCCCTGTGCTGCGGCCCTCTTGACATTCAGACTGTAGTGAGTGAGAATAAATGGGTATGGTCTTCAGGGATAGCCTTTGCCCTCTGTGGTGCAATCAAACTTGATGAAGCAACAGTTCTATCATGCCATGGAGGAGGAAGCTGATAACTGGCTCAATATAAAACAAGTGTAAATTCAATGCTTCTTTATTCCCTCTGTAATTGACTGTCACTAAGTGACAGGGGATTGTCATCTGAAATGAGGCCTGATGCTAGCAGATTCAGCTTTAGCTAGCTAGTGCGAACCCTCAAACCCTGTGAGTTAGTTGAAAACGCTGTCTCTGTCTCTGACTTTTAATGTTTCCAGCTGATTTGTTTTACCCAGCTAAAGAGTCTTAAATATATGCTCATGATGGCTGCATCCAGTACATGATATAACACTGAAAGACAGGCTAAAACTACAAGTCACAGGCAAAAAGGGAGCATCTTTATCAGCCGAAGATCGATTTACATCTTCATCAGCTGAAGACACTGAAATAAACAGAGCATTGATTGTGTATTGAAGGGCACAGCTACGTAGCTTTGTTTAATAGTACAGTATAAAAATATAATTAAACTGTTATTTGTACCAACATAATCCTGGGATGGTTTAGATGCCCACAGCCAACATAGTGGTTTGATTTATGATTGAATTAGGGTGACCATATGTCCTCATTTTCCTGGACATGTCCTCTTTTTGGGACCTAAAACATGCGGGATTTCTTAATTGCCCAAAATGATTCAGCTTTTTCTTTCTACAGTCTGCATTCATTGTGCGCTTTGACCAGTATCGGCATTATTCCATTTTACTCTTTGGCTTGGGACTACAGGGACTTTTTTCTACATACCGGGACTTCTCACAAGCTGCCGGTACTCTTTCCTGCCCTCTCCACCAGTGCAGACAAAGTTGAGAGAAGATCGGGTGCTTTTTTATCCAAGCGTGTGCATAATGTTGCTCATCAATGTCACTTTTTTGTAAACCGACCAATTATAGTCTGAATGGGGAAGGATATTAAAAAAGGTTGACATGGTGCTCCAGCAAACTTTCAAAATGTTAAATTTTGTTATGCACGAAGGGTTATGATTATTGACAAGTTAGCTCTTAGCGTCAACAAATTAGAGACTAACCACCATATAGAGCATTTTTCTTGCACAAGGATTGAATAAGAACTACGCACCATAATGAAACTGCTGTAAATGGATATAATATTATACTAGAGGTAAGGTATATATGATACCATTATCTGAAATAATAATGAATACACTAATATTGCCTAAGCGTAGAGCCTCTGCAGTGGACAGATGTGGATTTAGCCAGAGCAAGGATGTCACTATATGAATAATTGCTCCTTTTGCCGCCTCTCTTATTAGTATATGTACACAGAGTTTTGTTCACAAATGGTAAATCCACCCTTTGAAAGATCTGACACATTTGAAAGAAGGTAGCTGTCAGAAAAGTTGAAAACATTAGAATATGTAAAGAACATCCCCACTTTTGTTCTGCTATTTATTTTACAGCATTAAGCAACAAACAAAGGACACTATCAGCCAAACAGATATTTTTTAAATTTATTATTGTTGTAATATGTGTGTGTGTGTGTGTGTGTGTGTGTGTGTGTGTGTGTGTGTGTGTGTGTGTGTGTGTGTGTGTGCGTGCGTGCGTGCGTGTGTGTGTGGAAGGGGGTGGGGTGGGGTGGTGAGGGGTCTGTCTTCTTTTTTGATATATATATAATATAATAATAGTAATATATAAAACAATCAAAAATGATGCTTCGCTTTCACAACAGAAAAGGATGAGTTATCAAACAAACTGCATTGACTTTTGCAGTAAAGCAAACAATAAGCAAGAAGACATGTTTATCAAGTCACAACAGCATGCAAAAACACCCTAGTGCTGGCTACATAATGATATATATAATGATATTATTTTCATATTGCTGCAATTTCAGTCGCTGCTCATTACTATATATACTGTACTTCCACCTACCTCATGTACATAAAAATACCTACTATGCTATTATACTACTATATATATGCACATATATATATATATATATATATATATATATATATATATATATATATATATATATATATATCCATCCATCCATATGGTGCATCCCGATGGTAAATGTATATTTTTGTTTGTTTATTTGTGTAGTTCTTTGTTGGTATTCATGTTTTAAAAAAAAAAAATGAGAAAAGACACAACCCCAAGATTCTCAAGATGGAGAGTAAATGCCATGCATTTATTTCAGCACTGTGACTTATCCCTCAGACAATTAAGATTCATGTCATTACAATTCTTTATTCACTAAGAGGACCTTGCATTGACCCGTCATTACATGGCATAAACACTACCTAAGTTCAACTCATTACACTATGTTTCCAGTGATTCTATGGGCAGTTTCATGTGCATTTAAATTGTTGGATAAATTTAACATTATAGAATTCCCAGTGCCTCTGTATATTAACAAAAGACAAATGTTTGCACATCACCCATTGTCTTTCAGTATTTAATTACAGTGATTATGTCACACAGTAGTCCATCTACAGCTCATTCCCACAGTGCAAATAATTCAGACACTAGAACAGGAGAGTAGACATTTCCACCTTGTGCAGCAGCTCTGAGCACAGCAGGAACAAAATGTACTACAGTATATGGCAGTATGTACACGTCACTTACTGGGTTAGCTTTCGTTAATGTTCACTTCACATCCTTTTTCATAGTTAGTACTTCAGAAGAACATAGATTCTTGGATGAAAATGGGAAAAACAGAGGATATATCAGAGGATACAGGAATAAATACAGCATTTTTAATGCATAATAATAATTTATACTGTTATGAATAGCAGTTCTCATATAATATTATGTACGCGGATAGCTTTCATTCCTGTTTGGTATATGTTCTGATAATGGCAGCTGCAGGGTTAATCTCCTCCCAGAAGCCTTGTCAAACAGTACCACTAATGAATCTGCATGTGCCTCTGTGTAGCGTGATTAACAATTTTGATGGGGAATAACACAATCCCATTACAGTAGCATGGAACTATTATTAGGACATGAGGCCCAAAGGAATGAATACTTGAAAGAGTAACAGCCTGTCACACTAACATACCCACATGGAGAGGTGTATCATGTTGCTGGAGGGCCGTGGAGTGTAGTATTTGTAATTTAATAAAGAGTGTGAGCATCCTAGGAGCTTGTCTGATTGTGTGCATGATCTGTATACTCAAAGGTTTCAGAAATATCACTGACTGACTGACTGACTGGTCGTGAGTGGGTTTTGAATGGTTGTCTGCCTTGTCCTATCCCTCACATTTGTTGGAAGCCGTTGAGTTTTGGAGTTGGGACCTGTGTCAGCTGCTGTCACTTGCGTCATGAGTGTGTCAGTCAGCATGCGTGTTTTCAGTGTTGTGGGGTTGAGGTGATGCAGAGGAGGAGAGATTCTGTCGATGGCTTGATCCGCTGTCTCTCAGTGCTTCATCCAGTTTGCTCAGTCGCCGTCCTCATGCCATCGTGCCATCACGTCTTTCTTCCTCCGCTCATCTGTAGTCTACAGGGTACACCCTCTACCTCTCTCCCTCTCTCTGCTGGGGTGCAGTGGAGGATCCTGGACTATAGAGGCAGACGGATGTGCATGGCAGAACTATTGGGCCGTGCAGCCAAAACATAGATGGCACTCTCCTTTAAAAAGTCTGCCCAGGTCACTGGCCTGTTGAAAGAAAGAGACCGGGTTTTATTTGTTTGTCAAAAATCCCTTTTTGCAATAATGACTATAATAATGACTTCACTGGAAGAAATAGGCCATTAAACACGGTATGGAAGTTGGGTAGTACTGATAGATGGACTAACACACTATTGGTTTTGGTCTTTTCAGAAACATACAGAATAACACTAGTCATTTCCTGACCACACTCAAAAATGTAATCCGGATCTTTATTTTTGGGTTGTAAGTGTCTTGCTCATTACAACCACTCTAAATATGTAGATGTGCAGACATTATCCCACACAGCATACACCACTTTACAATACAAAACAGTAACCATGCAGCGCAAATCATTTGATAATATCATTATAGTGAGCGTCTGGTCTCATGCTGCTTTGAAAATTCAATTATAAAAACAATGTTTGTCAGACCTCTAAGCATGTCTAAGCATGTTCTGCTAATTAGTATATAACTTAATAAGACTCTTGGGTAGCTCTCTTTGTAATTTTGGTTCCCTGTAGTCGCTGCTGAAGTGCTTGTGTATTAGCTAAAATAATTGCAACATTTTGTAATGTGGCATGAAGAAAAGCCTCAAAAGTCATGACATATCAAAGAAGACCGGTCTTCATTATCTGGTGACAAAAATTGACTTTGAGGTCATATTCTGGGGCAGTGATGCCTGAAGCAGGAAGGTTGTTGCCGTCTAGGCTGCAATCTTCTAGGCTGCATTGTCTCACTCAGTATGAATCCCACTATTGCTGCCCACGAACAGCCATATGAAGGCCATATGCAGGCTGGTCCAGTGGGAAAGGTATAGGCTTATTCTAACCGGGTGAACAAGTATATGTAAATTTCACTGCTGAGGGGAGTCTGAAGGCCTGTAAAGCCCATTAGAGGTAAGAGCTTGTGGGAACAGAGCTTCACCAAATTGGTATTTACTGCAAGGTTTTATTTTAAACTGTTTTCAAATTATTCCCCCGACTCACACACACACACACACACACACACACACACGCACAGTCACTTAAAATGTAAGTGGACAAACCTGCTTTCATCAGTCTTGCTCCTCTCACTGCCAGAGCTGGCTGGACTGCTCTCACATATGGGGCCGACATGACTTATACTTTACCAAAGGACAGAGAATAAACAGACAGACAAGGACAAGTTAGATAGTAGGCTTGAAAAAAAGGTCAATGAAAGGAAAAGACATTTCCTTGCACTGAAAAAAAGGGGAAAACAAGATAATTCATGAAGAAGGAAAATGCACCCTAAATTGTTTCACCATTCCATTCACACAGGGTGATTTTACCAATTTAATTCCTACATTCAAATAAAACTAATTTGGACGGAATACAAAAGGCAGAGAAGCCATCATCACTGTGGTGGCATCTCTCACTTGTAAACATGGCCTTTCTGTGTGGAGTTTGCATGTTCTCCCCGTGTCCATGTGGGTTCTCTCCAGGTGCTCTGGCTTCCTCACAAGTCTAGGTTAATTGGTGTCTCCGAAATTGTCCTTAGGTGTGGATGTGAGTTCTTGTGTGGCCCTGTGATGGACTGGTGACCTGTCTAGGATGTACCCTGCCTTTTGCCCGATGTCAGCTGGGATTGACTCCAGCCCCCTGCGACCCTGTACGCAGGATAAGCGGTTGACGATGGATGGAACAAACAAGAAGTCTTTTCTGGACTGTGCTGTTATCAGCCAACAGTACACTTTAGCTTTGAAAAAATGGAAACTAAAAGCCACAGGCTTTTTTTTGATAAAAGTTATTGTATTTTCATAAATTGCATCACTCAAAGACTCATGTTGATTGCATTCTGAACAGCATGCCAACAAGGGATGGACCAGGAATTGCAAAGACATAGCAATATGCCAACACAGGGCAAATGGTTAGCCACCGCCCCTCCAATTTCTTGCTAGTTTGGTAGTTTAAGTCTGAGATTTTTTAGTTGAAATTCAATTCTCACAGTGTGTGTTGCCTATCTATATTAAATGGGGTATTTCTTCTGAATGCAAGAAATCACAGAGTTTGATGATTTAGGACAGACCTTTTTTTAAAACTATTTGGTGTGGTCAGAAGCTGTCAAACAGCAATATTAGGCTATTTTGGCTCAAATAATATGATCATCATCCCATAGGCATCCAGGAATTGAGCGAACCTTATCAAGTAAACTAAAGATGTGGTGGGGGGGTGTCGTTTCCCAAGTTTTGTGTGAGGGGAGGCCCATAGTCTCAGACTTTGAAAACCCCTGATTTAAATTATAAGCAAGCAATGGTTCCTGCTGAGTTTAATGCAATTAGCTGCTTTGATTTCCAGACTAAGGAGATTGGACAGAAGAGGTACCTTAATGTTATTGTTCATAGCCTGTTTCTGTCATAACCAGTGTCACACTAGTGTTTTTAAACTGAATAACTTGCCTGCCAACCGTGATTAACCCATACATCTCTGCAGCATCTTTCACTTGCCATGTTTCCAATTGTCAAGCGAATGTGTAGTGAAACATAAAATGTTGCAAAAAAGAAGATGAAAGTAAGGTGTGTTTCCACAAACTGGTATGTAAGGATTAAACTACACTACAGTATAGTTCTGTCAGAAGTTGGCAGTATAGGCTACATTATGCATGGCTGTAATAAACAGCAGGTTTGGTGGTAAATCTTCTGTCAATCAAATAATCATTTCTAAATTATTCTTGACGTTCTCTTTCCAACCATAATTGTTGACGATACAGACTTTACAGTCCAAAATCAGTGGGTGAGCACACTTTCATTTCTGACAAAAAATCTTTACTCAAGGTCAGCTTACTGGCTTTTCTGGAGCTTTAAAATACATCTCATGGTCTTACTCAGCAGGCAGAGTTAACCTAGTTTGATCTAATAAAAATCCAGTGAGTGGTCCTTGGGTTAAAAATTTTTGTAACAACTGAAGTTTCCGAAGTCAACAAAGAACTTTCTCAACGATGTAAATTCTTCTGTTTTGGCTGGATTTTAATTCTGATGTTCAAAAAGGTTATGTTAAAATATGGAGCAAGACACTGACACTTTACATTTCACTAGAAACCCAAATGACTGTCTTCCACACCTACATGAGTCATGAGTTTTTGATCTTTCAGAGTCAGATAGAAGCTTCTGATTAACTCTCTGACTGATGGCTCCTTGAAAAACTCCTTTTCACTCTCACTCTGTAGCTCAGTAATGTCTATAATCCAGCGATCAAAGGAAGCAGAGTTTTCTGACTCATTTGATACTTGCTTTTTAATGAGCATGAATGTGGTTGCCTTTAAGTGTTATGTGTGGACCTGATTCACACCCTTTTGGTCCACTGTGCCCTCTTACATTGAGGCTTTTAACACGAGCCTCCCCTAAAGAGAACAAAGGCTTACTTTGGATCCCTATAATTAGAGGCCAGCCTGGATCTTATCCATGCTTCAGCATAACAAGACCTAATCATGTGATGGGCTCACATTCTGCACATTAAGCTTCATTCAAGGGTACATGCGTCTTTGATTGCTGAATGTTCAGAAAGAGTTCCAAGTTGGTGTTAAGAGGGTCCTCACTTTCTTTAGAGCGAGGGTTAAATTAACGAAAACTAAATCATGGGGTTGTCTGAGGAATATTTGAGGATTGCAGAGTGCTCGAGAGTGTTAAAGTAAGGAAAAGGAGACAAGCCATGCAGTGCAGAGTCTCACTCACCCACAATTCATAGGAGAGCAGAGTCCCATGAGTCTGTGGGGAATGCCGCATGTTGAATAGGTGAGAGGGATGGAATGGTACAGCACAGGAGATGTGACAGCACAAGAGTTTATGAGCAGTAACAAACACATGCACACGCATACATACACATACAATACACACTTGAATGCTTATGTGTTGCAGGCATAAGTAATAATAGTAATATAGCACTCTCAAACGGCTCATTCTGCATAATGAGCACTTTTAATATGTACTTCTACTTGATGCAGGACTGTCACTTGTAATGGAGAGCTCCGGCATTGTGGTATTGTTACTTTTACATGGATCTGAATACTTTTTCAACCACTGGCACACAAAATATCACACAAACACAGTGTATACAAACAAATGAACCTCATCAGAGTCAATTGGAGTTTAATTTCCATTCATTATTACTCTGATGATGTGTGTCTATGAGTATGAAACTAATAAAAAAGAGGTGATATTTTTTTAATATCCCATATATGGTGCAATATTGAGTATGATTCCTTATTGCATTTTCAAGTATAGACTACAGGGGATGGACACCATCAAAACAACAGATGTTCATTTCAATCCAGCACAATAATCATCCAGTAAAGACGGCTTTTTTCAAGGTAATGATGTTCGATTTTTGTTAAGACTTTGTCAGAGAGGTACTCATTCAACTCTAGGGTCCTTTTTAAGGCTGTACTTTGTGGTGGAGTTGCACCGGATTGCATTATATTGTGAAATGTAGCTAATATTTTGCCTTTCAGCCAGCATATTTGTTGCACGGTTGTTGTTATTGGATTGCCCTATACTATGTTCATGTTATTGTGTCCATACCCTGTAGCCATTTCAGGCACCAAACCTATATGATCTCAGCCACACAAAGCAGAAACAGTTCTGTGGTGAGTCTGACTCAAGAGTCTTTAAAAAAACCAAGCTAAAGCTACCAGCTTCATCAGTCTAAGACGTGACAATTTATTAATAGCTGGAATTCAGTCATATTCAGCATCAAACTTGTGTGGAACTAAGTGCCTGCCATCAACATGAGTAGCAGCACAGAATACATTATTGAATGAAACACATTACTTAATTACATTGGCATTAATGGCATTAATATGAGAGGAGGAAATGGTTACATTTACATTCCAATTTGTACTTGTTTTAATAGGATTTATATTGACATGATTTGAATATTTTTCTTGACAGAAGCAGAAACACTTTTGAGAAACAGTTCCTTGCTCATCACAAGGCCGTTTAGTATTTCTTTATCAGCGCTGCACTGGTGTGACTGCGTTCTGCACTGGTCGTCAATATGCCAGTCAAAAACAAAGCTTTGATTCTTAAGCAATCTGTTGCTGTCTCTGCAGAAAGACAGAGAAACAACATCGCCACGCCTGTCTTGTCTTGTTACAATGCACATTGGCTAGTCATACATTTGTAATGAGAGGGAGGTAACAAAAAAGTGCAACTCAATGTGGAAATGGTGACCAGATCCCCAATAGATGCCAAAATATGGTGAATTTGTGCTGCAGATACCTGTACGGTCATAGCTGTGGTTTTTGATTTGGCACACTAGCCAGAGGACGTGTTAAACAATAAATACAAACACCAGTGCAAAAACTGCAGGAGGCAGGTGACTCTGAACTGTAAGTTCATGTTATGTGTAATTGTGCTAAAAGTATAATTTGGCGATGTTTTGGGGGTATTTCTGTTTGGTTAATTATTTGATTTGTGAATATTATCTTTCCTTATCTCTGAAGCAAAATATGATGGTATGCAAAAGATGTAAACAACAAACAGTTGTTGCAGATGAGCCCTGTGACCAAGGTTTTGAGTTCCCTAATTATAATTGATTAATGTAGATGGCTGAAGTTTACTTTATTGAGGTGATTTTTAGAGTGTCCTTACTGAAAATAGCCTGCTGTGGCTGGAAATGAAGCTATGAGAGAGGTGAGAGTGAACCAAAAGAGAAGTTGTGGGCCACAAAGCTAAAGACTGTGCTGAAACTCACACTAAAGCTCTGAAAAGCCATGGGGAGCTGCAGATTCAGGTGATAACTAAGAGAGGCCGCTTTCATATTGTCACATTGTTTTCACATTGTCATTTGATACATTGTTATAAAAATATTGATTATATCTGCTTTGAATTATTGCATGATGCTTTACAGTAAAAAACAAAACAAAACAAAAAAACATATATATATATATATATATATATATATAGAAGGTAGTTATATGAATACCAAACATAATTCTTTGGAACAATGCTAAAATAATTACATGAATTATTAATTTGTATTGTTGTTTTTTTTCTATTAGTGGTAGTAGGTTCTTGGAAACGTTGTTTTGAAACACAGAAATTAATGTAAATCATCCAAAAATGTAAATAATATGTAGTAAGACCCAAAAGATGGATCTGTTAAATGAATTAGTTGTGTCATAAAAGGAAAGGAAAGGCAGCAAAGCTCTAAACAAAACATTTTAACTAGGAGTGACAGATATAGAGTCATTGTTAAAGTGGGTTCTTGCAGGTTTGCAACCAGAGATAAATTTATTTAACACATGAACAAGTTTTCTGTTGTCCAACACTGATGCTAAAAACACAGAAGCCTGTCTCAAAGGATTTTATCATTTGATATATTGAGTAAGTAAAGCAGTGTGTCATCTGCAAAGAAACGAAAATGTACACTGCGTATTTTGTCAACCAGAAGACGTATATGTAATTAGAAAGAAGCTTGTTATCTTGCTTCCAGTCTTCTTTCTCACTGCCTGTATTCCCTAAGCAACCAAATCTTTTTCCCTCTGCCAGCTGCAGTTTGCATGCAGAAATCCTCACTCCCCAAACTTCTGTCAGACATATACATAGACGTGCGCCTTTCATCTCAGTCCAGACATGGAACACTTTGGTTTCTCAAAGTATTCAAACTAGTGTTCTATGTTTAAATTTGGATATAGTGACTCTCTTTTGGTGTGCTCACCTCACATTGCAAGACTGCGAGTCTTTGTTGAGCTTGTTGAACCAGGACTGCTGGGCCTGGCGGCATTCTGCTCGCGTGATCACACCGTCTTTATCCAGAGCAAGACCCAGGAATACTGACCGTGCCTTGTCTCTCTCCTTGGCAGTCAACAGACGCACCAGTGAGTTCTAAGAAAAATAAAACCCAATGTTTGAGATTAGGTTTCTTTAATTCACTCATAGTAATTCCGTTCCCATTTCATGCTTTTGATTGCTGTAATTTGGGGGCCTGGAAAAGGTATTTTTATTACAATAGCACTCTCTGACATAATATACTAGCACTGTTTTACTCCATGCTACCCCAGAGTCACACACAGTCCATAAATAGCAAATTTAATCTCCCAAGCCAAAAACACGACACAATATTTAAACAGTTTTGTTGAATTTGTCCCTGAGCCTTTCTAGGCACACCAACAACCTATGTCTTGAAGATACCTTTTTTCAATTTGTAGAACAGAATTTACAAGGATGTTACAATGTAGCAACATCAGGCAATTTTAAGTAAGGCTCAGAAATCTTTTGTTTTTCAGTAACACCATACTATGTGATCACTGTAATTGTGGATATCTGCCACCACATGTGAAAGAATGTGAACACCCTTCACCTATGAATGACTGCAACACATTAGTTTATTTTTGAGTAGTGAGACAAGGCAAACCTTCTCATCACTCGGTCTAGTTGCTTTAGATCACGAAGTGAATGATAGGATGTAAACACAGTAACTTTGCGTTAACTAAACAGAAAATTACGAGATTTGAAGAATCAAGTAAGAATGAGAGGGAAAGCGAGACAACAAACTAGTTAACCTGTGTGTGTGTGTGTGTGTGTGTGTGTGTGTGTGTGTGTGTGTGTGTGTGTGTGTGTGAGAGAGAGAGAGAGAGAGAGAGATATCTCCGCTGGAAAGACAGTTTTAATATTATCGTGTAGCAGGTTGCAGTGCAATCCACTGTTCTTGTACAGTATGTTAAGTATGGTCTTGATTTTCTTTTTCTCCTGGTTTAAAAACCTGTCGGGATGTTAAAACTCCCACCACAACAACCGCAATGTTCATACTGTACACTTCAGGGTGTGTTAAATTAATAAATGAGTGCTTCAAAAGTTCCACAACCGTAACAACCTCTGTAACGGTTCAAAGATGGATCGCCATGGGCTGTACGTGACCCGCCTTCAAACTCTGAAGCTGTAAGTGTTTTGTGTTGATTCTATTGTGTCTAGCACGCTCGACGATGTTGGACTAACGTTGGCCAGTCCAGAGAAACTGTGGACAGTAAGCCTCATTTGAATTTCACTAACTAAGGAACGTAGTGTGTCGCGAGCCTGCAGCTGTTTTTCATGTTGCTTTCTGTGGAAATTTAGTTACTACAATGTTACTACAGTGCAGTTTAGTTGTGGACAGCTATTCCGCTGCACACCGGCGCATGTGTGTGTGTGAGTGTGTGTGGGCGCGCGCGCGCGCTGCTGTGGTATGTAAATTGACATGATAGACATGCCCTGAAGGTAATGATATAGCTACGTCTGAAAAAGACACGGTCAAGCCACAAAAAGGTGTTTGCTTAGCAATATTGTTGATAAGCATGCAGCAGCTAGCTTGCTCAGACCATAAAGCTGCTGTTAGCGGCTCGCTGTGCAGTGAGGTGACAGATACAGACATTCTTACTCTGCTATATGGCACTAAATTACTTCACTGATGAAAAATGCAATAATACCGCATACTGTTGAGCCCCAACATACTGCCGTGGTGGAAATTACTTCACCTACTCCCAGCTCAGCCTTGTGAACTTCTTCCTGTGTAGTTTGATGTTGTTGTTATTCTTCAGAAATTCTGAGACTAAGGAACACTATTTAATGGTGTTTAAAACAGAAAATAAGAGATTAAAATTAGTTGTTTAAATAAACATATAATATTTTTACTTTGATTACAAATGGCATTTTGTTAGCAAGCAGGCATGGCATAAGCGGGATAGTACCACTTTGAACGTTCCCTGATTGTAAAGGGTGATGCTTTGCGTCAGGTAGTTCTTAGCCTCCTCTATAGTACCCTACAGCACCTTTTGTAATGCACAGTTACTCCGCAAAATCCCAATATTTCTTCCTAGAACAGAACTGAAGAAGTCCTTTGGATGAGGGATGAAACATCTTCCAGTATCTTCAACCAAGTCCAGTTGCCCTTGATTTTAACCTTCGTTGGATTTCTTCCTAGTTTTCTCTTGCTAATTTGCTGTGCAACACAGGTTATGGCTCAGTTTCAAGGCATTACCACTTAGGAGGAAATTTGGGGATTTTCGGGTGTATTAGCTGTTTGATAATTATGTGTTGAATAACGTCAACTTGCTTCCTCATTCTAATACTTTACCTCTGTGCGAAACTTCCTCAAAACTACCAGAGACTCAAAGTAGAGAAAGTCCGACCATTCGATGTGACCCTTCTTCTCAGGATCCAGCGCCGCAAACTGGGCCAGGACTTCCTCCTCCTGCTCATCAGTCAAGTCCTTATCAAATTGTTGCTTGGATGCAAAGTGGCGGTACTGCAGCAGCTCATCTGACACCAAGCATGACTCTACAGGGGCAAGTAAAAATTAATCACATTATGACCCAATTAGTAACCAAGCAGTCTTCCAGATATACTTAACGTATAGTGACTCATACTCTTCAAAGGCTGGACCACCTTATTGCCCTCCATCCACACATTTGGAAGTAGACAAGGGTGCGGGCAAATAATGTAATAACTTTTATTTGAGCAATCCAATTTAAAAAATCTAGGGAACAAAACAGTGTATGTGGGAGTGAATACATTTCTGACCAAGGTGTCAGAAATGTATTCACCTCATGGGTCTTAATTTGTTTCTTCCGCTAAATGTAGGACTTTATTGGCCTGACAGACAAGGCAGGGGTGTGCAGAAGAAGAAGAAAGCAGGTACTCAACTAACATAAAAATTATGCTGTGTAAGGGAACAAATTGGGGAATCTGGCCATGGTGTCAACGGAAGTACAGCAATGGGCAAGAGAATGCAAGAAGAAAGTGAGGTAACCCAAAATGTTTCTTTTTCTGAAAGACATATGGTCAGGATTAAAAAGAACCAGGAAGAGCACTTTTTTTTTTAGAAAAATGCTAATGTCAGCAAGCGAACATGCTCACAATGATGATGCTAACATGACTGTCTTTACCAGGTATATGGAAAGGTATATGTTCATCTTCTTAGTTTAGTGTGTTAGCATGCTAACATTCACTTACCACATTTACATTTATTCATATGTACTTTTATCCAAAGCAACTTTTGAGGAACAACATACAAGATTCAATAAAGCATCTAGCACTAAACAGTAAGTAAAGCTGAGGCTGATGGGAATGTCTTTATTTTACAGTTAATTGGTCAAGGAAAGTGTTGACATTTCAGACATTTCAGTCTTGACCAAAATGGTTTACCAACCCACCAACCAGCATCACCATCCTTAAAAATATTTTACCAAGTTCCCTAACTTCCAAATGTTTCATGTAAAAAGTGTCACCACCTTATGCCAAACTTTGCATTTCCTAACCTTTATTCAGTGACTCACCTGGGATGATCTTGCACTGCTTGAATGTCTCCATAAGGCTGTACATCTCTTCCTCCGTTAGGAGTAGATTCAGATTATCCTGCAGAAAAGGGCAAGATGAGGGCAGAGGATTACACTTAATAAAAAAGTGATGCTTACCCATTTCTTTTATAGCAAAGTGGTACGTTACTTAATGTTTAATAAGTGAGTGAGAGTGCACTAATTATATGGAGTTGGTCCCAGATGGGTCTCCTGCAATTAGCGACAAGCATATAAAGTACTGGATTATTGAGTCAATTTCAGCAACTATTCTGTTTCTCAAGTGATCCACATGATGTGCTGTTTTATCTCACACTCTCTTCATAATTGTGTCGTTAGTAAAAGAAACCCAGGAAGAGGGTATGTTTCCAGTTAATGTCAGGTATGACATTTGAGTGCAGAGAGGCTTGACATTTCACAAATTTTCATTTAACAACAAACAACTTGTAATTTCCAAAAATATGTCATGTGCTGTGCCAGTACATGCTAGTACGTAGTACCATGTTTTTTCACGCAATTCACAATTTTTTACAATTCAGTCCAGATGTCTAGAAATAATGCACTAATCCTATATTCATAGCAAACTGCAAAGTTTAATTAAGTGTGAGCATCTGATTGGTTAAAATACACAAAGCGCAGATTTCAATTATAAAAGTAAGTATATCAAAAGGTAATGTGGATAAAAAATATATTGGGCATTTGATTAAAGTTATGGAAAATGAAAGTCATGTCTGATGTGAAGATGTGTGTAATATATACATTTCTTCCCGGCCTGGTGTTGACATCAGCAAATCCACAGGCAAGGAAAATCACAGGAGACACTGATTTGAACATTTATATTTGTATATTATTTGTACATTATTTATCAGATAAGTGGCATGATGAAACTTTAATGGTCCCTTCGGGATTATTGAGGTAAATCAATTCCAGTTTGTTTACATAGTTCTTAATCACTAATGCAATCTGTCAGGGCTTTATAACATTATGAAATTAAATGAAAAAAACACCCTCATGCCCAGCAAAATCAGAAAGGGATATGTAATATGAAATAGAGAAATGGATAATAAGCAGATATGTCAGTGTCAACCAAGAATTATAGCACTATGAAGATGTTTCTTTTGTTTATTTCCAGTTAGACTCTAAAAGAAAAGTCAAGGCAGCAGTTGGTTGGAGTTGGAGATGATTTCTTTTAAATGTAATTTTTAAAAGATTCCCCTAAATATCTACAACAGAAGATGTGAGTACAATGCAATCATGACACGTGGTAATAATGAACAAAACCATGACACTATGACAACTGGAATTTATATTTAAGTATGAAATAAATAAGATCCCTTTCTAACGTTTGATTCACCCACAAACAAACGAGATTTGAAGAATTAAGTAAGAATGAGAGGGAAGGCCACATGGCCTCATTATATCAGCCACTGGAAGCTGAACATGTGCGCCAACAAGCTGTCTGATGTTCTGCATTTCTTCAACCTGTCATCAAGATCACAGTAACTGCCAACACTTTGCTACCCAACTGTCTGCAGCATTTACAGATCAAGAGTGCGTACTGTATGTGTAGCTAATTATTCATTTATTTATTTGCACTGCCTTGAATACTACCGTTCTTCCTACTAATATCTGGGTGGTGCAAGTGAGCTGTTGTGCTAAACCTACGTCATATTTCCCTCTAGTGGCCATTCCAAGGTCAAGATAATGAATGAAACACTGAACCAGGATAATAGACTCACGTCCTGTCTGCAACACTCTGAAAAAGTGTAGGGATGCAGTCTGGGACACTGTGTCCTTGTTAAAATTCTGATATATATCATTTTAACAAAGTGGACCTATTAGTATAAAGTGCCTAAGCAGAGTGAGAGCTATGGCCACACAGGGCTGCTGGTGTCAAAACCTTACATGCTTTCTTCCACATTGCTTTGTACTTACTCTCTAGTGGCTGCTCTCTGCAGTTTTTGTACAATTACAAAGGCCATTTAAAAGCCCAACATGTAGATACATTTCAAGAAAGCAAAGCCAGTTCAGAATAAACAGTAGTATGTGAAACAGAGCTGTAGCGCCATTAGGGACAATGTCTTCAAATCTATAGTGTATTGCTGAGCTATATATATTTGAATGTCATTATTGTGGGCAATGTATGTTAATAATAATATTAAAGAGGTATTATGCTCATTTTCAGGTTCAAAATCTTAATTAGGGGTTGTACCAGAACAGGTTTACATGGTTTCATTTTCAAAAATCACCATATTTTTCTCATACTGCACATTGCTGCAGCTCAACTTTTCACCCTATGTGTTGTACGCTCCGCTCTTGAGCTACAGAGTGATGCATCTTACTTGTATAAAATCTTTGTTGGAAGTTGCACATGCGCAGTTCCCAGATAAGGACTACTAGCCAATCAGAAGCAGAGAAGGGCGGGTCGTAAGAAACAAGGTAGTGTGATCCAAATCAAAGCTGCTTCAGACTGCGACCGTAACAGATGGTATAAGTTACTCACAAGTCCACAACCACACAGCATCATTGTTCCACATCTTATCTTAAACCACTACAAAAGTCACCATATTTCAACTCAATTTTACATAAAAATTGGCCAAACAATTTGAACGTTTGCTCAGTAGCTTTCACATCGGGTGTAACATTAGCTTTATAGCTATAACTTTAGCTGTGTTAGCCAACGTTTACAACAACTCCGCACTTGAACAGTCTGTGAAGTTACATTGCCGTGTTTATTTTAAATATAATTCACAACCAATAAAGCATACTTTCAGGTTGTGATTGTGAATTTCCAGGCCCAAACAGAGTCAGAGTTGCATCGTCTTTTAGGTTCTGATGATCTATGCTGCCTTGCCAAAAAATGCTACCATAGCGCAAATCGATAGACTGGACTCTACTCGTCCCTGCTCCGTTTTCCATTGCAGATAGCACCCAGAGATAGTACGTATCTACACAGCTGATTTCTCACCTCAAAACTTCTCAGAAGTGGATTTAGTGATGAAATTCCATACGAAAATGTAAAATATAAAACTTTCTGTTGCTGGCCTCTGTCTGGCACATGCAATGATGATGCAGTGAATAGTGCAGTCTGTCGTGTTTTCATGTTACATTTTAGTATCCCTCAGCTCGCTTGGAACCTTGATGGAGGTGAAACTAAAAAAAGTACCTGGAAGCAGGTACAGATGCAAAATTTCTACAATGGAAACCCAAACAAAGGCGAGTCGAGCCAAAGGGCCTCCGCTCAGACTAGCTTGGTTTGACGTTGTGCCTGACCCCGCTAGCCGCTTGGCAAGCTTTATGACGCGTTTTCATTGTGACGTCACAAGTAAAGGAAGTGAAGGGCTGGACTACAAACGAGCTGTTTTCAAGCGGTTCAGAGCAGAGCTTTCTGTGGGAGATGGGAACTCCCTTTGGGCTGGACTTTGGGCTTTTTCACTTTGCAAACCTGGTGTATGCACAAAAAAGATATATAATTCAATAAAGGAGAGGGGAAAAGCCAAAAAGCATAATACCACCTCTTTAATGAAACAGCTATGTTTCTCATCTCTCATGCACAGTCAGATATCAAGCTCAAAATGCAGCAGATCACTTTCAGCAACCGGTTGATTCCAATGCCTTCTGTTCCAGTCCAGCTATCTCTGCCTTTTATCTTCAAGTGGATAACTTGAGTATATTATTGTATATATTCCACCTCCAAAAATATAAATCAGATTTTCCTAAGCCATGTGGAAAAAAGTCAAAATTATGCATCTGTGTTATCCAACCTACCTTTGTTCTATTTTTAATTTAAATTATTATTTTTTTTAATTATCATGTGTGTGTGCGCTGCATCCTATTAATTCCCTGATTGATCTAAAATTCCCACAGGAATTCATAAATTGAAATGAGAATCAATGAAGAACAAAAAAAAGGATCATGCTATCACCAGGAAACTGCTTCCTTTGTTTGATCTATGACATCCTTTCTGTGTATCTCTAATCTGCAGTGTTATTATGTTCTTCAAGCGTTACCCAATAACAATAAGTACTACCAACTGTCTGCAAAACAATGAAATTGGCCATCTGCTGTGGATGCTATACTTATATTGGTATGTCAAAAATGAGCAACCTTAAAAGTGATTTAAGGGTTTATGCAACACCTAATGACAGCATTTGGAAAATAGTTTCTCAAAGACACAAAAGGCCCCTGGGGAAGAAAGTATAATAATAACAATTCGTTCTAATCTTATTTTGTCAGGTTGCATAAATTTGAGACTGTGCTGTCCAGGAAAATGACAGCACTGATTGTGTGTTCAAACAGCTTTAAATAACCCAAAGTTAGACTCAGTACCAGAGCAGGAAGTTTAAAAAAAATCTTCTTATTGATTTCAAAGCTGTTGTTTCTATGTGAACAAAATTCAGATGACTGTATATGTGAAAGGTGACATCTTGACAACTTCTAGATTATGTCATACAATAAGATAATTAGCACCAAACCTTGCTGTTCTACTTATGTATGTGGAGTTTTACAAACTCTGCTCTCATTAATCTCATTTCCAGCTGCAGCAGAAGCAGATGTTTTCAGTGAAAAAGCTCTGATAAAACCTGCACACTAGCTTCCCAGAAACCATGCAGCTAAAGAGTGACAGATTTTTCTCAGGAGTTGGTGGAGGCGAACCAGAGCCACAAGAGAATATTGGACGTACATTCATCATACAAAAAGGACCCAAAAATGTATGCTTATCTTCTTCTATGTCATTCACACATCCCACATATCTGCTATATAAATGCACCCATAAACGCACAACAGGGAATTCCTCAACTTTGACTGAAGCATGACCCCAGGATCTTATCCCTTCGGACCCAAACGAGCTAGCAGCAAGTATAAAAAGTGCTATAAAGAAGGGTCACTCGTGTTCATGAACCCTTCCTGTGTCTGGGATTGGCTGCCATTGAGCCACACATGCAGCAGCCTGTTTTGAAGGCGACAGATGTGAAGATTTTTAACAGCTGATTGATGCGCTAACAAATAAGCTGCTTTCTTTAGCTATGAGGAATGGAATTCACAATTTAAATAAAACATTTCTCTTTCACTCTCTCTCCCTCACTGAATTGTCTTCTTCCCCACCCATTCCCAAAACACAGAAGGAGCCAGCCAAAGAAAGAGGACCTTTCAGTGTCCTCTCTCACACTGTGTGAAAACATTCCCCTCTAAGCGCAACATTGGCAGGTGATTTCGGTTCTCAGGGCTGGCGAAAGACAGCAAAGCCCCTACTCTGAAGGGTTCTCCATGAAAAAAGCACTCTTCAGCTGTTTGTTTGAATTAAAATAGATTGCATTATGCCTCTAACAGGGCTGATCACTAGAGAGAGAGAGAGATCAGATTTGGTATTGGCCTTCTATTCCTGATGAGAAGTTGGGCGTTTGTTTTATTATATTATAAAAAGCTGAAAACTCTAGTTGAAGTAGTTTATCAGCGTTACAGTTCAATGCTGTTATACATAAAACATGTGCTGCAATTCAACAGTTACAATTGCCTGATAGAAAGCAAAGAGCTCACTGCCCTCATTTCCCCTGTGCTGAAAAACATACAGCCTACTGTAGTTAGCCTACATAATGGGCTATATATAGAATTGATGCATTCAGCCTATGATGACTTTCCACAACTTTTGGAACATGCACATGCAGCAACAGTTGATTTTGCTTTCTACTATGTCAATTGTCGTTGGCAAATGTATTCAGCTGTGGTTAATTCGTGCGGCTAACTCACTGTGACTGACACTTAAAGAAAACAGAGCCAGTAGCCATGATATTAGTTCCACCTGTGCTTTTCCTGCATGTCAAAAATTTTGCAATGAAAAAAGGCTATTGGCGGGGTGGTGATGGCGCAATGGCTAAGACACATGCCTTTGGTGTGAGAGACCTGGGTTCAATTCCCCATTGTGTCTCTGAGCAAGACACTTTACTCCTAGTTGCTCCAGAGGTGTGTGACCTCTGACATGTGTAGCAATTCTAAGTTGCTTTGGCTAAAACGTCAGCTAAATGTCTGGTTAATATGCTCTCTGTGTGTCCATATCTGATGGTTTTGTTGAAGAAGAACCACCTGGCAGGATCATTTTTGATGTTTAAAAATGGATGAGCTCTGTCTGACAGGTAGCTAGCAGGTATAGCTCAGCAGTAGTGTATAGTAAATGATTGACATATGTCCACACATTGTCAGAATCTCCCAGTGAAACTATTACACACATCATATCATGGTTTTAATGCTTAATGCCCTTAAAGTTCTGAACTTGGACTTCAGGGGGTTGCGGGCTGTGACTCAGCACAGCCACTCTGTGAAGCTAAGGTTAATCCAAGCCGTTACAGTATTGACCTGTCAACATAAGGTGTCGTCGGTCAGCAGCATGTCATTATTACCATAACTAGCTAACTAGCTAACCATCGATAAATATTGTGGCACTTTTGAATGTCATGATCATATGACAAATATCTTGAAGTTAACTTTCCTCTAATTGACTGGTTTAAATAAGAATCCTGGGAGGACTGTATTTGAATTCATCCCATTCTTTTCATGTAGAAACAAGATAAGCTTTTGATTAGGCTTGGTACAGCTTTATCATTTTTTTCATACTTGCCCATCTCAGCATGCTCAAAGTGAATTGACACAATAAACCTCATTTCCTGTAGCCTTAGGATGTCCCGAATCGCCTTTATCCACTTCACGATGCTAATTGTTTTCGTGGAATCCCTCAATCCTCTTTTTACATGTATAGATGTGGCCACAAATGCTCCCGGCAAGGTAGTTGTCTCATTGTCTTGAGTGATAAAACAGGATGAAATGGTAACAAACAGCAGTCAAATCAAGAAAACAAAGAAAGACGCTGGCTGAGGTTTGCTGAAATAATAATTCTTTGATAACCCACTGGCCAGTGGAACTAATGTTAACGCTGGAACCTATATAATGTAGTTTGTGGTATATGTTGGTCCATTTGCATTTATTTAAACTGCATGTTTGGTGGCAATGATGATGGCAGTGCAGACTTACACAATAGTAGCAGCTCCAGCCAGTAACAGTGTGGGCTGTATCTCTCATCTCCTGCAGGGCCTCGGCGCGCAGGTAGCCCAGCTCCCTTACGCAGCCATCGTGGAACACCCGGGTGCAGATCCTGCAGGGGTATAGGTCGTCGGCTGTCCATACCTCACACACGTCACACATCTCATCACTGGGTGGCTGAGGCAAAAACAGAGCGCGTCAGTCAGATTGGCGTTGCAAACTTGGTCATCTTAGTAGGGCCAACTTGAGGATTACAAACACACGCAAACAATCACTGCTTTATCTCCTGTGTCCATTAAAGCTCTTAATAACAGGAAGAAACATTAGGCATCTGTCACAATCCTGTCCTGAGTGCTGTGTTTTTGGGTTTTTGATTCTGGGGTTGGTTTTGTATCTGCATGTTCCGTTTAGTTCTGAGTTTATTCATTTATCAGTTTGGTATCTGTTATTTAGTCTGTGTTTTGGTTCCATGTCTTAGTTCCCAGTCCGGTGTTAATGTCTTAGTATTTACTCCTGGTCCGTGTACTTCAGTGTTTGTTATTTTGATCTGTTCAGTATCTGTCTTAGAGTTGAGTTTTTGGTTCGGTTCTATCTGTTGTCCTTTGTCCAGTATCTGCTATATAGTCTGTTGTGTTTGGGTATTCCCCTTATTTGCTGTTCTGTTCCATGTTTATTGTTGTCCTTTTCCCAGTCGGTTCCGTCTCTGTTCCCTACTCCATTCTGTTAGTCAGTTGTCATGTTTCCTGTTTTGAGGTTCGGTTCCTGGTCTTGTGTTTCTGTTAACCCCCTTCATTGTTGGTTGTAGTTCTTTGGTTATCTGTCTGTATTCATTTGTTATTTATATTCCTCTGATCTGTAACCTGTGTTCTGATTGTTCCTCCAGTATTCCTCTGCCTGGCTGTCTCTCTGTTTTCCCCTGCTCTCTCCCTGCCTGCCTGTGTCACGTTAGTCTCATGGCTGTCACCTGTGTTGCTCCCGCCCTGCTCGTTAGTCCCTGGTGTATATATGTTTGGTGTTTCTCTTCAGTTTTTGTTCGGTTATTGTCGCGTGTATATGCTCTGTCCCTCGTCATGGTTGCAGTTTGTGCTGTCTTGTCCTGTTACCTGCCTGTTCCCTGTTAGTTCCTGGTATTTTGGATTACATTCGTTCTGGATTTTCTGTTGGTTTTCTATGTTCATTTTTGGATTAGTCTCAGCCACTCTGCCAGTAAGTGTGCTCCCCTTTTGTTTAATTAAACCTTTGAACTGAACCTGTCAACCTTGTGTCCTGCATTTGGGTCCTCTAACCTGCTCACCCAACCACGCACCCTGACAGCATCAGTCCATCAGTAGCAGGATTGTGGTTTCATGGTGGCATGGGTATTGTGTCATGTAGTAGTAGTTTGTGTTCATGGTCTTAAATAGATGAACCACACAAACATTGTCAGTTCCTGGTTTTTTTAAATCTCTATTTCAGTGCCACACACCGGCTTCAGGGCTGTAGACACATAACAGATGAGACCTTGTCAAATTTCCTCAGTCACAGCTTATTATATATATATAACTATAACTGGTGGAGAGCATCAGCTTCTACGACACAGCAATGTATCTAAAAAGCAAGACTAACAATTAAAGTGGCCCCACAGGCTTCAATTTTCAGTATGTCACACAGTACTAATTGTGTGTTGGCAGTATTCTGACAAAAGCCGTGCTTAAATCATACAGAGAATGAGCACTTGTCATAATAACAATTGTATGAAATGAAAGGCCACGGGGTCAATAAAATCCAGATGGTTGTTGATTGTGCTCAGCAACTTTCCTTGCAGTCTGCCTGTGAAGTGTGTGCACGGTTGATATTTTGGCCGGAGGGTACTGTTAGGGTAAAGCTTATTGCTTGTCAAAAGTGGGAAAATGCGCTCAGAAATGTTTAAGAAATATCTTAAGATTTGATATTTCTTTGCATACAGTTGGGAAAATTGTTTCAAGTTCAAGGAACAATGTATTATAAACCAAACAACAAAAGAGAGAGCAATGGATCCACTGGTAATAAGGCAAAATAAGAATTGTTAAAAACAACTACAATAAAATACAACTCAACTCAATGCAGCATAATGTAAGGATTTCAGATATCCGTTTGTTTAGTTTAATGTTGAGGTGTGGAATTTTTCTTTTGACATCCAACATCAACACATTGACATACAACTGAGTGTCATCAGCATAACACAAAAAATTAACACCATGTCTATGGGCGTTGTCGAGAAGTACGTATGAGGAGAAAAATCTGTCCCAAAATTGACCCTTGACATACTTGGCATAAGAAAATAAAGACATTGTTTCTAATGGAGAAACAGAACTTTGCATGTGACAGAAGGACAAACACTTACTGCCATACCAAACAAACCCACCCATTAGAAGCATTTGTGTGGCAGAACCATTCTATATCATTTCTTTTATGTCCATTTGTGTTCAGTTTCACCCTTTCAAAATTCCCAAGTACATATCAGTTATTATTGCAAAGTAGATGCTTTTATTTCTGTACCTCTTGATGAAGTGCAGCATCGGCGGTACAGCAAGTTGCCAGGCAATGTTTACTCTTTGCAAAATAGAAAAACCTGATGGTGTCAGTGCTCCTGTGAACTCCATCCCCTGTTAGTCAGCGTCGCCCTGGATATGGTCGCCTCTCTGAGCCAGCCAAAGCAGCCCACCCACAAGCTGTACACGCTGTGAAGAGCCCTCGCGCACAACAACGCAACTCACAGCTAGTGTGGAAGTAAAAAGCCTTGCAGAAAACTACTTTGAACTTGTACTTTCTCACCTTCAACAAGGGTGTTTAGATAAAGCTCAAGAGTCCCTTTACAGCCTGGCTGAACTGCTTCATCATAATGCCTAACTTGAGGGAGGAAATGTGTTAATACGCTGCTGTTGCCATGGAGATTGTTTGACATCTCTCAGACATCGCTTTAATCCCAGGACTTGGGGATTTATAGAGTATTTTATATGTAGAGTATTTTTATATGTATTCTTGATTCAAATAAAACCCTGGTCTCAATGATACATACTCAAATCACTAGTCACAGCTCTATAATTTTTTTATACCTGCTCTTTCTTGTCCAGCTCCACCTCTAAAGGCTGGTCATCATTGGCTTCCCTTTTGGGCCGCACAAACGCTGGCGGCGTGAGCTGATGGCTCTTGTCAAGGTCTTCAGGCTCCACTCCTTTCCCGTCCCGTAACCTGGACCAAGCCTCCTGGTTGATCTTATTGTCTTCCCTGGCTGTTGCTGAGGCCTGCTGGGAGGTTGATGGGCCTGCACAATTTTCCGTTTCCTCTTGCGCTGCCTCCTCTGTTTTCTTCTCGTCAGAATTGGCTGAAGGTTTGCCAGGGCCTTCACCTTCCTCCACTTCTTCTTCTGCCTGTTTGGCTGGGGCAGGACGGTCCTTGATGCCCGCCTGGAAGGCAGAGACGACAGCATTGCATTTCTGCACCTTCTCCACCTGCTGCTTCTTTGACATGAGCACTCCCATGGCTGCAGACAGAAAAAAACATGGTTACAGTTACACAAGTATGCTGCATTTACAAAATATCATAACCCTGACTTACAACCCTGCACTGTTATTATTTAAGATTAAAGCCCCTGAAATCTTTGTTTCAAATTTTGGCACTGACTAAACTAACCGAAGGGCTCTGTGGTGTTAAAATGTTTTTCTTGTAAAAGATGGATGAATATAGTAAGGTCCGGCTTCAGTCAAACATAGATATAAGATCATCAATCTTTGAAAATATTTATCTGCCCTCTCTTTGCACATCAGATCTTACTGTTACTGAGTGTCTTCCTCCTTTTTTACTCACTGAACCGCTTGGCCCCTTTCAAACATCCCAAATCTCTGTTGATCAGCAATAACGTCCCAGAACTCCTCTCCTAATAAACCCTGCCCATCTGCTCCCTTTCCCAAGTTTTCTGTAGGCTCACTGCTAGTATTCCACAAGATGTGGATATTGACTGAGACTGAGCTGTTGTTTGCATCATTCAAAAGGCAAATATAAAAGGGTCAAACTAAGAAAGTATGGTCCCACAACTCACAGCACACAGAAAAAAACTACATTGCATATTTTGAAACGGCAGGTATGAGATTTCATATACAAAATAAGACCTGAGGGCCTCTGCATTGGTGGCAGGACATCTGAGACAACCTGAATAGGATTTTCTGGTTCTCCTTCAAACACAATTATTCATCTTCATATCATTGTGATTAAAGTCTCGTGCAGACTACACAACTTGCGGTCTTGTGACGGGAGTCTTGAAGGTGTTGTGGTGTTCACACTACGTGTCTGATCGGTGACAGGGGGTCACAATACACGAGCTGACAAAGACTCTGTCACCCAACGCTGGTCTCCAAACCATGTTTTGTCAAGAAAACACACGTGAAATGTTAAATGGGAAATGACGCGAACCTACATGCGAAACAGCTGTTGTTATTATAAAGATAGCAATTATAAGGCCAAAGAATCTGGGTGAAATAATGGATTAGCACACGCAGGTAGCAGGGATTGTCTGAGCTACAGAGAGAGCTGGAGGTCAGTAAAAAGTGTTTTGCGGTGAAAAGTAGCTGCCTGCTCTGCCAGCTGCCTGCTCTCATTGGCTGGATGTGGATGTCGAGTCAGCCGACTCTTCCAGATATTTGGCATGCTAGATATCTGGCAGACGTTGGCGATGTGTCAGAAATGTGTCGGGGAGCCGTTTTGATGTGTCATTGTGTAGTTCACACATAACGACTGCCGACTGCCGATCGACCACTGATTTACTCCCGATCACAGTCTGACGGTCACCGAGCTGACCGTGCGGCAAATCGGGCTAAAATTCGTGTAGTGTGAACAGGGCTCAAGGGATATTGTACATAATGATGCAGAAATCTGTTTTGCTCTAATGTGTCCATGGCTCTCCACAACTCATCATAGGAAGGATGCCATGCCTCCGGATGCCACTAAATTACTGATTGTCAAATTTCAGAGACATCCAACGCTTAACAGTATAAGACTGCCGAACAGAAGTCATTAAGATTTGTAAGGTTTTGAAAGGTCATGTATCCCCCATCATCTTGACCTATGGATAAAGGGATAAAGGTTTTGAGATATCTGTCTCTGAGATTTCTGCCTTCATCCTAATACAATATAGGTGAATGGAATTTTTTTTGAAAGGCCAACAGTGTGTCTTTCCAGTAACAATGCCCCAAGACCTAGGGAAGAGTTTTCATTGGAGCTACGTTCCACTGAAGAAATACTCCCTATGAATACTGTAGATAAAATTGTCAGTTCTTTGAGCAGCAAAGATGAGATTCCATTCACCTCCATTGTGTTGTGGCAAGAGAATCAACCCTTTACATCAAACTAAGATTGAAAGTGTGAAACATTTCTTTAAGCCCATGTTTTTTATTCTACATAGGTTTCACTCTGATCAATGCGTAAGGTGTTTCCTCAACCCTCAATTTCCAACGGTCAGAGGTCCCTAAAGTCACCTATTTCAAACCTGTGGGCCAACAAGAAACATCACCTGTTTGGTGACTAGTAAATTGATATCCATAATTATGTCAGGAGGCCAGATTTTGCTCGGAGTTCAGAGAATTGCAAGAGATTTCACGTTCGGTGTGTGTGTGCATGTGATATGTATGCTTCTTCTTAATGGTCCCACAGTAGAATATTCATCAATCACCCCAACCTGCTGAGCTAGATATTTGACATTACTTCTCTTCAACTCCAACTGTTCAACAAATGAAATTGACTCGGGGTAGGTAAGATTATTGATCTCGGAGGACAAAATTTACTTCACTCCCTGCAGGTTTTCAATGAGTTTTTGCTTATTAAAACAAACACCTTTAGACTGCTGAGCATTTGTCTACAAAAAGCAAGACAATTTGATTTTGTGCAGCAAAGTTAGAAAGGAAAAAAATACTCTGAAACTGACTTAGTTTTTGTTTCCACTTAAGCGAGACAACTGTGAATTCCATTATTGAACAACGGCGCCTGTCGTGGGTTCAAGTTGATTACATGGTACTTATGGGACATGTGTTTTTGCTCTCAAATGCAATCCCATCCATCCATGCTCCACATAAGTGCTTGTGTGAAATTCAATCGCATTTATCTGAAGTGAAATGGGAGTCATTCACTCTCTCTTCTTCCCAGGGTAAGACTCTAATAACCTGCCAGGCTTTATATGGCTGCTGGTGGACTTCATAGACTGTAGAAGATACAACACTCATTTGTATTGCACAGACTTTCAACACATGCTGCACTGTCTCTGGTTTCATATGTTTAACCAATCCAAAAAATAAAGAAAGACACGAAGAGATACAAGCAATGAAATGACATCACAGCTGAAAATCTAAATTAAAAGCTCCTTGATTTCTTTGTTCTATTTTGGTTTCCTTTCATGCAGACAAAACAGAGTCAAAGTGATATTTATTTATAACCCTAACCCTACTGCACTGAATATCTATTTTGGCTGGCATCTCTCAGATTAATGTTTTGGGTAGGTTGTAATTCCACACTGAAAAAACAAGATTCATTAATACTAACTGCTAAGCTTTGCTCTGTGGAAAAATTGGGAGACACTGATTGTCTTCCTCAAGTACAACCACTTCATTTAAAAAGGTCAGTCTTCCTAGTAACAACGCCCTCCTGCAGTCTAAGAAATCATAGCAGCATGATGAGAATCTACAATGATTAAAATACACATGCAGGTCTGTGAAATTATTGGAATACTTGCTAGACTGTTCTCATAACTGCAGGAATGACGGTCAGCTCAGTAGGTTGTCTTTAGCAGAGATGAGCTCAGCCTGAAAGGTTCTGTTCCTTTATTGTAATGCAGTGGTCGATTGGAAAGGAGGAAATGAAAATGAGTTTCATCATAATGTCCATGTACAATAAAGGAAGAATTTACAATAACGGAAATCAAATGTACATATCTCAGGGAGTATCTCTTTCTGGAAAGTATCTATCTCCAAACACACTGATTAAACAATAATCTGCCAAATGCACCACAAATGTCTACCTCAGTGGTGCTAGAGGAAAAGTCAGAGTATCAGCAAAGTCATTAGGATTCATCCTCTAAGAACCATGAATGTCTGCATAGCATTATATGGCACGCCATTGAGTACTTCACCTGTCTGGACCAAAGTGAGGACGACCATCAGATTGACCTTCCTAGGGTCATGCAGCTAGCATGGTTAAAAAGTCAAGATAGCACTAGCTTGAACCTTGTATAAACCACATGAATATTTTAAAAAGCTCTTACAGAAGCTCCTAAGTAGCTCATACATGCACTGTAAATACAGGCAATGTGCATGGTGATCACAAAACAGGATGGCACAGTGATTATTGTAGGGACTTAATTATCCGCTGAAGTGACCTTCTCATTCCAGCTCAGAGCAGCGCTGGCACAGACATTAGACAGGACAGTGACAGTCTTTAGATGCCAGAGATGCCTGCGAGGACCAGCTTGTAAAGCGCCGCCTCTTTTACATAAACCTGAGGAAAGTTTGAAAGCTTTTGCATGCTTGAAGACAATTCTTAAAACAACGATGTGGTTGATATATTGGTTAAATGATGCCACCACAGCTGGATCCTCGAATACTGTGCAGTGCAGATAATGGACCGTGCCATTTCAAATGAGATCATCAACAATAAACAAATTGTTCTTTAATGGCCAGCAAAGTGAATAGGCTTCATAAACAGTAGGGAGAAAATAAGACACAATAACAATAAACTAAGTGCTATTACAAGCCCCAAGGACACTCTTTCAAATCAATGCCAGAAGTAAATAGCACAAATATAACTTCATTATCCTTTGAAAGTCAAGCACTCATAACTCAGGTTAAAATCTATTTTATCACTATTTTCCTAGCCTATTTTCCCTGCATTATTAATAAGTACTATGCCGCAACTGATTTCTTAAAAATAGATTTAAATGGAAATTTACTCATGTATTTAAATGGATAGTCTATAATGCCAGAGGGAAGATGAAGACAGGATGCTAAAAAAGCATGTACCTCTCAACATTTGCAAGTGCACAGACGACCTTGTCATTTTCAGGTTAACTTATGAATTTTAAATAAGGGCCTTGTGTGTTTTTTTTCTTTCTCTGTGCACAAGTTGATTCTGACACAAATGGGTCAGTGCCTGGCTTTGATACCTTGGTTTATTAGATAGCGCTGAGTAACCTGCCACTTGGTTGCCTCACAAGTCTGAGATCTTAAAGCTTTTGACCGCGAGCCTGTCAGACTGCTCAACCCTTTTCCTGTCTGACTGACAGCAACACTTGTGCAGCTCAACGCCTGCGTGCACTTCATGCTCACATGAGAGATAGGTGATGTATTTGTTTTCCATCCATGACAGCATTCTAGTGAGTGTCTACAGCAAAGACTACTAAATACTCTTTGAAGAAGAGAGATATATCCATCAAACTGTTTATTCCAACCTGAATCTTATTTTTGTAGTTTGGGCCATTATCCCGATCTATAATGATAACATCGTACTCACCAAGTTAATTGCTGAAATCTGACAATGCTAAAAATATGCCTCAGGGACAAGAAACCAGAGCAGAGAATAATACAGGTTTAAAACGCATCCCCATGTTAGCCAAAGTTATTAGGGAAGACACAATCAAGGCAAACTGTAACATTATTATCCAAACTGTCCGTTGCAAACATCCATCACAATTTACAGAGGGGCAGAATCGCCATATTTAGTGATACGGTACAGTACAGTAATGTTTCAGTGATGAGTAGTGTAGTGTAAGGGATTATGATTTGATTTAGTAAATACATTATAGTGAGTAATCCCAGTAATGCTCTGTTATTTTCGATAATTTGGGGCTCTGCTTGTATACTGTTTTACCAGCGCTGTTTTATGGGTCTGGTTGAGATCAGTTTGGTTTATAGTGAGTTAAAAGACTAGTCTGTTAGGCTACATATCCTACATTAGATGTCTGTGACGGTTCTCAGTCATCCAGGTCATAGTTCACAAGTCTCTTGAATGAGGGACGAAATGATCTTTGCGTATGTTCAACCAAGTCCAATTGCCCTTGATTTTAATCTTCCTTGGATAACTATGTTAGCTTGGTGTAAGGACTGGAAAAGTGGGAAGGGCGCTAATCTCCCACTGAGTTCAAAGTAGTTATGCTCTATATGTTATTGGTTCTTAGCTAGCTTGCTCATGTTGACCACTGGTAAACCTTCAGGAATCACATTAATCATCTGGTTGTGTTCGGTCACTGTGAGGACTAACTTTGGGGCTAATGTCAAGCTAGTTGTTCATAGTAGTATACTCTAAAACTGTAGCTAGCTTGTTTTGTTTTTTCTAATGTGTAAAATCCAGAATATGTGATGTGTGGGTGTAAAGGATTTGGAGCTGAGACATCTTTGACAGAGCTGGGTTGAGTAACCACAGTAATGAGTAATTTAAGTAATTACTGATGCACAGATTTCATGTGAAATAAGGGGATATTACAGATATTTTGTGTTCTCCCAGGAATGGTTTTAGCTCTAAATAAAGTTGTTTAGATAATGCAGCTGAACTACCTGCTTCTTTACAACCGGTTTCATCATCTGACTGCTCTTGTTTCCTGCTCCATCACGCTTCGTTATAGTGATTTTGCCACATTCCCAGATATCAGCAATTACTTTGGTGAGCACAGTGTTATCATACCTTTCAGAATGGCCAAAACTTCAAAAATGAGACATGTGTTGTGATAAAAATTTTCCTTCAAGTGCTAAATGTATTTAAAAAAGTGATCCCACTAAGCCTCAGCAGTCACTCAAATTCACCTTTCATATTACATTGAGGGCAATACAAGCTGAGGAGGATGGGATGAAACTCCCTCAGGCTTGACGTTCACTAGACTCCTGCAGGAGCAGCTGCCTCTGCTGCTCTGCTCTCCTTCCCGGACCCCTCTGAATGATTTAAATGCCCCTGGATAAAAAAAGATCTGGACCAAGGAAAGGAAAACAGGGCCACTCCTTGGGGCAGAACCTGACATATATGGCTGAGAAAATGTTATTCTGTCAAGCTGCTCTGCGACCAAATTCTCTCGATAAGGTATAGTGTAACAGCAATTCACTCATTTTTATGTCTTGTGTTATGCGACAACATCTAGGATTTTCCTGTATTCATATATATTCCAAAGAGAAAACACCAGTTTTTGGATGAGTAAACAGAGAAGTGAATCCTTCATTTTGTTTACCTATTTTCTCTGACATTTTATATACTTTTTTGTGTCTTGACTTTTTTGAGTCAAAAAATTCAATACGCATTGAGGCTCTTTATTCATGTCAGCAATTGAGTGTGACGAGCTCTCAGACGATGAGGCTCATGAAAGCATCTTGGTTTAATCAAATATTGATCATTTTTGAGGGTGGTGGCAACAAAGTGGTCCTCCAATCCATGTGATTTTTTCTGCTCCTCTGAGTGAGTAGTCTTTTAGTCTGTCTTCACTTCACTCGTTCATTAAACACTACCAGACCATGGAGGACAAAGCACACTTCTACTATATCAGTTACCAACAACAATGGCATCCAGCCCACTGGACTGGCATTCCATCATCACTGTGTTTATGTAATTCTTGAATCCAGCTGAAGTCATTTTTTGAGTGTTATGCATCCTAGACAGACGAGAACAAATCATGTTGGTGGATCTATTTTTGTCACATTGACTGATGACAAGAGCTGAGTATATTGTGCTTAAACAGGAAATTAATCTTTAGTTGGAATTGGATCCATTTTCTCCTGTAAGCAGCAGTACATTAAAGGCCAATGGGGACACCTTAAGGTCTATATTAGTATTCAGTCCTCTGCTGCCCAAGTGTCCCCATGGGGGTGTTATTGAGATCTACAGGAGCTCATATAACAGCCATTTATCAGTCTACCGAAAAAATAGGCTGCAAAGAAAAATATCAATGTCAACACTCAATCATGTCAATTCTTAAGCCGAAATGTATTATTCTTTCAGTTAGAAATGTTTATATAACCAGGTCTGTTGTCATTATACTGTAGGTACACTTAGCCGGCCAGGTGCCACTGAGAAGACCTGAGAGGATATTGCTTTGAGATGTTGCACCAGGTCACTGTGATAACGTGACAGACTGGCACCTTCAAAAATGCACTTAAAATAACTTCACCTTTAAAGATGAACTTTGCAAATGAAAAATGTTCTCCAGAGAAAACTTAAATTGATTGAAAAAACACATAATCCACTGGCAATTGATGTTTTCTTCTTTTATGTGACAAAAAAAGCCTAACAAGAACAAAGACAAAAAGTGAAAAGATTGCTTTTTTCCAGAGTATTATTTTCAATAATCCCTATCAGCACAACAATTACATCAGTGGATCTTGGAAAATTTGTTGTTTATGTTGCTAGCACTTCAACCAAGGAGTGTTTTGTCCTTCTCGGGTTGTATTTTCATGGTCTTCAAGAATGAAATGTGTCCAATTCTTCACAAGTAGCTGAAATAGTTTTCTTCTTCCTTGAGTTGTGGTTGGATGGGTTTACATGATTAACAAAACAGTCTTTTAATGCGTAATCTGCAGTTTTCAGGGTTTTTTTTTTTACCCTACTAGACAACAGGTCATAAAAAGACCACATTTGTCCGACACACTGTTATTTTTCTCATACATTTTAGAATAGTATGACAAGGAAGCTAATCTGTATCTGGCTTTACTCGCATGTTGTGTGTACTGTACGAGTCCCTTCCCAAAGCTGTTGGATATCACTGTTGTGCGCTGATTAGAATCCCAACCAGCCCTCCCTTTCATTCCTCGTTTCAGATGGGGGTGGGGTGGGGGGATTTTTTGAATGGAAGCACCACAAAGCATGCCTTTTCATGGGAATGAATCCCCCTTTAGCTAAAGATCTCACCCACAGACCAGGGAGGCAAAGACCTGGAACTAATTACACTAACGAGTTCACCCAGATCCCTGTAATAGCGAGTGAGTGGAATCATTAACAGTCATTTAAAACATGCAGACATACGTGCATTTGGACACACACACACACAGCCAAATAAATCAAATGCAAGGGCTTAAGTATGGTTCTCTTGCTGTCCCCTGGTCTGCACTGATGCAGAAGAAACATACTGCTACGTGCATAAAGCAGCAACTCTCCCTCTGGCATTTCATTGCCTCTTCTCCCATCCCTGCACTTGTACTGGAGCACAACAACATTCTCCACAAAACAGCATCATTTGCTTGAGGTTCAGCAAATGCATGTGGGGGTTTGAAATTCAGCTTGTGAACCGACCAAAAGGAAAAAGTGCCTGTATGGAGGAGGAATTTAAATCTCAATGCATCGTTAGACTGGAGACATCACGTTGGCATTCAGACGCTGCCAGGCAGAGAGCCTGTGCCAGCCAAACGCTCTGAGAGAGTGTGACAATAACCACAGAGCAGGCGGCAGTGAAGCATCTCAGGCTGCAGGGATCTGTCACAGACTGAGGAACAGGACTCACTCAAAGATTAAGCCCACCACTGGCTTGTTTGTGGGCTCATATGGACTACAAGATAAAAACCATGGGGTTGTAAACAAAGACTGATGGAGGGCTTAATGTACAGCAGCACTCTCCTGTGGGACAGTGTTGAGAAAAGTGGACAGAGCAGCTGGAGCAAACCAGTATGTCTGCTGCAGAGAGAAATTATCCAGACATGCCATTAGTTGCAGAATATCTCAATAATACAACTTATTTTATACGGTCAGAGAAAAAGGCAGTAGCTAGGTCTTTAACAGTTATCCTCCCAATGACCTACACACACCAAGAGTCTGAGAACTTCTTGTCTTTTCATTCCAGTTTCTGTTGATTTTTCCCACAGTTAGGAAAAGAAGGGGACACAAAAGCAGCCAAAGCAACCGGGAATACCAATGTGAACTCCTGTAGCTTGATAACAACCGCTGCTATCCACACCCATGTGGATGCTGACCTAAATAGGCTTCCCATGCAAGAATCTGTAATGAGGCTTCCCAGCAAATCCACCTACAGGAGTCCCATCACATCCCGTGTTTGCAACATGAACAAAAAAAAAAAATGAATATAGCCCATCGGTTTTTACTTTGTTATATAACATTTTGAAGGGCGGTAAGCTAAGAAGGCTGTATGTGGACTCACCTTAAAGAGTAAAGGCTGGTGTTCTGACTTTATCCTTTCAGTCTCACGCCCGGCCGTCCAGCATGGCAAGACTTTGCTCGAATGAAGTATGTGCGCCTTTAACCTGCCAGTCCAGATGAATGGCACGGCGGTTTATTTATTCCTTCCCCTCACAGTCCCACGGAGAAAATTTACAGTCGGAAGCAGCTTCACCCTTGGCAGGAATAGAGACTTCTCCAAGTGCCGCGGACAGCTCCGGTGCTGAAATCGTTTTCCTTTTTTTTTTTTTTTTTTTTTTTTTTTTTTTGTATCTCCTCCCCCCAGCCCTCCTTCCTGAGCTACTCCCTCAGCATCTGAGGAGGCACGCAGCTTGCTGGCAGCTGAGGCAGGAGGAGACCTTGGCGCATGCAGGCTCGCAGACGGCCGCTGAAGTTATAGGCTAAATCACGGATGTAACCGTCGTATTGGCAGCTCCACTCCCCCCCCCTCCCGAGAGTCCCGTGAGTTTGTCACGATCATTGAACCCGGAGTGTCTTGATTGGCCGGGACCACCAGCACCCTGCAGTTCCCAAAATAATGACGTTGGGAAAGATGCTTCCACAGCAGCCAATTATTTCACACGAACGGGGGGGTTTACAGCAAGGGAAGCAAGTCAGAATTTACACTCACTGGCCACTTTGTTAGGTACACCTTACTAGTAGGCTAACGAGGTGGACCCCCTTTTTCCTTCAGAACTGTCTTAATTCTTTGTGGCATAGCATACTTTCAACAAGGTGTTGGAAACATTCCTCAGAGACTTTGGTCCATATTGACATGACAGCATCACACAGTTGCTGCAGATTTGTCGGCTGCACATCCATGATGCGCATCTCCCGTTCCACCACATCCCAAAGGTGCTCTGTTGGATTGAGATCTGGCGACTGTGGAGGCCATTGGAGTACAGCACTGTCGTTTTCAAGAAACCAGTTTGAGATGATTTGAGATTAGTTACATGGTTCAGTATCATGCTGGAAGTAGCCATCAGAAGATGGTACATTGTGGTCATAAAGGGATGGACATGGTCACCAACAATTCTCAGGTAGGTAGTTTTTGCAGCGCCACAAACGTAACCTCAGGTACATTTTGCCACAGTTTTAAAAAACAAATGTCCACTGGGGGCGCTAAAGAGAAGGACTGTACTGGAACGTTACAATCACATTAGAGATGGGCTGTAGTTGACTTTTTGATTTTTATTATTAAAAAGGCCTAAACCTCAACTTTTATACTTTTATATAAATATACTATTTTACAGTAGTGAACATGTGTATGTACTGTCACAGCCCAGCTCTTAGACTGTAACAAAAACGGGAGACACATGGGTAAACTAAATAACAAATTGACTTATTGATAAGAAAAATAAGAAAAATCAATGGTGCAGGGAGTGGATGGGTGAACATGTGCTGCATGGATTTTGTGCTGTAAAAACAAAGACAAGAAACCAAACACAACATATCAAGCCTTGAGATGAGGAGATCCAAACAAGACTGACTGCCGCTCTGGCTGATATGCATGGGGCACACCGGGCCCAGGTGTGTCCCATGCTGCTGATTACCCTGCCAATCAGGTCTGCAGCCCTGGAGACAGAAAGCATATGAATAGCAGTATGAACCCAGCAGAGTGGGCCGTCACAGTACCTTAACCTAGAAAATATGGACTTTTTTCACCGCAAAAATAACAACTTGACCTTTGTAGTCAGCACATCGTGACAAACCACAGAAACACAAAGACTGATTTATTTATCTACCTGGATACGATTGGCAGGGTAATCAGCAGCACGGGAGACGGCTGGGCCACAGTTACTGATCTAGGGATCATCTGATCTCGCTCTGTGAAACGGAGAAGAGTTTCTCTCATCTCAGGCTTAACATACTCAGAATTTTCACTAATCCCACTTTCTGAATCGGGGCCCAGGTTGCCTAAATGCTTGCATCTTGACAAGCAATCGAACAGGTGTACCTAATAAAGTGGCCGGTGAGTGTATGTGACGTGCACATTATATGCATGTAGAGCTGCATCAGCACAAGACAGATTAAATGTACTGCAATGATGCTGAGGTGAGGGAATCTTATAAAAGATGATTTCAAACTTTGCCATATATGAGTTTTGATAACTACTTGTGTTGTTCTCCTTAAGCTCCAGGAAATATCCAATATATTGAATATTATCCTCCTATTATGTAATTAAAAAAATGCAAGTGAATTTCACACCCAAATGATATTTTATGTCAGTTCTATTGACATACAGGGAGGGGTTAATTTTGCCCAAAATAGTGTTTTTTGGTCCAACAAAGAAAATAGAAATGTTTTTTTCTTTCATTAACAGAAAACCAACAGAATAGCTTTGATACAGATATATCTCAGTTTTAGCAGAATGAATGAGTGGGGAAAATATAATATAATAACCTCTGCTTGGTACGCTAAATAACATGTGAGGTTCCTTCCAGAATCAGTCACACATGAAACTGATATACATATATTAACATGTTCGTGCAAAAATAATAAATAATCCTCTACAAGGAGAAAGGTAAAACCTAACATCTATCTGTATGTCAGCATTTTTTAATACAATCATTCCCACAGGACATCCATACATACAGCCCATTACAACATAAATGTGTTGCTACATGCCCATAAGCTATAAAAATCCAAGCATTGATAAAATATATGTATATGTAGTGTGACAGTTCACAAAGGTAAAAGCTGAGTCAGTATGATTGCAGCAGTCTGAAAGGCAGGCTCTCCAGTGCCTGTCCACAGGAGGACATACATGGTTGATGTATGAACAACCTTATGTACCCAGTGTCCCACTGTGTTTTTCCATAGCCTGCTGGTTAAAATGGAAAGCCATGCATTATTAATGAAGACATTAAGTGCACACTGACCCATTGGTTTTGAGGTGCTTGGCCTCTTTTCTCAGCAGGAGGGAAGAGGAAGAAATGGCCAGCTTTGGTAGGAGAAACCTGACCCCTCACCTACCTGCCTGTGACACTTTTCCGCCCGCAGTCACCTAAAGCATGGCTTTACAACAAAAATAGCATATTTATATATGTATGTAAATATGTATTTGTTTCCTATGTTGGCTAGATTTTTTTAGACTGCTACAGACTTCTTATTCGATGAGAGTGACATTAAAAAAAACATTGAAATATTATAAATGAAATATTTCAGTGAAACTCTTTTTACATTTTCTGACGATCTGAATGTTTCATGCCGTATCTTTATCTGTTTTTGTCTGCAGTATTAAAGTTAAAAACATCTCGCACTTTGAGGGTAAATGAGTCTTTAAGAGGAGAGAAAAGGGCAAATAAGCTCATGATTAAAACATTTTTTTTTTACAGAAATGGGCTAAATGAAGACAAGTGGCAGAGGCAAAGCCAGGCTTGGAACGTATTTTAAAGCTGGGAAAGTGAATATGGCCACAGTTTCTCTTTCAGAATAGTAGTATTTGTCTCAGTGGAGCAGTCAGTCACTGTTAACAGTCCATTCACAGTCCAACTGCGTACTTTCAGTAATAGCATTCCCATGGATTTGAGTTGGATTTTGGATCTCTGCAATCACTGCCTTTTCAGCCCTGAAGGACTGTCCTGAATGAGAACAGTAGACCGGATGGCACCTGATTGGTCAATTCAAGCAATGTGATATCATGGGACTGTCTATAAATAGCACGCTGGACAATATCTACACATCTTCGCAAGTACAAGTACAAGTACAAGTTAAGTTTGGAGTAAATTATTAATAATATATTAATAATTATTTTCCGCTGCCTGCCAACCAGGAAGCAAATGATACACTGTTACTTTGAGTTTGTTACTTTTGCGTTGCCAAAATGCTGCATGGTTGTTGTGCTTTTGGATGCACTAATTGACGAGGAGACAAGTCTGAGCTGTATTAGGTTAGGGATTCCCTGCAAGGTAAATGTACACGTTACCACAGTCGAGCGCTTGCAGGGACCAGGCAGTTGTTAATGGCAGAAATACGGCTATATCTATCTTTTTCTTGAATTTACAGGTGATTAAAATAAAATTTAATGGCTTTTGCGGCGTCTCTACGAGTTAGTTCGGTGTGAGCCGCTATCTTGGTCTGTTGTTTTGCCCTCCAGGTCACCGCGCATGTCACGTGACTGAAAACTGTGAATAGGCCACTGTAAACTACACATGGTCCCTTTAAGGTTAATGATTAGTAAGCCTTAGAGGTGCTTCTAGGTGGATTTGTTACCTTTGGACAGCTTCCGTTCTTTGTGCTAAGTTAAGCTAACCACCTATTCGCTGTAACTTCATATTTACAAATATGAGAGTGGTATCAATGATTGCACAGGATTTACTAATTCACATAAAATCCTAAGTACTGTTACAAAAGGAAGATGAGGAGGTAACACGTCCGCCAGGACAGAGCTGCGCTGTGCTCCAATTTTGGCTTATTTCGGATTAAATCATTTTATGGGATAAAATTAGTAAAATCTTAATTAATATATATATATTAAGACATTTAAAACAGGTGATGGTCCTGGAAAGTCTCAAAAGAGTATAATACTTATAATATATTTTAAGCATAACTGCCAAGTCAAGATGCACTTTTTTTCCCCCAGCTTTATAATCATTAATTTATCATTCAGCGTAGGTCATGTTTCATTCACTATTCTCAGGTTTCTTTCTGTATGCACAAGATCTCATCCTATAGATTTGTATGCACTATTCTCAAGTTTCATTCCAAACACTGCTGAAATGCTGTTTCATTCTGTTTTCTCGTTATTTATTCATGAATTACTACTATGTACAAAGAGCATGTATACTCTCCGTGTTTGTATTTCTTCACAGCATTACCGGTGTCTTGCTGCATTCAGGAAGCTGCAATAGTCTTTACACCTGTCCCTGACCCTATGCTCTTGTGATTGTACCAGAACAAGATTTTCTACATAATGTGTTGCTCAGTGCTCACACCTCCTCTTGGACCATGTGCGTTCACATGAAAGAGGCTGAATATGTTATTGAACACTGAAGGGACAAACACCATTTTATTCCTTTTGGTTGGACACTTAAAGAGAATAAACAAGGCAAGCACTTCAATCTTTTTTCACGTGATTCTGAATCATTGTTCAAATGATTGTTCACTTAATGAATAAAAACACAGGAGCATGCATTGATCACGTCCAACCATTGCATGTGTTCGCATTAATATCCACAGATCGTTTTCATCAAGTGTTTTATTAGTCTTGCAAATTACAAAGTGTTGAAAGAGGGTGTCAAAAAACAGAAACCCAAACGCTAAAGGAATGGATTAAACGTGGTGTCTATCTGACGTGAGCTGTAACTATTAGCATAAGTAGATCACTAGCATTAAGTTACTACAAAGTAACCCTGTGTTAATTCCTGGGCCCAAGAGCATTTCATTATCTAACATTGTATGGGGTTACTGGTTATGTAAAAGAAACTGTTCACTAGCACATCCACTACTTCCTTACTGTTTAGAAGGGCAGTTTAGAAGGGCAACAGAAAATAAGCTAATGGTAGCGGTCCTGTCCTGCTCTTAGTTTTGACTTGGTAAAGTTTACACCCGTGCAATCCTTGCCAAACATGTGACCTCAGAAATTGTAACATTTGCCAAAAGAGGCTTTTAATCCTCATCCTAAATGGTCCAACTGTATAAAACATACAGTTAAAAATGCAAACAATGAAGCATAAATTGAACCTAGTGGCTTATCCAAGTAAGGAAGCTAAACAACCATCTAGCCTATATTAGAAAGTCTGATCTCACATTATCACTTATTGTACTTACTGACATACCTATAATACTAGGTGTAACTAGCCTTACGCTGCAATGCTTTTTCTTTATTTGTTCCTATATGTCTTTCATGACACAGCTACCCAGCATGACTTTTTGTCTAAGGCGTGCATGTAGCTATCAAGTGCTTGTTTATCTTTTACAGGGTTCTCCACTTAAAACTGGAAACATCAAAAAATCAGAAATTGACGGTTGAGAGAGCAATTTCAACCAACCCATCAAGCTAGTGTTACCCTTTGGTTTGAGCATTAGTCTGTGGATTGAAACCTGAACACAGCTTAGAGACATTTGACAGACAGCGTTCCATACCAGATGAACTGTGGATCCCGGATGGAGACGATGAAATGATGGTGGAAGACATGACGAACCATGTGATCAGTTTGGGGAGTTTCGGGACAGCCACAGTCTGAAAAGCTTTGGAGAAGTGAGCAACTACAGCAGGGTCTCTCTCATCAGCATGTTTTTAATCTTTCTGTGTTGTTGCTGCCATTACCTGGGGGATTGAGTCTGCAGTGAGGGAGGCCCAGCGGTCACAACCAGATCCTGGCAATGGACCTCAAGACTGTGTGTTTGTGCCAGATGCCAGATTTTTACTCAAGTGAAATCACTCATTGCTGGTGTACTCCGTCCTCTGCCAGTTCCAAGTTGACCGTTGTCTCGTATAGCCCTTGATTTTGTGACTGGGTTACCACCATCCCAGGCAATACAGTCATTCTCACTATAGCTGTGGTAGAAGTTGGCAAAAGTGGAGCCGAAGTGGAAAGCCACACCCAGACAGACATACACACAAGCAAAGTCAGAGAGACACACACAGGGAAAATTCACAGGAAAACACAGGGGAGAGGGAAGCGGCAGGATAACAAAAGGAATGAGAGCGAGATATAGACCATGACATTATCTCTTTAATTTCTCAGCTCACGTAATTGAACAACATAGAAAGT
Organism: Micropterus salmoides; assembly: GCF_014851395.1. Taxonomy (NCBI): domain Eukaryota; kingdom Metazoa; phylum Chordata; class Actinopteri; order Centrarchiformes; family Centrarchidae; genus Micropterus; species Micropterus salmoides. The sequence goes on along the minus strand of NW_024041151.1, from coordinate 23,398,455 downwards.
CAAAGATATAGAGGCCCAAAGGCAGTAACAGCTGTAAATGCCAAACATTATCTACACATTTATTCAACATTTTACAGAAAGATCTTGACTGCAGGGGTTTAGCATCAGCCAGAGTGAAGGCTGTGGATGTTCACTTATTTTGCTCTGTTTAGAAATTTGCTCTTTTTCATGTTTTATAACTTTTGGCCTACTTTTATCATTAACTTCATAGCCTACTAAGGAATATTTACTTTTCATTCAGAAATCCATGTCGCATAGATATGGTTGTCATGTGTAGTCTCCCTGAGCAAGGCTTTAAAGGCTGTAGGCAGGAAAAACCTGTTGTTGCTAATGCCAACACTGTTGCCAGGCAACTGATCTGTCTTGCAACCGATTTAGATCCACTTCAATTCAGCCAATTTTCTGTTCCAAAGTTTGAGAGTGTGAGTTTAAGATTTTCAAAATCAGTCAGTCAGACAACAACTCGTCTTACACAGCTTTGTCTCTCAGGAGAATAACTGCAAGTCAAGCCTGCCTTCACACTTTTTCATCAAAATTTGTGTTTAGATTGATTTAACTTCCCAGATGTTTCATATATTGGTAAATGTAACAAAGAACTTGGGCTTTAACTTGGGAATTACATTCTGAAATTATTTGAAAATGTTGTGTTTATGAATTGTGTAGCACGTATCATTTGCAAGCAGAAAAAAAAACAACACAAGCCATTTCAAGGTAAACAGCTTATAAACATGAGCAATCTGCGTTGGCGCAGGTACTCAAATCTCTGAGGGGGAGGATGTTGTGAAGATCATACACCTCCTGGTTCCAGGTAAAAAAATGTCTGTATTCAACATGTGCAATCTTATATACAGTATATATTATGGCCTCTTTAATTTGTGCTGTTTTCTAATGCATTATACTACATATCTCTATGCTGAAAATGGAAAAAATTAAAAGGGTGATTTTTGATAATCAGTCTGATTGCATTCCCATAAATTGGCAACATTAATATTAGCTACAAGAAGGAGGTGACAGCTGCACAAACAACCATTTCTTTTGGGCAGTCATGTTTTTGCACAGAGGATGTCATTAAAACATTCCAGCAGGGACTTCTTCACTTTTTGAGTCAAATCAGGTCAGGTTAGGACACCACAATAATATATGGCATCAAACTATAAATCTGAAATAGCAGTCTCTATTGCGCCACCAGATGTGTTGAAGAAACAGACAGCAAAGCCAGAAAGTCGTAATAAATAGAGGCAATGGGGATGTTGAACTAGATTTAAAAACTGGCCTTATCTCCGACCCATTTAGTTTTGTTCTGCTTCTCTCTGCACTGTGCCCTATAGCCTTAAAGCAGTGATAATAAATATTTTAAATGGATAGTATGATAGCTTGTACATTTAAAGAGTTGCTCGTAGTAAAGAACTGACTGCCCTCAACTCTGCAGAGCTTTATAGCATCTTTCAACTTAGCTGGTTTGGTTCACTGTCACTGCTCTGACCAACTGTGTTTCTAGACTTAGCAGGCAGCTGTTAAGTCTGTACTGACTGTACACTACATGTCCAGCATCAAGTTCAAAAGAGCTAAAAGAGAGTTAACATTGGATTTACATCCGTCAAGTGACCAGAAACAAATGAATGAATGCTGGACATGTTAACTGTTTACAGCTTGATTCCTGCTGCCCCAATTGCCGATAAAATCAGTTAATACAGCTTTAAAGGCATATGTATATATTAAATAAATATTTGTCTTCCTGTGCAATTGTTTTAGTAATATTTATGCTAATTCGTCCTGCACTGGGGGTGTAGACATACAACGTATCCAATCAAATGTGAGTCTGTGGCAGTCAACCTTTCAAAGCCCAGCAGTGCACAAACTCAAACAGCGTTGGTTATTCCATTTTTTTATTTTATGTCATCTCCAAAACCTTAAAAAAGCTCTAAGTACAATTGGTGGCTAAACGTCCAATAGCTGTCCAACATAGAAAAAGTAACAAAGAATGGGCCGTGTTTACAATGACTCTGTTAAGTAGAGGGTGCCATCCAGGTCCTGCTTGTTATGGTTATCCAGAGATGTCTACATCATGCTGCTCACACACTTGTTTCACTCAGAAATACATCCAATTACAAAAGCTTAAGTTCCAAATTATTTCTTCATTGCTTTTTAAATGCAAAAATGACTGCATATTGTAGCTTTAAATTGTATGCTTGCACCCTTTACCCCTAATGTCTCTACTTGGAGTAGCTTATCCCACACTCAGAAACCCCTGCATGAGATGATAAAATGAAGTGATAATTGGATTTCCAGCCTCATGCTGAAATCCGATAGACTGTTGCCAAATGCTAATCTCTAGTCTGCCTGTCCATCATTGTAGAACAGTATGACAAAGCAGAGATGAAGAACACTGACTCCTCCAGAGCACAGCTGCGCTTTGTCACACTGCGGAGCTCATTCAGCGACATGTGGTTTACCTCCTGACTAAGCACAGTAAGTGTGAGTTTATCCAGATGCTACCTGCAATCTGATGCTGTTAAATCAAGACCCAATAAGACCAAACCCTGTTTCCTTCTCCTTGTCAATCGAAGGATTTGCTCTGATAGACTGAGCATTGTTTACCTCTTGGTATAGCAAATTGGCCGTCACGTGTTATACAATTTTATATCGTTCTCTAAAGTGTGTACACGGCCATTTCCTCAATCCTCAAGGTTGATTAATGATTTAGAGATGTTTTCTCTTCTACAGACAATTTGACGTCTCCGCCTGACAATGCAGATTTATTACCAGATCTGACAAAGCCCCATTATTCAGCATCAATCCCCAGTGCTGACACAGTGGATCTGGCACCGAGGCATTATGGACCACAAGCATCCATTAGGATCAAAAAAAGGGAGGGCCAAACATAATGTCTGACAGCTTGAGCTTTTGAATTTAATTAAATGTGTCACAGGTTTCTGCCTATTTATGGCCTGGATGGAGTAATAGGGACAGGCTATAACTCCTGCGAGCACAGCAAAAAGATTTACCTCATTTATCTCCCACAGAGAACAGAGAGCTACATACTTTCAAAATGTGAGCACTTGAAACAGTAGATTTACCAAGGTGCCAGACTTGTGACATAAATTGTTAGAGAGAAGATAAGAGTGCTATAAAAACACAGTTTGCTCCTGTGTGTGCCAGCTCCTAATAACAATATTGTACTCCTTAACAGAAACTTAATTTAGTGATTTAAACTCCTTCATACTCTGGAGCCAATATTTGTGAATAAAAAGCAGCTCCACAGAGCCATGTCTCCAAATTGTACCAGAAAGCTGCACAGACAATAATAAATCAGAGGGAGATTTTATGGATCCATATTACATTTGTCTAAGTATTTGCAATGAAATGAACTTCATTTTCTGGCAGCGATTATCAATCTATGCAGAAAAGAGGTATACATTATCCCAGCAGATTCAGGAGCAGAGCAAGCTTTTGTCTCTGTCCTAAGGCATAAAGGCTGAATAATGGTATCTGAGGATTGATAATCGTTCATGTCTTGCTTTAATATCATGCATTGCACTACGCAGTGTGATTTGATATTGAAATGTTGTGCTTTGTCGTTTCATTTTCATTTAATTTAATGTTAATTTGATAGGGGCAGATACAGTATGCGTAGAGAATTTCAATTATTGCAATAATTATCCAATGCAATGTGTCACATCATTTATAGCTACTGATAAATTCCATATCCACCCCTAGAAGGGCCTTTAAAATAACATGTTCACAGAATAAACAGATTCTGTGTTTTTCACAACACATTCCCAACTTTTGTTTTCGTCATAGGGGTTTTTCTTACCCCAGAAGCCCTGGTTGATAAACATTTGTGCTTAGTCATCCTCCTTTCATGGCCTAAATCTAATTTAGCCTGGGTTTGTATCGATGACCTACATTTGAAGGCTGTATACTTTTCACTTTGCCCAAAGTTATGCAAAATCAAAAGCTTGTTGATGCAATTTTATGACAAATTGGATGTAAGAGCAGGGACGGCAGCTGTAAGTGGAAACAGTGGACACGGCATTAAAGGACTGATCTGTAGGATTTTTTTATTTGTGAAAACGATGTGCACCCTATCACTGCATTGAAACTGAGATAAGATCTACATTAAACCATTGTGAATACATTTACTTATTAAAAACATCATCTGTACATGAAGAGTTAGCAGAAATATAAAGCATGGAATGACCATAAATACCTCAGTAAAGAAGAGATGTTTATCTACTCCACCATCACCAGGAGTACTCTCTGCTTACACCAGCATGCGTAGAGATGTAGTGTGAGCAGTCGCTACCAAGGTAACCTGCTTCTGCTGCAGAGGGCTCTGAAAGGACCTGGCAGGGTTAATTAATTAGACATGAGGTGACAGAAACAGAAACAACCACCAGAGACAACGGGCAGAGTTAGGTTCAGCCTCCCAATTTCAACAAAGAATGGGAAGTCTTCAGAGAGGTTTCTTCATCTCTGAATATACGGAGGTTCATTTCTGTGCACTCCGAGGAAGGCAGTAATGAAAGGAAAAGCCATTAGCTGTGCATAAAAGAACCACCTCCCTGCCGCTTTTGTGATCCAGATCTTAGAAATCAAAAGAAGATAATGTTTACAAATGACAGCCCATATTTCCATGGCAGCAGCCCAACAGAGCATTTTAGCACAATTTTAATATTTGATAGGACCCCTTGATGGGGGAAGAACACAACAGACAGGATGTGTTCAGCAGTCTGGATGTCAGCTACAAAAACAAAGAGGACAGACAAAGTAACCACAAGTCATCTACTTGAGTCAACACACATTTTTGGAGCGTGCTGGTGGGGGATGGTGTCTCATGAGTTGTTGTTTTAAGGGGTACAACGTGTCATTCCTGGCTACATGCTCCAAACAATTCGTGGGCAGTACTGTGAAAGATTTAAGATGGTGTACAATTAGACATGCTTAAAAAACCTTGCATTGTCCTCAAAAATGTATAGCGAACTTTCCAAACTTCCAATCTTGCCTCATCTCATAACAGTAATGTCAAGTGGTTACAATATGGTGAACTCTTGATTTGTGGCGTCGGCCTATAGTTTACGTTATAGCTTGCTTAGCTCAGTTTTAGCAGGACCGTAGTAGCAAGAAAACAGCCGCATCAAAACCATATATTGACGCCATTTGGAATGTTTCTCGGTACGGTTTGCGTTGTCAGCAGTTGCACTAAAGGTGTTACTTAACAGTTCGTTCTTTTCTTTGCCATGTTTGTGTTTCTGTGACACTAACCAGGGGCTGTAAATTACTTCCAGCTTTTTATCCTCGCATCGCCAGACCTATCTTCACTCCACCGCACTCAACTTGACAGGCCCTCGGGAGCAGCTCTACTTCTTCGTCCTGTCATGTTGGGCAGACTGGACGCTACAGTCACTCACTCTCGTCTCCCGAGGCACAAGAAGACAGGACAGGTTGGGGCTAGCAGGTTAGCGTGCTAACTTCAGTAGTCTCTGCAACAAAATCCACAGATGTCTTTGGCGTGACGTCAACATGGTTACTTCTTCACATTCTGTTGATCACGTTAGTTCATTTTTTGAATGTTTTAAACTAAAATTCTGGCCAGATCTTACACATTGCACCTTTAAAGCAAGAAAAACACAGACAGATACGCCATTGCTTGAAATCATAGCTGTTCTCCAAAAGCACCCCATGGGCATTGTGTAGAATCTATTGGGACACCCAGTGCATATTAAACAGATCATCATTCAACGCTCAGTGAATGATCATAAACAAAGAAAATTTAATTGGACTATATGGACTAAGAAGGAGGGATATGACAAACCCATTTAGAAAAACTGATGAAAAACAGACAGCTGCAGGCAAAACACAGCGTCTCAATGATCTAATTACTTTCTTCCGCACATCCTCCACAATTACATACAGCTGCCTCCCCAAATCACTGGGTATGTTAATAAGTAAAATATCTCATGCTACAACTCTATTACATGGAAATAAAGAGAGATGTTGCTGTCTAAGTAGGCTGGCTAATTTGAGCTCCCAAAGAAGTCCTTAGGTGTTTATAATGTATTCTTTAAGGTATTTAATTTTGATATATTGTGTGTTACTGTTTCGTTCCAACCAGACAATGTTAAATGTTAAAAAATTAATATTTCCTAAATCTGCACTGGGGGAAAAATAAGATAATCAAAGCCTACTTAGTTTCAAATAAATGAAATATCAATGCTTAAGCATAAAATCATATTTTTGGCGTCCACATACTTGTCCAGTGCAAAAGAAGACAAATAGTCTGTAGCCATGCTAGCAGCACTCTGAGACTGTACTTTGTGTTGTGACTATACCTAGATACTAGTAACACATGTATGCTAACATGCTCACAATGGCAACGCTAACATCATGATTGTTTACCATATTCACTAGCTTTTGCTAATCATAATTCTTGCAAAAAGCATTTAGTAGAAAACAGAAAGTACAACAGAGGAGAATCACATTAGTTCTGTAGATATTCGGTGGCTCTAAAGGAAAAGTCGGGGAATGAACATTTGGTGATATGTCCAATAGTTGCGACATTTCACTAAAAGCCACAAATGTCTACCTGCTGGTTGTTATACAGCGTGCAACCAAGTTGAGCTTCTGCCTAAGAATACGGAAGTTATTTGAAATAAAATTTGTTCCAAAGGAAATGGCTAAAAAGTACGTTTTGCAGACCCTGTCCACAGCAGCACATTGTTTGTGGCTTCCATGCCAGTTCAAATCTGCTTCTCCAAACTGGGGACGTGAAGACCGCCATCTACTGCAGGTAATGCATTGACTATGGATAAATAGCTCATACAGCCCCACTTAAAAAACCCAAACTATCCCTTTAACATTTAAGACTCAAAAACTAATAATCAGCATCATCAGAACTGTGTGGGTGTGGTTTGATCAGATTTGATTGACAGTGGCTTGCAAAATACTGCACTCAAATCAACTTAATTGTCATCAGATTTTGATTCAAATATTGCTAAATCTTAATTGCTGTGTGGATGTTTTCAACATCACCTTTTTCAATATGAGCTGCATCCTCTAAAAAAAAATGTAATCTCTCGAATGAGTACAATTGTGTAAACATGGGAGAATGTAGGTTTTTAGGGCTTTTAACATTATCATTAATGCCAGGATTTTGTGTAGCTTACCAATCATTTTGAGGTAGTCTTTTCAGCCTCAGTGAGCTTGGCTTTGGCAGGATCACTAAAAATGTATTGTGGGTCACATTTGTAGGTTGATGAAGACTACAACTACTCATCTCTTTTAATTAACAAATGAGTGAATAAACAAGAGGATTCCTCTTGACACTTAGTCTGACCATAAGTAGGAGAGAAATAAACCATGATGATGACACACCATCATTGTACACAAACGCCTTGGCGCCTTGCTATATCAGCCGTGATGCTCTCATGTACTTGAGTAAGAAAGGCATGCTTAGCTTGCATGCATAATTGATCAAGTCACTGCGTTAGATGAAAGACGGATATGATGTTTTGCACAATGAGAGGCGGAGAAGAACGTTTCCCTTTGGCCCTAATGTGAAAGGAAATGGACTGCCACTTATCGCAGATGCACTGTTATTGATATCTTGTTTCTTGGGCAAAGCCGCTCTGGCTGTTGCTAAAATGAATACATGATGGTCAAAAGGTTAAGAAGGATTTATAAATAGGACTGCGTATCAAGTCATATGCAGAAGATTCAAGCACTTATTTGATTAAGAAGAGTGCTCTCTGGGTGATGCATCCACCATGTTGCTAGGCCTTGAATTTGATTGCATATCATTCCTCAATCTGTCCCAGTCTGTCCTGGATCACTCGAATTTCCAATGTTTTGTCTGCATTCTGTCTTGGATTGGTGTGGTCTTTTCTATGCTTTGACAGACAAGGGACACTCATCCACAATATAACCTGTGATGCCTTTTTGAATAAATTATAGCAATTTGATGTGAGTTTTTCTTTAGCAACGTAGCTGTTTTGATTTACGGACATCTATCAGATTAAAAGCTGACAGAGTGATGACCCTTGTCACAAATTCACATTACTTTTGATTAATGAATGACTTGGAATAATTTCCCTAATGATGTTTTAAACTTTTTATGGACAAATGTATGTATGGTGCTTCAAATAGTTCACTTTAGTTCCTTTAATCTGCCTCTAGACACCGATGGGTCCCTCTTCCCACTATGGCATTTTAATTTTTGACATCTGAAAGAAAGAGTTCATACAGCACTGTTCATCTTTCGCTGCTTCATCCTGAAAGTTTCATTTCATGTTTTATTGAAGCTGCTTTATTGCTATTCTATGTAATCTGTCATCTTTTGTGCCCACCAGTTCTACAATCTGTCTGTATAATGCTGCAAAAATGGATTGTGGAGGCAAGTTAGTCAGACAGCTACTTGAATAAAACTCTCAATAGCATCAAAAAGTTAGACAGCCGCAGTTTTCCCCCATCCTTTATTTTCTTCCTGAGAGGTTTGTGTACGGCACGTGGCTGTTGTGTGTTTTTGTATCATTCATTGGAAATAGTACAAAAGGGAAATTGTGTTTCAAAAGAAATTGTGTTTTTATAGTTATTCATTGCGTCTGACTGATGACTTTCAGATAGCAAAAAAAATGCTGCAAACAATGGCATTTTGCCTTTTTACAAACCCAGCAGAATACAGCAGCCATCTGGAGTCATCTGCCTGGCCACCTGATAAATGCAAGTCCAATATTCACTGTCTTTTTATTTCAGATTCTGTGTTTTTGTGTCTTGCATGACTACATGCTGTTTTATGCATTTACTATGTATTCATTAAATTAAACATTACATTATGATTAAAGTACTTATCGTGCTTTCCATTATAATGGTAGAATTTTAAAAAAGCGTGATTAGTGATTAAAAAGTGTGATTAAGGGACCAGCCCTACTTAAAATTCCTCTTATAGAGACATGACACTCTTGCAGATATCTGATAGATAATGCTATATTCATATGGACCGTCAGATGACACTGTTTTGAGAGCTTTTAGCAAGAAAATCAACCTGAAATTATAAAACTCACTTTTTCAAAATCAGGAATTAAAAAACAATTATGCCCTAGCATGGCAGCTTATTTATATTTTACCTCAGAAAACTACCAGAACTCCTTGGCCAGGTTTACTGTGTGCCATTAGTTTAAAGAGGTGGTATTATGCTCATATTCAGGTTCCTATTTAGGGGTTGTACCAGAACAGGTTTACATGGTTTAATTTTCAAAAAACACCATATATTTTTGTCATACTGCACATTGCAGCTCTGCTTTTCACCCTGTGTTTTAGCTGTGACACATCTTGTCTCTAAATGATCTTTGTTGGGAGTTGCACATGCGCAGTTCCTAGTTAAGGACTAGCAGAGAAAGGCGGGTCAGCGAAAAGACGGTAAACAGCTTCGATTCAGCTGTAGGCTACATGTTGCCAACCAGTTTGGCAATTTGGACTGGAGCAAGAGTTTCAGAGTGGTGAGTTATTAATCTGTAACAAAAGTATCTTTCATCCATAAAGTTGTAACTGAGCTGTTTTCAGGCAGTTCAGAGCAGTGTTTTCTGTGGGAGATGGGAACTCCCTTTGGGGTGGACTTTGGGCTTTTTCACTTTGCAAACCTAGTACATACACAAAAAAGATAGAATGGAGTTATGTAAACTGAGGTTCAGGAACAGGACCACGCCTCCCTCACTCATTCCATCCACCTGTGCTTCAAAATCCAGTCACATGCACTCACGTATATAAGGCGTCTAACCCGTCGTCTCTCCCATTTCTCAGTTACCACATCGTCAGTTCAGACTTAGACGCACACCAAAGTTCTCAAAAGTGCTTGCTTACCTTAAAAACAGATCACGAACCGATGTCAGCCCCTCCGTTACGACGACCTTGGCCGGTCTCTAATCTCCTCCGTCCATAGTTAATTTCACTCCCATGCGGCCAGCCACTCGTCCGCTGCGACAACGCTCCATCATCCAAGTTCTAGACACCGCATCGTCCAACTTTCTCACCCAGCAGCTCCTGTCTGACCCCACCGAACACACACACAGGCCACAGCCGACTTCAGGTGAAGTCGTGTTTTTCCAGACGCCGACTTCCGACAAGCCGCACAACCGAACCGCGGCCGCACACCGGTCAACCCGATTACGGCTCCGTCCAACGCCATACCATCTTCAACAGACAGGCGCCTGCCTCCAGCACGCATTCTAGGAAAATACCTTTCCACCCAAAGTTCCAGCTTACCCAGGCACCTTCAACAGCCTCCAGCACGCCGTTCACTTCCGCATTCCTGATGCAGTGCCACGCCACCTTGATGACGTCAGGTCTGCGATTGCAGACTCCAGTGGGTAATCAGGGCACCTTGGGGCACCCAGGGTCAACTCTGGACCCCGTTTATAGGCATTCTCCACGCGCCACATGCAGGCAACCTTACAGCTGACACAAATATCTGTAGAGATACATACATGCGGAATAAACAACACCTTCCTCCCCTTTCCCAATCCACCGCACCAGCCATCAGTATCACCACCAGGACTACCACGGCATAGACTCATCTCCCTTTTCCCCCTGGCACCACTACGCCAAGCACCAATAGCCCCATCCTCAATCCCATATTCCAAGCACCATGCAACCCACCCACATGACACCAATCTCAGCCTTCTTGCCAACCAACACTCGTTTGGCCAATCCGTCACTACCAGCACTTCCCTGGCGTCGCCCATACAACCAGCTTTCCTTCTTTGAGCATTCTTAGAATGGTCTTACTCAGTCTTCAATCCAAGTGGGCTCTTTCTCTTCACATCGAAGAGACAAATTTATTGAGGCCAGCAGAGGCAGATAAGACACCTCTGCCAAAGCAAGCTCTTCTTCTCTTCTTCAATCTGAAGACAGAAACGAAACCTATCAGCTAAGCCGACCTCACTAAGATGGGGGCCCGCCTGATGGTCTCCGTTGATACAAAGGACCTCCGTTTTTGTACGGAAAACAGCTAGAACAGCGAAAATCAATTACCTGGTCCAGTACCAAGAGGTTAATCCACTCCCTTTCAAGCCACCTTCCCAAGCTCACATTTCTCCATACATCCCAAACTATCTCCCCCATCGCACTGGTGTTATTCCAAGCACCTCTTTCTCTCTCTCCATTGGACACCTAAACTCCTGCATCCGCATCATCCCACAAGGCCGATCTGTTCTTTCCCACTTACCGCAACTATCTGCCGCAGTGCAGTCCGTCCACGATCACACAGTATCCAACGTCACTTCCTTCTTCTTGGAAGGCATCCCTTTCTTACGAAAACCACTTAGCCCGACACGAAGACATGACATTACACAGAGGCAGAACCCTCACCATCGCCGCGGTGGCGATGCTCAAATCCGAGCAGCCACCAGAACAGTCATCACCCTCCTCCTTCCACCACCCTTTCGAACCGCTGCCATTTTTTGGGGGGCACGAGGTCCTGCCATCCTGGCACACAGACAGCCACACACTACATTACCAGACCGCTCTGGAACGGCCACCTTCACCACTGAATCAGGCAGAGCCGTCTCACGCTCCTGGTCGCCATCTCTGCCTATCCCATAATTCAATATTCTTCGGACCCGTACCCCGGTCACTCATTCCATATCGGGCACTAGACCACACTGCCGTATTCTCATCCGTCTCTCTTCCCACGCCTACCATAGCTACATCCGCAACAACCATATAGACGTTCTTTGAACCAATTTCCGTTCAATCCGTCATTCTTTTGGGGTTCATAAGACCAAACTGCTTATCGAGACGAGCCCCCACCCTGAATCTCGACTCCTCGGGTTCCTAGCCGCTCCGGCCACCAAACCCTAAGCAACCTGCTTGACCCCTTCATCCCTCTTCTCTCGACCCCTTCATCCTTCTTCTCTCGACCCCTTCATCCCCCTTCCCTCGACCCTTTCATCCCCCTTCCCTCGACCCCTTCATCCCCCTTCCCTCGACCCCTTCATCCTTCTTCTCTCGACCGCTTTTTATCCCTCCCCTCTCAACCCCTCCTTCCATAACTATTCATCATAATAAACAACTATAAAATCTAACATTGGCGTGGTCCTTGTTAGTGAAATGGAGTTATGTAAACTGAGGTTCAGGAACAGGACCACACATTCAACTGCAGCCATTTGACAAGTTGTTTTGAAACCAATCTCTGTCTTAAACCACTAGCCAAGGAGTGTTTTGGAGCACTATGTGACTCCACTTACCTGGTGTTAACACATGACTTAGTTAATTAAATTGTAACCAGAAAGCACTTAACCAAAAGGAGTAAATGCACCAAAGGCACATCGAGAATGGAGTGCCCACACTACCTCCAGAGGTGGTCAGGGACATATTATAATGTACAATTTAAAAACGCTGTTTCTCTGAAATCTGATATTGCTGAATGTAATACAAGAGAGACGTGTATTATACAGTACAAGGACAATTTTGCATTAATAATGTCTGACATGTAATCTGCTCCTCTCAAGGTAAACTCTGATAAGTGAGGGAATCAACCTTCTCAATTGTCAGGCTCCTCTTCAGTGCCAAGCTTATTAAGCTAAGCCAAGTGAAAAAGAATAGTCACCAACTGTGTCCACCAAGAGGTGTTCATGAAAAGTCAGAGTTTGGAAATAACAACTGTATATGAAGGAAAATGAGTCTATTACCACTGTGACATGTTCACGTGTGTGAACTATTCCATTCAGGTAAGTAAACACTACATTTCTGCTAACTTTGGGACAAAAAACACTTTTAACATGACAACCATACACACTCAAGATGGCAACGGATGTAGCCTAAAGGTGCGTTCAGATGGAGAAAGATGTGTGAATTTTTCCATTCGCGCAAATTTGACCCCTGGAGGGTTTGTGTTTATTTGCCCTCAACAGCCAATGTACCAGCTCTACAGACATCACACATGGGGGGGTTGAAACTGCAGTTCTTTATGTAATTTACCTCCAGTTGCTCTCCTTTTTCTTCTCTTCTGTACACACACATTTTTCAAAATTTCAACTTTCATGGTCTTTGTGTCTTTGCATCTACTCGCATGTTGTCACAGACTTTGTATACAATCACACTGCCTCTAAAATCAAATGACAAGAACAGGAAAAAAGCCAGTTTTTTAACTTACATTTTTAGCAAAAGACCAACACTAAAACTAAATCACAATCAGCCAGCAAACTATACACTGGTCAGTACCAAAAAAGTACTGTGCTTTGATATTATATTCCTATAGAAAATAAGAATTTTACAATTACTCTTTATATATCTCTTCTACTTTTTTGTGAATATTGTGAACCCTATATTACATTAATTGATTTTATTATGTCTCTGGCCCTCTTTCAATTCTTCCAGACTCTCCTGACTAAACGAATTTTGTCTTGTCAAATCATTATTCATCATTAATCATTACTTCAATTTGCAGTTCTATTATAAAAAAGTTACTGCTAAAAATATCAATACCAGGTATGGCAGTAAAAATTCCCATTACATGATGAAATAAAGGAGTTAAAAGCTTCCTCTGGCTCAGGAAAAGCATTAGAGATATTTTCAACAAAGCGGAAACAAGAGAAAGAAAAAAACGTTAAAAACACTGTCCTGCTCTCAGTGTAAATGATACCTCTCCTCGCTGCAGTAAATCTCACTAATTGTATTGATCTTCCTCCCATCTGGAAGATGGGAAGAAGTGACTGAGGTGAGAGAGCCTCCACCATGTTGTTTTGCTCTCACATCCGTCTGTGTTTCCTGTTGGCTGCCTACAGTTGCAATAATAATATAAATGTGACAGACTGCTTCAGGCCATGTTGGCCCCAATTCCCAATGCATGGATTTAGATTATGATTAGGCGTGTAATGATACACCAAATCTATGGTTCGGTTCAGACCTCGATTTTTGAGCCACGGTTTGGTTCATATACGTTTATTAATAACGGTGAGTTTATAAAATGTACTGCTGATGGAGAAATTCAGCAGAGACACATACAGGGAGAGAGAGACAAAAAGAGGCGGGGCCAGCCGGCGTGTTTGCCGTGAGAGACCAGAGGTGCTGGCTCGCTGTGTGTGCATGTGTGAGTGCACTAAACACTAAAACTAAGGTGGAAAATTACCTAGAATAACCTAATGTCAATACAAATAGCGTTTCTCAGTCAGCAAGTCTACATTTGAGAGTGCAGGCATGGATTTGTCGGACTTGGGTTTGCAATCCCGATCATTCGCAAGTTTTTGCTGGGTCGGGCAGCTTCTGAGCATTTGAGATCCAAAGAGTTTGCTTGCCAACCATTTATGACTAGAATACTGCAGCAGGACACACCCACATCTGAATGTCTTTCTGAAGGTTCAAGTCTTTTTCAAAGTTAAAGTGCTCACAAAAAATCTCATCTATGTGCCTACAATCTCAATTATCATATCCCCGTACTGTGGACTAGTTTTTTTCATACCAGTGTGTTGTATTTCCACCCCACCTATTTTGAAAATGCTGTAATGCTGAATGAAGCCACAGCCCATAATTGTATCATTATTAATAGCAGTATTTGTTTCAACCATTAGTTATTTGAATCCAACATGGAGTCGGATCAGATGACACTAACCCAGCCACCCTGTATCGGGCTCATTGGAGTGCAACATTCTGCTCAGAAGTGACAATGCAGCAAGGGCGCTAATACCCTATTGCTGGCTCAAATCTCATTACCCAATTCCTCAATGCATGCTCAAATCATCTGTTACACCCATTATTCTTGCCTTTCTCCAGCACAAATTCTGCTCTTACAAATCCGAGCCTGTGCTCTCTCAAGGTTTGAATTGAAGAATGAGCAGCTAATTTGTTTTGTGCTCTCTCAAATTTTTTGTCATCACTATACCTCCATATGCACCTATGCCCTAACTTCTTAAGAGCCCTTAATTTAATTCACTGACCTGCAGTAAGAAAAATTATTTCCTATGGTCCACTGCCCCCATAACCTTTGACTCCTAAGTATAAGGCATTTAGTGCTTCTTAAAGGTGAGCATCACTCTAAAAGCCAACAAGTATGACTAACTAACATGCCAGCTGGATGACGAAAGTGCACTTTGAAGGTTGACAAAAGAGATGCCAGCCCATTATCACACTGGGCAACAAAAGCAGCCTATTCCGGTGATTCTATCCAACTGTGGCTTTGCAAATTATTCTCATTAAACCGTGGGACATACATGCACCCTCCTGATCATCAGTGAAAGCTGACGAGCATTATCATCAATTCAGAATCCTGTTTCAGTATGCCAGTGTGGATGTTATCCTTTCTGCCTCCGCTGCCTAAACGGGTTAGCCACTGGGAGTAAAATCAGGGGATGTTACAGGAAGTAAGAAGCTGTCATAAAATGAGCTCAACACAAAACTCATATCAAAGTCTGGCTACAAATGTTGTTTGCCTTCCATGAACCCACAAATTGCTTTCATGGTTAAATATGGGTGGTGAGGGTGCAGTGGATAAGACAGATGCCTTTGGTGTGAGAGACTGGGGTTCAACTCCCCACTGTGACCATCCACCATTGTGTCCCTGAGCAAGACACTTATACACATATATGGCAATTGTAAGTCGCTTTGGATAAAAGCATAATGAATATATATATCAACCAACTAAATATATAAATCAGCTTTCCAGAGAAACTGCTTCAGTAGAGTATCTGTTGTAGCCCACCTTGAATCAAGGTGAATCTACCTTTCTAATGGAAATGTCACCAAAACTACCAACAATATCAACAATATCAATAATTCTCCTCAGTTTACAGAATCCCGTAAGGCCTCTATTGTCACACTTCACCTCTAAAATAATGTGATGTCTCATGATGCTGTCTTTGCTGAGATGACCAGTTTGCTGGCTGATTGTGATTTAGTTTTAGTGTTGGTCTTTTGCTAAAAATGTAAGTTAAAAAACTGGCTTTTTTCCTGTTCTTGTCATTTGATTTTAGAGGCGGTGTGATTGTATATTTACCAGTTTATTAGCAACTTAAAAACACCTTTGCATTGTTTACAAGCGGACAGAATATTTTAAAGAAAGACCTTCAGAACTTTTCCCCCCCAAAGATTCCCACATTTTTACGAAACCGGACACTTATGTGACTCCAATGTAATGGTAATGCAGGAGAGGCACATACTGGGGTAGAATGACAAGATGCTGCAGAAATGGTTCAAGTTTCTATGGAGGCTTTGATGTGCATTGAGACTTTATTGCCATGAATGCAGCTTTGAATCTCACTACAGCTGCTGTCCTTCACGAAGGAGCAAGCAAAACTTTTCAGAACCACCTTTCAAACCTGAAGGTGATGACAAATATATTTTTGGTGGAGTATTCCTTTAAAAAAGCACTAAAGAACAATGAGGGCTGAATCTTTTTACACTCCTTTGAGTTTCATTATAATATTATTGCATTAGGATATACCAACATTTTTTCAACGAAGGCTTCAGTCCATAACTGATATGAACCTTTCTCAGACCTCAGACTTGATCTCCTTCAGGAGAGTTTTCTCTTTGAAAAAGCACCCATAAAAAGCATCCCAGATAGTCTCTTAGGGAGGATAGCAGCCTGCCTTGACTGGATGATACATTAGTGCGCAAAGGTTGTAGATGGTATTTGGAGGCTGTGGGGTTGAAGAGCAGTCTATTGGCTTCATCCATTAGCTTAATGTGTTCTTTTCTACTCAGTAGCTGTTCCCCTCAATGCCCCAATGATTACTTTGTCATCTGCTCTTCTCTTTTCACATCTCTGTGTGTTTGAGGAGATGAGATGCATCCTTGAAAAGCCAATAATGGGTCAAAGCTGGCTGTCTCATTGCACCTATAGACTGGATGTACATATATCTTTTGCTAGTTTAACTTTATCCTTTTATTCTCTTACTTTCACCACAAAAATCGTTTCCACACTGGCTGGTTTGATCTTTCCCCCAGACACGGCTGGCCCATCAAGTAGAAAATGCAAATGTTATAGAAAATACAGTTCGTACGATGACTGGCGATTCTATCATCATTTTAAAGCTGCTAATTATATTTGTTGCACATCTTAGTTTTCAGTTAGAAATGTAGTATCTGTTTGTCCCAAATCCACCGGAACAAAGTAATGGGCCTGAATCTGTCTTCGTTCATATGCTAATGAAAGTGTCTTTACCATCAAACGGCATCCAGTGGATGTGCCGCTGCGTTAGCTGGCATCTGCCACAGAAGCATATGCCTCACAGCTGTCAGTGCTGCTGAGAGGTCCAGAGCCCACTCCAGGTTTTATGCAAACCTGCATGCAAGGGAGAATGGGAGAGACCTGACACATTTAATGGTATAAGTGAGAATATCCTGCTCACAAGTAGAATGTTACTAAAATCAAATTTATTATGCCTGATAATGTGCTCTGAAAGTAACGTACAGTATGAACACAAAAAGGCAATTTGGTCCCAGCTGGAGAAATACTGTAATGAACATAGGTTTTGAACCTGTAATGAAAACATATGAGAAGGTTTTTAAACATTCCCAGGTGAGCAATTTTTAATGTTGACACTAAATCTTATTGTATGCTTTGCAGTAATTGGGTGGATAATTATACTAATGTTTGAATATACTGTATCTGTAATATCACACAGTACCGTACGGTAAGTTAATATCAACCATAAATGTTTGTGTTTCTACCTAAAACCTGCTTTTATGTTTTAGCTATGCTAGCAGTGTGGCTTTAGGGAAGGAAATCAATCACTCAGTCAATCTGTCGGTTGGTCCAGACTTAAATACATTAACAAACTATTGAATTCTTTGCACAAAATTTGGTACAGATATACATGGTACCCAGAGGATGAATCCTAGCGATGTCCTGACTTTTCCTGTGGTCACAGTTTTCACAATCTGGAAAATATCTTAACATCTACAAGATGTTATACAGACAAATACAGATTTGTAGAGACATTCCTGGTTCTCACACGATGAATGCTACTTTTATGAACCTCTGACTTTTCCTGCAGTGCCACCAAGAGGTTTGCATTTGTGGTTTTGACACTTACAGAATGGGTTGCCAGGAAATTTATTTCATAGTTTGTGATTGCAGGTGATCCTGCAACTTTTCATCTAATGCCATCATCAGGTCAAACAGTCCATTTGTCCAATATTTTGATTAATGACTACGTACTTGCAAGTACAGTGACCATCCCATCAGTCTGTACTTTGTATGTAATGCTTATTAGCAAATGTTAGCATACTAACACTGTAAGCTAAGATGGTGGACATAGTAAACATTATGCCTGCTTAATATCAGCAGATTAACATTGTAATTGTGAGTATGTTAGCATGCTGACATTAGCATTTAGCTCAAGTACAGCAGCTGGCATGGCTGTAGACTGTAGATTATTTGAATCAAAACAAGCATACCAAGAGGACACACACCACTTACATCCACAAACAATTAGACAGTGCTGCTACAGCGCTACACGGTATGTCTGAAAATAATGACTGTCATTAGCTAGGTTCAGCCTCCCATTAGGCGACAACCAAGTTGTCCAGGTGGGCAAGAAATGGGCTCCGTATATTTGAGGATCTCTTTAGGGGTTTAATTATCGTAAACCTGAGTATTTCTGTTTTTGTAGGATTTATATCATCTCAGTACAGCGAGCCACCTCTGGAAGCTTAGCTGAGCATCAAAGATTGTTGTGCAGCTGTAGGCATGCCTACGTCTGTTACCACTCCCTGGGTGCTCTCTATGGGTCCATCTGTTTGTCATATCTAAATCGATGATCTTATTTTTATATGGTCTGAAAAAAGTTTAAGTAGAGTTTAGAGGAGATCTCGCTGCCGTATGTGCCCCAGGCAGTGGAGAGGCATCTGAAGTGCGCTTGTATGTGTGTTTGTGAGTTCATGCTGGAGGAAGCCTGGGATCTCAGGAGCCACGGAGAAGAAAAATATTCCCCCAGAGAAGAAAGACGGACAGCTGAGACTAATTTGTCAGATTACCTAGCAGCTGGGGAAAAAGTAACATGCCAAATAACCCAAGAGTTTTGCTGTGTAATTGCTTTCATTTGCAATTCATATTTATGTGTGGGTGAGGGGTGGAGTGTGGCACCATGTCTTTCACAGGTGTCATTGGTTGCAAAAACAAGACTACTTTCCTTGTCAGTTTGTCAATCTCAGGAGTTTTCTGCCTGCCAGCATGATAGACAGACAGTCAAATCAAGCATATTCAACAACATGCATCTGAATGAGGCCAAAGGTTTTTTTTGCCAAAAGAAGAACAGCAGCACCAGGGTCATTTGTACTGGTACAGGTGAGATTCTTTACTTTCAACCATGGAGTAAACTCTTAAAAGCAAAAAAAAACATCTTGAAACATGTGAACACTTTACAAAATGTTTTATACAAAAATATGGATGGAAATTGGATTGCTTTTTCTTTTTTCTTTAAAGTATTTAGTGGGATTGTTGGGCATAATCACAGTCTGATTAACATCTTCTTGCAGCAGGATATAAAATCTAGTTGATAATTAATATAAACTGATCAGTTTCTTAAAAGAAATCTTAGTGTTTTTCTATGAAAATAAGGTAAAACCTTATTATAGACTCATTCTTCCAGCATGATGGACAGCAACACCACCAACTGAACGTACGGTAATTTTGCTCCCATCATTTGAACAAAGCACAGTATTTCTACCAGAGGACAGTTAAGTAAAAAATGTCAGTATATAAGAACTTTTGGATTTGTGTATGTACATGCAAAATTTAAATATGTATAAAATGATCCATTAAACTGATCTTCGTAATTACACCAAAAAAGGGGTCTGGACCATCATCAGCATGATTAAAAAACAAAGAATCAGTCACAAATCAGAGTACAGTCAGACATCTGTGAAGCAGTTTACAGTTATTTGATGTGTGGATTATGATTGTCTCTTTGAACAGCCCACAGTGGAGGGATTGTTTTTATATCAATGCAAAAGGCATGTGAAAGCCAAGAATGACAGGTTGGACCAAGGCAGGCTGGCACACAGATAACTGAGCCCTCCATAACACAGCATCTCTCAAACAGCTGGTGCCTGGCTGCTCCGTCCTGGAGTGCTAAGTCACTCCTGTAACTGCAGGAAATGTTGGTTGGTGATTATCTGATCTTTTCTGGCATGATTAGATGATGTATTAAAGGCACAGTATACGTGTAATGGATTCAAACTATATGGGTTAGAGTGCTCTCTTAAACTACATCTACTGCATACTAAACTGTGCAATGCATTGCATATGTTATCACAGGTTGTCCCTGGATGCACATGCAGAAACCTCTATAATATTATAATTAGTGTTGCACATTAGTTATACACCCACTGTGCACTGCCTCTAATGTTATATCAGTTGATAATAATTGAAGCCAGCAACAATCAGCTCCCATAGGGCTAACCTCGAATAGTCGAAGATTCGATGCTTCAATGGGCGGAGCCTGATACGATTGTCAGTCTCACAGTTGAAGCTTCGCAGCGGAACAAGGATCATGCCATTTTGGCGATATGGGAGTGCTCATGTCTGATTTTACATAGAACTACCAGTTTTCTCCCAATAAGTTAATATACAGCCTATTAGAATATACATTTCAAAGTTTAATGCTGTAAATAAACATGTCGACTATGTAAATCCTTAGTGGGTGACAGCCCTTGAGCAAAAACATATTTGATTAATTTGGGAAATCTGTCAGCATCACCCACCATTAAACAGGCCAGCTTGTCTGATCAGGAGGTAATTAAGGCTGTTTGCTGCTATAATACTGAGAAACATCTGCATCTACAGGTGTTTGTGTGTTTATGACTACACATCACATTGCTTTTTCTTTCTCTTTCTTCTCTCTGTCTGCATTATTGGATGAAATGAAAGACACTGATGTATTCTAGCATACACCCCAGAATCACTCACAAGCGTTCTCCATGCTCTCACTCACCTCATGGAAACACTAGATTGTACAATAGCAAACACTATAGGAAGACTCTTAAGACAAAAAGAACCAGAAGATAACATCAGTGACAATCTACCTTCAGAAAACTTCACATTTCCAGAGTTCCTCATCTCACTTCCACATCAAATAGTAAGATTTCATACATTTTGGCCTGGTGTCTGGTGCGTGCCTCCATCTCATGCATGAACATTTAAACAGTGGGAAGTCAGTCAGTCAGTGAGGGACATTAAGCTTGATCAGCCCACTGAGTGGCCTGGAAAAAATGGTACTTACATTATCTCCAGGATAAGGAAGGCTATAATGTAGTCCATTCATATGGTCAGTATTATGGTCATATGGTCATATGGTCCAGTGTCTCTTCTACCTTTTTCATCCAAAACTATTGAACGGGCAGTATTCAAACAGGTCTCAGAATTCCTCTCAGGGAATGACCAGTCTGGTTTTAAGAGTGCCCACTCTACTGAAATGGCTCTTCTGTCTGTAACAGAAGCCCTAAGGTCAGCTAAAGCTGCAGCCCAATCCTCAGTTCTTATCCTGCTTGACCTATCAGCTGCCTTTGACACAGTCAACCACAGGATCCTGCTATCCGCTCTCTCAGCAATGGGCATCTCGAGTAAAGCCTGGTTTTTGATCAGCCCAAAAGGACTCATGTCACTCCATTACTCAATGACCTCTACTGGCTCCCCGTGGCCTCCAGAATCAAATTCAAGTCACTAATGCTTGCATACAGAGTGACTACTGGGTCTGCACCCATCTACCTAAACTCCATAATACAAACTTACGTTCCTTCTCGGCCGCTACACTCCTCCAACGAACGCCACCTGGCTCTGCCATCCCTTCACACAAAGCAATCCCAGTCCCGGCTATTCTCATCTGTGACACCACGATGGTGGAACGAGCTACCACACGCCATCAGAGCAGGGGCGTCCCTCTCTAACTTCAAGAAGCTCTTGAAAACTCATCTCTTCTGAGAACACTTCCTCTTATAACATCTCTAACTCCTAACCTCTAACATGCACTTCCTGTGCTCTTCTTCTTCTGTCCCCTACAATGATCTTGTATTGATTGCACTTTTTGTTTTGATTGCACTTTTTGTTAACTCTTACTTCCTTCCCTAGGTATCTACCCCATTGATGTGATATGTACTGTGAGCTCTTACTAGTATTTATTGCTGCTCTTACTAGTATGTATTGTCAGTTTTAGATCTGTAGTTGATGCTCTGTTGATGCTTTTATGTTGTTCCTCAAATGTAAGTCGCTTTGGATAAAAGCGTCTGCCAAATGAGTAAATGTAAATGTAATGTAATGTATTACAATCAATAGGCTAAGCCCTCATTAATCTGACTCAAACTCAGTCATCTAATCTGAGCCCTTTCAGGCAAACATGGCTATCATCCAATGCAAGCAGAGTGGAGTGTCATTCCAAATATAACACTACATCGCTGACAGCAGGCACGTGCACACATAGACATCAAAGGGGGCTTCAGCACCTACCCTTTTTCTTCTTCAAGAGAAAGTGCCCTTTTTTCTGGGATGCTTTTTAAAAATTTTTATAAATGAATATACAGTATATTTATTCCTGTTTGCAACAGATTCCCTGTCAAACAAATATATTTATTGGGGAAAAAATCTAAATAGGCTATCACGTCGGAAGATGAGACTTTGGAGTTCCGATGCCCTCTCTCTCTCTCTCTCTCTCTCTCTCTCTCCCTCTCGCTCGCTCTGCATCTCACTGCGCAACCAGAGCGCAACACACAGACAGACAGCAGCCCCTCCAGCTTCTCTCCCAGCACAGTTTTTCTTGGCTTGTGTGGAGGTGAGTGGTGGGTACCAAAATACTAAACTACCAGTGCCTCGAGTTTACCGCTAATTAAATAGAAGATAATATAGGCTTAGGCCTGTGTCTTGCTAACGCATGACTCATGAGTTGAGCTAATGTAATAAGTTAGCTGAAGTTTAGCTAAGGCAATATCTCATGGCCATACAACCTAATGTACTGATGGAGACACTACAGGTGAACACAGTAACATTTGTGTCTAATAATGTCATCACAATCGCCACATTGATATGCAAATTAGATGTTAACTAATTAAAATAGGGGAGAGCGGGGTAAGTTGTCAGGTGTGTAAGTTGTCACACTGCTCATAACTCCAACACTAGAGGCTCTATGTCAAAAATCAAATAGCCATTTTGTGTGACTTCTTTTTCTATATTCAACTTCCTGTCCATTTTTTGCTTCAAAAATACATTTTATGTATTCCAACCTTATTAGGTATGAATGTTCAAAATGATAACTTTGCACAAAGTAGAGGAGACAATAACGTGTCTTTTGATACTTCAGCTGAAGTGCTGTGTTAAGCTAACCTTGAGATTTAGCCAACATTAGCACACATGTTAGTTTGGGGCAAGTTGTCTCAATGACTTTGGTACAAATAAACACATAGAAAAATGTTCAAAAAACTATGTGAAATTGTGTAATTACCTCTGACACTAGTATTAAAGACAGAGAATGACAATAAACCACCTGACATAATGTTAAAGGCAGTCAGGCAGGTCACACCTCATGTCTGATTAGTCAGATAGTAGTAGGTCGTACAAAAATTCACATTGTTGCATTAGTGTGTTTAAACACCACATCTGTTAGTTAAGAACTTATACATTTAAGCAAGTTATCTGCAGCATTACATTCACTTACCATAGATCTATTTGCACTCCAGAGAACATTTGATTTTAAAGTTCAAAGAAAGAGGTTGTCCCACTTAATGTCTGCTCCGCCAACATTTTTGTTTTGAATTAAATTATTTATTTTCCAAGTTCTCTAGGCTTGATTGTTGATTGATTTTACTTTTAGTTCTGGTTACAATTTGAAATTGAAATCAATATTCACAATTAACTGTTTGATAATCCAGTGTGACAACTTACCCTATGCAGTGTGACAACTTACCTGCCGATGGGGAAAATTGTCACAAGTGCACACTCTCTATTCAACAGTCTACAGCTCCATAATGAGATGAGCGCTGAAGATGTAATGAATACAAAACTTCTCCCCAAGACTTCATTCTTTCATTTGGTATGACATTTGTACCATTGTGATGTACAGTGCTCAGTAAATATTAGATGGTGTGAAAAGTGTGACAACATACCCCGTTCTCCCCTACGCCAATTTGCACACATACCGCAGAACTTCCCCAGTTAATGACTTACATCAAGAGTTGTCTATTTTCCTCTGAAATGTGCTTTGTAAATATGCAGATTAGCTTGGGTAATATAGAATAAATCTACAGATGCAAATAGACCGAGGGTATTAGGCTTAAAACCAACACCATCTAAAAGTGTATTCTTGAAGTTTTATTTCCATTAGAGTAAAAGAAGACATGGAAGCAAAATAGACCAAAGTCTCAAAATTGACCACTCCATGAAAAAGCACCTTAAAGAGTAACTTCATAATTTTGATGATAGGCTCCTCATCTAATAACTCTCCATTCTATTAGTTTGTTGTATGCTGATAGATCCTTATATAATACAGACAGCCCTCCCTCAAATGTGAAACTAAGAACATGTCACCATCAGTAATTGTGTATGTGTGTGTGCGCATGTGCATGGTAAAAGTAATATAATAGAAACAATAATAAAGTATTTGATCAATATATTAATGTATTCAGGCAATTCAGTATTCTGTTGCTTGGCTGTGTGAAGCTGAAGGTTATCTTTGCTCATTTGGCATCTTGCTTGTGAAACAAAAAGTAAAAGTATTTAAATAACATTTATTTTAATTATGCCTGCAGCCCAATGCCACAGTTTAGTGTGAAGATGTATGTGAAGTATTATATATTCCAGTAACACCAAAATAATTGAAACGATATATTGCCTTGTGCAAAATAAACAAATTATTAATGAAACTAAGTCATAAATATATACTTGAAACCAGTAGCATAGAAAACATGCACATTGTGGCATAGTTTGCTTTGCTGTCGCCTGCTCCTGTGATAAACCTAGTGAATACTAAAGAAGACCGTGGTCTCTGTGTGAACTGATTATTCTGTAGAAAAGTAAAAATGTTGTTGAGTTAATATATTTGTCTTGTTTTAAAAAATGCCCTTTTTTTTCATTTGAGCCCCAGCCCACCAAAATGTCTGTGCACGTCCCTGGCTGACAGTGATCCCACCGACTCCTTTCAAATTGAGACACTGAGATATTTCACGCAACCACAATGGTTGTGCCGTTCGCCCATATGACAGGAACTTAAATTTTGGCTCCTTCTTCCTCATGTGAAATGGTACGTTGTCAGAAAAACTGGACACTGAAGTCACCATTTCATATGTAACACATACTGCAAAAGAAATGTCCGTCAGAAATCTTCCTCAGAAATATCAGACAACATTATGCCTGCATAACATCAGCATGTTAGCTTGTCAACGTGGCCATGTGAGCATGCTAATGTTAACATTAAGCTCAACTTTTCAGCTGTGTCTGAAATCCTCTTTCCCTTCTTCGCTATTCCCTCCATGATTGAAACTGTAGTAAGCAGTAAATGGAGATATCTAATCGATCACCATCATTTTTGTGTGACATCAGTGACAGCTATAGTGTTGCGGTGCCATGGGAATTTTTTTTAAAGGGCACTATATGGACCACACATTTCACAGTCAGTATTCTGACACTAAATGGAGTGCTCTATAAATGGAGTGCTGCATATATTACATAGTGATTTCAGACACCACTTTCGTCTGGTTTTCTCTTTTCCCAGTCTGCCAATCACTGCTCGTCAGGGAAAAGCACAGGCGTTAACTGATCACATTAAAGGTGCAAATGAGGCAGCTAAATAGAATTCAGCCTGCATGCATTTTATTATTTGCACCTGTGTTTGCTGTTGCATCTCAAAATGCATTCAGTGAAAAACAAGGCCTATTTCAGAACATGCCATTCCCTCCCTCTTCCTGCACTAGCCGTCAGTGTACCTCTTAGTAGGTAAGTAAGTAATGTAAGTAAGTAAGTAAGTAACGTGTATTTGTTATATAGCACGTTTCACAGACAAGGTCACAGAGTGCTTCACATAAGCAGAAAGAGAGAAAAATAAAACAAAAGACACAGCAGCCTGAATATAGTAATAAATAATATCAGTCAAGCAACAGCCACTTAAAACTGTTAAATGATCAAGCAATACACTTAAGCAACAACATATATATTATATTACCACCTGTCACCATCATCTCATCTCTACACCTGCTCCCAGTTCCTTATTCAAACCCCCAGTATACATAGCTCTATGTCATATTGTCTATTTGTGCTGTATTCCAGCCTTCTTGTGCCGTTATCCTGCCTCTCTTGTTTTTTTGACCCTGTCCTCATGGGCTTGGTTGCCTGTTCTGACTGTGTGCCTTGTTGCTGACCTCTACCTTGTTTTTTGACCAAGTAAAGCTTTGCTTCACCTTTCTGCCTGTGAGTCGTGCTTTCGAGTCCTCACTCTGTGTTAGTTACTGAGTCGTTTCACATGATAGTTCAGGGAAGATTGGAAACAACTAAGGTGTGCAACTGACTTACTTTTGGAAATGTATATCACGTCAATAGATGCAAACTATTTCTGTTCTTGCATTTACTTATATTTCTGATCATCGCTGATATTAATAAACACACTGCAATGCCAAAAAATGGCATTAAGGCTATGTCTTTGTGATTTTCATTTATGCCAAGCCTTTCTTTCAATTGTGATAACAGATTGAGAGATCAGCACTGATTAACTTAATGCACATACGTACTGCTAATTTACAACCACAAAACCACAGCCAGCTTTCCAGTTTCTTGTAATCCGAGCTGTAGCTCAAGGCTTGTCCAAAAAAAAAAAATTCTGTACGCCCCAAAGGATCTACGGTGTGAGAAGTCAGGGATATCCTTAGAGCGCTCTGAATCATGACTGAGTCAAATACTGGATTCTGTTTTAAGGTGGAAGTGCTTTTATCATCCAAGGAATAATGTCTGGTAGCATGGGTTATTTGTTATTTGGAGTTATTTGGAGCTCAAGGATACTGAATCTATTTGATTCATATGAAAGGAACCTGAAAACACATTCCTCATAAGCAAGTCAAGTTTGGAATTAACTTGGGTAATGTGCAATACCACAGTAAGTGGAACACAGGAGAGTTGATAGTGCTGTATACCAAAATTATTCAGTTTTATATAAATAAATAAATATGAAACCCACCACTACTGATGAGTTAAATGTTATTGATTTATAAGAAGTCTTCAGATTTATGGAAAAATGTGTGTATCATTAAAAACTGAACTTGCTGAATTGTTTTCTCTCCTGAAGAAATAGTTTCAATGTTACAAGAGTGTACAGTCAGTTATGTGCATTTACTTTGGGAGTTTTTACTTTACCTGAGCTCAAGCCTTAGCAACCTAACCTTTGACCTTTTTTCCTCTGGAGGATGAATAGGGAATCACGAGGTCACTGTAACCAGCAACTCATCTATCTGGTCTTTCTTCCACTTCAGAGCACCAGTGGTGAAGTAAAATTGCCTCAGCGGTTCCTTTTTGGCAGCTATTCGGGAGTTCTGTGTAGAATCTTCACCGTTCTGTGACCTTTTATAATAAGTAGGGCACAGACGCAAGACAAGCTGAGGTCTCCCACGAGCATGGAAACCTTTACCAGCTTTCAAAAGCAGCAATGAAATCCTCTTTCATATTTACACAAATAACGTTGGAGTGGCGCGTTATCTTATCACAGGCAATACTTCTCTTTCACACATCAAACGCCTACAGGCAATATCTGCTCGAAGGACGGAAACACAGCCACTGACCTAATCTTAAACCTTTTGTCAATTGTGTGTCTGTTTTTGTTAGGTGTTTTTTTTTAGTTCCAAATGATATCACCATTATCCTCCTCCTCCTCCCGGGAAAATCAATTTATAGTATGGCTCTGTACACTGCGGAGCACAAGGCATGATCAACTGTGAACATAATCCTGACTACAAAGATATGAAAAAAATATTAGAGCTGTGGAAAGAATATGTTGAAAAAGACCACATAATTGACTGATCAGAGAGGTGAGACTTTGTCAACTTCCACAGGATGCTGACTTAAACTCTCACAGTGGGAGCTTTCTTGCAGTGTCCACTTGATGCTTTAATGCTAAAGGTCTTTTGCCACTTTGAAGAGGAATCTCTTAATGTTCATTATCAAGCAGCAGCCAGTGGCCTTGTGTGTGTTTGGTGCCAAGTGGGCAATAGAGCATTTGCCATCTGTTACATCAAATTCACAATGCATTAGCATCCCCAACTCAAGTCTTGGCCTCCACCAACGTCTGAGGACACCATCTGGCTCATTAGCTATTTGTAAATGCTCTGCTATTTACACCTGCTAGTGGCTACCTTTGTCAGTTCACAGGACAGGTAGCATACAGTGGGTTTATAGAGTTAAGAGCTTTATCATCAAAAACAGCCGCCTGCTATGGCTCGATAAGTCGTTTGGTGAAAGTGAACCATAACAGTAAAGTTACTGGCTGGAAAACCAAAATGATTTGCAAAAATACACTGGTAAAGCACAGGAACTGCAGAATTGGCTATTGTCAATGTTAAAAGATATTATTAGTGCAGCTTTAGTTAACCTTTTAACTCGGTACATTCTTCATCATGGTTACTCATGGACAGATTTAAATAATGGACCTGGTAGGGATGGGGATCGATTCACGGTTCTAATGGGACCCGGTTCCAAAATGTCTTAAAACCCGAAAATCGATAAGGTCCAAGCTTATCGAAACTGCTATCGAGACTAACGGGTCCTATAATGTAACATTGCGTCTCGAGCGTCAAATCTGGTTTAACTTTAAACGTGATGGATAAGAAAGCCAATGTTTTTTATTGATGGCACCGAAATGCGGTGTTAAACAGACCCAGGACTGTTTATCATCAGGCTGCAGCCTCAGCTGCTCTCTTTCTGCTCCTACATACACAGACAGCGGCAGCAGAGCAAGACGCCGCTCTGTATGTTTTATACAAGCACAGCTAACGTTCACTTGGCATTAGTCAAATGTTACAAACAAGCTAAATAGAAAGCTGTCTGTCTGTAGCATAGACTGGTCTGTAGTAATTTGGCACATTGTTAAATACTCAGCTGCTGGCTGAGACAAATCAGACGATCCTCCTTCAACCTTGTAACGTTACCTGCAGGCAGTGAATAACAGCAGAGAGGAGGAGGAGGAGGCTGACTGAGTTTTTATTCTTTCTAAACGTCACTCAGTGTTGTGATGTCAGATACTGACTTTATATCTAGTGACTTTGCTGTCGTAAACATTAATGTTGCTGCTCTAGAAACAACATTTCGCTGTAATTAAAATATTAAAGTCTAATCGTATAAATCATTTAAAAACAACCAGGCAGTTAATATGCACACTTCAATATTTGTTAATTTGTTGCAAGTGATATGTCACCTCAATATATAACAATGTTATCGCAGATTTAATATTTTCCTCATACCGTGCAGGCCTACCTCATGCCTGTTGGGTCTGGTCTTACCAAATAACTGTGACCAAATAATAGTAAAGTATTGATAGTGGTATCGATAAAGAATTGGATCATTAAGCAGTCTCAAGGGTGTCAATATCAATAAAAATTAACGATCCCCATCCCTAGTACCTGGACACATTTAATTGACACGTTTTATTGGAATTCTCATGTTGGACTTACTATGTATATCAGTGTAACTATTTTTAGACTACAATTAGTATAATCTTATACAGTATTGTAGTATAATCACATTCTAGTATTTTTTTCTTTTGTTTGTTATGACTTTCTGATAATTGTTTTGTAATAGCCATTTTTTGCACTGTTGCATCCCAAACCATCCTGACATTTCTTCCATTATGTGCACATGTGCTACTTTTTCCTAGTTTTTCCTTTTCCTTGTTGCTGTAGTGTGTCTAAAAGCATTGCACACTGTGTGATATTAGGCTCTAAAGATAAACATGATTTAACTTGACTTGAGTTAATGTCTTCCCAAAGTGAGGCACACTTTTTTAGTGCATGCACTGAAAAAACCCACACCTACTCCCACAAAGTAGTTTTGGGATTGAAGGCTGAAACCTATCGAATATTCATCAGAAAGTTTCTAAACTACCTTTGGAACTTTGATTGCAAAGTTGTCACATTTTACCACGTGTAATTATCTGAGTCTCAGAAAAAGTAACTCTGCTAACTCAGAGCATTCAAGCAACAAATTGTTTCCCTTACTGGATAAACACATATACCATTTTGAAAAGTAATATATCTCCCTGGCTGAGATTCAGCTCACTGAGGCAGATCTCACCTACAGAAAGATGCCACAGGGCCAAAGCCAACAGAAGTGCACTCGTGCAAAAACATCGTATCTTATAGTTCCTCTGTGTATGTCTTTCAGTTGTTGATGTGTGCGGTTGCTGTGACCCAGCTGATTGGTCAGGTCCCGGCATGCTGCTACAAATCCCTTCAAGCGCAGAGCTTTCACTCACTTGAGAGTCAGATTCCAATTTTGTGTAAGTCAATGCCATTAACCCTCAACTGGAATAAATCCAGTTTATTTTATGGTCTGTCTCTCTGGGTGCTGCATACATCTGCATTTCTGAGTAAGTAAAGTATTACATACAGTATATTTGTACATGTGCTTGGCAGTGGATTTGCCTGTCTATTCTGGAGCCTGGATTATGTCCATACACTGGTATGCACAAAGAAGTCTTTTCTGTCCATTAGCTCTTATCTGCGGTTGAGTATTATGTTTCCATTTCTTACTGCACATGTATTCACATAATTACAGTAAACATGTACATTTTATATATTACAACTTGGTTGTACAGTATGTATACACATGAATAATTAGAGATGGGGGAGATCTGTAACTTAAAAAAATAACACAATATGTTTGTTACGACTTGACATATTCTTCCTTAAGTCAGTCTTTCAAATACTTTTTAAAGACTTTTCTTTGGCGGACCATGTAGTAGCAAGATATCAGAATCGGTCAATAACCTAGAAAACGTTGTACCTTGTAAAGAAATATTGATGTAGAAGAGGGAAGCACATAAACCTTATTTGATTTTTAGTTATTGCTATCATGACAAGTTAAAATTTCCCTTCTTATTTCAATGTAAGTTGCTGTATCAATAAAATTATTACAGTTACATTGGTAGTAAAATTTTGTTGGAACATCAGAGTTGTGTGAAATGTGAGGGTCAAAGTGTTAATTTTATGTGTGTGTTCTAGTTCCTTTAATTTTGCCAGGGCCATTTTTGTTTCTTCAAAGGACTGTTTGAGGGGTAAGACTTGGTTTTATGGTTAAGTTTAGAATTATATTTAAATAAAAGTTAGGGAACTCATTATGTCAGTGAGGGTCCTCACAATCCTGCTGTAGCGATATGACATTATCGAGTAACGTGTTCACATATTCACATCGTGGCTTGATGTATTTCACAGCCTATTTCCTGCTACCCAACATTTCAAGCTTTATTCTAACTGCCCCTTTTAGAAGCAGTCAGCCTTTTACTTTGAACATGTTGCTTATCTTGAGTATGTTGAGCCCTCTGGCAGGTCTGCTGACATGATAAACCTCAGTGGCATCAGTTTCAGGTATAAAAGTATATAAACATTATCCCTGTACACTGAAAACAGATTTAGAGAATTAAACAAATAAAACTGTATGAAATTCTATTCAGTAAACATATCTGTAACCAACAACTTCTGTTGGTTATGTAAATGCAGGATAATATTTTCTCACTAGGAGCTCAAGCTAGAAACAAACTTTACCCACAAACAACTTTTTAAAGGGTATTTATCACAGCAGTGTACACTGCATTATTACTCACACAGAAAACAAAGTTATAGTGAAATTGTTTTTTTTTATTTAAATTTACAAGTCAGTTTTTTTTAAAGGCAAGATCAAACAATCAAACAAAACTGAGACTGTTTTACTAATCTTGTGCAGCTTATAAACATCCCCCAAACTGTTTAAAGTGATGTATTGGGGGCGGGGGGGTCCACACTGAACTGTGCTCTGTTCAAAAAAAGATCTGATACATGCAGGTAAACTTGGTTTGGAAGAGAAATTAAGAGACAGATTACTGATTATATACTGTATAAAGTGAAATTCTCAGTGACGGAGGTTTGTTTTAAAGATGGGTAATCCAAACAGGGTTAAATTAGTGGCAGCTGGACTTTATAGAAAATACCTAAAGATGTTTCCCCTCTCATTCAAGAGGATTCCTTAGTTCTGACTGGCAGGGAGTACCAGGAATTTAATCCTCTGTGGGGTCATTATCAAAGTTATGTATACCACTGATTCTTTGGTGCTCCTGGATGTAACAACAGTTGTTGTGTTGTTGTGGTTAGAGTCACCTGAGGCGAAGTCTGAACAACTGTTGCTGGCATTGTCACGTTAGGCCAGATGTGAGTGTTTGTTCAGTCTCCAGGGAAGGGATGAAAGGACAGCATTTTAAGCGGGAGATAAGTGGTGTTGCAAACCCATTGAGCGATGGCTTCCTTCACTCCTTTTTTAAACCATCAGTCTTCACCTGAGGAGTTGGCCCTTCAAAGCTGAGCCATGCATTTGGGTAGTGGTTGTTTACTCTCCCAGATATACGGGTCTGTGCATTCCCTATGTCTGTTCATTTCTTCAGAGACATATTGAGGACAGGGTTTGCTGTAAAAGTACAAATTCAGATACATTACATCCTTGTCATGAGAATTATATGCTTCTTAAAGCCTGCAGATTAAGGAAGTGATTACTCAGTCTCTGTGATTACATAAATCCAGAAATGTGTATAGAGTGACGTTTGAATATTGCAATTTGCAATAGCGTTGTAATCACCCAATCACCCATTGTCCACTATCACCATCATTATAACTCATGATGTTAAAATAGGATAAATGATTATATCCCTAATCACACAATTCACTGCTACAAATCTGCTGACTTCAGATATGTTTAATGTGTATAATCCAATAATTTATTTTCAGACACACATAATCTGATTGTACAGCCTTTCTTCTCTTTCATTAAAATAATTCAAAAAGGCTTTTACAAGACACCAGAAGACCACTACCATTGGCCTACTTAGAAATTTGACTCATAGCCTGTATTTCTTCAGCAATAGCCATTAAATATATTTGCATTCTGTAATAGAGTCCAGCATTCCCCTCTTTGACTTAAATGCATGCATGTAATTCAGTGTTACTGTTTGTAATTTGATCTTATTTATGCAGCCTTACTGCTTAATGCTGACTCTCTCACAGCCATATCAGAGCTGTATTAAGTTACTGCTAATGCAAACCCAACATTTCCCACTGTTTCTGCCACCATCAAAATAACGCCAATCATGTACTCTTCTCCTCTCAGAAAAGCAGAAAACGTGTCCTTATCCACAAATAAATTATGTGATTTGTTTGGCAAGCAAATGTTAGCCTGCTATGCTGAAACCATTTAGGATGATTCAGTCCTAAAAATGCAGAACTGATTGGAAAGAACTAATGTAAATTTACTTTTACTTAAGTACAAGCAACAGATAGGCTAATGGTACTTTCATTTTGAAAGACTAGCATTTTCCTATTTCAGAGGGAGATATTTTACTTCTTATCAGCTGTTAATGCTGGCTGCAGCTGTCAGCAACTTTGCAGGCAGAGGTTGTAAAGCAATTTTCTGGAACTTTTGCTTAACAGCAGCCACTGCCAATAGTTGGTGCCAAGTGAAAATTATGGGATCATCGTGAATGCTAATGTATCAAAAGTTAGCTAACATAGACTGTATGCTAGTGGTCACACCAGGCCAATTTAGCAGCCAATATGCTTGAATTAAGAAAAGGCATGTTTTATTGCTTATTATTTGCAAGAGCAAGATATGGTTTTTTTTCTTTCAAAAGTTAGTCTCACAATATTAGATACGTTAACAAAATAATCACTTTTAGCCACATAAAATGTCTACCATACTATCAGCTTTACGGACAATTCTAAAATTCAAAAAACTACACAAAAAACTTATGCATTACTGATTTCTACACTTGAATACCTACATTTTACTGCACACTCTTGATTTGTTTTACTTTAACATTTACAATGTAAGACTAGAACTACTAGCCAAATGGTATTTTTTCATTTTGGTAGGCTATTGCTTTAAAACAAATACACAAGAAAAAAAAAAACTTCTGAGAAGTGTCCACTTTGACTTTTAGTTCACTTCCTATGTATGTCAACTAATGTTTGACTTGCTGTTAAATATTCTGCCAGAAAACTGAATGAAGGGTTACTCTCATTTTGTGTGTGCTGAGAGAGTAGCTGGTTGGGGAAAAAAAATATTACTCTTATTATGAAACAGGTTGTTCAATTAATCTCAGCTGACTGGACTGGCATTTTTCTGAGGCCAGGTTTGTGCACTCAAAGTTTGCCTTTAAAGATCCAGTAACTGAGCCTTAGTAAGCGGTGTACTGGCTGGAAATGTTAAGCCCATAAATTCACTCTGAGTCTGCACATATTCATTCTCATTGGAGGAGCCACAGAAAGTTATGATGGATATCATCAAAACAATGTTATGTCGAGTCCCCTGTGTAAAGATCAAACACTCTCCCTGAACTCAGAGCACAAACATCATACGGCAGCTGGATGATTTTCCATCCCCATCACACAAATTAGTCTGACTTTAATAGTTGATGCAAGCTGAAATGTGGGGATTGTTGTCCAAAGGCCTGCTCATCTGAAAATGAAGAGCAATTACAGAAGTACTAATGCTTTCAATGAAAGCTTGGCAATCTGCTCCCCTGCTTCATAGTGATAATGGTGTTTCACAACCTGAAAAATAAGAGAGCCAGTTCTTCAAACAGCTAGTGATGTTTCCTAGATGTTACTGTGAAGTATTTTATATGGATAAAACCACTTAGTGTTATATCAATAATTATAGATAGCACATGCTAATATCCAAACACACCACAATGGGATGAAAACAAACTTTTTAAAACTACTTTTTGGTTGTTTTTTGTACTCAATGCAACAGAAACACAACATATCGAGTTGGTTCACTTTTAGCATTTAGTAAAAAAACAATACAACAGTCTAACATTAAGCCTGGGGAGTGATGGTAAAATAAAGAGAACTATTAATAGCATTTTACTGTCTGAATACAATCTACAGAATTAATATGGTGAGCAAGGCCATTATTGCTGGAGCCATTTCCTTCTACATTTCTATCTTTAAAGCTTTAGGAATGTGAATTATTAACATAGATAATTCCATTATCACATTTTGCAAACCCATTCATCCAAAAGGAAGCATGTGTGGTGGTATCCAGCATCAACTTATACTGTTGTTGCTCCACACTCAAATGTGCGCCTAAATCATTGTGAAATAATATTAAAATTAGTTGCAAAGTAAAATGAGTGAAAACACAAGTCTAAGAATTTGTATTTTCTATGTTTGGCATGAGTTTCCTCCAGCAGACAATTAGGATTCTCTCCCTTTAATTATAACAAAGTTTGTTCATATTACACAGTTTTATATGGCTGTAACACCAAAGCCATTTACCTGAGAAGGAAACGGTTTTATAGAAGTCATATTATGCTTTTTGGCTTTTCCCCTTTTCTATATTTTGTTATTATGGGTCTCAAGGAGCCCTGCGATGGACTGGCGACCTGTCCAGGGTGTACCCCGCCTTGCGCCCAATGTCAGCTGAGATTGGCTCCAGCCACCCCGCGACCCTGTATGCAGGATAAGCGGTTGACGATGGATGAATGGATGGATGGGTCTCAAGGAAGGTAGTCAGTTGGACTGCTATTATTTTTTGTAGAGTTTAGTAGAGTTTAGAAATAAGCCTATAGTTCTTAAGGTCGGATGGGTCCAGGTTAGACTTTTTAAGTACTGGTTCAATGATTGCATGCTTAAAAGAGGTAGGGACCATGCCACTCAGGGTGGGGGTGTCACTGAGAGCAGGATTGGAAGGAGTTTGGGAGACATTTGCCCTGATATCTGCAATCCTATTTACAAAGAAATTTAGAAACTCATTGCTGTCAGTTTTACAAAATACAGCAGCTTCAGGGATAGATGGGGAAACAATAGTATCAGTGGTGTCAAACAACATTTTGGGGGTTTTCTTATTTATCGCTATTATGTGGGAGAAGTACTGGGTTCTTGTGTTCGTCAGCAGTTCATTTAGTGAAGCGATTTGGTCCTTGAGGTGTAGTCTATGAACCTCAAGTTTCGATGTTTTCCATAGACGTTCCACCTTGCGACAGTTTCTCCTCATTAATTGTATGGATTCGTTCATCCAAGGGCAATGCTTTTTGTGAACAATCTTGGTAGGTGTGATAGGTGCCACTTTATCTAAAATGTCTATGCATTGGTTGTTAAAAGAGTCAATAAAAACGTCCACATCGAGGCATCCCAACAACATACCGGGTTCAAACAAGACAGTGAACTTCTCGGTGACATCCTTATTTATGATACGTCTTTGGGCCCTGGGTCTCAGGGGCAACGGGTCCAATGGGAAGTTAAGATGAAAGAATACACAACTGTGGTCACTCACATGTACATCCTCCACACAGACATTACCTATCTGGAGGCCAAGTGAGAAAACTAGGTCCAGGGTGTGGCCCTTAATATGTGTGGGCCCTGAGACATGTTGAATAAAGTTAAAAGCATGTGTTACAAGCTGTGTTACATATGACATTGTCGACATTTAAAATCTCCAACTATTAGAACCCTCTCTAGTTTAATTATAGTGGATAAGAAGTTGTTGAAGTCCGTGAGGAAGGCACCTGCGGGGTCAGGGGGACAGTAAACTAGCACACAGTAAAACATATCCTTTGAACCTATTTTAATTATCTGTGACTCAAAAGAGGGGAACTTTCAGAACAAATTGTTCTGCATAGGAATCTGTCCCGATACAAAGCGGCAAGACCTCCACCACGACGTGCCAGTCGGGGCTTCCCAATGATAGGGCAGCCTGCTGGACAGTTCTTTTAAGTGGACAAAATCCTTGTCTCTTTGCCACATTTCAGTAAGGAACATGAAATCCATGTTCTCCCTGGTAAACAGCTCATTTAGAACATGTGATTTATCAGAGATGGAACGTGCGTTGAGCAGAGCAATGTGAAGTGGTGGTTCCTGGCTTGCAACCTCTGAAGGTGGTTGAGGTGGGATTTGCCATAGGCACCTTATATGATTTGTTGGTCCCCAGCTGCATCTACTGGTCACTCGCGGGTCATACTGGGCAGAGGCAGACCCATACAATGACGTGTTCCCGTCAGCACAACGCAGGGACAGGAACGATTCCCGACCAATAGGCGGGCAGAACAGGTGGTGAGGTATCAGGGGAGGGTGACCACTCGTGTTGTGGAGTGAGATAGGCTGTAAACATTGGGTCCACTCAACGTGATGTGGCCCAGACGTGTTTTTGTCGACTCTCTGCAGCCCTCGATCGCTTCTTAGGACGACCAGAGCCCCGGCTCGTAAACAGGACCTGGTTCTCAGGTGAGGAGGGCGGGCATGTACAGTAAATGGAGGCGGGAATGAATGTTTGTAGCTATCCCGGCTATCAAGAAGACTTTCCATACACACTCTGATGTTCAACAGCGTGTGCCGATCGTAAGTCCAAGCAGCTGAGGCGTAGGCGTAGGATGGCAACACAAATGACGAATGCAAACAACAAAAAAATCGCCGGAGATGCAGGGGAGCAGCGGCCACGCCAAACACAGGCGCCATCTTACTTCTCTCCACAATCAGTTCCACTTAACAGCACCAATGCTCACCTAGCGGCTAGTGTGGCACGCCCTCAAAAACACTGGTGGAGAAACACACTGAGTTGCAGCACACACAGTGACAAGACGTCCACTCGCTGCCTCCCCTCACCCTCCAGGGTCAATGGACATACATTTATTGCTGTGATGTAGAGACAGTGCACAGTTAAAATGTTACATCTGAAAGATCAATTTGTTACAAATTAATAACATGAACATATACGGTGTCAGAACCAAAGCCGTGGTAACCGGCTGAATAGAAGTGATATGCTTCACTCAGTAGCTAAAACGCAGCGGTCAACACACAGGGTGAAATGAGGTGCTGCAGCAATGTGCAGTATGAAATAAAAATATGGTGGTTTTTGAAAATTAAACCATGTAAACCTGTTCTGGTACAACCCCTAAATAAAATTAAGAACCTGAAAACGAGCATAATATGACCTCGTTAAGAGAGTTTCTTCAAAATGTAAAAGTCCAGTCATTTGATGTTATCATTTGCGCTAATTTTAAAGAAATTATGTAGAAACTAAACCACATAATAATACTAATACTAATGATAATGATAATAATAATGATAATGACAGACCACAGCCATATAATTATGAGCCTGCTACTCGTCTAATAGACCAGGAACAGACAGGAATTAGGAGAACTAAAGGCCACAGGCAGATTGATTAATCATTTGATTTACTATACAATTAGAATAAAAGCCTCGTTGACCAAGGTAATAAAGTACATATTGATGCTGAGTGTTCAGCAGTCATCTAAATCCAGAAGTCACTGCTTTTATTTACGTATCAGCAAAGACTTGATCTCAAGAGGTGTCTCACCCACATATCCATCCATCCCAGTGTTTGTCTCCAATAGCCAAGAGATAACCATATCTCTGTGGTGGTTTTAAGACCTGATCAATACAAATAACTTGATTGTTACCTTGGCAGGTACTTTTTCCTACATTCTGTTTTCACAAAATTTCATTTTTGTTTTGCTGTAAACTGAAGCAGTGCCAGACATCTGGCTGTTAATTGCAAATCAAATTAGTTGTAAATCCTTTGTCACACCTTAAATTTGATCGAGTCATAATTTCACACTTGTAAATCATTTTTTTTATGTACTTTCAGTTGCACATTGTGAGCACAATGAAATATGGGAACATTCAACCCTGTCCAGTATATATATGCTCTAACCATGTACAAATCACAGTCTGTAATTTGCATTTGAAGGGTGAAAATGTAACAAAACAAATTTACAAATGAATTAGAATAAGGGTCATTCTGCATCTCAAAGTTGGTCAGTAGTCTTTAAAACGAGTGTAATTTATTTGCTTGGAAAAACAGGTTTTTAATTTGCAGCTCACTCTCACTGTAGGGGCCCATTTTCTCAGTCATCAAAACGTGTCATGTTTCAGGTTTACCCATATGGATCAAAAGCAGATGAATGAAAATGGGCAGCTGAAATAACAACCCATTGTTTAGAACAGATTTAGAGGTACATGAAGAAGTGATGCTACTTTTTGCAGTTTCTACATGAAAGATCACGGTGTGCCTTCATCTCTCATGTAAGAAATGCAATTTGAGCCGCTCCCTTTATAGGCAGGCTGAGGCATGCTTAGAAAGTTTTTTGAATTGGATCCTGTTCTTTGCCTGTTTGTACAAGTGAGATGTTTGATGACTAACAAACTTATGGGAACTGGAAATGTGGAAAGCCCCAGTGAATAATGAATGAAGCACCTTGACTGATGGACATTAAAACATATCTCCCTCCATCAAGTCCTTGGATCAATAAGCAAAACATTAATGATTACTTTTATGAACCATAGAAATAGTTTGCACTGCAACAATAAATAATTTTAAAAGTTGAAACATAAACCACAACAGGGAATATGTTGAGACGAACCTAGATACTTAAATATAAGTGACTGTGAGGTCAAGATGTCATGTAAAAAAGTTTTATTACATTTTTCAACAGAATGTAAAATAATTTTGATTAGTCAATTATTTATATATTAAACATTTCTGAACAGGAAAAAAACAAAACAAAAAAAAAAAGTGTCCCATCATCACGCAACCTAGCCAAACCCTCTCATGGGCTGATGTCAGCAGCCGCTCTAAATCACCACTCACTCCCATACATCAGCCTGAGAAATGCAGTACTATTGCATTGTAGCTATTTCAACCTGAGCTCAACAACCCTTCGATATCATGCATTAGCTAACGAGCCAACACTGACT
The DNA here is from genome assembly GCF_014851395.1 of Micropterus salmoides. NCBI lineage: Eukaryota > Metazoa > Chordata > Actinopteri > Centrarchiformes > Centrarchidae > Micropterus > Micropterus salmoides. The sequence continues at coordinate 23,358,546 of NW_024041151.1, read as the reverse complement.
CAGACGTCCTGCAGAAATAAATTAACTGACGGCGTTTCTGGAGGTCCTGGATTGAATGACCCTGCCAACTTAATGACATCGCACACACACGCATACACACACAAAAAAAGTATTACTTAAAGCTAGGCACCTATTTCGAGGTGGAAAAGGTGTATGAGGCCTAATTAAGACAAAAGATTAATTTGAGATTAACGTACCATCCGTGATTTAAAAAGTGAATGAATTATAAATAGGCATTAGAGTTAGGAATCAAAGACCAGGACAGATTAAGAACCCAAAACTGTGTAAAAAAAAAACAAAAAACAACAAAAGAACATTATATGAATTGGCAGTAACCAGACACGCTAGTTATTTCAATAACTTGAAAATACAAAAAAAAATTAAAATGGGGAAAGTTCCTCCAGCAGATACTTAGATGATAGACAGTAATGCACTTGTCCATGTGGAGTAGACCAGCTTGCAAATTGATCATGAAGTAGCTCCAGACATTGGGTGGCAGATTGGCTTTGAACATGCCATCCTGTAGCTAAAGAGTCACAGATTCAGTTTCTGCAGTAAGACGCCGAACCGTCATCTGCTCATTTATTGTAGTTCTCTGTGGAAAAACAGCTTAATGGCTTCAGTGTAAATTTGACTTTTTTTTCCTCATAATATTAAACAGCCATTCTGTTGCACATACATATGTCAGCCTCAGTTATGAAGTGAGAAAAAAAAAGTTAGTAATAAATGCTGAAGTTGCTAGCCAGCTGTGACAGGCATAGCTAGTGTAAACTGTTTATCATTTTGTGTATTTAGTGAAGCTTTTTGACTGCTGCACTATGAAGTACTTCATAACAATAATCAAGATTTCATTCATGCTGTAATTTAGAAAACAAGGGTTTTGGGAGAGACATTCAGAAACTGCTGTCCTCTCTCTGACTGCAATATGACCTCATCAGCTGAGTGAGGTGGTTTAAAAAAAGAACAGATACTCAGAGTTCAAAATTGGACATCCCTCTGGCTGAAAAGGAGGCAGCCCTCAGTGTCAGTAGTGCCCCCAAAAGAGTTACAGTAAGAGGCAACCTCACATAATCCACATGTTTGTGGGGATCCTTGTGTGAGACACCGATGGCAATGTCTTTATATAAGAACTTTGCAGTGAACACCCTGTCCATTTTCTGGGGCACAGTGAGCTCTGGTGGCCTTCTGTGGAAAAGCAGCAGCAGCAGCGGTGGCAGCGGCGGTGCCGTCGCTACCTGGATGTATCAGGGAGAAGTCTCTTAAACCAGCGGCCCACGGCCACGTCTACTCTCAGCACTAATGTGACCCCGAGCAGCAGAGATGCGCTGCCCACCAGGAACCCTGAGGCCTCAAACATTAACCTGGAAGGAGAAAACAGGGGACTGATTAGAATTTAAAATCACCTCCAATGAGCTTTGTACTAATAATGGCTGTGCAATACACCTACATAACAATATGATGATATAGTACATCTTAACTAGATAATAAGCAATTACCAATCATACAATGCAGCTCCAAGACTACATTTCTGTAACATATTTATTCAAAATACTTATCTATAAATCTTTTGCACAATTAAAATTATTTGGACAAAATCTTTCAGAAAAAAAAGAAAGAAAACAACACTGCACCTTCACAAGCATTCACTAAAATTCACTGGACTGGGAATAACATGCACAATAACATTAATAAAAATAAAAGAAGGAATTGCTCCTTTGAGATAAGCAGCTGAAATATGTCATTTTGGCAGTTACAGCATGTCCATATCCTCAGAAGCCTTTACTGTTAGTGAGTTTGTGTGAGCTGGAAAATCCATTCAGGCACTTACTTGGGTGCAAAAACCTTCCACACCATTAGGTGTCTCCTGAGGATAGCAGCTGCACAGACTGAAGCAAAGAGCTGTGAAGAGATGCACAGATACTGACTGGTGTGATACACAATGGGGGGGAAATGAACAAAAGAAAGAACAATAAAATAAAACACTAAAAAGGGACTTAATCCCAGGTCATAGGTTCCTGAATTAAAACAAATGTTTCAGATTGGTGACCAAACAAACAGTTCACAGACGATCATTTTGTGACTCTAATGTGTGCATCTGCACAGACCGAAACAAACGACGTACCTGTGCTCCGTTGATAAAGAGGTAGCGTGTGGCGAGCTGTAGAAGAGCAGAGCTGAACTGCTGGGGGTTTTCTCTCAGTCTCATCTCCATCACAGCGTCCTCTCCTTCGTCCCCGCATGCTCTTCCTCCCTTGCTTCCGCGCACCTCACACACCAGGGGCCAGAACAGCAGAAACGGACAACCCACTGAAGACAACAAAGACATGGACACGGATACAAATCAGTGAGCAACATGTTGGTGGATTCACATCAACTCTATACATTTGCTGCTTTGTTTGATTTCCTTTCTTTTTAGATTAATTCCATTTGCTCTCAAGTTTTTATATTTCCACAGCGCACCGTCTACTTTTCTTTGGTGGGTTTTCTGGTTATAACAAAAAATGAAGAAGAAGTGGTACTTAACTTAAGATCTCTGGTGTAACAAACCCATGCTTTACCAGCTGAGCTGAACTCAGTGCTGCAGTCGCCGTGCAGGTTCACTGAGAATTTACACAGCTGTGGTGCATGATAGCACGCTCTGTTTGTTTACGCTCCTGGGGACCAACCATCAGATTAAACCTTTTACGCAAATAGACCTCTAATGTTCCCAAATACTGCACTTTAATGTCCCCTTTAATAGATTTTAAACATTGATGGGACAGTATTTATCATAACACTTAAACCCACGATGCCAAGCTTGCACCCTTACACCCAACAGAAAATCTTCATCATTTCTGTAAGTGTCAAAGTTAAATTCTTAACTTGATCTTGACCTCTTCTTACAAATATGTTCTCTCATTTGTATTTTACAATGACATTTAATGGTTCAATGTGTTACATTTATATTATGCTAAGAGACTAATAAAATAATACTTTTAGAACATTGTATTTTATTTAGATTTAAAAAAAAAATCTAATTTATTTTAAATATTTAATCTTTTATATTGCTTATTGTATATTCTAATTATTTATTATATAATATCCTTAACAGCCTAATTTCCCTAAAAAGGACCATGATTTTTTAATCATATTTTTTAATCATATTAAACTTACTAATCCACTTATTGCTTCTACAATATTAATAACTACCTGCGAACAAGATGTGTGAGGCAAAAGTGTTGAGGGTAACCAGCGAGGCGGGCAGTATGGTGCCTGTGTGCCCATCAGGGAATCCCACGAAGGCAGCGCCCCACTGGATGGAGGGGAAGGTAGGAAGGTGACCTGTGGCGTGGAAGAACTGGGTGGCAGCCAGGGACCACAGCACTACTGGTGTCCAGGGCACATTAAAGCCACCTGAGGGAAACAATGAGAGGTGGCTGAGCATTGCAGATTTGTTTGTTTTGTTAGATAGACCACATCATAAGAGACAAACCACAAGTGAAAAGATGTGTGATTCTGAGACTCTCACCAGAATATGAATCATTCAGGCCACTGAGGGTAGTGGAGGAAGCGTGAATGTGCAACAGAGCTCCCATTTCAAGCAGCAGCAGGAGGAAAGACAAAGCCATGCCCTCTGGGTGCAGCAGCAGCAGACCAATTCCCAGCAGGCCACAGAACAGCAGCAAAGGGGCAGAGTACACAGTTCCCAGTCCGTAGGCCTTCACAGCGGGCGTGTTGTCCACCTCACCACTCCCGCTCAGCTCTCCGTCGTCCAGGGAACGGCGCATGCGCTGGTAGATCTGGGGGATGAGGTGGTGCAGCTCAGCTTGGGGGCTGATGCCGGTGCTCGCTCGGTAGCTGGGCGGGGGTAGAGACGAACTTCGGGATGACGCTCCGGACCTGGGCTTCATGAAAACAGTAAGAGGATCTAGCCAGATCAGGAACAGCCCAAGTCCCAGGAGACAGAAGGCGGCCCTGGGGAGGGCCAGCTGGGCCAGGCTGATCAGCTCGGCTAGGTTCCTAAAGCTGTCCTCTGAGGTGGCACTAACAGCCCAGTGCAGCCCCAGGCACACAGACAGCAGTGGGAGGATCCAGCGGGCCGTGAACACCGTCCCACCTGAGGAGTTGAGGTTACCGTAGTGGCGGAGGCAGCGTCTTAGCAGATATGTCCACAAGCCCAGGGAGAAGACAGAGAGGACATAGTGGAGGTTCTTCAGCTGGCTGTCCTGCAACCGGGAAAGAGGAGACAGGAACGGGGAAGGCTGGCAGGAGCCCTGTTCTTCCCGACAGCCGTGGAAGGAGAGGGAGAGGTAGAGGCCGCCAACAAGAAGTCCTAAGCAGGCTAGCAGGGTGCTGCTTTCTTTCCTCACAGTCGATGGGGACAGGGTTGCGGAGGGCAGGAGTCCTGCAGGCTTCAGAGGGTCGTGGCTTGAAGGGAGGAGCAGGCCATCCCAGTTGAGATGGATGGGAATACAGAGAGCCAGAGAGAACAGCAGAAAGGTCACTGCACGGCCTTCAGCGATCACGTAGCTATCTGAGAGCAGGGAGGCACAGCGGAGGAGCAGCACCAAAATGGGGGGGGCGAGGAGGCGGCATGGAGTCAGCCAGCTGGCACACTTGAGAGCTTTAGAACCGTTCTTTGCCACAGTAATGATTCTGGATTGACGAGCCCTCCAGAGAAAGAGAAGTTCAGAGCTGAGGGCAGCAGCTGCCAGGCACCACGCTACCTCCATGTAGCCCTGTGTGAGCAACTGACCAGCAGCCATGCAAACCCCCGCTGTCAGCGCCACGATAACCGGGGCCTTCAGTCCGGGACCTGTCTCCCTGATCAGCACAAGGGACAGCTCAGACAGGACGAAACACATCAGGCAGGCAAACGCCAGGATGGCTAAACCTGCCACCATCTTGAGTGGGTTGAAGCGAGCCCAGGTAGCTCGACAGGTGTCTCTGACGGAGGTGAGGTAGGCCTGCAGGGAGGCGGCCAGCTGCGGGGAGGGTGACCTACCCTCTCGAATCATGGTGAGGTACTCAGAGGAGAGGCGGGAGAATTCATCTTTCAGCTGAGAGAGGCTCTGTGGTGGGATGTCTTTGGCCATTCCAGAGTACGTCTCCAGGAAACGGTTGACCTTTAGAAACACAATGATCACAGGAGGAGACATTATATGCACAGAAAGAAACAAAAATACACACAATTACTGAACGTGCTCCAGGATATATCAAGTTTGAGGTTGTTCTTGTGTGAGGACATAAAAAACACTGAAAAAAAAAAACCCATTGTGGTAGACAGCTCCTAACTGAGCAGAGTACCTGTTTTGCGTTGATCCACAGTGCCTCCAGCTGGCTGAGACCTCTAACTGCGCCCTCTGTCTGCCCCGTGAGGAGGGAATAAAGGCAAGAGCACCTGCCCCACACTGCTGTACGGGATGGGAACTCCAAGCAGCAGAGCCAGGGTGGGCACCAGGTCTGTCTGGGGCACCACATCTGGATCACTCTTCAAACATGAGAAAACAAAAGTCTACTGTGTTAAATCACTACTGCATTTATCTGCGATTTAAAGGGCTGCTCTGACATTTTAGAAGATCCTCTGTGTAATGAGAACACTTCAACAGAGTGTAACCTTTGAAAAAAGGAATAAGTCAGTCTTCTTCTTACAATGAAAGGTTCATTTATAAGCAATAAAAATAACCCTTTTGGCACTAAAGCCCTACTTGGTCAGGTAGGACCTGTCGGTCATGATGGCATGGCTAGCCGGACCGCTATGTAAAAGCATACACAGTTGTGGGATTATGCTAAAATATTTTGTTTAGTATGAATGAGCGAATGAGGCATTTTGACATTCTTTAATATTTATTTGATCTGTGTGTGAAAGCGGCTGACTGTATTTTATTTTGCTGAAGTTCTTGTACAGCTGCTTGTTATCCAGCCCTCATTAAGAGGACTGGCAAAATAAATGTTAGTGAATTTCTTCACTCCATGTGAAAAATAACTCAATGGATAATAAGAGAGTGTCTCAGTGTCTAATAGGACGTCATGTATAATAATGTCGCCTTTCCTTGTAGTAGTGCTATTTCTGAGTGTATTATGTAACGCTCCAATAACACTGCAATTATGGAAATCAGCGCTGAAGTTCACTTTTCTAGTATGAGATCCAGTTTCATCCCTGAGAAGGCGGAGACCACCTGCCAGCATCAATTAAGCGGATTCAGGGAACTGCACACCCGACGATGAACACAAAAAGATAATGCATGGAATGGTTGGATGTTTCATATTGATGAGCCAACTACTCTGTGGATCTGGCGAGGTAAGCATGATATAAGTGGATATTTGCTGATAAAATGTTAATACTAATAATTGTCCTTAATTAGCTCACTGTCAACGGTTTGTTTGCCTGTTCTGTTAACAGTGCTTATGTCTCACTCTGAATTTCATTTACATCTAGTTACTGATTACTGGAATGTGGCATTTAGGGTTAGAGACAGATTAGGAAATCCAGTCAGCAAATCTAGTCTAACTGAGCCAAGCCTGGGCCTATTATCAATTAGATATGTTATAACTAGGGCTCACACCAACCTACCGTAACCCCCCTTCCCGTCGTTCATTCGTTCGTTCAAAACATGGTTGGATACGCCACCGGAGCACCAAGAGAAATATTATACTTTTTTATCATCACTGTTTATTCTTACTACCTTAATTTATAACTCATCTCAAGTTAAAAAGTGAAAAAGGTGGCTACTCTACTGACCTGTGACGGCGGTTGAGGAAACAGAGGGGTAGGACTGTAGAGGAAGATAGCAGCATCGGTCTCCTTCTGACTCTCTCCCCCATGATCTCCGGTGTCCGTCATCCCGTGGTCTCCCATCACCACCAAGAGGGTGTCATTCTGCAGACGGTCAATGACAGACCTGGAGGAAAAGGATAAACAGGGTCAAAGTTCCTGCAATTGAAATCAATGATTTTGAAGAAGAACTTTCCAATTTTAATTATTAATTAAACATGAATTTTTAGCAGCGCTAAAATGGTGACTTGTGCATTCTGCAGTCACTGTTAGCAGTTTTACTCCTTAAAAAAAAACAACTTCGAGTACAATATCAGTGTTACTAAGTGACATGACATATCTACAACACTACAGGTGCACTATGACAGCACACGATGGCGAGTGCAGCTGGGGGATGCTGTGAAACAAGCTCGCAGCAGCTGTACTGTCGTCTGACCTGATGACTCCATCCATCTGGGTGAGCTTGTCGGCCATGGCCGGGTGGTCGGGACCAAACCTGTGACCGCAGTGATCCACTCCAAGGAAATGAGCGACTAGGACGTCCCAGTCATCCCCAACCACTGTCAAAACCAACAGCAAGTGAGAGATGGAGACATGTGAAGAGCAAGTACAACACAAGACGGGCACAGACGTACAGAATAGCAGTGGACCTAATTTTACAATTCTACTTTGCATACCATTAACAATGTGTCAATTGCTTATGGTCTTGCATAGCTCACCAGTAAAAGTACTGTTCTGCCAGGAGTTAGAAGTTTCTTTCTCACTGTAGCCAGCACATAATGCACGTTAAAATGTAAAAACGTACACTCTCATGGCACAATAAAACCCATAGTAAGTAAATACACACTAGTTGTGTAGAGGTGCTGGAGGATCCCGTTGTCCACAGTGTGCAGGTCCTTGACATTGAAAGAGGGGAAGGGCAGAGAGCGGTGGAACTTCTTAGGGAAAAGACTCTCCCACGTGTCATCGCCCATGAACACCACTCGCTTGCCTGTGAGGGGAAACACAAAATCAGACAACGGTATTAGTTTGGTCAAACACATTTTCACCTAGTTTTTTTAAACTGGGTTTGAAGGTTTGTAGGCATGATTAAGCGTGATGTAAGCGGGGGGGGATTACAGTGCGACTGTCTAGATGCTTATTTTTCACAAGTAGCATCGAATGTGAGATAACAGTGGGCCAACATCAACAACAAAAAAACAAAAAACTAAAGAACTCCTCTCGTTCACGCTTTTCAAGACTTTCAAATTCCAAAACGTTCAACTGTGAAAATTATGAAGTTCAAAGTCTTAAATTAAGTTCATCTTATTCAATATTGTGATAAAAATCTTTACTTACCCTCTCAGTTGCTAAACTTAACTGAGAGGAAGCCTCTTTTGCAGGAAGTCCCCAGTCACATTCGCACAGTTACACATTCACACCTGGAAGCTGCCTAGTACAACCACAGGCTGATCTGCTGGCCACTGAGCAGCTCCACTGGAGCAATTGGGGTTAAAGGGGCATGCTCAAGGGCACCTCAGTGGTGGTAAATGAGGGAGGGCAAGCACTGCTTGTTCACTTTTCCACACCCACATTTATCCTGCTGGTCCAGGGATAGAACCGGTCACAAGCTCGCTTCTTTAATGACAGTGAAGACGAGGTATATTCTTCTTTTCTTACTGATATCTTAAACCCTCCACTGTTCTGGGCAGTTCAGCTAAACAGTAGCCATTCAGCCGACGTTCAGGTGACGTTTTTCCTTCAGCTAATGGAAATACATGCCCTGATGTCCTTCACTGTGGTGTGGGTGAGACCTTCAACATGCTTTAAAGTTTAAACCTATAGAAAGCAGTGTAGCAGCAGTGTTGTACACTTTGACAGTCACTACTTCACCTCAGCTGTCTAATAATCATAATAATGAATGAGTGTCTTTTAGTGTACCCCCTGTGTAACTACTCACCCACTTGTCCAAACTGGTGGATGAGGTTGTCCTCCAAGATGGCGCTGGATGCAAAGTTATTACCTACATCCACGAAGGTAGGCAAGGAGCCAGTGGTGAAGCCTTTGATCCTCTGCATGGTGGTCGTAGGGGGGTCAGCACGAAAAGGGTACAGGCGGCTGTGGGAAGGCCTGAATGAGACAGTCTCCTCCATCACAGGCAGCTTGTTCTCGTAAGGTCGGGGCGCCGTGTTGTCGGGGTCAAACCGGGCGAAGTCAATCTTGAGGGCGTCGATGATGAGGAGGACAACCCTGCGGAAACGCGGCTGGGAGCGGCAGAAGTCCACCGGCTCCACTCCGGGCTGCAGCACGTCTCCGCAGGTGCTGGTCCTGTTCACTTCCAGCCTCACTAGCAGGAATCCACCCACGAACAGGTAGATGCCCACAAAGTACACCGCACACACCCAAAGGAGCAGGGACAGCACTGGGAGCCCCTTCATCCTACACACACAGTCCACAGCAGTACAGTTAACATTCAGGCACACCTGTTTCACACCAAGGTAAAAAATAAAAAGGACCAGCTATGGGCGACACCTGCTACAAGAGATGCCGGTAATGTGTAACTTGACAGAAACCTCAAGTAAGGTACACTTAAACCAATAAACACGACACGCGGCGTTTGGACGTGCCAGGTAATATTAACTAGCAAACATTAAGGGGTTAACGTTGGTAAGTTAACGCTGTTAGCCGAGGCTAGCTCGCCTCGCTCTTGTCACTGACCTTGTAGCAGTCGGGTTTTCGTCCTCTCTCGGCCGGAGGGCGGACGTTAATGTGTGCGTTAACAACACGGACACCGGTGTCTCAGGTGGGTCAGGTAAACAGAGAACGACGCGACACCACGCTCACCTTCATTGGGGCACTGTGCAACCCGGCAGGAAATATGGGGCGGACGTTAATCTATGTAACACCTTATATTGGAAGACTTTGCCCTGAAGTTAGACTCTCAGGCACACCTTGCGCTAACCTTTAGACAGTAAAACTGAGAATAAAATAGTTTTTCTTTCTAAATGGCCTAATCAATTTCGAAACTCATTAATTTGATCTAAAATGCAATAAAATACAATATCAACAAAAAATAACAGGCTCGCCTCAAGCTGTTCACGTTATTGTGTCCATATCGTCTGTAAGGCAAAGACGAGGACTCAAACAACCGCAACAACGGAGAGGCGAAAGAACCAAAACCTTAGTAGTGTGTGGATTATAATCTTGTGGAAGTAAAATCTAAAGCAGATCTCTTTTGTTAAATTAATAAACAATAAATAAGTACATTCTATGTAAAATCTGTACTATCTCCATTATGGCACCCTGATTATTATGCACTTTTACGTCTTCTCATATGCTGCCAAACCCTTGTCTGCAATTTTTTAATTAATGCTGTTAAATACATTTGATACTTTGGAACTCAAATAATGGTTTTAAATCATAATATGCTGAATTCTGGTGCTTTGCTTCTCCCGGTCATGTTCTTGTATCATCATAGCTCTATGGATTTAAAATCATAGTGGATTTTTCTTTTTTTTTTTTTTTTTTAATAGACACACAGACCTAGTAAACCAACTTTTATTTTATTTTATGGTAATGTAACATGGCTGAACCCAAACAAACAGTGACCCAAAACATGGATGTCAACTTTAATATCCATTTTCAAATCATACTGCCAATGTTTCTTCATCAACAGTCAAGGTCTAACAAACTTTACATTTGAAGTCCAGTAGTTTTTCATGAGTTGTTCCACCCCATCTTGTTCCAACATAACTGTATATTTAGAGAAGTACTTTACGGCATCCCATGCCACCACGTAATAAAACTACTCAAGTCACTACTCTGTGAAAGTTTCAAATGACACATATGTGCCAATTTCATTTTTGCATTATTTTTCATAAACCTTTAAGCATCAGTGAAGTCATTGAAACGACACGGTTGCTGTCTTCACAGAGAACCATGTAATTAAACAAAAATATTCCATAAGCCTTAAGAGGTAAATACACCACCACCAAACCTGACAAGAGTTATTTGGGCCAGCCTTGCAAAAGTAAAAAAAACTGGATGTTTCACTTAAAATCTCAATGTAGAGCAGTCAAATTCAAAAGCTTTGCATCCAATTCTATTAGGATTTATGCAATGATACACAACTTATTTTTGCATCAACTTGCCACAATGGCTGATAAATCAAATTCTCTTGTGTTTGTCTGCCAGAGTCGCTGGTATGCGAATATTTGGCTGAAGGCTGGCGTTAATTTCCCAATCGGACAATAATAATAATAATAATAATGACATAAACAATGGTCAGCGAAGACTAAAAATCCTCTTACAAAAAGGGGTGGTTTTCCCAGGACTCCAAGGCAAAACATCCCAGAAGTTTGTAAAGTTGTTCCTTCTGTCCTGCTAGTAGAAGGTTATGAGAACTTTGCTCAGCGATGCATTGGAGCCCCGATAACTGAAACATCATCTGCTTCTTCTGGTTCTGTGTCATTTTACTGCTTTGAGTTCATTCACTGAGTCCTCTTGCTATTGAGATGGTGCTTATTGGTTCACAAGCTCTTCGCTCTTCTTCTCCACCACTCCTGGTGCCACATTTGGGCTCGTCTTTGCCAACGTGCCGTAAATGGCCATAGCCTGTGAGTGCAGGAAAACAAAGTGAGAGCCATTATTGTCATGACTGAAGACATCCAAAGGAACAAAGATACTCCATCTGGTCGCAACTAACATCTAAATTCAAGAAGAACTTATAAAAAGCAAGCATGCTCTAAAAATAAATACAGAAAATGATGCATGTATACATACCTGCGTGACCATTCCGCTAATGTCACCAGTATTAGAGGGCAGGAGGATGGTGTTTGACTCTTTGGCGAGGTTGGAGAAAGCAGACACGTACTGTTCGGCCACGCTTAGCGAGGCCGCTGCACTTCCATTCTGTACAATGCACAATAAAAAAAATTCAGTAATTTTTAAATGAACTCTGATGAATAAGACTGTGGTCAAGGTTATGTCATTAAAAACTACTACTTCACCTGCTCAGTCAGAGCCTCTGACAGCATTTGAATAGCCTTAGCTTTTGCCTCTGCTAAGGCTAAGACCGCCTGGGCCTCACCTGAAGGGAACACAGTAATCGATTAGTGATTGATTGATGATATATAACTTGTGTTACTACAGAGATTAAACAGCTAAACCTTGTCTCTGAGTTCACCCACCAGCCGCTTTATTGATCTGCTCTGCCTTTTCACCCTCCGAGGCCAGAATCTGGGCTCGTTTGCGACCCTCAGCGACATTAATGGCCGCCTCCCTCGACCCTTCGGACTCCAGCACTGTGGCTCTCTTCTTGCGTTCGGCTTCCACCTGCACAGGGGGAACAAAAATGCATGTTAAAACCCTTTTTGTAATTAAGACGTCTCTCTTACATTATTTACTAAAGGCGTATGATGAGTTTACAACCCTTTATTAACTGGCATGAGAGAAAACTTAGCTGTCCATTGTTTATCAAACCAGCAATATATTCATTCTGTATGCCCCACCTGCATCTGCATTGACTCTTTGACACGAGGAGGAACATGTATATCCTTGATTTCGTAACGGAGGCAACGGATTCCCCACTCGTCTGATGCTTGGTTGATGGAGTGGACCATGTTGGCATTGAGGGACTCCCTTTCCTTAAAAGTAAAAAAAAAAAAAAAAAAATAAGAGAAACACAAATTTAAACATATGTGAAATAACCTTTTAATTACAAGTCTACTGAGTGTGAGACACAGCACTAGTCTGTCTTTACCCTGAACACTTTGTCCAGCGTGAGTTTGCCAAGTTCTGAACGCATGGTGGTCTGCGCCAGCTGTGTGACGGCATATTCTGGATCCTCAACACCGTAGCTGGCCTGGGAACAAGCAGAATTGTTTATTTATATCAATTGATCTGAGTATAACAACACAAAGAAGCACACAATCACTCCAGCATTTTGAAGCATTTCTGATTCTTACCTTAAAAGGGTCAAGGATCCTCAAGTAAAGCACGCCATCAATCTGTAGTGTTACATTGTCTGTTAAAACAAAGCACATTTATTTTAATTATACCGTATGTCTGTTAAATTATGTCACACAAGCTTGACTGTACATTAATCATCAGTTTGTGGATCTCTCACCTAGAGATACAGCAGACTGCTCTGGGACGTCAATGACAATCTCTTTGAGACTTTGCACATACCGAACTCGGTCAAGTATGGGTATGAGGAAGTTCAAACCCTAAAAGAGAGGGGGGTTATTGAGCTTTTGAAATGTCCTACTGTAATATTTGACACTAGCGCTCTTTAATGAGGACACTTTTAGGGGGAAAAAAGGGGTGGTACCGGCTCTAAGATCCGGTGGAAGCGGCCCATTCTCTCCACCACCCAGGCTTCCTGTTGGGGCACAAACAGGACCACGGTGTTCATGGGCAGGCTGGATGCCCATCGCTGCTGGGCTGGTGTAACCCACAACCTCGGCACGGTCCGCTGGCTTTGCTACAGAGACACACGGTTATGCCATCAGTATAACTTGATGAATTAATTTACTATTTTCAAATCTATCCTTTAAAGAGGTGGTAGACACTCCCTCAAAAACACCAGAGGAAAAACACTCTGAGCTAGTGATCTTCAAATCTCGTTCTTTAAAATGAACTAATCTTATTTGAGTTATTTTGTTCATTTGAACTAGGCTGGTTATTGAGCGCAGTTCTCAAACACAAAACGCTGAAATATGTTGTCAATAACCTGCCAGGCTGTTCACCAGTCGAGATCTGTGAAACAACAGCACGGCTCTGTTGATAAATAAAAAGTTATGTTACGTTCTCTGGCGGACCCGGATCAGCTGTTAGCTGTCAACACACCACAGGGCTGATGTTAAGGTTGCTATTTGGCTATGTTTTAATGACGTTTGTTTTGGAAAGGAGACGACCTTGGAGGTAATTCGGCTCCAGGTAGAATCCTGTCAGGGCTCTGAAGTGGAGCGGACCCAGAACAACTCTCATCGGCTGTTAGCTGTAAACACTAGCAGGACTAAAGTTACGGTACGACTGTGTTAAAACTAAAGCACAACATCACTCTGCTGTAATAACATTATGCGTTATTAACTGTCACATAAATAACAAAATAGATATATAATGTCAGTCCAGCTGTTACCTGACAACCGACTTGCCTCTCATTCTCCGGCGCTGGCAGTAACTCAGCCTGCCGAATGAACGAAAGCCTGAGGACCCATGTGAGCGGTGAACGAATAGTTCATCCCTGTTCCACAGTAGCCGAGCTGTCACGTGACAAATGAACGACTCAAACCCAGAGACCCACAGTTGAGAGTCATGAACTTATCAATACGGTTTGCTGCTCTGATGGAGCCCATGCGGCTGCCATGTGACGAGTGATTGTAAGAGTCCAAGACTATTCACGCATGCCTGAAAATGAACAAATTACTCACTCAGACTACCCGTTCCTCCTGAGTCATATACAAGATTAGGTCAAATGAACGAAACGTTCTTTGAACGACGCAACACTACTCTGAGATGCAGCACACATTGACAAGACTCTGCCTCTCCTCTCCCTTCCAAACACTAGCTACCCTCCAGGCAGTCAATGGACATAAAGTTGTTACTGTGATGTAGAGACAGAGCTCAGTTAAAACTTTATGGATGAAAGATGAGAAAATGAAAATGAGCAAAATATGACCACTTTAAACAGGCTATTCAAAGCCAAGTCCTGGCTGAAAAGATTGTCACTTTTATATCATTAAAGAAGGCTATTCTTTTCATTGTTCTTTTTTGATTCCTTGATTAATCGTTTAGTCTTTAGAAAATGATAAAAACAGTTTAAAATGCCCTTGTCAAGAGCCAATTCTGGAAATCTTCAAATGGCAATGGACTTAAGCGTAATCACTCCAATTCTAAAATAAATAAAACCCAACCTAAATAGAGAAATAAAAAAATCTCAACCTGAGTCTTAACAACTGCTCTGGGAGGTATAAACTACACACAAAAAAACATTGAAATAAATAAATATCAATTCAGAACCACTTATTATTTTCCTTCTGTGCACTTTTCTTATTCTTGGTTAAGCTCCATGCATTTCCTTCCTTTAAAATACAATACGTTATGTAAGTACGTTATGCATGTTTCCATGCATATTTATATAATAGGTAAACAGTGTAACGTTAAAGGTTTAACATGGGCTAATTGTACATTTTCGACCCAGAATGAATTAACATGTCAGTCAGTGGTCAGCTATAAAAAAAAAGGTGCTTCCCTTGTTAACTTAGTACGCACTCAGTAATATTTCTATCAGGATAGAGTGAAATTTCGTGAATTATTAACACACTGAATGACACCAAACGGCTTTGGAAGAACTGTAAGCACGAGCTAACAAGCCGGAAATTATTATAACGCTCCCATTTACCTGCAGGAGGGCCCCGCCGGTCCTACACAGTGTCCGTAACATCATTTCAACAAAGCAAAGTGATTGTATAAAGAAGATTCAGCTTCGTAAAGTGGTTTGTAACTAAACTCAGCACTCATGTGTATGACCCTTGCCGATCTGGAAATGAAAGTTACATCATTGGTGCAACGGTGTAAAAACTCCGCCAGTGCGGGCAACGAGGACCAAATGGCTATGGTTCCGCTATTACGTTAATGATATCTACACGACTACTACTACTACTACCAATAATAGTAATGATAATATTAATACTACCATTACTATTACTACTACTAATAATAATACACTTTTTTTCTTCATAATTTCCACCCTTGTTGGACACTAACCCTTTTTGTAGCAAGTAGATATTCTAAAGCCAAAACATTAAATGCAAAGCCTCATTTCTTTGTTAGGTCAAACCTTAAAAAGCCCCATATTTGATGGGAAGGGAAAGGAGTTAAATAAAACTGATAATCTGTGTAACAGTGGCATAGTGTTACTAAAAATAGATTACTACATACCTCAAAAACTCGGATTTAGGCAAAGACGGCTAACAGCAGTATATGTGAATCTTTAGCACATATAACTTTGAATTCGCTCTGTTATTCAGGTTGTTGTCTTTTTTATCCATTTCTTCCATAAATGATTCAATCATCATCAGTTTTAGGATCCAATGTAATGACTCTCTAAACACACAGGGTGGTGATGTTGGTTTTGTTTCAGCTCTTAAGACCTTGCTCAGATTTACTCTATTCTAACTTCTGTTGTTTGGAGTCTTTTGGTTTATGTCATGGCTTTTCAAAACTCACACTTTTGAATGGGGCATATATATGAGTCAATAAACAGTATGTTGTCAAATGGGAAGGAGGTGTTTTTCTGTTGATTAGCGGATGGGCTGCTTTTCTTTAAGGCTCTTTGAGATGAAGGGGTTGATAAACCTGACCTGACTTGCCACTGCTGCTAAAGCATCTAATCAAAAACACTGACAAAAGCTTAAACTTAAAATAATCAAACCAAAGAAAAGGCTACAGTAATGCTGCAGATAAAATACATGGAGATAGTGCATTGATAAAACTGAGAGTAAGCAGAACCATGATCTGAGAAATTGAGAAAAGAATTGAGAAACTAAGAAATCACAGGTGTGACACATGTTGCAGATACATTAGGAGAAGTCAAAAACCCGTAATTGTAGTCACAATTCACATTCTAAGTAAAAAATAATTTAATAATAAATAACAGCTATCTTGTTTTAAAGACACGAAATAGCTAAAATTTCACTCTTACAAAAAAGTTACACGTATTTGGTCCGTTTAGAATCCGTGTGCGTCACCTGTTTCTTCCTCCAACCTGTCCCTCTCAGCGATTGGTCGGATTTCATTAAGCGGTTACCCCCTTCAGCGCCGTACTGTATTCTCATTGGACATATCGGACGCCAGTAACAGGTGCTGCTCTACCCCGCCTTCCCCTGTCTGTGCCCTCAGGTTGTTCGTCGGTCAGAAAACCTGTGATGAGAGTTTTAACAATGGCGTGGCCGTGGCGGGGGGCTGCCGCTCTCTCCCCAAGTCCGGCATCACAAAACCACCTATAAACATCGACTTGCAGCTTGTCAGCGGTTTGAAAAGTAATTTTATGGAGGTACAATGATACCGGACAGAGTAAATCTCCGCTGAGAGGCTACCCGACAAACTGTGTGAAACTACTGGAGTGTGGCTGGAAGCGCTTTGCCATGTCGTTACTGTGTGTTAGGGGTAAGTTTTAGCTTTGTTTTTATTTCTTTATGCGGTCAGAAACGTTTTTACAACGTGTTAGTTACACGTAAAACCCGAGTTTGTTGAATTCCAGTGTCAGAAAAGGTTTTGATATATAGATTGAGAAAATGAAAGGTTTTTGATTTGAACTTGAAGGATAAATAAATCACATGTACAGCAATGTTAATGGAACTAATGGGTTAGTGTATCTCTAATATTTGCTAATTTAGTTTGGCAGATATTTCTAATGAATATATAATAAGGATAAAAGTTTTTTCATGTATTATGTATTGTATTTCAATAAAACCAGTAATAGTAGTAGTACCCTAAAATGACTGAGCTTTTACTATCCCCTCAATGTTATCCTCCCAACACTAGCAGTGTACATTTGTATCATTCAGGGGTCCCTATTGGGGAAAATTTATTTATTTTATTATATGGATAACTGTTATCTTCACATTTTCAAACAGAAATACAAATAAAACAGATAAAGTGATACATTCAAAAAACCTGTAGGTGTCCAAATGATAATAGCAATATATTAATAATATAAAACAATGTTAAAGTCTTTACATGGACACATTTCTGGGCTAAGACCAGGCTAAAGCGAGCCAGCCTGGGGTGGAGGACAATCCTCGCTTGCTCTAGCATAGTATACAGCAGCAAAGCACATTATGCAATGTTGTATTTTGTGACAACAGCACTAATTTGCTCCAGAGCTGCCAGAACGGGGGGAAATGAGACAGAAAATGATGTTGCAGAGCTGCATGGGTGACTCCATCATTGCAGATGTAGCCTACATGTGTGCATACATGTGTGGTTAAAAGAAAAGAAACCCACCAAACTAATTGTAATAAATATTTTTTATATAAAATTTGGCATGTTATTAAATAGTATAAATTTTATTTGGCTTATGTTATCAAAGGGTGGTTTGGTGGTGCAGTTCTCCCCATGTCCACGTGGCTTCTATCCAATCCAGGGTGTACCCCACCTTTCGCCCGAATTGGTTGACGATGGATGGATATGATTGTATGAGTATAAATCACAGAATGAATTCCTTGCGTAGTTACCTGAAGTGGGCAACAAATATCCATCCAGTTGTGTTCTCTGTGATAAATGGAGACATCACATTGAAATGGTGATGCCCTTTGTAAGGGTTTCAAAGACTGATACCCTGACAGCAGAACTTTCAGGCCTCATTTCAAATGAATACGTTGTGTGCCCATTTATCAAAGAACGGCCATTATTATAAACATCATAACAGTGTATTTATACCTGTCGGTCCTATCTCTCATCTATAGTACCCTTTACTGTGGTAGTTTTATTACCTTGGCTGTCAAATTGATGATATCCTTTTTGGAAATGATGCATGAAATATCATCGAGCATTCTTCATAAAGTGAAGTTTTGTTCGTTAGAGGACTTGAGGTCGTAGTGGACTTCAAGTTTAAACTGCTGCTAAACCTTTAGTAGGATTTGCTACTTTCTTTTGTCTCAAAGCAGGAAGTATATTCCTCTAGTTGTTTCTCTTCCCGTCACAAAACTTCCGTCTTCCCTGAAACAACAAAGCCAGCATCCGTACAGTTGACAAAGAAGAAGGAGGTGAACATATGGAAGAAAAAACAATATGTTTTAGCATGTCATTTTTATTGTATTTTTATTGCTTATATGATTTTACCTGCAGGTGCTAGCCACAGACCAGGCACAAGTCTGTTTTATGTTGAGAATAAATTATACACTTGCTGAAATATCCTGAACATTTCTGAAAGTTATTATTGTTGGGGTGTTAAAAGCTCCAAATTGTGGCTATTTCACGTATGAGTGAATTACTTACCGTATTCTATCCCACCATCGTTTGAATTAGAATAGTTTCCCGAGGTGTCAGACTTCATATCTCATCACAGACAGGTAATCCTGTTCAAACATCCTCCAGATACCTCCACTCGTATGTGTTTACACAGTCAAGCAAACACCTTCTGTTGTGATCGGAAGTTTCTTTAATGCCTTTGCAAATCTTATAGAAGTCACTGTCACATATATGGTAAGATAGACATGCAGGGCAGGAATCCGTTGAAGTAGCATAATCCTAAAATGATCTTGCTTGTGCGTCTGTCTGCACATGCCTGTCTGTGTTTCTGATAGTTACTGGTTAAGTCAGAGAGACAGTTATCTAGAAGTAAGGTGGCTAATAGATTCACTCTTTAGGTACATAGGTACATCTGTTCAATTGCTTAACACAATTAGCCAATCACATGGCAGCAAATCAATGCATTTAGGCATGTAGACGTGGTCAAAACAACTTGCTGAAGTTCAAACTGAGCATCAGAATGGAGAAGAAAGGGGGTTTAAGTGACTTTGAATGTGGCATGGTTGTTGGTGCCAGACAGGCTGGTCTGGGTATTTCAGAAACTGCTGATCTACTGGGATTTTCAAGCACAACCATCTCTAGGGTTTACAGAGAATGGTCCGAAAAATAAAAAAGATCCAGTGAGAAGCAGTGGTGTGGACAAAAATGCCTTGTTGATGTCAGAGGAGAATGGACAGACTTCGAGATGACAGAAAGGCAACAGTAACTCAAATAACCACTCGTTACAACCAAGGTGTGCAGAATACCATCTCTGAACGCACAACATGTCGACCTTGAAGCAGAAGAAGTCCACACCGGGTGCCACTCGTGTTGGCTAAGAACAGGAAACTGAGGCTACAATCCACACAGGCTCACCAAAATTGGATAATAGAAGATTGAAAAAATGTTGCTGGTCTGATGAGTCTTGATTTCAGCTGCGACATTCAGATGGTAGGGTCAGAATTTGGCTTAAACAACATGACAGCATGGATCCATCCTGCCTTACATCAACGGTTCAGGCTGGAGGTGGTGTAATGGTGTTGGGGATTTGTTCATGGCACACTTTGGGCCCTGTGGTACCAACTGAGCATCGTTTAAATGCGACAGCCTACTTGAGTATTGTTGCTGACCATGTCCATCCCTTTATGACCACAGTATACCATCTTCTGATGGCTACTTCCCGCAGGATAATGCACCATGTAACTCAAATCATCTCAAACTGGTTTCGTGAACATGACAATGAGTTCACTTTACTCCAGTGGCCTCCACAGTCATCGGTATTCAATCTAATAGAGCACTTGTGGGATGTGGTGGAACGAGAGATTCGCATCATGAATGTGCAGCTGACAGATCTGCAGCAACTGCGTGATGCTATCATGTCAACATGGACCAAAGTCTGAGGAATGTTTTCAACACCTTGTAAGTTACGATGAAGTTTGCAAGTCATGTTCACAATTAAGTGGCATACTGCTACTCAGGATCCTTTTATCCAATATTAGTATTTTGACACCATTAACTATATAAAAGAAGTGAACTTATTCTCTTATCACCCATTGTTATTTGGACTAACGATTGGAAGGTGCATCTTTAATTCCTGACTGTGATAGTAATTGGGATGCTAACTTTGGCTGGCAAAAACAGACTTAAAACTAAATGTAACACTTAAAGTGTCTTTTTGTACAACCAAATGCTAAACACTATGACATTTTAGGTGACCAAACTGCTACAATTAACTGCCATGAATTTAAAACAGACTGTGCAAGGGTCAGACAAGCCACGACCCAAAAACCCAAAAACAAGTTCAAGGCTAGTTTAATGTACACAGTGCGATTTGCCTCTATCCTAATTGACTATGTCTATGTGGTAGAGACTTGTCAGTCACAAGGTAGCCACGCCCTAAAGCATACCCTGCTTTATTGTTTATTTTACTCTACAACTATAATTTACGAAGTGAACATCATGCTGTTTTGGAGAAGACTTGAAACTAGTGATTGAGGCCATCAACTGATTAGGAAATGGTCACTGAGGTAGAAATAAATCAAGTTAGAAGTAGGGTCCAATGCAATTGGACTACTTTTTGCAACAAGCGGAGTTGCCCACTGCTGGGCTGCATTAGAAATAATGCAGGTTGAGGGCAATTAAGCATTGGCTTTACTTTTTCAGACTTGGAGGTTCATGCTTGTTTGCACCTCCAGGTTTTCTTTTTTCCCAACATTGCATCATGCTGCTCTGATTTAGTTACTACAAAACAAACTTGATTAGGCTAATCAGTCAACTGCTGAGCTGAATCAGACAGATCCTGACGTTTTTCCATGAAGCTTATTACACCTAATGTTAAATTTCATAAAAATTTTATAATTTCTTGTGACGTTAGAGAAAGCGCTCTTTATTTGAGGCTGAAACTGTCCCGGTGGTGCTCGCGAGCTGACGAAGTTGAATTGTCTTTAACTTTTTGTACGTGACGCGCAGCACAAATCGTTGGAAGAGAGACCGATCCTCGCTATTTGTGAGTTTCTAAATAATAATTCTAAATAATCTTAATAATCTAAATAATTATCAGGACATCCACAGGAGGGAATTCGAATGGCAGAGCATCCCTGCAAAACTGGATGTAGGCTTATCTGGTAAAGTTATGTAGCCTGTAATTTTAATTTAAGTTAAATAGGCTACACTGTGTAGCGCACAGAAGCCGTTGCCATGGTTACTGCCGTTAACTCGCGGAGGGCTGTCTTGTGTGTGTGTTTGTGTTCTCCCTCACGCTGACGAAGCCTCGCTCCACTGCTTGTTTGGGTGGGTGATTTGCAGGCTGATCAACATCCCACCCCTCCTGTGACCCATAGTTTAGACTGTTTCAAAATAATAATAATTTAAAAAACTACGTTAACGAGCAAAATTATTATTATTGGCTGCATTAATTAATTAATGCGTTAATGGGTTAAAGCATTAACATGCCCAGCCCTAATTCACATATATCAGCCCCTCCATACATGGCACAAAGATAACTACAGATATTCCGTTAAGGATGGGCAATTTTAGATCATCCTGACATCACCATTTCATAAAAAGAAACTACTGACACTGTGATCATTGTTGCCTTGCAGCAGAAAACCCAAAAGCTTTTGGATGTGTGTGGAACATAAAATCCAAAAGACAATCAAAATCTGTCTATTTCTTCCAAAAAATAAAATAAAAGAAACAAATCTCTGTATTTCTTTTTACAAACTGAAGACCACGAGTCTCAGAAGTGATTTGGGCATCAATACACCAAGCTGGGAAAAAGAGAGGCTCATGGCAGGAAAAAGGTCACAAAGAGGCAAGTCAGTTTGGTCCCACTTCCTTCAGAAAGTTCATCCCAATGGCCCTGGCAATTAAGAGTTATTGTACAAAATGGGGCCTTTCTTTCTTTCTTTCTTTCTTTATAAAGCTTACACATTGTCCATTTATTGATTATGGCAAATGTAAGCTGGTAGGAGTTCTGCAGCCCATAGATAACTGGGAAAAGGGTGCCTGAGCAGGGCCAGTATGATTAGCTGATGTTGTGACTCATCCCGTGGTAGCTCACCTCGACAATGTTGCTTATTTATTGCTAGTCGAGAAGCTTCATCTCCATGGCGATGTCTTTACACAACAGATAAGTGGTTGCCCTTATAAGTGGACATGTGGGCGAGACTCCTGCTGGGGATCAGGGCAGGGGCGAGTGGACACGTGGCTCACATGGACCCCATTATTAGGTACTGGAGGTGTGCAGATGCTGTTTCAGACATGTGATCACTTTAGTGACAGAATACCTCGTGTTTTTTTTCTTAGGCAGGAGAGTGGCAGGTTACAAACGGATGTTTCTGGTTTTGAAAGAGGAGGAGTCAGGCTAAGTTGGAGATCTCACATAGCTACCGGAAAGGGAGCTTTTTTTTTGTAATGGTTGGTCTTAAGAGAGTCATGTGGTCTCCTGCGAGTTTGTGGACAGCGTTAATGGCAATATTTCCTTTACTGTCTATCAACCAGTATGTCCTGCTGTGCATTGATGGAGGACAGCTAACAGTCAGTGATGTGCTCACAACGCCCTGGAGGTTTTTGTTGGAATATGAGGCGGTGGCAGGCAGACGTGAGCAATTAAAGCAATTAGCAGGTTAATGTGTGTTGTGTTACATGAATGTTTGCCAAGTGAAAATGAATCATGACTTTAATGTGTTGGACTGATACTTGGTATCAGATGATAAAAACTTTTTATCACAGATAAACTTCATGTTGATTGACCCGATTAATCAACTAATCGTTGTAGCAGTATTTATCAGTGAAGAGCTTCTCAGCTGCATCAGATGCAATTGTTTGGTGGTGGGGGATTGGCTCCATGCTTGCTGCATCGGCCCCAGGGTTTTATTGCTGGCTGAACAGTGTCCACACAGGATGTTGAGCTTGTTTTATGCATCATCGCGCCTTTTGTATGCCGAGTCTTCTGTTGACGTACGGTCAAATTAGTTTTACTCCTCAACTGAACACGATGATGTGGCACGGCACACACTCCTGTCACGAGTTAAGAACGCCGTCACAGAAACTGCATCGCACTAGTTATCACAAGTGCATAAACACTGTTTGCCCAGAGCCTGCTTATTTGCTCTGCAGCAGACTGAATAAGGGAGGAGATATTCCAGGAAAATAATTTAATAAAGGATGAGAAACAGAGGCCCTGCAGGACTAAAAACAACCAAACTGCTGGCAGAGTGGTGGAATTATGAGGGAAAGAGGCAGAGTGAGACAGAGAGAGCGCTTAGAGATTGTGGGAGTAATCCCCTGGCCATCTGTTGCTCTCTCCCTCTTACATTGGCCCCACCTGATCAGATCCAACAGCCAGCACAGAGCAGAAGCACACCACTGCCTGTAGCAGGTTCTGGTGTCACTTCCTGTTTCTACTTTTCCTGCTTCATGCCTGACCTTCTAATGATGATTTCCTTTTATTTGGAACACGTTTCTGATCAGAGTCCTACATGAATACACAACTTTTTGCAGCAAGACACTTCTGTATTTGTTTTTCCTCTGTGCTTTTCTTCCTGGTTTGATGACAGTTGTACTTTGTTAATGTTGTCAATAAACATAGGTATGCAGTACCTATGTTTATACACAGTAGGAACACAGTAGTTTAATTATCTTGTCTAAAACTTTTGCTTAAGAGACTGAGAGCTACCTAAAGGATAGAAGGTAATATTGTGGGGGGGGATACAATTTAAGCTGTGTTGGCTACCCCTGGCTTATATCATTTTAAGGCCTGTAGCGTTATTTATGATATGATGTTATCCACTTCATGTCTAAAGCTAAACAACCAAGGAGTGCCTCAGAATCAACTACGGTCAAAACACGTGCCTGCTTAAATATATTTAAAACAAGTTGCAGGCATGCTTAGAAGAAAGTAAACATACTGGGAAAAGAAAAAAGAAAGTGAGCCCAATGGCCTCTAAAGCCATGGAGGTCCCAGGACAGAAAATGATAAGCATCAGTTTCCGCCATTGTGGCCCCCTGCTTTATTGCCCTGTGCTCTGTGTACCAAAGCCCTAAATAACATCATGCAAATTGGTACGTAAGGCCACAGTGCCAGCTCATTTGCCCCAGTGACAAAGAGAGGGAGCCATGGCTGAAAAGCCTTAGTGGAAAAAAAACAAATTTCAGACAAGCTGCTTTCTCTCCACATTTCCACTGCTCCATTTCCTTCTCACAGTGAAGTGTGTACAAGACAGGAAACGCTTCGGAAGAAGTGACAGTTTTTTTCCCTCGGCTCCTCCTTTGTGATAACAAAATTACGTTTTTCCCCCCTATTGTTATCCTACAAGGCAACACTGGCAAACAGAACAAACTCTTTGGGTTTTCTTAGCTTACTTTTATTTTTGTGGATGTTTGTGGCTAAATTGTGACATCAGGGAATCACTACTGCATGTTACTGTTTAATTCAAATAATCAAAAGTGTTAGTCAGACAAAACGGAAAAAGAAATAAATACTTTCTGCCGTGTAGTCGTTTTGTTGTGCACACAGAGAGAAGACAGACGTTACATGAAAATATGAAAGCGTCATTTGTGCCTCCATCATCCCGTCCTGCCCATCTGCCATCTCAGGCTCCAGAGGTTTAGTGGGCTAAATGCCTGAACACACAACCCTGTCACTGCAATCACAATTAATCCCCTCCAAAGCTCTTCGAAATCCCATAAACGTTATTGTATAGATGCATCAAGGGGTTAAAAATTGCAGATCTAAAAATAAACCAAAACACACCAGAAAGCATCTATCACTTGAAATAATTTTTTTAGGTTGTTGAAATGGCTGTTGACAAACCTTTTTTTGTTTTTTGTTTTGTTATCTTAATACCCGTCTGCCCCGGTCCACTTTTGCCATTGTTTGTTTACCAGCTGTTGTGTTTTGTGATACAGCTGTCTAGGCTTATGCTTCTTGATAATATTAAAGAATATGTTATTATGAAAGAGAAAAGGTGAAGAAAAAAAAAAAAGATCATGAGTGGTGATGTTTGTGTTTTTGTTCATCATAAAGCCTACCAACCAGGCGAGGTGACGCATGAATTTCAACAAAAACATTGGAGTTGTTTTTTTTTAAATAACATTTTGACCACAAAGCTGCCCACCACAACAAGTAGCTCATCTATTTTAATCAACCTGGACATGAAGTGTTCCTGCTCTTGCAGACAACAACGCTGATGTGTTTGTGTGATTCAGCTCATGGCTCTCTTGTGTGCATATAAATGAATTTGCCAGGCTTCAATAACATATGTTTACATTTCTGACCTGTTTTTCCCTACTGGTTCATCAGTGTATATATTTATGATTACACCAACATCCGATGACCTGGCCTCTATGTATATGGTGCTCCTCTCAGATACATTGAATCATCTTGCCCCACTCAAATCACGTAGAACGTCCTTCTGCCACTGCGTTCCATGGTTTACACCAGAGCTATGCAAAACGAAGGCTGCCGGTCACCAACTAGAGCATGTCAGCAGGAAAACCGGCTTAAGTGCCTGTGTATTAACCTATGAAGATCAGGTTAAGGACCCTTACGTCAGCCCGGCTAAACAATTTCCTGTTGCTGCTTCTACTAAACTATGCTGTGATTTCATGGACTTTCACAAAGCAAAATCACTCAAGGACTATCATGCGTCTTCTTGACCTCATACCTACTCATTTTTGCTCTGACCCCTGCTGACACAAATCATGAATCCATCTCTTTTATCTGTCTCCATTCCCTCAGTGTAAAAATCGTTGCTGTTACCCTAGTCCTAAAAAAATCTCCAATTCAAATGGGAGATTCGTTCCCTGTGTTAGTGAGCACTTCTTTGCCGAGATAATCCATCCACCTCACAGGTGTGGCATATCAAGATGCTGATTAGACAGCATGGGTATTGCACAGGTGTGCCTTAGGGGGGCCACAATAAAAGGCCACTCGAAAATATGCAGTTCCATCACACAGCACAATGCCACAGACGTCACAAGTATCGAGGGAGGGTGCAATTGGCATGCCTACTACTGGAATGTCCACCAGAGCTGTTGCCCGTGAATTGAATGTTTATTTCTCTACCATAAGCCGTCTCTATAGGCGTTTTAGAGAATTTGGCAGTACATCCAACCAGCCTCACAACCGCAGACCATGTGGAACCACACCAGCCCAGGACTTCCACATTCAGCATCATCACCTCCAAGATCGTCTGAGACCAGCCACCCCGACAGCTGCTGCAACAATCGGTTTGCATAACCAAATTATTTCTGCACAAACTGTCAGGAACCGTCTCAGGGAAGCTCATCTGCATGCTCGTCATCCTCATCGGGGTCTCGACCTGACTCCAACTTCAGCCATTGAAGAAGAGACCAACATTCCACAGGCCACACTCAACAATCTGATCAACTCTATGCGAAGGAGATGTGTTGCACTGCGTGAGGCAAATGGTGGTTACACGAGATACTGACTTTCCGGACCCCTCAATACAGTGAAACTGCACATTTTGGAGTGGCCTTTCATTGTGGCCAGCCTAAGGCACAATACCCATGCTTTCTGATCAGTATCTTGATATGCCACACGTGTGTGGTGGATGGATTATCTCGGCAAAGGAGAAGTGCTCACTAACAGATTTTGACAGATTTGTGAACAATATTTGAGAGAAATAAGCCTTTTGTGTACATATACAAAGTTAGAAACTTAGATCTTTGAGTTCAGCCCATGATGAATGGGGGCAAAAACAGAAGTGTTGCGTTTATAATTTTGTTCAGTATACTTCGTCGAGATGCCTTTAACTTTTACTGTTATGCAGACGACACTCAACTCTACATACATACCAAGCCTTTGGACACCAGCCGCCTCTTATCGTTTTTATGTAGCGCTTTAGCAACCGCATTGGCTCCCAGTTAAATACTACCTTTGTTTTAAAGTACTTCTTGTTGTTTATAAATCTCACCATGGCTTTGCACCTCCCTACTTATCCAATCTTCTCGATCCCTATGGGGCGGGGATGGAGAAGGGCCGGCTGTGGCTCAGGAGGTAGAGCAGGTTGCCCACTAATCGGAAGGTCGTGGTTCAATCTCCAGCTCCTCCATTCTGCATGTTGGCAACATTTGGAACCATTTGTGCCATCACTATTGGAATGTGGGTGAAAAGCACTGTGAGTGGTCGGAAGACTACAAAAGTGCTAGATCACCATTTACCTACAACCCCAGATCCCCCCCCAGCACTGCACTATGGGTGATGGGGCCTTCAGAGTGGTCAGTTTAGTGCTTCGGAATATGATATATTCTGATATATGCCATGTATGTGTATTTGGTTTCTTGCCACTTCTATCTTTAATTGTATTAACCTAGTTTTTGTACTACTGTGTAAAGTGTCCTTGGGTGACTTGACAGGCAACAAGTAAATATATAAATAAAATGTATTATTATAAATTACATCTACAATTATATCACATTTCATTAATTTCCAAATATGTTTTTCAACTAGCCTAATGATTGTTTTTTGTGTGTTACAGTGAAAAAAGCTAAGCTCCAAGGACCTTCAGGTGAGTACTTTTTGTATTCTCAAATCTGTTACTTTTTATGAACATTTACTGTATTTATTTATTTTTTATGTCCAGTGACAACTACAACTCCCTCACTCAAAGTCGAGCTGCTGGGAAATTGACCCTAAATCCCAAATAATGCGGCCATTTGCAATGTATAGAGCCAGACATCTTCACAGTTCAACTAAATGCAGATTTGCTTTTTTGTTTTTGGAAATATGCTGTATGCACCCATTTTCTGATGTAGGTTAATCAGTCAAATTCTGGCAAGTCACTGAAAGCTGGGGTTGATTTTGCTTTATGTAATCCTGTGTCCTTCTATGCCAGGCCGTGCACAGGTGAGCTTAGATCATTGGCGGCTAAGTCCAAATCCCCACACACTCCACCTAAGCAAATCCCTCTAGCGTTCGGCCTCATGCCTTCCTTTAAGCTCTGTGACGTTTCTCGCAAGAGCAGGCAGCGTGGACACAAAGTCACCGCTACTTTGGATCTGCTGGTGACATTTCACTCCCTTTTTCAGTCTCCACTGACCCTGTGTTTGTTGAAGATAATTGTTAAAGTTAATTCTACAGCAGCTCTCTACATCTACTCAATGTGTATTTTTCTTAGTCCCTACTCTTCATCTTTGGGGAAAAGTTCATCTTTTTTGAGAGGTGTCTGCGTTGTGTGACAAGCAGCTCTGTTGCACTATGATATTGGTTTTAGATTGTCAGCCTTTGCAGGCCGTCTGTGATCTCCCTCCCTTGCTCTTGTCCCAGAGCAAACATCAGGGATAATTCAGTTAAGCCTGTCGTCTCTCCCTTAGTCGAAATGTAAACATGAGTCGTTTTTTTTTTTTTTGCTTCAGGGCAAAGAAGGATTTGATCAAACATGTCTCGCATGACATTTTGAACACCAGAGGTTTTGTTGATATTTTAAATAATTTTAAATATCAATTTGTTTTGCAAATGCTACTGTAGAGTGGAGTTCAATGAGCCCTGTGTGTATGAGAAGCCAGTCTGCCTTGTTGCAGTGCTGTCATTCGAGGTAATTTTTTCAGGAATGGCAAATAACTTAAGACCCTTCATACAGCTTATGGTTGTCCAGTGCTTCTGGAACTCACTGCAGAAATCAGCAGAATCTATCTGGCAGTGTATACCTAAATCATTGTCACTGGAGATGTTTTGGTGGATATTTTGCAGATTTTAGATGTTTGTAAAGAGTCTGTCATTCAGGTCATAGTAATCCAAGGTGGGTTAATATCAAGGGAATATAGCATTCTCACGACAGAACACAATTATTTAGCTAGTATATACGTATTAATGTAATTTTTGGTGGGCAATATTTCAATATTATAGTATATTTACTTATATATGTATGTTCATATGAAAAATCGTACCATTTAACAAACTTCTGTTGTCCGAACTAATGATTGCAAGCAGGTTCGTTATATTAAGTTGTACATATGTGAAGAGACTTTTGTCTGATCTAGTGATCAGCAGTAGAATACAGTTCATCGCAACGAACATCAGTTAAATTATTTTTGTGTTTTACACACTCGTGCGCAAATGTTTGGCATATTGAAAACGTTTGAAATGAGCCTGAATAGGATTTTTATGAAAGGAAAAAAAAATCAACAAATGTTTGTCTCATTATTGTAAAGCATGATTTTGGCACATTTTACACTATAGTCAGGTATTTTTAAGAATTTTCTGCCATGCAGATCATTTTTATCCAATTTCTCCTGATCCTTAGGCCACATAAAGTCTGGAGGTAACAGATTGCTGTGTAGATCTGCACTTTAATCTTCTCTTTGGTTATAGGAAAGACATGTTGCTATTAGATTACTGGAATTCATGCCATTTTTTGGGACATTAGGTCATCGTAATTTTCATTCTTGCTGGAATTCAGCCTTTGTAAAGACCTAGCCCTTTCCCTGTTTTATTCAGATTTAAGAATAAATTAGGCAAGGCAACTTTATTTGTATAGCACATTTCAACAGCAAGGTAATTCAAAGTGCTTTACATAAAACATAAAAGCAACAGGGAAATATGAAAAAGTTTAAACGCAACATAGGGAAATTGAAAAAAATACACATTATAAAATAATAAAAGTGTACAATCAAGGTTAAAAGGTTAAATCGAAAATAAAAACAGGCTGAGGGGTTCAGCAAATAATTGAGTTACAATTATTCTGAAAAGAGAATAAACAAAGAAGTACACTTAATCTACTCACTCTAGCTAGTCTGTACTCGGGTCCATAGCAATCTTTGGGTCCGCTGAAACTCCAATAACCCTCAGACACTACAGAGAAACCAGGACATGTCTGTCAGCAGGCCACTTTGATCCAGTTATACTCTAGACCAACCTGCGCTTTTACAGGTGGACAGAGGGTCCTGCAAATCACTCGGGCGAGAGATTTAAGACCACTTCCTTCACTCTGTTCAATCTCACTCTCATTATGTTTTCACTCAATTACCTACTCATTTCTCACTGTGTAAATATTTAATTTAAAGCAATGGTAAAAAGCTAAAAACAAAGAAAAAGAAAACAGGACAGTAAAAGTTACAGTGCAGTGTAACTTATTAATCTACTAATTTTTAAATTACTTATTTTAATGACAGGGATTTATTATGAGTTTACATAAGACTAGTATGGGATGTGCGTTTGCACTGTGTTTTCACCACACCTTCAGATGGGTAGCTTTTAGGCCTTACTTTTCTGGAGAATACTGTAGAACTGAAGGTGACCTTGGGTGGGCAGTGGCTAGCTGTCTGACTTTCCACTGATTGCCACAGGAAACTAGGGCTTGATAAGGGTTGTGTTGCTGGATTTGTGTGTGTGTCTGCCTGCCCACACATTTACTAGGTATGTAAGAATTTAGATTTTGTCTCAACAATTCTAACAGCAGAATACCAACCCAAGTTATACTGTTATGTTCAGTCCAGAACTCTATGTACTGTAGATGGAGAAATGTCTCACGGGGTGGTCCCAGCAATGGTAGGAAAGGTTTATGTCTTATGTTGCATGCAATATTGATGAGTGGTCTGAATTTGAAATGTCAGCCTTCCAACTGTCTGCATTTCCCTGACTAATTTATTGAAAAAAAACAAACTCATCATCAATCAATAATAGGTGAAGACACTTGACTGGGGACTCAGGGTTGAGTGGGTGGTTCACAGGCAGGAGCAGTGAGTACTGTCTCAAACATGGACAGGACAAGCAGCCACTATTCACCTCAGCTGATCCTTCCTCTTTACAACACACTGTCACACTTTCACTCTTTAACCTTGTGTGTATTTTGCGTGTTTGTGTGCCAGGATATTGGGAGGGCCAGTATTATCAGTCACTGTTGCATTATGGATATCAGTATGTATATGTTGTCAAAACATAGACGCTGCATGTTCAGTATAACTGAAACAAACATTTTGTAGAAGGATTCTTTAAGCAAATGTAAAAATATGTACAACTAAGTAGAATATTTTGTATTTGAATTGCTTTATGTCCCAGTCAAGTAGTAATAACAAAGTTTCCAGTGAATTTTCCTGTTAAAAGTTAATTTACTTACTTAATATGAACTTTTAGCCAACTGTCATTCTTTATAAGACCTCTGCACAACTCTTTATTGTTGTGTAGAGGTCTGCATCCAAAGTGTTTTGTGTTTATCTTGTTAATGTTACAGGTGAAAGAAAGTCAACATTTGTATCAGCCTGACAAATCCAGATTCAGTCAGGCTTTTGTGTGCAGGCATATACTTGGTGTTTTTACAGGCAGTTATTGCTGCTTCCTCTTCAACAGTGCAGATTGTATCAGCCATATAGTGGACAGCACCTGCTGTAAAGGGGCCACAGCCACTAAGTGGCTCTTATCTAATCCATACATCCTCTTCCCTTATCTCATCTCTTCTATTCGTGGGAGCTGGCCCCAATGTGGGACAAGGCATGGACTATCTAATTAGGGAAAGGTTTGAGCATCCCCCCGGCTCCTCTGTAATAATGCCTGTGTTTTGTTGCTACTGTCCTCTCGAGACACTAATTAGGTCTGTGTCCTGTCACTCATAGTACTTGTAGGATGGATGATGCTTTCAGGCGGTGTCACAGCAGTGGGGTCTTTGGCGGCTTTCAGTATAGCTTTTTGTTTTGGGGCCTAATTAAGTCTTTATGTTGTTTTGTCAGTGGAATGTTGTAAGAAACCACCTGTGTCAGCTGTTTATTGTCTCATTGTATTTACTTATCTGGCCGCTGTAGTAAAGGCTATGTGCAGAGTAAATGTTTCAATATGTTGCTGGGGCAACCAGGAAAATCTTTGTTTAGTGTGGTCAGGTGATCAGTCTACATAGGAGCAGCTGATGCCTTGCTTTTATTTCCCATGGACCAAAAGAGAGAGTGTGTGCACGTGTGTGTCTGTGCATGAGTTTGTACTGTACTGTACTGTACTGTACTGTGTTTGCCCTTGGGTATGACCGTGCTACCAGTTTTTAATAATGGTACATATTTTGTACTTTGTATGCTGAAATTTCAACATACAAGCATGTGTCATATCTTGGTTTTAATTTTTTCATTATCAGTTTTATTAGATATATCTTAAACTGTTCTTACTATCTTTTATTGTATCATGTGTATTTTAAATCACTATTCTTACTGTGGTTTGTAAGATTTAGAGCTAAAAGGATTATTCAATTAATTTATTAGTCGATCGACAGAAAATGAATCAGCAACAATTTTGATAATCAATTAATCGTTGGTCATTTTTCAAGCAAATCTAGTTACAGCTTTTCAGCTGAGAGGATTAGCTGCTTTTATTGGTTGAATAAAAACCCAATGGGAACACCTCACTTTGTTATAATAACGTGTGTGGAGACTTTACTGATACCAAGGTAGTTGTCCCTTTTAATGTCTCTGAATGTGCTGCGTCATTGCAATTAACAAATCAGTTAGCAGTAGTACGTCAGTGTGATGGATCTTGATTTATCAGGTATTGAATTCAGTGGATCAGCCTAAAACAGACATCCCCGCCAGGTTATTTCATCTATATGCAGTTTCACAATTGAATTACCCGAAAATTTCCCAAATCATTAGGGTCGGGTATTGTTTAAAATTTTACCATACCAGCACTAAAACCAGTATCCTTAAAGTGACACCTGAAGCAGCCGCAGCTGCAGCCTGAGGCTCCGTGAGTAAAATCAGCTGATCGATCTATGACAAGTGATGTGAATAGCAAATAAAAATGTACAGAGAAGTGTTAAATGATACCAGAAGATGAAATCAATGGAAAGCCAAGATTGTGGTGATAAACTTGCAACAGTGACGAACACGCCTGAGACCGTAGCCGAAGGTGAAGCGGCTGTTAAAGCCATAATATAAAATTTTTTGCCATGATCTAGTTATAAAAAGTATCGAATGAAGTACTGGTTTGACTGGAGACGTTTAGATTCTACTTGATACTGGGCTGTTTCGGTCGATAGCATAAAGGTATCGACTAAGGATACCCATCCCTATAAATCATACTATATTTATATGAAGTTACATATAATGTGATCCATCCCAGTAAATGAAACAACCCATACTCAAGATCAGCATTTCAATCTAAGCTGCTGCTCCAGCTCCTCCAGATGCTCTTACACCCAGGTAGGGGGTAGGATTTATGCCGCTAGAAAGGGCTAGTATCAGGGAGGACCACTGGCGGTGCAGGGTTGGTAACTACCAGAGCGAAACTGAGCACATCAGCAGGCACGTGTTGACGCTCCCTCGCCCTACTGTGGGAAATGAAAAGTGGTGGCTGTGTCACGGGCCGCCTAATCCCCTTTCACCCCCCTCACCCACCCAGCATTGACAGCTGGTGCAGATGGTCGTTGTTGCTCCGCTGTTAAACACTACTGGCTGAGAGGAGGCTGACGGAGATCACTGGGTGTGAAAGTTGTCTATGCAGACTGACAGACTGACAGATGGACAGACTTGAATCCATGTCTCCACTCCCAGTTTCAGAAGCCAACAGAGTTCCAGCAGTGATCATTTACACCAAAAATAGCCAGCTTTCATATTTAAGCTTTGTTTGTACATCACACTGTTTGCAAAGGCTGCTTTCACCTTTGACCTTACTAAATTTCAGTTTTAGTCCTTGAAGGTATCAGGAGCGGACAGAGACCTTTCCGCAGTAGTAACAGGTCAGGAGTGACTTCCACTTCATTACATCATCAGTAGACCTCCGTCCTCTGTTACATTCTCTATGTTTAGAGGGCAGTTATTAAGAGTAGATTTAAGAGAAGCTGTAATTCAGACATAGCATGCAGTTGGATCCTTCTCCATGGGTTTGGCTCTCTTTGGAGATTAACAGGGTCAGGTTCCTGCCCTGGGCTGGCCGGGGTTGGCTTGGCTCTCACTAGAGCTCCTGATGTATTTTACCCCTACACAAAGCCAGGTTAGTATGGCAAGCCGTTTTAATACTTCTTTAAAACTTACTCGTCGCTATTTAAAAGCTACTAGTACTTATTTATTAGTTACTAGTAAGCGAGTGAGTTAGTTAGTTACTCGTAACTGTAATAGTTACTCGTAACTAATAAGTACTAGTAGCTTTTAAGTAGCGACTAATAAGTTTTAAAGAATAAATGTTAAAAGGCTTGCCATAGATTAGTGGCCTGGTTACTATTACTTCTATCAGTTTGAGTGGTCTGCCTGTTTTCAAGTGTGTATTTTGACTCGGTTGTGACTGATAAATGACCATGCAGATATATTAACACTGTACTAATCATCTGCATCTTCTCTACCGCTCATTTACTCATTTTCTTTGCAATAGCCATACATAATTATCTGCCTAAGAGGCCCCTCTATGATCTCAGTGTATTCCTAATTTAAACTATAATCTCCCCTTTCCTTTTATTTCAGACAAGTTCAACACCTACGTGACGCTGAAGGTGCAGAATGTCAAGAGCACAACTATCACTGTGCGTGGGGCCCAGCCCTGCTGGGAACAGGATTTCATGTTGTAAGTTATTAAACACAGACACAGCGGGGTCAGGCTTCAGGATTGATTTAAGAAATTCAGTTTTAATTGTTTGAGTACACTGAACACTTCAATACAAACTCCTGCTCACTGTACTAGACTGTAATGTCGTGAAAATCAGGGGCATCTTTCCTTCACTGGGAACACAAGTTTTTGGTGAAATTTCACTCCTTGGATGTAGTGCCCTTCACAAGACCAGTACTTGGTGCGTCCTTCTGGGTCAGATGCATACAGTGTATTCACACCATCCCTTGAGCTCTTCAATAAAAGCAATTCGTCAAACAGATCCAAAATGGAAACGGTCCAGGAGCTCTGAACCCCAGTATGAGCTATGTTTTTTGGGAAGGTGTCTGTTTTCACAAGCTGTGCAACTTTTTCTAGGAAAGTATCTTGATAAACAGCTGCTGTTAATTTCCTCCATATAATTCATTGGTTTAATTTCCTCATTTTCCTTTCCCTGTGAAAGGTATCTATGGTAACGAGGGAGCCAGCGCGTTGTTGCATGTGTGTCATTGTTTGTCTTTTGTGAACTCCCTCATTGCAACAATGTTTGTTTTTCCAGACCTTCATCCTTCTACTGTCCATTAATGATGTGTTGGCTAGGTCTAATTCAACATAAAACACAATCATTCATCTGCGTTTCCAGCAAATGTTCAGCACCACCTGTTGCAACAAAACGTGGCTGTTAAACATCAAGAGATGATGACTCAGCTCAAGTAACCCCAACAGCTAACTTGCAGCTACTTCTGTTGGATTTCAAAATATGCTTGAAAGAATTTACCCCTATCTTTTCTGAGAATAATCTAATTATTGCAGCAGCAGTTGCAACATTTTTAATGTGAACGATGTTAAAAACAGCTCGATCCTTTTGACATTTTTCATGATTTTCATTATTTGTCTTTTGGATGACATTTTTTGGAAAACATAGCACATAGTTTCTTTTTGGTATCAGACAGAACAACAGAGAGCTTTTTAAAGTTAAATGAAGAGTTTAGTATTTTGGGAAATGCACGCATTCGCTTTCTTGCCAAGAGATAGATGATAAGATTGATGACCACTCATGTGCATACAGTAAATATGAAGTAACCGCCAGCAGCCGGTTATCTTAGTTTAGCACAAAGACTGGAGTCAGATGGATATTGCTAGTATGGGTCTGTCCAAAGTGATCCACCTATCAGAAACAATAAATCACACAAATGAACATGTTACATTTTGTATGTTTAATCTGTGTGAACAGTACAGTGTCAATAGCACAAGTAGTGGGTTTGGATCATGTGGTGGACTGTCTCTTGACCAGGAGTATTGACACATGCTAGTCCAGCACATACCCTCAGCTTACAAACTTATGAACTTGTTGCTTTTATACATGTTCCCACAGAGATATAATGTGTTAATTACTGAGCTTTAGTGTTGCTGGTAGGCAAATTTTCTTATCTTCTGACAAAGCCAGGCAGGCTGTTTCCCCTTGTTTAATATTCAACTAGTTGTAAAATAGTCTACTAGTATGAAATTATGACTATAGTTATTAGTATATTAACACTAACAGTGTGCTATTGACTGAACATTATACTACATACTAACTTTTTTTAATGTTATAATATTATACTACTAATTTTGCAGTGTTTACAATGTTGCAAAATCAGTATTTTTGGACTGGTGGCAAAGAAAAAACTTTATTTCTTATGTTTGTTTAACTTTGATTTGACAAATACACATTTCAAAATGTCAGTATATTTGTGCATTTTTCTTGATAAAGAAAGGAGACGCATTATTTTTATAATAATATACATTTATATCGCAATCGCAATATTGTCCACAAGAATCGCAATATGACTTTTTCTCTAAATTGGGAAGCCTTACTTTGTGCTAAGTTAACTGGCTGCTGTCTGCAGCTTCGTATGAAGCATACAGACATAATAGTGGTATTAGTCCTCTCATCTAACACCCGGAAAGAAAACGAAAAGTGTACTTCCCAAAACTATTCTTTTAAATGTTAAAGTAACTTGGGCCAAAAATAAATACATTTAATAAAAACAGTACTGTATTGCTTTGATTATATTTAAACGCCATGGTGCAATTGAACATAGGAAAGCAGCCTGTATGCTTTCATATGCTATGCAAATTAGTCCCTTTGTTGTCATGTGACTCATTAACAGCTTGCTGATTGTCTGCTTACCTAACTCTAATTTTAGATGTCGTGTGTTTTATTGTTGTTCCAATGGCTCATTTAACATCTGGCCAAGGGACAACAGTTTGAAACTAGCCCTTGTGTTGTCCCTGGAAAAAAAAAAAAAAAAACAAATACATCAATGCGTTTTTGAAATGAATAAAGTGGTTTTTAAAGTGATATGGAAATGACAAGTGAGAGACTGCTTACTGTCAGGTGGACATTTGCCAGTTGATTTTAGTCTAGACAAAAGTGGATTTGCATTCTTATTTTATTTGTGTTTCAATAAAATAAAAGGCATGGATGATAAAATGATGAAATAAAAATATACCTGATTGGATTACAGAATCTAAATGACACCTAAACAACAGAAGTCTCTATCTTGCTAGATTCATTAATTCTGGGCCATTTTGAATGAGCACATGATTTAGATATATCTATGCACCTGGACACCCTGGATACTCAGCACCCCTCCCCTGCAATTCTCTCAATTAGCTGTTCTCTTTGATTATCTTTTCTCTCATCTTCCTTTTGTTTGGCCCGTCGGTAGTTCGAAACTGCCACAGATGAGAATATGCAAATGCATTTGTCGCGCGGCCCCTTTTAGATTTTATATGGCATTTTATTGATGTCATCAAGCTGTTTTTGAGCCCTTTGAATAGCATGGTGAATGACAAAACAAGGCTTGAATGGATTATGACAGCTAATACACAACAAAAAGAGGAAGTAGCCTTTGTTATCAGCCAGTGGTAGGGCCTGGCTGTAATTATGTAGAAATTTCTGCTTGATTGAGCGTGAATTGAATGACATACTGGAAAGTTTTCTCCCCATTTTTTTAATTCTGATAACAAAGCCTCAAACTATAAAGTTTCTCTCTTTTTATCCACTGACATTTCCCACACTGTTTATCACGAAAGGTCTTTAACAAAGCCCGACATTGCTTGATACCTGAATTCTTTTTCATTAGTGAAATCAACCGGCTGGACCTCGGCCTCATTGTGGAGGTGTGGAACAAAGGCCTCATCTGGGACACTATGGTGGGGACAGCCTGGATTCCTCTAAAGAGTATTCAACAATCAGAGGAGGTTGGAATACGCACCCACACACAAATCACACAGTCTGGGGGGGAAAAAAATTTAAAACGGGTGCTTTTTTGAATTTCCCTACTGACATTACTAGGTTTCTCATTTGTAAAAAAGGTACAGCGTTTCACTTCAGCATTCTTTTTACCTCCACAAAAATTCAGATACAGTGGGGCTTCAGTGTTAACTAGCTTCAAAATAATAATACAGAGCATTTGTTTTATTGATTGCTGTTGGGATGTAAAGAGAATTTCAATAAATATAACAAAAGTGCTTCTGAAATAAATTGCCCAGCTTTCATAAGACTAGCTGATATACTTGCATATTCCTCTTGGAAATTATAATTATGATGTAGGTAGAAGAATTGACACAAGGAAGGTCCAATTGTCTAGCAAGGTAAACATCAATATACATATCTAATTGCAGGAGGGCTCAGGCGACTGGATCTTTCTGGATTCAGAGGTCCTGATGAAGGCGGATGAGATATATGGCACCAAGAACCCAACACCTCATCGAGTCCTACTGGATACTCGCTTTGAGCTGCCTTTTGGTGAGATTTTATGGTTGCCAGTCCCTTTTGTTATCCCGTCGCTTTGTATTTTAGCTGCACATTGAACTTCCAGAACGAGGAACACCACATACCAAAGTTTCAGGTGATTATGTGATAGGGTTGGGCTGCTGCGATCCATCAACAATGGTGAAAGCCCTTACTTTCTCCATCAAAAGTATGTTTTATAAAGTCGGCCAAATGACAGAACTCTCTTTTTTCCTGAGTTGTCAACATCTGTTATCACGGGAGCAGGTGAGCTGTGTGTCAAACGATCAAAACCAACATCTGCATGACTTAACCCCCCCGAATTTTGTGCAATTTTGTAGACATCGCCCAACCCTATTATGTAAGATGTTTCGTAATGCTGTCATCTCAAGTATCTACTCTGTCAACAGTGAGGTAGAGAGAACATTAGTGATTCTGGTTACCGCAGGGCAAATCAAACCTGGATCCACTGAGCTACACAAAGGCCACATGTATTTCTTGGTGAAATGTCAGCAGTCGGTTTCTGAGGCTACACAGGAAAACGTATCCAGCCTGAGGCACTGTGTAAAAAATCGGTGATGCCTTGTAACCTGGTGTCCAGTAGTCTTATGCAAGCGTACCTTGCATTGATCCGTTAACTTGATTAGAAAACATAAGGACCACATGGACAACATACAGTACAAGCAGTACATGCACTCTACATGAGTAGAATATGAAGTCATATTTACATAACATACATAACATTATCTCATAGCATGATGTGAAGAACACTTATGTTGAAAAACTAATGGCCAGAAACAGGGCACTCTCAGACATTCGTCTTACTGTCTAATGTCCTCTATGTGGTTCCATTTGGGATGAGGAGTTTCTGTTCTGCTTAAATTGAGGGCACTGACTCATCAATGGCAGATTCCTCTTTATTAACTTAGGTTCAGTAAATATAATTTTGTCTTTTCCAGGTTGATCCATTGTAGCCAACAGGATTCAGGAACCATTAAGAATGCTTTTTATATATATATTGCTAACATTAGGAAGAGGAGAGTATGTCTGTGAGAGAGACACTCAGTCCATTAACCACTTACTCGTTGGTGTCTGGAATCACCCACAGCAACATTTGCTGCATTTATTGTTTTTGGGGAGGATTTCTGACTTGAGAAAAGAAGATCCGCTCTTGCTGAGCATTATCGATCATACTAACGTTTGAGTCCCTTTGGACATTCATCAAAAGGGTTTTCTGACCAACTGGGGCCAGAGGAAGTCCACAACAAACTGACAGGCACATAACTATGACATATTTCCTTCTTGTAACAAGTTGTTACATGTTAGCAATCAATTGCCTATTTATACATCCAGCAACAATAGCATTCATTTGGAGATGTGTCCACCGGAATAAAGTAACATTATGTGTGATTTTGCACCCTTGCCATTTCAGAGTATAATTCACGTCTGTCGTAAATAAGGACAGGTGTACACATGCATTGATCATTTATTTGTTATGATGATACTTACTTACACAACTTTGCTAACACAGCCAAACATCAAGAAAGTTTGACAACACAAGAAGCAATATCACTTACTAGTGCAACAGAAAGAATGCCATCTTGGCATCTGTCTTGCCGCCTTTTATTTCATGAAGCTCTTGGCAACGTCCAGAGGGCCCTCGCTTGGTCAGTCTCATTTTCTTCTTAGATTCCTCCTTCAACGTTCTCTATGGTCTCCTCACCTCTGCTATTAGCTGTCCATACAGGCTGCTGGGCCCGGTTATGTTGCCTGTTCGCCTTCCTCCGGCACGACACCAGTGCCACTCTCCACCAGCAGCAGCATAATATTACTTCCAATTTGGGTGGCAAGCAAGCCAACAAAGCTAGTCAGCAACCGATGCAAAGCCACATAGAGTATTGTTACTTATGTCAGATTGTGTTATCTAGAAACTTTGCTAAGATCAACTTGAGGTTTGTAGTCTGTGAAAACTCTGGCTGATTTTGGCCGAGTTGACAACTATGCTAACACATGCAAACATCAAGCAAGCTCAACAACACAAGACACAGCAAGCCAGCTGATTAAGCAAGTTATTACTTACGAGTTCAACAGCAAGAAGGCCAGCTCTGCATCTATCCTGCATCCTGTCGGCCCTTTTAGCTAACACCGAGTGTATAAACTCTTTATCGGTCTCTTGCTTTCTCTTTTTCTCTTCTCGATTCTTCGTACGTCTTCTTTGGTCTTTTTGCAGCCTCTGACATATATTATACTGAGAATACCAAGCTAGCTCCTTCCAAAGAAATTGCATTGTACTTTATATACACTCTTTGCTCATAATGTTGCCTTAATGTAAGATCAAAAGTTAACTCTCCCTTTGTTAACTCTTTTTTTAGTCTCCACTAACTCCTGAGAAAACTGTCTGGGTCTTTAGCTGTTAGATGTTCTTCTTTCTTCACCAGCTAGCGGTTAACATTGTCTGTATGCTGTTTGGTGCTGGGGATTTAGTGTATGGTGAGTTTTATCAGAGCTTTTTTGCTGAAAACTGCTGCCTGCTGTTTGAAACATGGCCATAAAATAAGCCATAAAACCAAAACAATCAGTTAAAAATTCACTGATTGTCAATACAACCATCCCCTTTTACAATACATGTAGTAATATGATTTGTTGTTAATATATAAAAATATTGATCAGGAGAGCTTTCCTGTCTTCCGTAGTGGTGGCCACAACCCACTCACTATACCTTGTTGGACTGCATTTATCAGCCAGTATGTTAGACCCTATAAATTGATTAATGTGATAAAAAGGATTTCAGGTTAAAAGTCCTGTTGATAATTAACAGCATGAGGTAATTTATGCACTTAATTTCATATCATAAAAAATTTCCCAGGGGACTATTCAATGCTCTTCAAGGGTGAAATGTCCCCTGTGCTCTTCCTGCTCTCTGTGTCTTTCGACCACAGGTCTACCTATATATCTAGTATCGGCAGCGCTGCATATGGAGCTCAAGCCTTGTGATCAATAGGCATCAAAGTTAAAGCAGGGTGTCTGTCCACTGAGTGGGAGAGGGCCTCTTCCTCTGTTTTAAGAAGAGACCTTTCAAGGTTGCAGGAGGCCACCATGACTGTCTGTGCCACCAGAGCCATTCATTAAAGCTGTGGGTCGGTTGTCTTTGAAGCCCTGGCCTTTGTGTGAGTGGCCTTTAATGTGTATCTGTCTACAGAGCAGCACAAATCCCCCTATAAAATAGGATTGGTGAGAGTTTTTTTTTTTAGGTAGTATTTATTATTATGTGATACTTTACTGTACTTGTACTGCCTTGTAAAATGTGTTTGGTATGGACATTGGATCTCTGTCGCTATGATGAAATGTTCCTGACATTTCTGATCCTCCTCCCCTTAACAGTTTGTGGCCACTGCTAACTAACTGTTTTCATTTCCTCACTCCTGAGAGGCTCATGAGAAATTAAACGGGCATCCATTTTTCATGATGGCATCCTGGAGTAGGATGCTTGAAATCAGAGGGAAGAGGATGTTGACTTTAAACACAGTTTCACATTTATGTGCGTTTGTTGTCTGCATATTTCTGTACCAGACATCCCAGATGATGAGGCACACTACTGGACAGGCAAGCTGGAACGCATCAATACCATGAGAATCGATGATGAGGTGAGGTGCAAATTACAGAGATTTTACTGCTTTTATTTATATGAAGGAATAACAGAGCATCAGTGTGTAAAGCAAAGTAGAAGAAACAAGCAAAGTACATTAACTCAATACAGTTTTGGTATCTTTTGAAAAACAAACAAAAAACTACTTGTATGTTCCTGTTTACTACTACTACTCTTGTGCTAATGACACACAACTGCTATAGTTATTTTTGTTGTTAATGCTGATGGAGTCGTGCTAGGAAATTATTGTGGTAATAATAACAACATGAAAAACATACTCGATGCCTGCTGTTTTACTCTCTCTCGTCTGCAGTACCCTCTTCAGGATGACGTTCAGAGTCGCCCACTGCCATTTGCGGCTTCCCAGTGCTGTGAGTGTGTCTGCCCATGCTGCTCTCGGCCTCTAGATGGAGCCAATTCTCCACCCTTGTTCTACTGTCTAATGCAGTAACAGTTGAATCTTCTTAATCGGAGTTGAAAATTAAGACTGTACATTTCAAATTCAGTCCATATTTTTACAAACCCAAATTCATGTTAAAAATGCTCACTTTTTTTGTTTTCCATTCTGAGAACCACTGATGGGGTTCCCTCATCCTCCCACTATTACAGCACAGGGACACTTTTTTTATGTTTTCACATCCCTTACCTCCTCTGACTGTACCTCTCACTTGTAACGTCTGCACTTTCACCAGGCAACTATTTCGGATGGGCTGATCCACTGAGTATGTAAAACAGATTTTGATGAAATTCTCTCCCTGGCCAATCCTCAGTGCCCTCTGCATGTCCCAATGCCCCATAAACCCCAATAACTTGTACTCTATAAAGGTTTCCATGCATTTTATGATCATTAGTCACTTTAACACTTGCTTTTATTCAGTGTTTTCCTTTAACTTCCTTTCCTGCTGTTGCTGTTTTCCTATTTTCTATGCCCTGTGCTGATGTCATATGACCCATGTATACTTTATCCAGAAATTATTGGTTTAGCACTCATCCTAGAAAAAGAAAAAATAGTCAGGACAACTCATCAACTCATCAACTCATCGTGTTTTTTCTCTCGGTCTGAAATGGTGCTCCACACAGCTTTTCAGAAACACTTTTCAAAACATCTTTGAACATGATTAGTTACACCTATATAAATATTTCTGAGAGTCTGCTAAGCAACAGGAGCCTATATCAAATCTTTTAAGTGTAGAATTGCAGTTGCATCACTAAACTGATAGGTGTCAGTATTTGCTAAACTATATTTAGACATATCACCTTGACATTTTGTTGTTCTTACACTTTACTCTATATCAGCACAATCAGTTTATCCTTCTCCCTCTCACTTTTGAAAAGCGCTTTGAAAAGATAAACCCCAGCTGGCCCCTCCAGCAGACACCAAAGTCATGGGTAGCTCTTGAGAGAGGTTTTCTAAGGGCCATCACTGGGGCTGGCAAGGTCACAAGTGTTATATGTAGGTGCTCTTCTTATGACCAGCACGGGTCTGTTGTTATAACTGTGGCAACAACTGCATTTTATGATTAGAAGAGTACTAAATTATATACAGTTGCAGCTATATCAACAAAGTCTTCCATTAATAGGAGAGCTTGCATGTATAAGGGGCTCTTTTAAAAGTGCATGACCTTTGCCCTCGCAGCCACCCTATTAACCTAGCATTCCAAAATTTGGACTGAAATCCGTCAGCTTTGACATGGATAAATGATAAGCAAGTATTTTTGAAATATGCTTGCTGTCACACAAAACTAAAAACACTAACTAATGTTTCTGGGAAGATTAATTTATTCAGCTGATCTTGATGCCTGTTGCAGCTCTGGATGACCAGGACAGCGCT
This sequence comes from Micropterus salmoides, assembly GCF_014851395.1. Taxonomy (NCBI): domain Eukaryota; kingdom Metazoa; phylum Chordata; class Actinopteri; order Centrarchiformes; family Centrarchidae; genus Micropterus; species Micropterus salmoides. Next base: position 23,314,525 of record NW_024041151.1, on the reverse strand, counting down.
GTAGATGACCGGGATAGTGACTACCGCAGTGAGACGAGTAACAGCCTGCCTCCGCGTTACCACACAACGGCTCAGCCCAACTCCTCCATGCACCAGTATCCCATGGGGGCACGGCAGCAGCACCACCCAGACTCCTGCACAGACTCTATCCACAGTTTTGACCTGGAATACAGGGACCAGAGAGAAAACAGGTACACTGAGTATACACAGACCCATACACACCTTGAAACTCACTTTGTCACACGGTCGAATACATGTATTACGATGTAGGCATGCTTTGCCCACCCCCCTATACATACATGAGGGAGACAAAGGGTTAGAAATGCTTCTCCATATACACTCACTGCCTACTTTATTAGGTACACATTTCTGGTACCAGGTTGGACCCCCTTTTGCCTTCAGAAGTGCCTTAATTCTTTGAGGCTTACTTTCAACAAGATGTTGGAAACATTCCTCAGAGACTTTAGTGTGAATCTCCCGTTCCACCACATCCCAAAGGTTGCTCTATTAGATTGAGATCTGGTAACTGTGGAGGCAATTGGAGTGGTGTTGTCAACCCGGTGTTGTCTTCTGCTGCTGTAGCTCATCTGCTTCAAGGTTCGACCAATTGTGCTTTCAGAGATGGTATTCTGCATAGCTTGGTTGTAACGAGTGGATATTTGAGTTACTGTTGCCTTTCTGTCATCTCGAAACCAGTCTGCCCATTCTCCTCTGACCTCCTAGAGAGACAGAGAGAGCAGAGGAGAGAAGCAGGGTGCTCGTAAACGACACGTAAATCAAAACATTGCAGTATAGTTTTTCTGTTTGTTTGGCTCAAATGTTGTGAAAAAGACGCTTATAATGATGGGGAATCACATTTTAGCAGATTCTGCGACATTCCGTGTAACATTATTTTATTATTTTAAATTATAGGGCCCTACCTGAAAGCATCAAGTTGCTGCCAGGTGATTGGCTGATTAGCTATTTGAGTTTACAAGCAATTGAATAGGTGTACCTAATAAAGCGGCCGGTGAGTGTATGTAAAATAACAATGAATCAACACCTCTGACACAGCGTCAGCAAAAACTGAACCTTAGTGGTCATTTTAATTATTGCAGTTTCCTTTTGAATAGTTTGCCTGGCCAAAAATCCAACATGGCTGGAGCTTTGTGCTTTCATTTTTTTGTCTGTGAGCAGGCTTTCCTTTGTGCCATAGTAGATGGTTCACTCAGCAGCTTCTCTAGAGGCTGAATAGATTTTGTCACACCGTGGATTCTCAGCTTAAGTGCTGGAGTATATTCAGCTCTTTCCAGCTTTTTAGTTAAAAATGTAAAATAAAATTTATTATTGTTGTTCTCTACTGACTTGACATCAGGAGACACATCAGTCTGTTGTTTAGTAATATGAATTAAGTCAGAATGAGTTGCCATTGTGTCTTTACGAAGGAAATACTACTGCTATTACATAACAGTACATTGTTATTATTTTTATTATTACCACTACACAGATATTTTGAGGCCAATTTTGGTCCATAAGACAAATGGTCTCGGCACAAGGAGTCTACTTTTGTTCAATCACGGATTGTCATGGAGTACATGTGTACCAGTGAGACTGCTGCAAATCTGCCTGTGTGGACTGATAGGGAGTTGATCCGGATAATTCTACATTAGAAAAAAAAATGGGACTACAGCCAGGGAAAGCTCATTGTTTGTTTTTCTTTTTGTCATGAGGGTCTGTTGTGTTGGTTTAAGTTCTTGGTTGAGTTTTAAAGGCTCTGAACTTGGTTAACCATTACAGAGGAAATCCCTATATCACCCATGGAGGGAGTGGGTCAGCAGCATTCACACATTTCTTTGGTGATTAAAAACTTATTCAATGTACGCCATGTGGTGTTGATTAAGCAGGCATTTCTCATGAACACTGGCAGTCAGAGTGTTGAAGTGCTGATAAGCATGACTATTGCTGCAGGGATTTACAAAGGTCTATATTCACAGAAGCGCACACTACAGTTTTATTACTCATGCACACTAAAATGTGCAACAAGGTATTTTAGGCAATTTCTCTTATTAAATTTTTTCCTTAGTTTAGCTTAGCTTTCTGATGACAATGTGTAATAAAGCTGTCCCCAACTCTTATATATTTCTTTTATGCTTATTTGTCCTGTAATCTGTTAAAAATGTTGTAATATTATTACAACATTGGTTACTAAGTAGAAGAGCATAATTGTTTCATTTGCATGAAACTGTGATTGTCTTAATTTCTCCATTTATCATACTGCTTAACTTGTGTTTGCATTTTTTCTTCTTGTTTGTTTGCTTTGTCTTTTCTGTCCCTGTATCCTTTCTCCATTTCCTTTCATCCTCCTTCAATCCATTTTTCAACCTAAATTAGATCATTAAACCAGAAAGGAAGGGTCAGAATTATACCAGTAGATTCTGGCATGGGGGTCGAAGATTGGGAAAACAAATACAAAGGGCAGGGCAAGCCTCAGCTGTGTGACTTTTTAGATGAGGAGGAAGACAATGTTATACTGCGAATGGGAAAACCCTACCCTGAGCCATCACTCGCGCCCATCCGTCAAAATACTCAACGTAGTGGTTTTCTGCCTGCCACCTACCCTGAGGGATATGACACTATTGATCGTCGGCGAAAGAAAAAGTTAAGGGACCCAGGAGGGTTGCTCAGTACAGAGGAAGACAAAATGAGAGAAGAGGCTTTTCCCTCTGATCTTGCACTTCTCCGTGAGAAGAGAGGGGAGCTGTTTATGCGGCAGGTAGCAGAGATGCAGGAAGAGGAGGAGCGTATCACATCATGCCTCAGGCCATACAATGGGCTTCTGTACAAGACAAGGATGTGGGCTAAAAATGAGTTGGACAACACTTTGGAGAATTATGTAGCATACAAAAAAGAGCAAGATGCTAGAATGAGGGCACGGTTTGATTTTGATTTAGAGTGTTCTGAGGATTTGCACTATTCCATAGGAGCAGATGAGGATATTGATGACATTGCCTTTATAGCAGACGACTTTAAGCAAGAGAACGCATTACATTACAAAGACAGGTATTCCTTCTCCTATGAGGGCCACATAAAGAATTCTCAGGGTTTTCGAGAGAAGAAGTGTGGGAAAGCTAAAATTGGAGGATGGGCTCCAGAGGCAATGCTGTCTCCTGTAGAGGAACCAAGTGATGAATATGTAGACCCAATGGATGAGCTCCAGTGTCTAGTTGAAACAGTTTCTGAATACCTTGCTGAGAAAGAGGAAGAAATCAGCAGGTACGGTTCCCTTCCTAAATCAAGCAAATCTAGGCTATCATCCCAGGGTAGCATTAGAACCGATTCTTTTGGAGAGGACCAAAATAGTTCATCAAAGGATCCTAAAGGAGAAACCCAATCACACACTCCTTCTGACCAGAACATCTCAGGAGTTAAAAATGCCATGAGCTCATTATTTAGTTCTCTCACTGACAGAGTTGGAGGATGCCCCAAACAGCCTGTCCCATCTCAACAAGCACCAACAGTACAACCCTCACAATCTGGACTAACAAAACTGTTTTCCTTTATTCCTAAATCAACTAGCTCTGCACCTGTAGCTGTTGTATCTCCAGTAGAATGTTCTCCTGAAAAATCATTCAGTATTTTGCTTTCTAAGCCACCATGTGATGCCAGTACACAAGGTCATAATCAAGAAACACAAACGAGTCAGACTCAAACAAGTACAAAAGAACATGAACCTGAGTTTGTAAGCAAACCTCAGAGTGGTCCAGGAAACTCAATCATGGGCAAATTGAATCCTTTAAACCTTTTTTCAGCAGGAGATAATAGTCACTTAGCTGAATACAAACAGGGACCAAAGTCCAGATATCCTCAAGGCAATATACAGTGGGATGAGAAACATGTTCATCAAGGTAAACAGTCGATGATCACAGGAGGAGGTGGGAAATCAGAAACAATAAGTTCATCACAAGAGAAACATTTAGGACAAAAACATGATGAAAATATAAATGGCAGACAAAATCCAGTGAGTTACAAACAAGAAAATGTGCCTGTTCCGGGACCAGCAAGGCCAGCTGGCCAAACACAATCAGCAAACACTCGATTCTTTAGCCCTTTGACAAAGTCATTAAGTTCATTGATCACACCTGCTGTGCCCGTTCCACCTCAGGGAGCTCCACCTGTGGCAGTTTATCCAGTGTTTAGATCCACAGAGGATCCCCGACTAGATAAACTAGCTGAAGACCCATCATTAACTAGTAAGCTTAAACTGCCTTTCCTCTCCTCTGAAAGTGTCTCCACTCAGCAACATCCTAAAACAGAGGGAGGCATACTCTCTGGTTTTTTAAAGTTTGCATCCAGTGAAGATGTTAGTGCCTCCGTGAACACAGATAATACTGTGCAGCCATGCCATGATTCAACTTCAACAACCTCCACCACATTTACACAGAAGTCTGCTGTGCCCCAGGAAAACACTGAGAAAGGATGGTTTTCCAGCATATTTAACCTTACCTCTGCTCCTTCTGGTTCAAACCAGAATTTTACTAGTAATCAGCAATCTCAGAACAGCAAAACTACATGTGGCTCACATGCACAGCAAACATCAAATCAGAAACCGACAGCAGCCTATCATGGAATGCATCATCAAGCTTCCAATCAGCCTGAATCACAAAGTTATTTGACAGGTCTTTTTAAAGGGAGCTCAACTGAGGACATGTCTAATATGGGCTCTAATCAACCCAAACAAGGAGGACTTGTCTCTGGACTTCTTAAATTTGGCTCTACCAGTGACCCATCTGGCAGTTTACCACAGCAGGCTTCCCATAACAATCAGCCACCCAGGAACAGTAATTCCCCACAGTTTTCTCCTCCCCTTCACCCACAACAACATTCTTCAGCTCCACAGCTAGGGGGCCTTGTCTCAGGGCTATTGAAGTTTTCATCAAAAGAAGATATACCACAAAATGTACAACCTTCGGAAGCTGAAAAGCAGAGGAACATCCCTGGCATTTACTCTGGTCAGCAACAGACGTTAGATGAATCTCAGCAAACACAGCCTCAGCAAAAGGGGCTGTTATCTGGATTGCTTAAATTTGCATCCTCTGAGAATATGTCAAGCAGCCAAACAGTTCAGCACCAACAAAGCACTGTTCAACATAATCAACAGGATTTCAGCCAACAGAAAACTCTAGGTCTGAACCAAGGACCTCATCTCAGGAATAGAACATGCAATCAGCAAGTTGTCCAACAGGAGACAAGTAAACCAGGCTTTACTCGTCAACAAACTGTTCCACTTCAGCAACCACAATCCCATGGTCTTTTATCTGGTCTTTTTAAATTTGCTTCAGCAGACAACATAAATGCACAAAAGCAACCATTAGATCAAAATCATGGAATTACCTCAAGTAAATCTAGCCATGAGCAAACGCGACCAAGGGATATCCCAGTTTCCAACCAAAATCAACCACCCAATAGCTCAACACAAAAAACAACTCAAGCAAGTGGTCTACTTTCTGGACTATTCAAATCCCCCTCAGAAAATATGTCTCAACAACAGCAGGCCAAAATAATCCATGAGATGAAACAACAAATCAAGGTGCCATGTAGCCAAACTGCTGAAACAGAGCTAGAGACAGCATGTCAATCTGGAGTGTTCTCAGGGTTGTTTAACAAGTTAACAAAATCACCTGAAAACATTGACACAGCCTGCCAGACATCAACAGGACAATCACTGAATGAGAAAGCCAATAATTATACAGTCACAATGAAGACCCCACTGCAAACACAGTCACGCACTAATTTAACACAACAATCCTCTCAAGAACATGCAGTGACAGAGAAGAGGATTCCACAAACTGCCCAGCAAGGGTTTTTATCTGGACTGTTTAGTAAAAATGTAACTGAGGATCCTTCTACTTCTAAACAAGTAGACACATCAAGTCAGAATACAGAACAACAGACGCACACAACTAAATTCACTGAGTTACATTCAGACATATTAAAAAGTGCTTCCTCAGACTTTAGAAGGGACAGCTATCAAAGAGACTATCTCAGTCCAGGACAGAGCAGACATGCATTAGTCCGTCCAACTACCTCAATTGATACTGATAGTTTAGACTTAAGAACCTCAGCTACTTTTGCAAGATCTCTTCAGAGTCAGGCAACATACTCCTCAATTAGCACAGGTAATTTATCTCAGTTATATTATTCTGGCTCACTACAGTCAGTTCACCCAATGGCTTATAGTACAGGAAATGTTCATTCCCTTTTACAAAACCATGCAAGTTCTTCAGTAATGACTATGCAGCCATATATTGGCAGAAGTAATTCCTCTTTGTATGGATCTACAAGTCAAAATCTTTACCAATGTCAGCTGTCCCCTTTTGGAACAAGTCCTTCTTATGATGAAAACCAGTGGATCCGTGAAAGTGCTCTATGGCAGCAGTTTCAGAATGAATCACTGAATTATCAATACCAGGGAGAGGATCAGGTCTATACACAGAGCTGTGAAGATGCGTCATCTGCTCTTTGCGGCAACTCCTCAAATGTATATCAACCATTTAACTCACCATTGCAAGGTGTAGTTTGTCACCAAGATCAAATTGGACCATATCAGTTGGAGGGACACAGGAACGATGATCCATATTCCAAAAGGAAATTATGGAACAGTTATGAAGACTTGGGAAACATGGAATATTTACCAAATGAGGAGGGTGCTTTGAACTTAACTACTAAACAGAGTAATGCAAAGTTTGGAAAATGGCACTCGTTTAATGATGGTAGCACTTACAGCTTGAATGGAGTTTCATATCATGAAGGTTATTACGAGGAGACTGCGCCAAGCTTATCTTATTCAGCTAACTGGCAATATGGAATGGATAATGCATGCCGACCAAATGTTCATAGTGGTGGCATGATCCATCAGAGTCAGTTTAATTTGAATAGACCTGTAGATTCAAATTGTCCTCCAAGTACCACAACTGATAGGGAAGACTCCCTGTACCTCGAAGACACTGAATGGTATCAGCAGTGGCTTGCACTTTTGGAGCAAGGAATGTGGTGGCCAGCAGAAGATGGTGATTGTGGCTACTTTGTTTACACAGATCATGAGTACATTTATGCCTTGCTTACAGATGCAGCAGGTGAATATGTGTATGCGTGTGCCCCTGAAGGCGAGTCTTTAGATGGTTTTCCCAGTGCTTGGCTGTATAATGAAATGGTTTTAGTCTGTGGCTTTAAAATTCCACTTTACAATGAGGATGAGCTTATTTGGCTACCTGGTCAAGATCAAAGTAATTCACAACTTCTTAATGCCCCCCTGGATTTGTCTGCTGCTTATAGAAAAGGAAATCAGATCATGAATTTAAATCTTGAGCAGTTCTCACAAATGTTTGAAAATTCTTTTCTGTCACAAGCGCAACAAGGTGTAGATTTGACATCTTACAGAATAAACAAGGTCAGGATGGATCCAAGACAGCCCAGTTATATATATGAAGACCAGTGCAAAGATGTTATTGACCTTTCCTGTCGTAATAAAGACCACATTGGCCCGTATTGGAATAACCAGGAAATGAAGACATTTCTTGCTCAAAAGGTTTCTGTTTCCCTAAACTCTACTCCTACTGTGAATTCAAATCAGCAGCTACTTTATAACTGTTATGAACCTAGCCAACGGCGGCGTTCATCCACTGGGGTTACAGTGAAGCATGTAGATGATGTATTGGAGGAAGAATGGAGGAAGAGAGTGTCTCCAGGAGAAGTACAACCTAATCGTCAAGTCAAAAAGATTTCCTCCCTCATTTCCTCTTTTGTGGGCAAAACATCACAGGTGGAATACAATAATACTAGCAAATCCTCCGGTGATCAAGCTTCTGATAAAAATTCAAAGAACGTTCTCTCAGCAGGTTTCCAAAATCTGAAGTCAAAGATCATCAAAGAAGAAACTACTGCTGTTGTGACTCAGCCAGAAAGTGTTAAACAACAAATGCAGAGGCCAGCTACCATGCAGCAAAGAATTTTGCCCACAGTACCAACAACTGCTCATGTGACTCACCCCCCAATACAATCACATACAACTTCACAGAAACCGAGACTGTCACGTCAGACTACCATGACACAACAAGAAACCCCACCACCACAACCCAATGTCACAGTGCCTTTAGGATTAAAAGAATCTCTTAATAAATCTGGTCCACCAAGACAATTTACAGCTGATAAGTCAATGGATATACCAGTGGAGAAACCATCTGAACAACCACAGGCAGGCTTCATGAACTTTCTGAAATCTGCAGTAGGAATAGAAGAACCAAAGCCAGATCCCCAGAAATTTTCTCAGACATCTTCCAATCAACAGAGCAAAACTGGTAGCACTTCTTCCTTACCAGACAGTGCTCCTGCAAATAAAGAGGCTACAGGAGTTTCAAATCTCTTTGGATCAGTAAGCAGCCTATTTAATACTGAACCCTCCCCACCACAGCAAATGAAACCTAGTGTTACAGAGGGTTCACTGACATCAGCATCTAGACCTAAGAGTATACAAAGACAACAAACAATGGATCAAAGTGGTACCCCTCGGCCCGCACAGAACCAACCCCCAAACAAAAGTATATCCCAAGAATTTCCTCCCAAGTCTTCCACAGGCCCTGCTACAAGTAGATCAGAAACTATGCCACCTACACAACAGACAAAACATGAAACGGGAACTAAACCATCTGGTGGACTGTTTGGATTTTCAATTGGAGAAATGCTGGCGGGATCAACAGCATCTTCCCAATCTGGACCCACACCTGCACCAGCTACAGCTCCACAAGAAGAATCACTGGGTAAAAGTATATTCTCACTGTTTAGTGGGACAAATCCTCCGCAGGCTGCACCTAAAACCGGACCCATGCCTCACACACATTCACCTAGTGCAGCCCCACAACCTCCCCAACAGGAATCACTTGGTACAAGTATATTATCACTGTTTAGTGGGCCAAATCCTCCGCAGGCTGCACCTAAAACCGGGCCCTTGCCTCACACACATCCAACTAGTGCAGCACCACAACCTCCCCAACAGGAATCACTTGGTACAAGTATATTATCACTGTTTAGTGGACCAAATCCTCCGCAGGCTGCACCTAAAACCGGGCCCTTGCCTCACACACATCCAACTAGCGCAGCCCCACAACCTCCCCAACAGGAATCACTTGGTACAAGTTTATTATCAATGTTTGGCGGATCAAGTCCTCCTCAACCACCTCCTCAAACCAAGCCTGCTGCTGAGGTACCACAACAGAGAACTGTTCCTCCAAAAGATCCCCCAAATACAGGATTCCTTTCCATGTTTGGTGGTCCCAACACGCAACAGTCTCAATCCCAAACAGGATCTCCTCTAGGGGGATTTCTGCCTGGGTCATCAAGTACAACTGAAAGCCCAATGAAGGGACTGTTGTCAATGTTTAGTGATCCCAGTCCTCCACAGACTCAACCACCAACGTCACCATCTCAACAAAGAGTAGCTCAATCGCAAACTCAACGACAAGGGGAACCTCAAACACAATCTAAACCACAAACACAGCCTCAAGCACAAGGGCAGCCAGTCACCTCTGTTCTTGGGGGGATATTTGGTGGCTTGTCTTCCTCTAGTGAAAGTCCAAGAAAAGCTTTGTTCTCCATGTTTAGTGGTCCCAGTGCTCCTCAGACACCAGGAGCTGGTGGAAGTGCAAATATGTCTACTTCCACAGAGACTGCAGGACCCAAAGAACCTGCAAAGAGTATACTCTCTGTTTTTAATGATGTGTCACCTCCACAGCAGACTCCCAGTTCATTATCTGCTATTGTTGGCAATATTAAAGAGCCACCAACTACTAATTTCCAACAAGGTTCTTCTCAAATGACATCTGTTTCCAGTAGCCATGTCCCAGAGACAGCAGGTACCAGAGAAATATCAAGTGAAGTGTCTGTTGGGCCATCCACTGATACTACTATAGATACCACACTGGGTCCCACAATTAAAAGCACTGCTATTGCTTTGAAGGAACCGAATTCAGAATGTGTCACAGTGCAAAAGGAAACAAGCATAGAAGGTGTACCCCAGGATCCTGCTCCCTCTAAAGATCCACCAACTTCCGGACTTCTGTCAACGATCAGTGGATTAGGCTCACAGGCTCCATCCTCACAAGCTGGATTAATTTCAGACAGTCCAGGAAAAGGTTTGCTTTCATTATTTTCTGGGCCCAGCACTGTAAGTCCTTCACCCACAGGGTCTGCACCTGGACCATCAGGTCCCAATGACCCACCAGCCAAAGGCTTGTTCTCTGTGTTGGGAGGTTCTGCCCCTCAGCCCTCTTCTCAGCCTGGAAGTTCTATATTAGGGGCAATGTTTGGAGGCTCTTCACCCCAAACAGCTTCTCAAACGGGGGGATCATTCCTAGGTGGTTTATTTGGAGGTTCTGCTCCCCAGGCTGCTCCTCAAAGTGGTCCCGCCAAGATTGGAGGCCCTGCTCCTCAGACAGCAGAACCTCAGGCAGGGGCATCCTTACTTGGAGGGTTATTTGGCGGATCTGGTCCCCAGGCTGCTGGATCACAGACTGGAGGGTCTATTTTGGGTGGGATTTTCGGAGGATCAGCAGCTTCAACTACAGCACCTCAGACTATTGGGTCCTTTGGTGGAATGTTTGGTGGGGCAACCTACCAAACTTCAACATCCTCAAATAGTAGTTCTAAATTTGAAGGTATTTTGGGGGGATCATCATCTCAAACAGTTACTGCACAGACTGGTGCATCTAATCTGGGTAACATTTTACCTGGAGCTTCTGCTCCTAATAAGACACCTGATAAAAGTTTGCTTTCAATGCTTGGAGGATCTGCTGCACCTGCAACTCCCACTGCAGTAGCTACTCCAAATCAACCAAATGATTACGGCAAACCTGCTCTAGCTGGTCCTGAAACATCTCTAATCGACACTGCTACTACAAGCAAAGAGCAGACAGAAACACTGCAGCGACCTGACAGTTCAGTTCAGTGTCTCGAGGTAAGCTTAGCCAAAACTCATGGCAATGCCATCAAAGAAGTTCATCGCCAAGATGCCACGAAGCCAGCTGGTTTAGTTGATGATATTCAGTCTAAACAATCTGAAAATTGTGAACAAGAAAAAACACCTGCTAGACCAGAGCTTGTGAGTGGTCAGTCGAGTCAAGATACAATACCACCTAAAGTAGAAGAGGAAACACAAGCTGCTCAGTCAGCAAGTGCTGTGGTCGAGGGACCTCAAAAGCTTCCAGAGCAAGAGAAATCTGTTGGTGACTCGTCTGTAGATACAGTTACAGGCTTTATGTCCTCCCTTTTCAAACCAACAGTTGCTCCCACTGAAGGACCTCAGCAACAGCAGAAGAGCTCACTTTTTGGTCTTGGAGGAACAGCACCCCAAAGTGCTACTGTTCCGCCTGGAGCATCACAATTAGGAGGAATTTTTGGAGGGCCTAACACAGAGACCGCAGCTCCCCAGACAGGGCTGTCATTACTGGGAGGTTTATTCAAGGGGTCTGCTCCTCAGTCTGGTTCTCAAACCACTGCCCCTGCCACTGGAGGGTCAATATTAGGTGGGATGTTTGGAGGAGGATCCACTGCCAAGTCTGTAGGTCCCCAGACTGGTGGATCATTACTAGGTGGGATGTTTGGAGGATCTACGGCAACAGCACAGCCTGGTGGTTCTTTACTTGGAGGAATGTTTGGAGGAGTCCCTGCTCAGACTGCAGGATCACAGACTGGAACATCAATACTTGGGGGTATAGGCGGGTCTTTATTTGGTGGTATGGGACAACCACCTAAGCCATCTGAACCAATGCCAGCTGAGCCCAAGCCAACGCCTGGTACTGCTCCACCATCACAGATTAAGAATGATAGTTCGCCACCAAAAGTATCTCCATCTGACACTGAGACTAGCCCAAATAAAATAGTGGACTCAAATCTACCAGATAACGATCAAGTAAAACCTGGCTGCCTAACAAGTAATAGTGCCATGGAATCTGAGGCTGCTTGTCCAGAAACCTCTGCTGTAACAAGTGATTCAATAAGCACTGCATGTGACCTCACTCATCAGATAGATAACACTGAAAAAGAAAGGTCAGCTGTTGAGGGAGAGGTGATACAGGAGAAGCCTGTGGTCATTAAAGAAGACCCTGAGAGTAAAGAAAGTGACAAATCAGCCCCACCTGATACCCAAGAAACAAATAGTAATATAGCTCCTCCAGCTAATCAGTTGCCCAACAATGCAGAGCCACCTCAAGCTAAGTCTCTGTTTGGTTTTATATCGACACAGAGTGATACGGGAAAGTCTTTTGGATCCCTGTTTTCACCAACAATGCCGTCAGCTGCTCTGTCAATGCCTCAAACAGAAGGAGGCAGTGGTCTGTTTTCAGGATTAAAAACACTTTCTGGAGGCCTGTTTCAAGAGGAAAAACATGCTGCTGGAAAACAACAGCCACCCACCACATCATTATTTGGAACAAAAATAAGTTTTCCTTGGCAGGCAGAGCCACCCAAGCCACAAGCTGTCCCAGTTATAACATCTCAACCCAAAACTAACAGCACGCCAACAAGTGATCAAACACATACTGTACAACAAAAAGTTGCAACATCTGATGCCCAAAAAGCTGAATCGGTAGGTTCCACAGATGATATAACAAACACCCAGATTTGCATCTCCACTCCTGAAGTAGACCCTTCAGCATCCCTAACCCCCAAGGAGAAGGAAAGGCTTGTAGAAACATACCCTCCTGCAGGTCCTATCTCTGGAGTGCAGCTGGACAACCAGTCCCAGAAGGATCTATTGAATGCAAAAAGGCTAGTAGAAGCATAATAAATGGCATTCTCCTTCACCATTTATGATGCATTGACAGCTTGAAAAAATGTATTCCCTGTCCAGCTCTGCAATCCATCTCACTAGTTTAATTTAATATTTAGCGTGAGAGTATGTTCTATGTGTGCGTGTGTATTCTTTGATATGGGTATTTTGTGTGCAGCATTTACATAATTTTGCATGTCATTGCAAAACAGAATTCCAAAACAAAATGTACATATTTATATAATAATGGGCAATTCACAAGTGAATGTGCTTAATCATTCATTAATTCAATAAAGAGGGATACTTTCTTGTGCTACTCCTCTCATAGTTTGAGACTGATTTATGGATTGCCTGAACTTAAATGATGTTAATTTTGATTATTGTCATCATAGTTCTGCACTTACAAATGAGGTAAAGTAATATCTTCTGCAAATGCATATGTCTCAGCAACTGTTTTTGAACTATTCTTCTCTTTTTAGTTTGTCAAGAGGCATATTTATCAAATCAAATATAAGCATGACTACATGCAACATTATAAATAATGTAAATTTTGTTTAAGCATGGAATTCTGATTTTTGTTGTGTATTATTTGATATGGTGAAAATTATTTAGAATTGTTGATCTATTTTTGGAAATAAAATATTGTAAATCCTTACCATTTAACCAAGAAATTCAAATGTTACAAATGTAGCTAATCTGCCCCTAAAAATGAAATGAAATCGGTTATTTTATTTTATTAAAAGGTAAAATTTAAAAAACATAGATCAACTCTGCATATTTTACTGTCCACGTTCATCTGTACTTCATCCCCCTTGCCCTTCATAAGCTTACTAACCATCGTACACTGTATCTGTTCTGTCTTGTGGACAAGTGAAAGGAAAAACATTGGCAATAAAATATGCAGATGTAATAGTAGTTGAGAAATATACACTTTTTTAGTAAGGACTAGTAGTTACTGGGGATTATATACCTCACATCACAAAATAGAGCATACTCTTGTGTGCCATTTCTAATTGGAAATGCAACTCTATTGTAGAAAAAGAATTTGCGGTGTATAATGCACATGCTAACACATTGATACAATTTTCATTATTTTTCAACATGCAACAGCCTCCATGCAAGGTTGGGTATCTTTTGAGGGCATGATGTGGTGTGTGTATGCTATACCAATGAAAATTGGTAGAGGTTATCAATAAAAGTAGACATTTACTAAATAGTTACATAGTGTTTTCAAATAATTCTTAGTAGATGGGTGGGGTTTATTACAACCCAAAAATTATTGTTTCATGTGCATTGACACTATTTCTAAAATAAAGAAGTACTTAAAATGTTCCATGTAACAATCCCCACGTATCTAACCTTGGCTAGAGGAAAAATGTAAACCACAAAAATGTTTAGAAATAGTTTTTCACCCAATTAAAAAAAATATTCTGATTGAATATTTTCCTGACTCCTCTCTCACCATTTTAGTCCAGTGGAAAGTAGTCGCTTTGGGTCATCAGGAAACCTGAGCCAGACCAGCTCCCAGCTTAGTGAGACTGGCCAGGAGAGCACTGGAGGGTCAGAACTGGAGGAGTCCTACCATTCCTACCACAGTACCGGCTTTCAGCCCTCCATCAATGGTCAGCGACGCACCAATGGACATCTTCCCACCAACAGACACTCTACTTTCAGTGAGAAGGATATACATAGGATGTCCCCTGAAGTAGGACGAGGCCTGAAAAATGACACACAATCAGAGAGAGGTTCTTCTAAACTTCAAAGGTATGGTTTTGCTCAGAATTCTACTCAGTTTTGTATGTGCTATGATGTAGGTGCATGGGAACTGAGAGATCTTTCTGCCATTCTACTCTTAAATCCATGTAACTCAGGTTCCACGATGAAGGGGTGCCATTACCCTTTTCCCCATCCAGAGTTCGTTGGTTGAAGGCCATCAATAAAGTCAGGGTTCAGCTCCGGGAGGTAGGCAGTGTTTCACTTCACCAAGATCTGTTATCTCTCACTTCTGAAGACTGACTTTCTTACCATCTTCTTTCCTACCCTACCACACATACACAAAGATTACACATAATACATGCACATATAAACACTCACAATTCTTTGAAAACGGTTGAGTTTGACCTCTTTGGTTGTTTAATATAATGCACTAAAATGTATTAGATTAATATTAAAGCTGCAGCTGTATGCCCACATGGTTACACTCATTCATTCTTGGGAGCTGTGGAGTACACAGACAGACTTTTGAACATTGGCAATTTAAGGATTCAGTGCCTTATCAAAGGCACCCCAGAAAGAATTTTCAAGTTAAAGAGGTGGTATTATGCTCATTTTCAGGTTCAAAATCTTAATTAGGGGTTGTACCAGGACAGGTTTCCATGGTTTAATTTTCAAAAAACACCATATTTTTCTCATACTGCACATTGCTGCAGCTCAACTTTTCACCCTATGTGTTGTACGCTCCGCTCTTGAGCTACAGAGTGATGCATCTTACTTGTACAAAATCTTTGTTGGGAGTTGCACATGCGCAGTTCCCAGGTAAAGACTACTTGCCAATCAGAAGCAGAGAAGGGCGGGTCGCAAGAAACAAGGTAGTGTGATCCAAATCAAAGCTGCTTCAGACTGCGACCGTAACCTAGCAGATGGTATAAGTTGCTCACAAGTCCACAACCACACAACATCATTGTTCCACATCTTATCTTAAACCACTACAAAAATCACCATATTTCTACTCAATTTTACATAAAAATTGGCCAAACAATTTGAACGTTTGCTCAGTAGCTTTCACATCGGGTGTAACATTAGCTTTATAGCTATAACTTTAGCTGTGTTAGCCAACGTTTACAACAACTCCGCACTTGTCACCAACAGTCTGTGAAGTTACATTGCCGTGTTTATTTTAAATATAATTCACAACCAATAAAGCATACTTTCAGGTACTGATTGTGAATTTCCAGGCCCAAACAGAGTCGGAGTTGCATCGTCTTTTAGGACTAAACGTTGAACTGTAGCCAGTGTTCCGACGATCTATGCTGCCTTGCCGAAAAATGCTACCATAGCACAAATCGATAGACTCAACTCTACTTGTCCCTGCTCCGTTTTCCATTGCAGATAGCACCCAGAGATGGTACGTAGCTTGTTGTCATAGTGATGCCACACACAACTGCCGTGACGTAATGTTCGATGTGACACACACACCAGCGATCCACACAGCTTTCTCTTCAACATTCCTCAAAATGTAAAGACAGATAAGCGGTATGAAAACCTTCCAGCTGTGTTTCGTCTGCCGTTGTTGCTGCAGCGGTCTGTGTGACGGTGGGAGCAGAGGGCTCTGTGAGCGAGCGGCTGGCCGGCCTCACACGCTCCTCCTGCGGTTGGTACAGGCTTCCCCCGCAGCAGAGCTCCTCAACACCAAAAATATTCAAACTCATTTTTGTTCCGCCATCACTTCTCGTAAAACTGTCAATATTCGAAATCTACACAGTTGATTTCTCACCTCAAAACTTCTCAGAAGTGGATTTAGTGATGAAATTCCATACGAAAATGTAAAATATAAAACTTTCTGTTGCTGGCCTCTGTCTGGCACATGCAATGATGATGCAGTGAATAGTGCAGTCTGTCGTGTTTTCATGTTACATTTTAGTATCCCTCAGCTCGCTTGGAACCTCGATGGAGGTGAAACTAAAAAAAGTACCTGGAAGCAGGTACAGGTACTATATTTCTACAATGGAAACCCAAACAAAGGCGAGTTGAGCCAAAGGGCCTCCGCTCAGACTAGCTTGGTTTGAGGGCGTGCCTGACCCCGCTAGCCACTTGGCAAGCTTTATGACGCGTTTTCATTGTGACGTCACAAGTAAAGGAAGTGAAGGGCTGGACTACAAACGAGCTGTTTTCAAGCGGTTCAGAGCAGAGCTTTCTGTGGGAGATGGGAACTCCCTTTGGGCTTTTTCACTTTGCAAACCTGTTACATGCACAAAAAAGAGATATAACTCGATAAAGGATAGGGGAAAAGCCAAAAAGCATAATGCCACCTCTTTAAGGGGGAGATTATTTGTGTCAACACTTTTTTTTTTAAGGAAATGCTTAATGAACAAAGATCTTAAAGGTGCTGTAGAATGGTAAACCGTATTTCCCTTGGCATAGTTGAGTAAAAACAGTTCAGTGCATGTAGCTGACATACCGTGAGCCTCAATCTCCAATGTTTCTCCTTCATATGTAAATCTCGCGCACCCAAAATACTCCCTAAAGAAGTTCAAATTCCTAACCGCTAGCTGTTGCTAACAGTAGCTCCTGTTATCAGCTGGCTCTGAACCAGCGGCCCAAAGCTTCTGTAGTAATGTTAGAGGTGTAAACACCAACACATCTTGGGAGCATCAAGCATCCAATCCGGGCAGAATCAGCAATAGGAGGGCTAGCTTCCTGTCCTGGGCATGACAAAAATAATGGGGTGTTTATTTGTGCCAGAGTTTTAACAATCTAATATGTGGGAAGGATATAAGGGATAAATAGGTGGAGCAATTACATCATCAGAGTAGTTTAACTTCTAAATAATTTCACATTTGTGTGTACTGTATCATTTTCAGACAAAGTTATTGACTACATGAGTAATATGTGATAGTCTGTACCATATGGAGCCCCTACTTTTTCTGAAAAATACAGATTTAGGCAATGATTTGTCAGCACATCTAATGTCCTTATCATAAAAAGCTCTGTCAAGTCATATTTGGCTTTTGGTGTCCAAATCAGAAGCCACAGAGCCTCATATTAAACCACTGTAAGGCTACTAATCTATAATACCAATTCTGGAGAATTTGTATCCAGTGCATCTCAAAAGACATTGACTAATCCTGCATCTAAGTTCAACTGGAAATCTTTAATGGGTGGTCATAATGAAAACATCTGAATCTCTTAGCCCTCAGGTTCATCCCCTTGATTAAGCTTTTTATGGCACAGCATTAAAGGAGTAGCTCAAATACAACCTTGCTTGGCTCCATTATGATGATTGGTTTGCATGGACTGGTTGAGACGAACATGTACTGTAAATGATGGCTGATTGAAGACATGAATATCAATGGATAGCAAGGTAAAAGCTGTCTAAGTGCAATTTATGACAGGAGGAAGGGAAACACCTAAGACACAAATCTAAAAGCTGAGAAGACTGAAAGTAATGAATTACAGTTGATGGTTAATATGCCTAACAGTATAACAGTGACCAGCATAATAGGAGTGCTAATCCTAATGCCCTCACATGCTTGCTTACATTCAGTTCAGTTTCAATATTTATATTTGACATGACTGGGCTGCAATCTTTACAAAAATTCCATTGTCTTTACAATTTTCTATTAATAAGGCAATGATGTAAATAAGCACAGGGAATCCATTGCTAACAAATATGTTTATCAGGAGTCTTACAAATATCAGCAACTGGCAGAAGTGGAAACAGAAAAAGAGTCAATGAGACTGAAGGCTGGCAGTCTTACAGCCTCAGATTAGCTTTGTGCTAGAATACACTGCCAGAGGACACAAGGAGAGAGAGCAGAGAAAGCATGCAAGAGGGTGGGAGGGAAGTAGGGATGGCTACTTAACCGAGGGTGAACTGCTGTGTGATCGTGGTCTACCACTGTCACGCTTGCCGTTCCAGTGCTAGAAATGAGGGATTCAGCACTTCTACGTTAGTTCAAGAAGATCTGCTGGTTTGATTGCGGCAAAGCAAGATATTCTGTAATACATCTGGGTATACATATTCAAGAAAGACTGAGATATTACTCTTACTGATCTACTCAGCCACCTTTCATGCGGATTTAATGGATCTTGCAAGGTGATATCTACAGGTTGTTCGTAATTATAATTTTTTCTTAAAAGGTAAGGCTTACATTTTAATGTATTTCTGTCCTTCTATGTACTTAGTCTTAGCTTTGTGTAGACTCTGAGTAAATACATGTAATACATGGGAATACATGTTATAGTGTATGAAGGCTTTTTTTTCAGTACTCAGTTGTTCAAAGCTAATGTCATTCTTTGATAAGAAGTCCGCTTCAAAACTTCAAAAGCAATTTTTTTTTATCCAGGCCACAGACCATTTAGTAAGGAGAGAAAAGAGATTGCTGCAGGCTATTACTATGACTGGCCTAGAAAACCTAACCCTAACCAGACCCTCAACCTTTCTTAATCCTGGACAGTTAATTGGTAAATCACTGACTATTAGAGTGCACACATCAGCCATTGGATCATTGCTGTGCCAGTCATCCCTCAGAAGTGCAGTAAATGTTTTTTTTTTATTATATATCAGAATCACTTTTATTGCCAGGTATGAGTACACATACGCGGAATTTGACTTTGGATTGTACATTGCTCACAGTGTGCTTACTCATACAAAAATACAAAATCACAATAATTAAAATAAAATACAATAAATATGTAATGTGTTATGCAACAAATTTAATTAGCCTGTTGTTCCTGTTCATATTTATTTTTGAAAAGTTTTTAATTAAGTCATCGGAAATGACATTTATTTAGATATGTAGATATTTTAATTGGAGGCATAATTCATTTAATTAATTTCAGATTACATATATGTGATATGCTCATTAGCTTCATTTCAAATTCAGTAGTGATACGAAAACATATTCTGATTGGCTAGATTTTGTCTAACCTGTATCAGGCTAACACACACCTTCAGTGCTCAAGTGCTTATTGGGAGCTCCAGTCCAGGGATGGGTTATTGTAGTTAGAAACTATACACTCTCTGGGATAATTTACTTAATGGAATAGGGAATCCACTTACCAAAATCTTAACAAAAACAGTGGAGGAAAATACCTATAAATCAGCATGCACCCTTCTTAATCCATAGTATGAGGCAGTTAAAAAAACACGGTGTGTGTGTGTGTGTGTGTGCGTGTATGTTGTAATTAAAACCTCTGTGCGAGTTTCATTTTAAGAGCTGTAGCCCCATTTTTTTGTTGTAGAGAGAGAGCGATAAAAGAAACGATAATAATAATTTTATTTATTTTACAATAATAATGATGTTATATTGTAAACATGGTGTTGAATAGTTAATTCAGTTAAAAGTATCAATAAATTCCTGATATTGGATTCTCTAATTTCCTGATATGATTATCTACCTGATGATGCTCAGTGGGTGAAGATGATATCATTGAGCTCTAATACATACTAAGAATAAATTAGAGTGCGGCATAGCAGCTTGCCTATCCTGATTACACATGCGGGCAATGCACCTTGTAAATTATTACAAGCTGTATTATTGTTATACAGCTTGTATAACAGTATAAATTTGCTGTCCCCTCAAAATCACATCACACAGCAATTAATGTCTAAACCGCTGGCAAGAAAAGTGAGGACTCTAAAGGCTCGTGCAGACTACACGACTTTCAGCGTCAGCCGATGGCCGTGCCATTCACACTACACAACTTGTCGTCTTGTGACGGGAGTCTTGAAGTCGTTGTGGCGTTCACACTGTGTGACTGATCGGTGACGAGGGGTCACAGACTACACGAGCTGACAACGACTCTGTCACTCGACGCTGGTCTCCAAACCACATTTTGTCAAGAAAACACATGAAATGCTGGAAGGGAGTAAAAAGGGTTTTGGAGTGAAAAAGTAACTGCCTGCTCTTCTAGCTTCCTGCTCTCATTGGCTAGATGTGGATGTCGAGTTGGCCAGCTCCTCCAGATATTTGGCATGCTAGATATCTGGCAGACGTTGGCGATGTGGTGATGATGTGTCAGGGAGCCGTTTTGACGTGTCGTTGAGTAGTTCACACATAACGACTGGCGACCGGCGACCACCTGCTGATTTACTCCCGATCTTAGCCTGACAGTCGCTGAGGGGCAAATCGAGCTAAAAATCATGTAATGTGAACTAGGCTTAAGTGAAAATGTCCAAATTGGGCCCAAGTAGCCTCCCTGGTGTCATGTGACTCATTAGTGTTACAAGGTCTCAGGTGTGAATGGGGAGCAGGTGTGTTAAATTTGGTGTTATCGCTCTCACACTCCCTCATACTGGTCACCGGATGTTCAACATGGCACCTCATAGCAAAGAACTCTCTGTGGATCTGAAAAAAAGAATGGTTGTGCTAAAAGACGGCCTAGGCTATAAAAAGATTGCCAAGACCCTGAAACTGAGCTGACCATACAGCGGTTCAGCAGGACAGGTTCCACTCAGAACAGGCCTCGCCATGGTCGATCAAAGAAGTTGAGTGCACGTCATTTCCGCACATTATCTTAGGGAAATAGACGAATGAGTGCTGCCAGCATTGCTGCAGAGATTGAAGGCATAGGGGGGCAGCCTGTCAGTGCTCAGACCATACACTGCACACTGCATCAAATTGGTCTACATGGCTGTTGTCCCAGAAGGAAGCCTCTTCTAGATGATGATGCCTGCAAACAGTTTGCTGAAGACAGACAGACAAGGATTACTGGAGCCATGCCCTGCGGTCTGATGAGACCAAGATAAACTTATTTGGTTCAGATGGTGTCAAGCATCAGACCTAAACTTAGTGAGCATCTGTGGGGCATCATCAAATACAAGGTGGAGGAGCGCAAGGTCTCTAACATCCGCCAGCTCTGTGATGTTGTCATGGAGGAGAGGAAGAGGACTCCAGTGGCAACCTGTGAAACTCTGGTGAACTCCATGCCCAAGAGGGTTAAGGCAGTGCTGGGAAAAAATGGTGGCCACACAAAATATTGACACTTTGGGCCCAATTTGTACATTTTCACTTAGGGCTGTACTCACTTCTGTTGCCAGCGGTTTAGACATTAATGGCCGTGTGATGTCTTATTTTGAGGGGACAGCAAATTTACGCTCTTATACAAGCTGTACACTCACTACTTTACATTGTAGGAAAGTGTCATTTCTCCAGTGTTGTCACATGAAAAGATATAATCAAATATTTACAAAAATGTGAGGGATGTACTCACTTTTTGAGATACTGTATATACATAAAATAAAATTTGTCTTAACGATTGACGATTGTCAAGTCTTCATCTTCATGAACTCTTTAACTCAAGTGCAGCCACTGGTAACTGAACTATTGAGTTGTCATGGTGGAAGAGGATAGCATCCACCGTGAATGGCTTCAGCATTGTCCTCTGGTCAGTGGTTTTTCCCAGCAACGCTAAAGTTCATTCCGCTTCTGCTGCTAGCTGGAATGGCCAAAATGCCCTGAGTGCACCTAGCTCAAATAGGGTAGCCCAGCCAACATGACTGAATCCAACCTGAACCAGTCGGCCAATTATTCAGGCCGATATCTGGCATTTTGATATAATTGGTATCGGCCGATGTCTGCACTCACAAGCCCGTTTAACAAAAGCCGTCCTGCTTTCCAGATATCTGCATCAGCCATAGTAAACCTGAAATAGTAAATCTGTTGACCACTAATATTCAAATAATTTCTCATCCTGTGCCCTTTCTATTTTGTAAACAAGACCATGTTTAATATCTTTACCAAGCGGATGACCTGCAGAAATACATTTTGATACACATGTTGACTGCACACCTTCCTGGCTTATGTAATGTCATTAGATAGATTTATGTTACACCGAGGTATTCAATAATCCCTCCAGTGTGTACACTGTAGTTGATGGGTCAGAGTTATCAAGCCATGCAGCTGGTATGGGTGTGAAAGAATGACATGGCCTTAAAGGAGAGAATTGACCTGTCATCTAATTACTGAGCTGCCCTTCCAAAGTATCCTAATTACAGACATCTAAGCAGCTGCATGTTGTTCATTCTGCAAGTTGCTACTCTGACTGAGAGGATGTCAGTTAAAGCAATACTGTCTACACTACTGAGTAGCGTTGTCTCTCACAGTGACCTTAAATATCAGTTTAAGATTTTATATGTGCTTAAATGTATTAAACTGACTCTTTCATCTGCAAGTAAAGCAGCAAATTGCATTTTTTTAAACAAATACATTTAGTACATTGTATAGTTTAATGTAGTTTAAATGTAATTACCTTGTAATCAAGGTGTCAGAAGTTAGAATTATGTTTTTCTCTCAACTTTCTGGTCTGTTGGTCATAAAAATAAAATTCCACTAAATTAAAAAGAAATACGATTAATGATTAAACTATACATTTGCTTCTCTGCTTTTCCATTCCATTAGTTTAGTTAAAATGAAAAATGTGAATTTGATAACTGAGAAAATGCATTCCTCCTTTTTATGTTGCACAAGTAGCACACAAGTTGCTTCCTCATTTGGTAGTTTAATAATTAAGTCTGGTTGAAATTTTATGGCAGTGACATAGAGAGACACGGCAGACATGGTGAACTACCAACCTAATGAGCAAATACAAATGAGATTCATATTTGTAATGTAATGTAATTGACACCCAACAAATACGGATCAGTGCTCCGAGTTTTCACTGCTTTAAAATGTTGGCTTATGCTTACACCACTTTAAGGAGGAGTCACTGAGGCAGTGGTTTGTCCATGTGTGGGAACAGCTGATCAAGAGTGCCACTTCCCAGGGATGTTGCCCAGAGGACACATCAGTGGACAGGATGAACCCTACAAATCAGAGCTACTTTCGCCCAAGAGGGGAGACCTACAGAAGAAGAGATCACAGAGCCCTAAAGTGGGGCAAAGCCTGCGCAGAAAGCTACAGACGTGCCTGCAGGGGCCAGAGGATAACTCCATTCATGACTTGTCATCAGACAACACTACCTGCACCAAAGCTGACCTAAACCCGTCTGGGGAAAGCAGCAGTTCAAATTGCCAGGATGGTATTGGGGCTGTGAAAGATGCTCTACCTAGGCTTATTGAAAGGATTAGAAATGAAGAAGAGAAGGAGGAGATGGAGAATGAGGCGCCAGAAAGAGGGTCTAGTAACATAGTGGAACATATCCTGAAAGAGCTTAAAGGCATTAACAAGATCCAGGAGGAAATTTCTGACCTGAGACAGTATCTAACATCTGTGCGAGGCTCAGTGGATGAAGTATCTTGTTGTGTTGATGCAGTGCTTAGTGAAATAGGTGAGCTGTACTCTGGGGCTTCAGCTGCACCTCATCCTAGTCCTGTTTCTCAAGTATCCCGCATCAGGCGAGGAAGTCTGGGTAGACAAAACGCCATCACATCTCTTCAAGGAAGCGACTCAAGTCCACTGTTGGATAGCAAAGACTGTGGAAAAGATTCAGGATGTATACCATCTTCCAGATCACCCCAAAAATGGCAGGTTGATAGAGTCACTCTTCAATCAGACCATGAATCAGACCAAGAGAACTCAGAGCAGAGTTTAAACATGCACATCTTAGGCCCTAGAAAACATGACCCCTGCTACCTGGAGCTTCATTGTGGTCGTGACTACCAAAGCACCAGCTCTTTGTCATCGTGTTACAGTTCCAACTGTCCAGAAGCAGGCTTTCTTTCTGGTGACACGGAATATGGCAGGTGGCTGTCTGTTGATATGCAGCATAGTATAAGTGGAGAAGGAGGTTGGAGTGAGGAGGACATCTACTCTTGTGCAAACAGTCAAGAAGAGCTAGGGGATTGCCCAGGTGTTTGGGACAGGTGTGCCACAGAGGAGACACAAAGCAGCACACCAGGTCATTCTTCACATAACAGCTCTGAGCATCTCTCATTGCTGTTTGGACACCATTACAACTCTCCTTTGAGTTCTTCCAGTATGGTTGACAGGAGGCCCCCAAGACTACAAACTGAGGAAGAAAACTTGGAGTGCGACTGTTCTGCAAACTGCCCATACTCACGTAGTTCTGGTTACCACACCATGGACGCTTGCGCAAATGAACTTGATAGCGGGCCCTCCAGGAGTCTGAGTTGTTCCACTGTGCTGTTGACAGACTGTGATGATGGTTACCTGGAGCCACATTCGCTGTGCGATGACTGTCCATCGTCTGGTGACACTCTTGATCTGAGCTCTGCAGACAGTTTGGACAGGGAGTGGACAGATCAAAGTGTCTCCAGGGATGAAGCAGGAGACTCTTTGTCACAAGAGTCTTCTGAAATAGATCCTGATAGTGCTAAGACCCCCAATGTAGGTTTTGATGTAACAACTTTTAGCAAGGCTGTGCTCACTTTCAGATCAGCTTTGAAAGGGGCTTTGAAAAAGTTGGATGGATCCAACCCTGAAGGTTTGAAAGACAATAGTGGGTCTGAGGCATCTTCATCCCCTGTCAGAAAAGCGAGTGAACCCAAGGACGAGCAGAGCAGTACAGACTATACAGAGGGAGAAATCAGTCTGATAGAGAATCACACCCAATTTGGCACTCCGAAGGAGGAGAGTGAGGCTTCGGTCTACGTGGATTGTTGTGAGACACATGAGAACCTGCCATGCTCCATTAAAGCATCCCCCCATGAAGCAAGCCACTCTCCCTGCACCTCAACTGAGTATCACTCTGTACAGATTTCACAGGGCAAAGGAGAATGTCCAACAGATGGGGAACTGTCCAACCTTGACTTAACTCCAGACCATTGTCCAGCAAGGCAGGGCGAGAATCCACTGGACCCAGTTCTCAGTACAGACGAGGTGCTGTTAAGTCCAATTAGGGAAAGCCATGTTCCTGATGAGGTAAATCAAGAAAAGTCTATCGACGCCAGTCACAGAGAGCGTATTGCTAATTTCCAGCGCATTCTGAGGGAAAAGAGACAAACCCGACATAGACTGTCCAAATCTGCTCAGGGGTCCCAGGGGTCTCATGGCTCTCGCGGGTCTCAGGGATCCCAATCTCAAGATGAGTTTATCCCAGGTATTTTTAAGGATATTTTCTATGACTTTAATCACTGGCAAGCCCAGTAATAACAGCAAAAAATAATCTCACCGCATGCAATGATCTGATGAAATGTACACAAATAGCATTGAGATTAGATGCATATAGCATTATACAGGTATTAGTGGATTTGTTGTCTCTTTAAATCACAGTTTTGAAAATGTGCTTAAAATAGTTTGCTCAACTACTCCACATGATTTTTTAATCCTTCTGTGATTTATTTTTTTCTTTGCAGAGTGTGGGAGAGAAGATAATCAGGTCACTCAAATAACATTACCTCCATATTTAAGCTACCCTATTTTTTTCTGTTGATTTTGATCGTGGCATAATTGTGTTAATCTTTATCGCCATTACTAGTTGTTGTCAACGGGTGCACTTTGCAAATGGTACAGGTTAACATGGGGGTAGAAATGTAATATTTATTGAAAACTTCATCTTGCTATTCTGGAAAACACATTTGTCCCACCGCTTAAGTTATTCTGTATAATAAGTAGTTGATCATTTCTTTCATTCATGTTAAAGCTTTATGATTCCCCAGTTCTGTTTCTAGTGTTAGTGCAGCTGCTTTATATTTTCCCCCATTTTTTTTCAAACGCCATCAGAAACTTGTGTCAGATACTGTGAGGGTGAACCCCAGAGAGATCTCCAATTTAAACCATCGTCAACCAGTCATCTGTATGCATGTATGTAGAGACACTGATGAAAGACTTTACCTTGAGGAAAAAGTAGAAGAACTTGTGTACATGTGTTGTCTCAGTTTTGGTGGTTTAGTGAAATCCTTTTATCTACTTAAGTTATCTGGGGTGTCTCTAAGCATTAAATGGGCAGTGTTATTTAAGCAGATTTTACTTGCATCATGACCTGTAAAATCGAACTTACTCTGTGGTTTTGTATCTGCATAATGTTGGTCAACCATTACATTTCACAAACATCTTTTACAGTTAAAGAGTTCAAAATTTTTTTTGATCCTGTGTTTTAAAGGCATCGTCACTTTTTATTTGACTTTGCGTGTTCCGTAACATCAGAGAGGTGAAACTCAGCCAAATGCAACTTTCCATTACATCCCTCTTCTCATAATATACTGTGTGAAATGTGTGTCAACCTTTCTAAATCATCAACCTAAATTCTCACATTTTAAATCGTGTAGGTTCGAGATGAAGAACCCAATGCTAGACAGGCTTGGGTCAAACCAGGGTAAGTCAAATATAGTTAACACCTACAATGACTTGGCTTAACACAGTTTTAAATATAATTTCTTCTGAATTAATAACTGAATAAACAACAATACATTTTAATACTAGTTTGACTATAGAAATGTGCCTGTGTTGTGATTACAGTGAAAATGTACTCCTGTGTTATTGTATGTACTGACTTTTAATTCACTTTTATACTATTTTTGTTGGTGTACAGTGGTGGATCTGGTCTGTATGGAATTGACAGCATGCCAGATTTGCGTAAAAAGAAGCCTATCCCCTTGGTCAGCGATGTGGTCAGTACTAACCTGTCATGCCTTTGCTATGCATACTGTATGTCAGATGTCGTCAGATGTCTGTTTCGTTCATTCTTCGTGAGTGCATACCTTTCTGTTTGTGAGACCTCCACAGAAGTCATTCTTTTGCCTTTTGAGCTGAATTTGGGACGAGATTGTTATCAACAAATGGAGACAAATATGAAATCAGTCTGCTAATTTCTCTCTCCCTCCTCTCTTAAACCTGAAACTATTCCCCACAACTCTCTTGAATGCATTCACTCTCCTTGGTCAGGCTATGGTAAGTTAATAGAACCTAGTTGCCACTCCCTTTTCTCCTGAAGTAAAAAATATCAAGTGGGACAAATAAAACAGTAGTTTCCTCAAACATGTATGTCTATAGCATGTGGATCTCTTTGATCGCAAACCTCTTGTTTAATACAAATTAAAACATTTGCATGCATCCTCTTTGTCATGGGTAGCTTTTCTTCCTACTTGATATTATCATTAAAATATATAATCAACAAATCATTCCTCCACCTTTTGGTTCGCATTTTCCTAAACTTGCTGAGCCTTGTACAGACAAATAAAAAAACACATGGATAGAATACAATACTATACTAACACTCCTTTGGCTACTGGTTTTGTTATTGTTTTATGGTGTTGATATTGGAATAACGTTATCCTTTTTAGTATTATCCTCTTCACTTTTTGGTTAAAACTAATAATACTCACATGGGTTAGCTGAATTCATCATTGGAAAAAAATACTGTTATAACCCTACTCACCACCTTACAATGGGCACCTTTTTAACCATACTGACCTTCATCGTTATAGTAATATTTCAAGGTGTGTTTGGTTGTGGGTTGTACATGTGTTTAATAAATGCTAACTTTTTTTTCCTTTGTCCTTTGTCACCTGTTGTTCAGTCTCTCGTCCAAGCCAGGAAGGCAGGGATCGCATCTGCTATGGCTGCACGGTCTTCAATCAAGGATGAGGAGCTTGTGAGTATAACACCATGATGACATCCACAGTTAACCAATAAAATATTTTCATTTTAAATTTCAGTGCTCGTAAAAGGGTAACTTCAGTATTTTTCACCCCGGATGGAGTTTTCCCATGAGTAATTGGGACAACATTTTTTGAAATTGGTCCGGTATTGAGTGAGCGCACTGCAATCTGCAGCAGTGAAACAGGGCTGCAACATAATCTTTGCGGGCAATTGCACCCTGTCAAAGTACATCCACTAAAGTGCTTGTTTTTGCCACTGACAGCTCTGATTGTTATTGTAAGTGTCTGACAACATAATGGAAAGATCCCTACAGAGATGTACCTTTATTTAAAGAGTAGGTTTCTTCTTGTTTATCAAGAAATAGTCCCTATATCACTCTTGTCAAAGCCACCAGACTCCCTTGACAAAAACGTAATTTTACTTGTCTGGTCTATCGCTGCCAAGATCAGTTAGTTTGTGTTCATGTGACTTTGGTGTTTTTAACATTTTAAAACACCAAAGCTATACAATAACACAGACAAACAAAAACAAAGTCACACAATATCACAAACAAACTAACCTACCGAGGCAGCAGTAGACCAGCAACTCCCATGATCTGTGAGGTAAAATTGCTGATTTTGTCAAAGGAGTCTGGTGGCTTTGACGAGAGCGACATACCGACTGTTTCAGGTGAAACGAAAACGATCTTACTCTTTTAAAAAAGGTCTATCTCTGTGGTGATCCTTTCTACTATGTTGTTAGACACTGTAACAATCTAAGCTTGTCACTGGTAAAAACAAGCACTTTAGTGGACGTACTTTGATAGTTCACAATTGCCTGCTATGATTACGTTGCCCATTTTCAAATAAAATGTCCCAATTAGTCCCAAGGACTCAAAAACATGGGATAATAGGCTCCAGGTTGAGAAACATCCAAGTTACCCTTTAAGGTGTCCCTCTTTGTCAACAGGCTAGGGCACATTTCGCATTACTGGTGGTGCTGTAGGTGTTGTATGTTACCTAGCACCATGCCTTCTTTATTTTCTGCTCATTTTATCACTATAACTGAATCAGGAATTCCACATAAATTAAATTTATCCCTTCTGTAGAAAAACCATGTGTACAAGAAGACCCTGCAGGCTCTCATCTACCCCATATCCTGCACTACACCGCATAACTTTGAGGTGTGGACTGCCACTACGCCCACATACTGCTATGAGTGTGAGGGGCTGCTGTGGGGAATAGCCCGCCAAGGCATGCGTTGCACTGAGTGTGGGGTCAAGTGCCACGAGAAGTGCCAAGAGCTGCTGAATGCTGACTGTCTACAGCGTGAGTACTGCCCAGAAAACCTTTAAACCAAGTTGACATGAGTGATCCAGAAATGCTGAGGTAGGCACAAAGGTTCGCGAGTAGTTTGCTGAGGATTGTGAGCAGTTTCACCAAATTGTTGTCAAAACAACTGGTTAAGCATATTTCCTCGCATTGACAGGCTTTCATTTTGTTAAGAGCTTATTTATCTCATTACATGCACTGCTACCAGTGTGACAGGAGGATAGTAATAGATTTAAAGCTGTGTACATTTTTGTTAAACGTTTAGGTGCTGCGGAGAAGAGCTCCAAGCATGGAGCGGAAGACCGAACTCAGAATATTATCATGGCCATGAAGGACAGGATGAAGATAAGGGAAAGAAACAAACCTGAAATCTTTGAACTTATCAGGGAAGTGTATGTCATCAGCAAAGCCATCCATGCGCAGCAGATGAAGACCATCAAGCAGAGTGTACTGGACGGCACCTCAAAGTGGTCAGCCAAGATCACCATCACAGGTATCCCAGTAAATGGATGAATTCAACCACAGCTTAGCATCAATCTTAGCAGTACCATATGTGACACTTGTTAATGCTAATGGTTGTTCCTTGTGTCTTTTGTTTCTCTATCATCGCAATAGTGGTTTGTGCCCAAGGACTTCAGGCAAAGGACAAAACAGGATCCAGTGATCCATATGTCACTGTTCAGGTGGGCAAGACCAAGAAGAGAACAAAGACAATTTATGGCAACCTCAATCCTGTCTGGGAGGAGAAGTTCCACTTGTAAGTCACCAAACTTTCTTGGTTGTAAAATGTGTGTATAAATGTGCAAAGTTCCTTCTAATTGTGCGAAGGCCTATAAATAATAGCAGGGCGTACACTAGCCTCGAGCTGTCTGAAGTTTGAACTCTCTTTGCATTCATGCTTGTTCTTGATAAACACTTTACCAATTCAATTATTTTCCATGAAATTGCATCCTGTACTATACTGTACTTCACTATATATGTTTGTTTTTTTCATTCACTGTTTTTTGGCCAGTGAGTGCCACAATTCCTCAGACCGTATTAAAGTGCGTGTGTGGGACGAGGACGATGACATCAAATCAAGGGTGAAGCAGCGTCTGAAGAGGGAATCTGATGATTTCCTGGGCCAGACTATAATTGAAGTTCGAACGCTGAGCGGAGAAATGGACGTCTGGTACAACCTGGGTCAGTATGCTGCCTTGTTTATGGACATTCTGTACAGCAAGAAGTATACCATCTGTTATACCAGAAGAGGATTTTTTTTTAAATGCTAAGCACTTAATGGAACTAGGCTATAAGTCAATCACAAATGCACTCATCACCATTTAGAGGTGCAGATTCTGCACCACCTGTAGAAAGCAAAGTAATAGCATTTTATACATAAAAATGTAGACATATTGGTGTCTACATATTTGCCTACAGGCAAAGAAAGTACACAATATAAAAAGTATATAATAACTGCTACAACATTAACTCTTGCAGGCAGTAAGAGTTACGGATCCATTTTTTTTCTCCTGGTGGTGTACTGGTGAGAAACACAACCTCTTGGATCCTCATGAAGAGATTACAATATAAACATATTTTATCATGGGGGCTATAAGATCATGAGATGCTACATGTTGTTTCCCATTTACCATGTCTGTGTTGCTTAGTTCTACCTCTGGCTTTATCTCCCCGGCCAGAAACAACCTAGATTTCATTGTACATTACTTTCTCTTAATGAAGGATTGATCTGCTTCTGATGAGGCGTACAGTCTTTCTGTTTGGTGCCAAGAGTTTTGTTTTCAGCAAGTCCAGTCAGTGATTTGTTTGGACCTCATTACCCACGTCTCCTTTGCCTGCAGCCGCTTTTTTGTTATACAGGCAAGAAGTGGCCTCAAGGCCCTTATTGGCCTGCATGACAATACTGGCTTTCCCTGGCAAGTTTATTCTGTATGCTGTCATTTCAGGGGGGAAAACTTGTTTCATTATAATCCCCAGAAATAATCCACTGGGTATGAAGATATTTTCATTAGAATGAAGCCTGCATACAGCCACTATCAGGGCCTGATTGTACACTGGTTATAACCAGCACAAAGTTGTAAAGCTCAAATAAAGGTAGCATGGATTATTTTCAACATACAGACAAACTGCATTATATTTCTGAATTACTTTCCTAATAAAATCTGTCTCCTGTGTTGTCAAACAGTTTTTTTCCCAGACATCAACTTAATGTTGATCCCTAATCATAACCAAGGACATAATTAAAGAAGTTAATTGATAGATTTACCCACCCCAGACATTATCATGTAAAATTGTATTGATCTCTTTAAAGCACCCCTCATCTTTACATTCATGTTACATTTAAGAGAGACTTTCAGCTCTTAAGCACAAAGTATCTCTTGTGTCTACTTGACTAAAGTTCTAAAATTGACTTTATTTTCCACTAGGTGAGTATGGCACTGAATACGAATGTGTCTACAGATCTGCTGTTATTTTAATCTTGAGACATCAATTTAATATCCCTCTGATAATCACATCAATAAAATACTCTTTTCATTAGGAGTTAGAATTCAGAGCAAAATTAATGATCAGTCATATAAGATGCCCAATCTATTTCAACCAACGTTTTCTCTTCTCCATCTCTAGCTTGGTAACTCTAAAGCGCCACTCCCCTGCCCTCCTTCCTGCCCCCCTTTTTCCTCCTGGTGTGTGATTATCAAGTAGCGGCACTCCAGTCGGAAATCGACCGCTCCGCCGACATGTACAAATTACCCCTAATGATGTGCCTGTCAGGGAAAATAGCAGGGGTGAGCCGCCAAGCACTCCACCTCCAGAGAAGCTTCGGCTCATGTGTCTTCTACGATCAGGCACAGATCCATACAGCCCACAGCCATTGTCTCCCTCACTATCAGCTGGAGGACTTCTATAAGCGTTGCCAGCTCTGCACTGCCATCAAACTGTAGAAACAGAACCCCCTACAATAGAACTGCCATGTTAATAATCTGCAATTACTGTTGTGTTAACAGACCTGGTTTCGTATGCCCCCTTGTCACAGATTTGGATTGGAGTTATGAATCAAGGATGTGTGTATTTGTGTTTAATTACAGAGAAGAGGACAGACAAGTCGGCCGTGTCAGGTGCCATTCGCCTCCAAATCAACGTGGAGATCAAAGGAGAGGAGAAAGTGGCTCCATATCATGTGCAGTACATGTGTTTGCATGAGGTATTTGACTCTCCAGCTTCCATGGGTTGTGCTTGTGTTAAGGATATCACTTGAGGCTAAAGTTTTCAGGACTGTATCAGTAAAGTAACGGCCATCTGTAATGTAAATGACCAAGCTGAATGTGATGTTTCTATGTAATCAGTCTCTAAAATGATGAGGTTGTCTGCTACATCTATGCATGTCACCTCACCAAAACATTTCCACATTAAGAGTGTTTTCTTTCCACTAGTTAACTTGATATTCTGAAAATGCAATACATACATTGTATTGTATTGTACTTTGTAATGCGCATTTAATAAATACAATGCTGGAATATTTTGGCGTATTCTCTGCAGATGTGACTGATTTTAGCTGCCCTTACAATTACATAATCCCCCCTCTTTCCTGAAAAACCAAATCAAATTTTGAATAGGGCTTACGGCAAACAGCCTGTGCTTATAAAACAGACAATACCACAATAACACAGGCCAAAAGGTTTTACCCCCTCAAAATCTTCACCCCATATATCCTATTAGTAAGTTAGAAGTACCCATGAGCATAAACCTTCACATACTCATCCTAACATGACATCCACAAAATGTTTCTGTTCCTTACAGAACCTGTTCCACCACTCAACCGATGTGATTGGCCAAGGCGTGGTAAAAATCCCAGAAGCTCATGGAGACGATGCGTGGAAAGTCTACTTTGACGATGTGGCACAGGAAATAGTCGATGAGTTTGCCATGCGTTATGGGATTGAGTCAATCTACCAGGCCATGACGTGAGTCTGAGATATGCCCCCCACCCCGATTCCCCCCCTCCCTTTCTGCCTTTAGCTCTCATATCAAAGTGCCTCTCAGTGCCATTGTCATTCCTGTTGGCCTCCAAATGAAAGAAAGTCAATTCTAAATGGACTGAGGATGGATGTGTCTCTGTGAAATCACGCTCCATACAGATGCCTGTTAGCTAGGCCCATCATTCACAGAAAGCCCACTCCAATGGGCTGTCCCTCAGCCTTAACGTGCCAGCTTGCTGGTGAGTAGATGAAATTATATTTCTAATATGGATCAATAGGACAAGACCCTTGAGAGGACACGGCTGTTCACGTTGTGTCACATCTTTGTAGGTGTGAGTAGATACAAATAGGAGGACAAGGAGGCCTGCTGCCCAGGTCTTTATCAAGCTTTCATTGTGCTTCTCTCTATAGGCATTTTGCCTGTCTGTCGTCCAAGTACATGTGTCCCGGGGTTCCTGCAGTGATGAGCACCCTGCTGGCCAATATCAATGCCTTCTATGCCCACACAACTGCCTCCACTAATGTGTCAGCCTCTGACCGCTTTGCTGCCTCCAATTTTGGGGTTTGTATTATTTTAGCCTGCAAACACACACAAACACACACAAACAAGTATTTTAAATATGTTTTTGTCTCTTCCGTCCCATATACATACTTACACACATACAGCCTCTGTCTTTCTCTCGCATTTTTGTGTATGTATACATAAATACAATCTCTCATCATTTCTATTTTTTCTCCATTCACCATACAGAAAGAACGCTTTGTCAAGCTTTTAGACCAGCTGCACAACTCCTTGCGCATTGACCTCTCAACGTACAGGGTAAGACTTCGATTATTCTAAATAAATATCACTGCCATTGATGGCTGATGTTGCTTTAGCGGTATTGATAGTTATTTTCACTCGACATGCAGACCTCTGTAATCACTTGTTTTCATGAATTTAGAGGATTCATTAATGCATTTTCAGAAAAGAATGGATTATTTACCACCACTGTTATTTATGGTGTCTGCTTCACGTAATGTTACGCAAATGACACCACCGACCGAAGCGCTTACAGGGGAAACCTTTGAATCTAATGTCAAATATATGAATTTTTTAAATAAAAACAAGTACAGACTGTTAGAGCAATCCAATTTATAGCCTTAAACAAGAGTGGTGAGCATAAAGTGGATGTACCAAACGCTTGAAATGGTCATCAGTTATATTGAATCTAGTAAATTGAGCTAAATTAAACCTGCTTTTTGTCTGTAGAACCACTTTCCTGCCAGCAGCAAGGAGCGCCTGCAGGATTTGAAATCCACCGTGGACCTTCTAACCAGCATCACCTTCTTTAGGATGAAGGTAGCTAACAGTGTTTCATGTGATGTATCTTTCTTTTCATTGTAGTTGGCTCTCTGTGGGATCTCGGCAAATGGTTATCATAGCTAGATTTGCCATAGCTTGGCCATGTTCATTGCAAATTACCCTGCTGTCAAGTACGTTAAATGATTGTTTGTGGTCATTCACTGCCAGTGTTGCTATCTCCTTCTGCTGTTCAGGTCCAGGAGTTGCAGTCTCCGCCCAGAGCCAGTCAGGTGGTGAGGGACTGTGTCAAGGCCTGCCTGAACTCTACTTACGACTACATCTTCAATAACTGCCAGGAGCTGTACAGCAGGCAGTACCAACCTGTCGACGTGGTGAGTCACATACTAATCATCCAACTGTGCCAGGTAACCTGCTATGAGCCTGACTGCCAGGCATGACAGTGACTTCATGTCTACTAAAGCGAACATAAAACCCATCATACTGATTGTGTTTAGACTTTATCACTTCTCTTTTTGGCAACTGACTGTGTTGTCTTCTAATCTAGAACAAAGAGGAGCTCCCTTTGGAGGAGCAGGGGCCAAGCATCAAGAACTTGGACTTTTGGCCCAAACTCATCATGCTCATCGTCTCCATCATTGAAGAGGACAGGAACTCCTACACACCTGTGCTCAACCAGTTAGTAATGGGGATACACTCCCGTTGCCTTTATTCCTTCAAAATGGCAGGATATGCATATGAGCATAAACATGTTTCTCCATGTGCAGTTTCTGCTGCATTGAGAGTTCCAAATGTTCAGAACACTTAATATGGATGCAAAAATCATAAATACTCAGGGATATTAAATTTTTGTTTGTTTAGTCTCAGAATTCAGTAGATTCATGTCACAAGTTTTTCAAATTGCCGCCTCTCTCTCAGATTCCCTCAAGAACTAAATGTAGGAAAGGTGTCGGCAGAGGTCATGTGGACGCTGTTTGCTCAAGACATGAAGTATGCTATGGAGGGTAAGTCACACTCAATGTCAGATATCCATTATCCCACTCATAGTCACTTGTCATCAATTCTGCATAATGACTTGTTGGCTGCTGGTAATGATCATCAGCTCCATCCCGTCTCATCCAGATCTAATACCAAACATTGTCTTAAAGTTGTGTGAAAAGGTAGGTAGTGTCTTTGGCTCCCACTTCCAACTCCCCCAATGTGTCTCTGCAGTATCCTGTAGAGCTATACCATAGACTTGTTATTGTATGATTCTGAAACAGGAAATGGCAAGAAGAGAAGAGACGTTCTGGGTTAAAAATGATACAGTGGCATGGAAGAAGTGAAAGAGCGAAATAATGACTGTGCAGGATTTGAAAGCTGCTTATGTCTCTCAGGAGCCTCTCTGTGGTTCATCTCTGCTGTGCTGTACTGTACAGTACCACCAGTCCCTAGAGGCGTTTGGCTTTTATCCCAGCCCTGTCCTCAAGAGGAATCCCTTACAGAGACTGCCGCTGTGAAATCCGTCTCAAATACTAAAGTGCAGTGGTGGCCACTTAATTTTCAATCTGCATTAAAATAAAAAGTGATGGAAAATGTGTTCAGAGGTGGAATGAGTCCTGAGAGAGTTTGCTCCGGAAGCACTGCCAAAGAGAGATTGAAATTTAAGTAGGTCACTAAAAAGATACTCAAGTCCCTGGTTAAGTTTGAGCTATTCATTATTATTATTACATGAATAGGTGGGTGAATAAAAAAGACAATCAAAATTATAGGTTTAGGTAAATAGAATAGGTTCACATTTTCAAATCTGTCGTAAAACAAGTCTCACATGTGCATATGTACGTTAAAAACAGTGTTGGTCGTTTTACTGGTTCCTTCTGTTCTGCTGGTTGTGAACTGATCCCTTCCTAAAGTGATTTCAAAGAAAGTGATGCGGGACAAATTCCATGCACATATGGGCATGTGAGTATTGTTTTGAAACATATGGCTACAAAAACATGGACCTATCCGGTAATCTTGAATTTAAGATTATGTTTGGTGGTGGTGAGATGAAGTTTAAAGGTGCACTCTCGCAAATTAGCAGTACATGTCCATTAAGTTGGGAGGCGTGTGAAAATTTTTGAAAGTTTAAAACAATAATGGCCCAAATCAAAGCAGGGTAGGCATAGATATCCTGATTTTTTTTATTTTATTACACAATATAAGACACGACCCAAATCCTATCTTTCCTCTCATGGCCCAAACCCATCACAAAGCTCACGGGCTCTTGATGTCTTTTTGTCTTCAGAGCATGAAAAGCACAGACTGTGTAAGAGCACCGACTACATGAACCTGCACTTCAAGGTCAAGTGGCTCCACAATGAATATGTCAAGGAGCTGCCAAACTTTAAGGGTGTTGTTCCCGACTACCCATCGTAAGTGCTTTTAATTTATTCAAACATATGAACATTACATTTCCTTTTTTAAAAAACTCTTTTTTGAGGATCCAATTAATAGATTGCCCCCTAACCCATGTATTATTAGTCAGGAGTATAACACCTGTAAAGCTCAACAAGTTATTTGAAACAAAACAATAATAATAACTCTGGCTGTCTTTATTTTTCTTTGTAGATGGTTCCTACAATTTGTGCTACAGTGGTTGGATGAAAATGAGGACGTGTCTATGGAGTTTATGCATGGAGCTCTAGAGAGAGACAAAAAAGACGGAGTAAGAAAATGAAAATTGGCCTTTGATACATTGCCTCTGCCTCTACCTCTTTTAAAAAATTTTTTTTTAATGAAATCAATCCAGTCCATGCTTATGGACACACGCACAGTATCAGCACATGGGCCTCAGAAAGTTTTTTTACAGCATGTATTAGTAATTCTATACATTATAATGAATATTGATAATAACTAAGTATCTTGCATGTATTTGTTTGTTTTACCCCTTGCCATCCTTCACCGCCTCAGTTCCAGCAGACGTCTGAGCACGCTCTGTTCTCCTGCTCTGTGGTGGACATCTTCACCCAGCTCAACCAGAGCTTTGAGATAATCAGGAAACTGGAATGTCCTGACCCTAACGTCATGGCTCAGTACAGTCGCCGCTTCTCCAAGGTAATCCCACTTCACTGGATTTTTAAAAACCTCAAGTACATCACAAAGGGTTTTGATTTGTTTGTAACAATTAGAATGTCTATAATTGGTCATTTAATTGACTATCAATGATCGTATTGGCCTTTTACTTTACTAAAGGCAGTCTCTGACTAATTTCTTTTATTAGAAACATTATAACATTATAATACTCTCCTCCTTGGGGACGGAGGGACAGCACAGTTTTGTGTTTTAGGATTTACTTTCCTGCATGCCAGAGAATACATAAAGGGACATTTTGAGAATGTTTCAAATAGTGCAGTAGGGAGACATGATCTTTCAGACAAGAAATAAGTAATTGGATTTTGAATTGTTTTTAAATAGTTTTGAATTAAATTTGGTTCCATACCAAGTTTTAATGTGTTTCTTCCTCTTTATCTCTGCAGACTATTGCCAAAGTTCTTCTGCAGTACAGTGCCATCCTGACCAAGAGTTTTCCTGCTTACATTGACAAGGAGAAGATTGTAAGTTGACAACACGTGGTAGTATGTCATCGCGTTCTGACTCTTATTCTATGCTTTATATGCTACAATAAACCTCTTAAAGTCACTGCTTTGGTTTATGTATAAATGAATGTTTTCCTGCTGTACATCCTCCATCCAATCAAAGATATTTTACATAGCAGTCACTTCATTCACTTTTAGAGTCCCTGCTACATGTGTGTAATCTCTCCATCCACTATGTCTATCTCTTTTTTCCTGTGTCCTCTCGCAGCCGTGTGTCCTGTTGAATAATGTGCAGCAGTTGAGAATTCAGCTGGAGAAGATGTTTGAGTCGATGGGTGCCAAACAGGTAAGTCTAAAGACAAAGGTGTGGATGACAAGACTCATTTAACAGCATCATGCTGGATGTATGAAAATATCCAGTATGGTACTGTTAATGCCTTATTAAAAACAATGTAAAATGACCAATCAACTAAAGATTTCTCACTCGACCATTAAAAGTTGATATTTTAGGCTTCGTGCTTGAACATCTGTTGTATTTGTGTCTCTCGTGTATCAGATTGCAACAGAGGAAGCGCGGGTATGTGCAGTAGCGATAGTTCAGGCCATTTGAAGTAGATGACTGGTAGTGCCGGATTAGTGCTGGCCATAGTGGAAGCTGTTCATCCTGTGAATGTTATTTTATGATACATTCGGGTTGTTAAAAAGGTTATATACGCCATCCTGATGTCTTATGGGACGCTGTCAATGAAAGCGTTTCCATAGATCAATACTGACAGACATTAGACGCTGTGCCGCTTAGTAGGCTAGAGAATATTGAGACAGAGACTCATGTCCTCTGTATTAGTGTCCTTAGTGTAGCTTCAGTCAGGACATTCAATAGATTCTGTGATAATAGCAATAGCTGTGACCTCCTTATACTTTGAATTCCTGCCATGCTTTTGCATTTAGGCCTTTGTCCTATTGTAGCTGTAGTGTAATATTTTTTAGAAAGTGCTTGGTTGGTTGAAAGATTGTAGCTGTTGGACACTGTAGCCAAAGGTTCAACCTGTGTGTTCACTTTACGATTAAAGCAAATTGAACTGG
The DNA here is from genome assembly GCF_014851395.1 of Micropterus salmoides. NCBI lineage: Eukaryota > Metazoa > Chordata > Actinopteri > Centrarchiformes > Centrarchidae > Micropterus > Micropterus salmoides. Next base: position 23,275,278 of record NW_024041151.1, on the reverse strand, counting down.
AGGAAGAGGAGGAGGAGGAGGCAGAAGGGGAGGAGGTAGGTGTCCATCTCGGTCTGAGCCGGGCAGATATTTGTCCACGTGAAAGTACATGTTTTGCTTTTTTAATCAGTTTAATGGTGTGCAGCACTCCACCGTATTGATTATGTCCCCGTCTTCCTCTGGCTTGAACAGCAGCTCATTTCTGAGGATGAGGAAGCAAAGGCTCTGGTGGGTACTGTGGATGATAGCAGATTAAATTCAGTAGAAGTAGTTTGAACTGAAGTTTAGCGACCAGTAGATCGAGTCTTACGTAGCCAACCCGACCAAAAGTCTCTACTATCCCTACTCAAGAGGATACACAGCTGAATCCTAGAATTTAAAAGCATTAAAATGTAGGAAAGAAGAATTTCAGGGTGAACTTTTCTGTTGATGGGTAATTGCACATCCGGTAATAAATTAGTTGGATTTTTTTGTTCAGTGTTCGTGTTCTTGAACCTGGTTGATTTGGACCTTTTATCTTTGCGGTTCATGGTGCGGAGAAGTCACATTATGTTGCACATCATTTACTGCCGTTGCCTGAGTCAGATGATCATCATGTCATGATGAGGGGCGGAGGTGAAATGATGTTACATGTGAGCTCCCTTGAGAGATCAAAAGAGCTTGTGTGTAGAAGTGGGCGGCATGTTAACATACAGGGAAATCATTAGAAAGAGAGCAGGTGATTTAGTGATCGAGGATCAGATTACAGTATTGTCTAACCATGGTTTGTCAGTGCAACAAGTTAGGTTTTTTTTTCCCCCTTAAGCTTCTTTCTGACTGAAAACAATTTAGGAAGTAAATTATTTGAAGGTTTTGTTTGTTTGATACTTGACTTTGCCGTAGGATATTCTTCTCAAAGTGGTAAATGCAGTATTTACCACCTTTTTGTCCATTCAAACCAATTAGTTTAAGGAAAAAAACTATTTTGATTATTTACAATCCATATATTTTAGGAAATAAATGTACATTATCTCTGTTTTGCTAGCTGGATACCTGTCTATCCAAGTACTATTGATATTTATAATGAAATTTATATTATCAATAAACCAACAATTTAACACATTTAATTATGTTATTTAAAGGTAACTTAACCACACCAAATCACATGAAATCTATTAGAGTTGAAAACTGAGATGGCATCCACTGAGACAATAAGCTACTCCCTCATTTAGTAATGTGCAATATCAGACTGAATTACCGTGATTAGTTCGCTGTCAGTAAGGCATCAAAATTGGTCCTTTTCTTTTACAGATAACAGATAGGGAAATATCAGCCGGTACATTTAACTGTAGCTTTAGCTTAGGCTAGCCGTGGCTATCTCACCAGTTAGCTTCCACTTGCTGTAGTTGTGCAGTTCGGTGTCTCTTTGTGGCACAGCTGTAGCCTCTCTGAGCCCAGAGTAAAATAATCCTATGGCGTAATCATTTTTACAGAAAGTTAAATCAAGGTCTGAACTCAATTTTGACCAAACATGTAGTTACTGTATTTTGCATTGCAGGGCATAATTAACGAAAGTGTATTTTTTTGGGAGAGTAAAGTCACAATTTGTTTTTCCTCTCTTTTCTAGCGCAATAAAATACAGGCAAGTTCACTGTATATGCATACATGTTTTGTGATACATGACTGCATATACTTGCATGTTCTTCTCAATACTTACGGATATTAAATATTGCATCACTTGTAAAAAAAAAAAAAAGAAAGAAAAGAAGCTTGATAAGCTGTGTTATTTTGTGTTGTCTCTTTACCACCTCACCTAGTTTGAGGAGAGTGAGGAAGAGGAGGAGGAGGAAGTAGGGGAAGAAGGGGAGAATATTGAGGTTGAGGTTTGTTGCAGTCTAAAGTGGTTTTAACCTATCATTCTTAGAGTCCTAGCCATTCTTGTGCGCCCTGTTCTTCCTACTCCCAGCAACATCACAGTGACACTCATGCCCACTAAAACAAGTGTGGTTATCATGGTTGAGTTTATTGTGTGCAGTCCTTCAGATCATCTGTGTTCCACCTCTAGTTTGACCCTTCTTTCAGTGCCATTTTCCCCAGCCTCTCCTCAAAACTGGTCACTCAATTTCCCCAGAAACCAAAGTTATTTATATTATTTATATACTTTTTTGTGCCTTTTCTTTAATTTGTGTTCTCTTTGCAACTCTTTTTTTGTTTGCAATAGACTGATGAAGAGAAGGTGGGCGCCAAGGTTACAAATACTGCGTATGCTTTCCACTGTGAAAAACATGCAGTATTTGTGTTATTCTTTAAATCTGAATTTCAAGTGGTTTACAGAAAAAGAAAACTGATGTTGTAGATGATGTTTATTTTTGCCTGGTTGTTTGATCATGTAGTTCCTTCAGTATAGAACAGGAGTTTATAGTTTTTTTTACAGCTTTATAATTTTTATTTTTATTTTTATTTTAAAAATCTCAAAACATTCCCACCACCCAAAGATGGACGCACCAGTGGAAAAGGTAGGTTACATGCATACCAGGGTTTATCTGCTGCCACAGCACTTAATATAATGGCCACCGATCCTCTGTAGTTTCACATTTAATGTAAATGAAAATCAAATTCCGATGGGCTTATTATATAAGTTAATTGAGGTTGTCCTGTGTTTACCCTCCACCTGTCTGCGCTGTCACAGACTGAAAATGCATTTGAAGATAAGAAGGTGAGTGTAGGTGCACTAACCTGTGCATATTAATATCCCCACGCACCCAAAAAAGGCTCCCAGGCAAAACAAAACACATATAGCACATTACAAGCAGAACATAATCCATTTCTAGTCGCCTTTTCTTCCCCTGGAGCCTTCCCTTTGTGCTGAATAGCAGAAACCTCTCAGTCTCTCCTCACTAATGGTGCCATGCGACCCTGACAGGCCATGAATCAAAAGGCCATTGGATCATTGACTTAATGAGCCACACCATGACTTCATCCAAATGGCCCTGGCTCCCCTGCAGGCAGTGCTTATTTAGATGATGCCACAGTATACCTGGTTTAGGTATACTGGAGGTAATTCATGGATCTTTTCCCACTTGTTCCCTTCCCAACACCGCCACCCCCTGTCATACAAGTAGTGAGACTCACTACTTGTATGACACACATGTCCTGCCCTATTGAACTCATTTAACGTGCTCCTTTTGAAAGCTGGAGATTGCTGGCAAAAGAGTGGGGGATTTCAGCTGTACGTGTTAAAATGTAATCAGTTTTCTAAGTATGACAGATCGGCTGTGTCGTGGTTCTTTTTTCATCATAATGTGAATTACACACAAACTGCTGGTGATAGAAGTCCTTTTTGCAATCTTAAATTCTTGCTGCAAATTGTAACTTCTCGCTTTTGCGTTGAAGTGCAGCTCTAAGAAGTTCAAAGATAATTTGGGGTATTTAGGCCTAAAGCTTCAAACAACTAAGGATGAAAGCCTTTCTTGCACTGCTGTTAAAGAGCGCCATGTTGTCAGTGTTCAGAGGAGAGGTGGCACATACTTACTCTCTTGAGAATAATTATTTTCTCCGCACAAGTTTTTTGAGTTGAAATATTTATAACTTTTATTTAGAACTAACAAACTGCTTGGATTCTGTCTACCTGCCTTTCCTCAGATGGACACTGAGGCCAGTGACCTACTGAACGACCTGCAGGTGAAGCTGAACAATGTCCTGGATGAGCTCAGCACTACATTTGGGAACAGGTAGCCTAACCCTGACCCTAAACAGACACACAACCACACATACACACACACATATTTACAGTTCAGTCAGTAACCACACATGCATTTGTGCTGCATGATCATGTTTTTTCTTTTTAGTTTCCAGACCCGGATCAATGATTGTATGCGACAGATGGCGTCTCTGCTGTACCAGATCAAAGGACAGCTCAATGCCAGCAACAAAAACCAGGCGGAGGCCGACTCTGACAACATGCTACGGCCACTCATGGACTTTCTGGATGGAAAGTGAGTGGATTAACTAGAATTACACTGTGAATTACACTGCGAACTGTTTGATGATATGACCGTCTTTTCATTTACTTCTGTCCCTGTTTGATTTTTCTTTTTCTGCAAGTTTTTTTTGTCTTTTTCTTCTTCTGTGTCCTAAATCTCTGTCCTGAATTTGATCCTTCACTAAACATTTGGTAAAAATCAAAAATTTTAAGTTAGAGTTCAACAATACTAGCACCAATTAAGGTTAACACACCCCAGCACTTTCTGGGGTGCATGTGTCCCATCAACTTGTGTGTATACGTATTTGCGTGTGTTTGCAGGCTGACCCTGTTCGCCACCGTATGCGAGAAAACTGTACTGAAGCGTGTGCTCAAGGAGCTGTGGAGGATCGTAATGAGCAGCCTGGAAAAGACTATTGTACTGCCACAGGGCAACGATACCTTTGTAAGGTCACACTCAGCATTATGAGTCAAATCAAACCATTATAAGTGGTTTGACTTTTAAGTGCAGAAATAAAACAGCAAAAGAGCAGCAACTAAATTATTTTTTTCCCCCCAGGGTGCACAGATTCTCTCAGCTGCAAAAGAACTGGGCCAGCTCTCTAAACTCAAGGTATCATTAGTATGTTTTACACTGTGTTAAATTTACCAAGCTCTAACCACAAAATGACTTCTTGAGAGTGTGTGAACCTATTTTTGTGGTGTTAACTCACCTCTTCGCTCATCATTTGGACCTGCAGGATCACATGGCAGGGGAGGCTAAAAGCCTGTCTCCCAGGCAGTGCGCTGTCATGGATGTGGCACTGGACACTATCAAGGTCAGTTTATACTGCAGGTTTTGGTTTCATTAGGGTGCAAGGTAGACGGGTCAAATTAGCTTCATCAACTATTCAACTATTCATCCATTAATCAAGTACCCTGAAAGGTTTTGAAAGCCGCTTGTGAACCAAGTTAATTGTTTTAACAGGCCACGAAAAAGGAAGGCGTGTGAAGGAAATGAGGGGCGACATTTCTAAAGCAGGAGTAGTTTTTTTAAAATTATTATTATTAAAAATGCTAAATCCAGGAAATACGGTGATCTTTTTCTTTAAGAATTAAAGGATCATTCTGGATCATTTTCAACTTGGATCTTATTTTGTTATTTCAGTGGTTGACTGTGTTCAGAATGCACAGTCGACTTCACTGTAAAACTTGGAACACTGTTATACAAAGTGAAACGCCCACTTCCAAAACCATCAAAGCTTCCAGGGTGGATAAATCAAACCAGCTTTCTTTACAGTTTAAAATACTTCTTTATATTTTGACCATAATATATTAGACCTCCAGTTGTGCATCCAGATGTGGGTGTGCTGACTCGCTATCTGTTTCCTTTGTAGCAATACTTCCATGCGGGAGGCAACGGGCTGAAGAAGGCGTTCCTGGAGAAGAGTCCTGAGCTATCCTCCCTACGCCACGCTCTGTCCCTCTACACTCAGACAACAGACACACTCATCAAGACCTATGTGACCACCCAGCATGCACAAGGTAGTTCAGACCACTGCCTAATAACACATCTAAAGGAAGAAAGCATTTCCCATAGTCGACCAGGAGAGGGCACTATGTGTTTGTGTTTGATAAACAAAGCTTTTCACTGAATAAGTTTAAGATTCAAATTTTTTTTCAGTGTTTTTGATGCTGAACTATGTTGACATGTTATTGTTGTCTTCTCTTTATTTCCTGTGCTGCCTCTGTGCCAGTGCACAATGGAAAGGGTATTAGGTTAACTCCCAATGAAAAAATACAGACCAGCAAGGGTAGGTTTCATTGCGATCATCTGCCAGCCCTCCTCTCCTTCCCCGCCTGCTCCCTCTTTCTACATTTTGGTTTTGTCACAAAGGTGGGTAGGTCGAACCTAGTGTTGTAGTCAAGACCGCCCAAACCGAGACCAAGTCAAGACCAAGACCAGAGTTTATCAAGACTAAGACTTTTAGGGGCTGAGACCAAGTCCAGACCAAGACCAGTTCCCCACATTACATGGCACACAATAAAATTTGAAACGAGATCATAGGTAGTTCTCAAATTGATCTGAAAGATCTACATTCCCAATAAAACACCCACATACAAACACTCCTTTTCCATGCTTAACATCAGGGGGAGGGGTGACAGTCGTTTACGGTAACAACACATTTTTATTTAGGGTTATATGTTGCATTTGAAGCGATGCGTTTTACATCCAGTCAAAGTTAGGATGTTAACAAATAAATCAGACAATGCAAGAGCAATTTACTGATATTCCCAAAATTATGGTCTTGACTGGTCCTCAATGACCCGAGACAAGACCGAGTACAAATGCGGTCGAGTCTGAGACGAGACCAAGACCATCAGAATGTGGTTTAAAGACCGGTCTCATGACCAAGACCGTTCTGGAGTACTACAACACTAGTAGACCCTAACCCAACCTCTCCACCTGTATCCCGCTTCTAATACTGACTCTGCGTTATCAATTAAAGTTTCTTTTTTGCCTTTATCGGGCCAAATGTAAGCTCACTGGTGTGTCTGTGTGTGCATTAATCAAACCAGGTTCAGGCGTGGACAAGCCGATAGGTGAGGTGAATGTCCAGATTGAGCTGCACACTCAACCTGGGAGTGGGGAACGGAAAGTTACCGTCAAAGGTCTGTTTGTGGTTTTATAAGATGACGCTAAATATATGTCATTTTTAGCTTAGCGTCTTCATCATCCTCTTCCTCTTTGTGTGTCTACTTTTTTTTTACTCACCGGCGTGTTTAGTTGTGGGAGCGAATGATTTAAAATGGCAGACGTCCGGCATGTTCCGACCCTTCGTGGAGATCAGCATAATCGGGCCTCACCTCAGCGACAAGAAACGCAAATTCCAGACCAAATCCAAGAATAACAGCTGGTCTCCCAAGTTCAACGAGAGCTTCCATTTGTAAGTAGTGCAACAGCTTGGCCTGCTTTTGTATATTTATGAATAAATAAGAAACTACCACAGAAATCTTTATAAACTTTTATTATTTAGTAGTTACACAGATGTGTTGACCTTGCAAAATGTTTTATACTTGACCTTATTTAATACTTTTTTCCTTATTATTTGTGAAACTATTCTATGTAATTGTTTGTCTTCACACCGCATCTATTTACATTAAACATGTACAGTGTGGAAACACGAGGAAACTTGGTAATTTGCACACTAGTAACTCCAACTGGCTGTAAGAGGCAGCAGATATTTGAAGACTTTGACCTTCAGTACCCAGAAAGACGTAATGTGACATCAGTAACGTTAATGTTTACTAACTCGGCTAATCGGTGATGCTTTGCTGCTGGTTCTGAGTTTGGATTTCATGTTAAATCTATATTAATCTAGAGCTGCAACAATTACTCGATTGACAGAAAAGTAATTGGCAACTGCTTTTGTTTCAGTCATTTTTCAAGCAAAAATTTCTAAATTCTTTGGCATATATGATAGCAAAAAATAATTGCTGCCACAGTCTGACAAAAGGTTGAATTTTGAAAGAAGAATTCTTGGCTAGTTGACGGCTGTTGTTGAGTGACCTCTCTGTTGTCTGTCCACAGTGTGCTGGGTAACCAGGATGGCTTTGAGTGCTACGAGCTGCAGATCTGCGTCAAAGACTACTGTTTTGGCCGCGCCGACAGAGTGGTCGGCTTGGCTGTGATACAACTAAGAGACATCACGGGGAAGGGCAACTGCTGGCTCCCGCTTGGCCAGCGCATCCATATGGACGACACAGGCCTCACCGCCATGCGAATCCTCTCCCAGCGCTCCAACGACGACGTGGCCAAGGAGTTTGTGAGGCTGAAATCAGAGACTCGTTCTGCCGAAGAGGGCAGATGAGGAGAGCTTGAGAAGGAGGATGGAAGGTCTACGAATCCCCCAGTAAGAGACAGGGAGATCATGTGAATTATTTTCCGTAGATGGCCAGGTGGACTCTTTTTTTAGACCTTTGACGTGTCTTAGCTGCCGTTGACTGTTTGGTGTCGCCTTGCCAAGCTCACTGACACCCTGTCACCTTTACACTTTGGAGAAACTCACTTTTACATGTTCCTCAAACACTAAACTTATTAACCGAGCCACTGTACAGTACATAACCACATAGCAGCCGGCTCACTCAAACGTTACACTCATCAGCAGTTTCACTAGGCAATGACCACTTGCTTAGTCACATAACTTTTTTTTACCCCCCTCCTTACCAGTGCGCACGCCGCAGCCTCAAGGGAACAAAGAAAGCGAGGCCCCTTTGGAGGGCCAAACACGTTCCCACACCTCCCCAGTGTGTGTTGTTGTGCAATAACCCCACCTAAACCCTTGAAACCGTGGCCATGTGTTTGATGCCTTACACTCTGCAAAATGTGAATATGTGAAGTAAAAAAGTTTTTGAATGCCCTATAGCTCCACTGTGACGGTTTGAGTAAATGTGAATCTCATAAAGGGATCTTTTGTTTAGTGAATGAATGACTGGTAGCGAGGAGACAGTCCTAGTATTTTACAATTTATTGGATAGAGTGGAAGTGAAGCTGCTGAAATATCGTACTAGTTTCACAAGTTAATCTCGTTTAGCTAGTGTTTCAAGACAAGGTACTTAAACTAATCAACCTTGATGTTACCCCTTACTTTAAAGCATTGTTCAGTTAAATGTGCCTTGCCATGTTAAGTTTCCATTCCTGTTTCACCAGGAAAGACAACAGTGATATTATCAGCATATAATCTAAGTAGTAAAATCAGCAACAGTATGTTTTAAATACAAAACCTTGTGGAAAAAGAGGCCAATTCACTCTGTACGTGAACAGGTGAACCCTGTATTTATAAGTATTGGCACCAATAACAACTCGTGGCTCACGTGGCCTAGTGTAACCATGATGGTGCAGCCATTTTATTTATTTTTTATACGTATTTATTTTTTAACTGTGCTTTTGAAATCCCGTGATTTAAAATGTCGTTTACTGCTTTGAACAGACGTGTTTGCCAGAACAGCCAGTTTGAGAATTTGCACAGTGGTTAGTCTGAATGCTGCAGTGTTGTACACACAAAACCGCAGTTCAGCTGAAGAGCGCGTTCACAAGATGAGACACTCGCCCTCAGAATAAAGTGACAAGCCCGTTTTTGTTGTGAAGTAAAAAGCAAAGCTGGCGACTCGTGTCCCTGACGGACAATAGTGAGAACGGTCTTTTAAGAATTGTTCCATTTTTGGTAAAGAAATATTACATGTTGAACTTTCAGGTAAAAACTTTTTCTTCCAAAAAGGATATCTGAACATTTGAACACGAGCTGCTCAGCTGCTGAGTTAGAATTACTTATAGTTTACATGTATCTTCCTTCTCTTTTTTCTTCTTCTCTTCCTATGAGTGGCCTTATTGTTTTTTTTAATCCCTGTATTTCTTTTGGCTCTCAGCAATGAGGAATTGGTCACTTTTTTCCCCAAAATGATGTCAAATATGTTTTCCAAGTGATGTTCCTTATCATTTTGTACTTTTTATCTTTGATATTGCAAACGTAACTATATCTAGACTGGGGTTTTCTTTGCAGTCTCTTTAATATGTAGTGTTATGTTCCTTTTGATGTTTTGTAAATGTTTCCCTTAACCATTGTTAATAGTTTGGAATGACTATTGTAAGAGATGTTTCAGTGTTATGGACTGGAGTCATATACAATGAGATGTGTGCCAGTGAATATGTTCATAACTGATGGAAGAATATTAAAATGTTACTCTTCACGAAGGACGGATGTTGCTAGAATATCATGTGTGTGCACATTTTTAAACCGATCACAAAATCACATTCCTCTTTGTTACAGTACTTTATCCGCTGTGAATAATGTGCGTTATTGGTTTATGAGGACAAATGTTTCATAGCCATACTTTAATATACATGTTCCTTGTGCCAAGTTACAAGTGTTGACTTGATCTTTTTATTTTATTTCTATATATTTTCTAAATTTGTTAACCCTTGCACTATCACTAAATCATCGCAATAGCTAACAAGTACAGTATATTAGTCACAGGAACTGTATTTTTGTGGTGTCTTCTTTTTATTCTCACTGCTCTGAAATGTTATCACCATGTAAACATTCCGATTTAATTCATTTTGTATAAAGTATATGAGAAGTATCTATAAATGTGTCCGCCTGATTGTTCCCCAGTACAATGACATTGATTTTTAATTTGATTTGATTTGAATATGAGCCCATTCATTTCAGCAAGGTCAATGCAAGTGCATGGTTAAGAAAATCTTAAATATGCCATGTTAAAAGTTTTAATTGTGTGTCACACAACATATTTTTCATCAGTTTTTGGACAGCAAATTCCTTTTTTAAATCACATGCAAACCATGCTATAACTTATCTTTGCATCTGACTGCTTTTGTCACTTTAAACACACAAACAACTACTACACTACTGAATTTTTCTGTATTTTTTAATGCTGAGAACCGCAAACACGATTCCATTCACTTCCATCAGAGTATGTCTAAACCAAGACATACGATTTTTTGTTGTAATTTGGGTGAACTGACCCTTTAAAATGGAATCAGTGATGGGAGGGTTTCTAGTCGAAGTGCATGAAATTTTTAGTTTTTCATTGCAGCTGTTTCCAACAACTTTAAGGAGCATGCCCAGGCGTTGTAGGGAGGTCATATAGGCACGTGGAGGCCACACACACTACTGAGCCTCATTTTGACTTGTTTTAAAGGACATTACATCAAAGTTGGATCGGCCTGTAGTGTGGTTTTCCACTTTGATTTTGAGTGTGACTCCAAATCCAGACCTCCATGGGTTGATAAATTTGATTTCCATTGATAATTTTTGTGTGATTTTGTTGTCAGCACATTCAACTATGTAAAGAAAGTAGTATTTAATGAGATTATTTCATTCATTCATTCAGATCTTGGATGTGTTATTTTAGTGTTCCCTTTATTTTTTTGAGCAGTGTATCATATTTCAGTTGTTGTTACATGTTTCTGGGTGATTATGTAGTATTCATAAGTATTTATGAGCACAGGCAATATAACTGGAGTAAAAGTGAGTAAAACAAACTAATGATGTATTTGGTTAACACTTTTCATGAGTTGATTTTTCCAGTATAATATATCAAGATTTAGCTTTGTAGAGCTAGGACATTCCTTATTTGGGCAGAGTCACTCACACACTTGGATATCATTTATTTATTGCATAAAATTAGTAGAAATCATAGCTCACTAAATTAAATCAGAAATGCCAGGATGATGTCTCCTATTGGTAACTCTCCTTTAACAGGCAAAAGGATTTCATACCACCACTATGTTATGAAATGCAATATGTTCTTTTACAATCCAGGAATGCTTTTAAAGCTTTTTTGGTCTGGAAATTGATCCACAAGACATGCTTTAGTGTTTCTTGTTGAGGTCAGAGTTTCTTCCTGAAGGCAATCATCGGGTCTAACCCTAATTAAAAATGTGTTGTTCCCGTTAACGACTGTCACCCCTCCCCGTGATGCTTATGTTGATTTCAGCTCTTAGTGTTTGTATGCGGGGTTTTTAATGGGAATACGGATCTTTCAGATCAATTTGTGTACCTATGATCTCGTTCCACATTTTATTGCGTGCCATGCTGGTCTTGGTTGGTTGGTTGAGGTACCCTGCACGGTACCCTGGAAGCCCAGGTATTAAATTCCATTTCTGAAAACAACTGAATATGCACATCAGTCATGGCGCCCAAATATTCAGAGCTGTCATAACTCACTTTTAGTAAGTCATTAAAAAATGTTTATGCTTCAGTGAGATGCCTGGCTTTTCTTGCACATATCCTGTTATGGAGCTTGGACCACTGCCCTGTCTCAGTCAGGGTTACAGTATCCCATGTTTTGGTACTGATTGACCTGATTTTCATAAGACTCCTTTAGGGGATGGAAGCAGGAATTGCAGCCAAGCAACCCATATGGCATATAAAAAAGAAAAACAGATGCTATTAGTGGATGCTTTAGTGGACAGATGATTAATTGCAATTTCCTCCCAACATAAAATCAATACTTGGAAAGTTTAACAACTGCATTACTCAGTTGTTACTAGATGTTACCAAATTTTATTTGCCTGCAGGGGTCATCTTTAGTTGGAGGAATGCCAAGATTTACCTGAGCTGCACAGCGTTTCCGATCGTCCGTCGGCCATCTTGGATTTGATTAATTTAAATTGCACCTACAACGGTTTACCAGAGGGTGACAGTGTATGGCATGACACACTAGCGTCCATTGTAGTGGCTGATATGCAACTAGACCATCAGAACCTCTGCCCATTCAAGAAAGCGGCCTATAAAAAGTCTGTGGGATCTCCTACAGATGGTGATGTCATTTTCCAAGAGAGCTGATTGGTCAGTAGGCAGCGTTTTCATAGTTGATCTCTTATCTGGAACATAACCTGTTTGGAGCGGGCCCATTTATACTCCTGCGTGGGGTCTACGTGCGTAGTCTACGCACATAGCCATGCATATACTTGTGCGTAGGTGTGTCCATCATTCTGCAATTACACCCCCAAACGCTAGTCGGCAGTAGCGCTACAGCGTCCACCGTGTTGACTTTTGCCGGCCAAGCAGGCTAACTTCTGGTTTAGCCCTCCGCTAATGTAAATGGGGGGAAAATTGTAAACGTACGGCTGGTGTAGCCTTTTCAAATGTTACCGACCGAATGGATCACATTCTGATAGCGAAACGAGTCATTTCGCTTGGGTTGCGACGGTCAAATATATTGATTCACTGTGTTACAGCCGCTGTTTTGGCCGCTAGTAAATGTTACTTCAAAGCGCGGGGTACTTCCGGTCAGCTCGGAGGCATTGCAAGGCAACCCAGCCGACCAATCACAGAGCTTACGGTCCACGTCGACTGGACAATACAGTCTATGGTAGTTAAATTTTTGAGGAGGTGCACGTCAGGCGACGGCGTAGGTGATGGAGTAGGCTACATGGCCTAAGCGGGGCGTCTATTTGACGCAGAAGTATAAATTGCACTGCTTCTTCTACAAGCGCTGCTGGATGCCACATGTGTTATAAAGATCCCCTGTTTATTTCTGTTTTTCCCTTTTTTCCCCCTTACCTCACTTCCTTTCCTTTTTTCTCATCACTGATTGGCTCTTATTTTCACCTTTCATTCCTCCTCATTGACCTGATTGAGTTCACCTGTTTTACACTTTATTTAAGTACTGCACTCCCTTTCACTCACTCCCACTTCCACTGGTGGCAGTTCTGGTTTATTTTATTTTTTATTTCTTTAGTTTTATCCTGTTCATGAAAAACTTAGCTTAGATGTTTAGACTATCTTTCCTTATTTCCTTGAGATGGATGAGTTTAGCTTCTTTGTTTTCTTTCAGATGGAACAACATGTGGTGTCTGTTACCCCTGATTATGTTGACAAATACAACCTTTAAGTTGGAAGAAATAAAAAGATGTTCAGAAGATTTTTTCAGAGAAGTTTCCTGGCTTACTTCTCTGCATTTTGTCCGATGCCCCCAATGACAATAGTAAATGTACCTTTTGAACCTCCTACTTTACTCCCAAAAGGCAGAGCCTCCATTTGTGGAGTCTGGATCTGTGGCTGCGGGTCACCTGCTGCCCCCCTGTTCCTGCTCGACACCCTCTGCTGCAACGACTATTGTTGTTAGTCTTATTGTTATTATAATCATTAACATTACGATGGTTACCATTAACACTATTATAAATATCTGTACCATTTTTCATTTAGTCTATAGCAACATCACCTTCACTGTGTGTACCTCTGTGTGTATATTGTGTAGGCTCTCTCTCTCTCTCTCTCTCTCTCTCTCTCTCTCTCTCTCTCTCTCTCTCTCTCTCTCTCTCTCTCTCTCTCTCTCCCCTTCACCCCAACCGGTCGAGGCAGATGGCCGCCCACCCTGAGCCATGGTTCTGCTCGAGGTTTCTTTTCCTTGCCTCTGTCGCCTAGTGCTTGCTCTTGGTGGGAACTGTTGGGCTTCTGTAAATATCATCACAGAGTACGGTCTAGACCTGCTCTTTTATGAAAAGCGCTGTGAGATAACTGTTGTTGTGATTTGGCGCTATATAAATAAAATTGAATTGAATTGAATTGAATTGAAATTTCAATCGGGTGGAGCTATAAATATGAATCCGTGCTAACACGGACCATGATACGCTCTAAAACGCAGGAGTTGAGGATTTATCAACACGTTAACATTATTATTATACAGCGTTGCTCATTCATCATTTACCAGACGGGTATTTCCTTAATGAATGAAAGTGCTGGAATTCTCCTACAGCCCATTACATTCAATTTTAAATAGGAAGGCTAATTTTAATAAGCTGCAACCTGACGGGACTAAATGCCAGTGGCAATCGGCTACCTGATCATGAAAGGTATAGATCAAATATAAGACGCAATATTTGTAAGGTCACAGTCGACCCAGTAGGTTAACCTATTAATGATTTTTTGGCAGTGGAAAATGTGTCTGACTAACTGACTGTAAAGGTTTACATTAATAAAATCTTGTTCATTTCATATTCAAAACACATCCAGACTATCAGCAGGTAATAATGAAAAACTCACTTTTAAACTACATTTAGGCCTATTTGTCACATTATCTCCAGTAGGCCTATGATAACTATGATAGGAAAGATTCCTTTTCATTGATCAGTTTTATACAGATTAGTTTAAACAGGGATCACTGCAGTAATGTAGCCCACATTCAGTGTTTTCAGTAGTGTTGTAGTACTCGACACCGGCCTTGGTCTTAAGACCGGTCTTAAGACCACTTTTTGATGGTCTTGGTCTTGTCTCGGTCTCAACTGCATTTGTACTCTGTCTTGTCTCGGTCTCGGACATTGAGGACTCGGTATTTTATTTCAAGACCAGTCAAAACCATAACTTTGGGAATATCAATAAATTGCTTTTGCATTGTCTGATTTGTTAACTTCGTAACTTTGATTGGAAGTAAAACAAATTGCTTCAAATGCAACCAATAACCCTAATTAATGACTGTCACCCCTCCCCGTGATGCTTACGTTGATTTCAGCTCTTAGTGTTTGTATGTGGGTGTTTTAATGGTAATGTGGATCTTTCAGATCAATTTGAGAACTACCTATGATCTCGTTCCACATTTTATTGCGTGCCATGTAATGCAGGCAACTGGTCTTGGTCTTGTCTCGGTCTCGGTTTGAGCGGTCTTGACTACAACACTAGTTTTCAGTGCAACTGTCCACAGAGTCACAGTGTTATACCTAAAGACAGACAGATTTTATTCTGTGCTGAGGATATATCCACAATGTGCAGAAATAACTCTCTGTCTATACATCGATGACAGACTGATCATAAAAGTGGTCATGTTCAAGATCATGTTCGGGTGAAAAACTAATAACTAACCAGGATTTTAGTTTAGATTAAGTTTGTTTTGCATTCAGATATATGCTTTGATATCGACAGTATGAATGAGGAAATGAAACAGTGTGTCAGACAACTGCCTTAGGTTCCGCAGGAGGAGGTTAGGTTGCCGGAGTTACTGATCTAGGGATTATCTGATCTCGCAGAAAACTCTGAGTTTCCCTTATCTGAGGCTTAACATACTCAGAATTTTCACTAATCCTGCTTTCTTAAACGGGGCCCTGGGCCTTACCACCCAAGCCTTACAATGGCAGGGAATATAATATGACCTTAAAATCATTAAAGATAATGATAGATTATTCATGTTTATCTTTTGTCTTCATTTACAGCTTTTGACACTTGTCTGTGCCATAATCTGTCCCTAAGCCCTAGTGTTTCCTCTGTTTTCATCTTCCTTCCTGTTTTTATCACCTGTGTGTGTGTATGTGTGTGTGTGTGTGTGTGTGTGTGTGAGAGAGAGACAGAGAGAGAGACTGTGGGTGGGGCTTCCCCAGCCCTCATCCCTGGCCTCTAATCTTCTTAATCTACACACCTCTTGGCCATCCAGTATTCAAGACCTGCAGTGTTCAACGGCTCTACTCTCAGTTTGTTGCAGATTGTGAGTTCTCATATGTGTGGCATGCCCTCTTTTGGATTTTTGCTAAATACTGTACTTTTTTATTTGCTCAAAATAGTTTTTCTCACCTGTGTCCCAAGTTTTGGCCTAGAGAGGAGGGTTTTTTTCAGTTAGCCTGTTTGGCTCCATGTGCACTCTGCCCCAGTCTGGACATCACATTTCTTGCAATTTTGTCAATAAACTTCTGTGATTTTTGCCTAGCTACTTCTTCCTCCTTATCTGCATCTGGATCAACTTAAGCTCCAGCCCTGACAATCTTTAGAAATTATTATTTTAAGAAATAGGCAACATTTAGGAACCAGCATAGTATGTCTCCTTAAAAGGTGTTACATGGCCACCACTGTCCTCTCTCTTCAGTTTTTCAGACTGAAAAAATAATGTCAGTATATCAAGATTTACAGTATGTGTATTGGACAGAGTTGTGCACCAGTTGAGTCTTATACCTGATGTTCTTAACACTGGACAAGTAGGTAGTAATGCAATGCAGCTAATTAATGTTTTCATGCTCAGCTCCCAGACCATAGTCAGAAGCCCAGGGGAGATCTTTGCTTTTACTTTTCCAGCAGTTGGGGAAACAACAGACAGGCTTTTGTTTGTCATTAGAAGCTGCATTAATCACACAGTGTAACCTACACTGTACATTCACTGCCAGATTGACAACTTACTGCTAATCTTCCTCTGTGCTCACTTTCCAATAGTGTCCGACTGCAGCACCTCAGGCCCCTCAAACCTCTCTCCTCAGGCTCCCTTCATGCAGGTATTATCTCCACTGCAGGTCAGAGGATGTAACACACATAAATAATGAATTCAATAATATCTGAATATGATTTAGCAGTACACTCATAATCAGCAGTGATCAGCAGCAGTGTCGTTAGGCCTGGGCATATAGCCCTGGATGCTTTTTTGAAAAGACCCGAATCTCAAAAATGATATTTAAAAAACAAAAATAAGTAGCTCCGGATCTGTTTATCATTCCGATAAAGCCCTTGCAAATAATATGTTATTGGGTCTTCTGTCCAAGCAGCAGATTGAACATTTCTTCACACTAACTACTCAAGCCTATTAATCAATAAACCTAGAATAGAATTTAAAATCCTTCTGCTCACCTAAAGCCCTTAATGGTCAGGCACCATCTTATCTTAAAGAGCTTATTGTACCTCATTACGCCACTAGATCACTGCGCTCCCAGAATGCAGAGTTACTTGTGGTTCCTACAGTATCCTAAAGTAGAATGGAAGCCAGAGCCATCAGCTATCAAGCTCCTCTCCTGTGGAACCAGGTCCCAGTTTGGGTTCGGGAGGCAGACATCATCTCTACTTTCCTCTTTGATAAAACTTATAGTTAG
Source organism: Micropterus salmoides (assembly GCF_014851395.1). NCBI lineage: Eukaryota > Metazoa > Chordata > Actinopteri > Centrarchiformes > Centrarchidae > Micropterus > Micropterus salmoides. The sequence goes on along the minus strand of NW_024041151.1, from coordinate 23,257,996 downwards.
GGCTGGCTTAGGTGAGCACCGATCCCTTAGTTATGCTGTTATAGGCCTAGACTGTCAGGGGACTTCCCATGATGCACTGAGCTCCACTCTCCTCGTCTCCCTCTCCATCTGTATGCATTCTTATCCCATTAATTAACATTTTGTGCTTTTTTCCCCTCTCGTCCCTCTTTCTGTCGCTTTCTGCAGGTGTTTCTGGCTCCGAAGCTGTGGATTCTGGATCTGTGGTTTCAGGCTTCCTTCTGCCCCCATGTTCCTGCTTGGCACCCGTTGCTACAATTACTGTTGTTGGTCCTATTATTATTGTCATTAATAGTGCTATCAGTATTAGTACTACTATTCATTTTCTGTTGGGCTGCTTCTCTCTCTCTCCCGTTCCTCTCCCTCAGATGGCCGCCCACCGTGAGTCACAGTTCAAGGTTTCTACCTGGTAAAAGGGAGTTTTTCCTTGCCTGTGTTGCCAAGTGGTTGCTCATGGTGGGAATTGTTGGCTCTATATATATATAATATTACAGAGAGTATAGTCCAGACCTGCTTTATGTGAGATAACTTGTGTTATTAATGTTTAAATAAAATTGAATTGAATTAACGTTAACATTCAGCACGCCTGGATTTAGAGAGGAGAAAGAGAAAGCCGGCATTGGTTTCAGTTTCCGGGCTTGTCAGCAACTACTGAATTGTCCCTAGCAATAATTTTGATCAGAAAATATTACTATTGTCCGTCATCTAGTCAATGTGTTTGCTACACAAACGGTTAACATTCCACTGCAAATTAGTGAGAGAATAACATGACACACCTGTCACTCTGCGTCACTGCTGTTTCTGTCCCTTCTTGTTTAGAGACACCTTTGCTCTGTTTGGGAATGTCTCACTACTTTAGGATGCTTCTCACTGAAGCAGCTGTGAGCTGGCGAGGTTAACATTTGTGTGGATTTGTGGTGAGATTTATACCTGATCAGAATTGAGTTGGTTTGGATATTCCACCGCCATAGAAGAGTAATCAGAGGTGCAATTATCAGGTGAAAATGTGAAGATTTCTGGGCTGGGCTAAGCCCACAATGTGTCAAGATTCTTAAATAACGCCCCTGGTGATCAACTATAGTAATTTTTAATATAAAATGTAGTACATTTCTTGATAGCAGGGGAAATAAATAACAAGGCAGGGTGTAATGTAGTTGTCTTGCAATCTGATAATCAAGCAGTTTGTCGGCAGTTTGGAACCAGGCTTGGTCCATCAATGAAAGATAGAAACCCAGCAAACAACATAGTCCTTTAGAGCTTGTGATGATGGTAGTTTTGCCACATATTGAAAGGTGTATGTATTGCATTGTGAGGTACATGTTATTCAGACGTTTATTGTTTATTTATAGACCAAGATGAAGACATCGAAGGCCCCACAGGAGAGAACACCTGTGCAGAAGATACACGAGACCCAGAAAAAAGGCCGAACAGTAAATAAGAGAGGACATACGGGAATTACGAGAATTCATCATGGAGAGTAAGATCTGCACAATATCTATCTTATTTACTGTTGATTTCTCTTAAAATATAATCTTGTCATATTTTATTGTTGTATTTCTTTAATAGATTTCTTACTCGTACCCTCGATCCTAAGTACAATGTCACTGCCTTTTAGTGATGGTAAACAAATGAGTGTTTGTGTGTGTAACAACAAATCAGTCTTTTCAGGTTTCTGGTCATGAATAGTGACAGTGAAATTCATTTCCCCAAAAATGATCTAGAAAGTATTTCATGTACAAAAGTCATAAATATATTTTCCTTGTCTGCTGTTCACCATGGTTACCTTCTAGATTTAAAAAAACAACACTAACTGACGCTGCTGAAATTTTACAGGGATGGGGCTTGCCCTAGACACATTTATGCTGACCCTTTGGGCCTAAACTTAAACCAAAGAGCTGGCAGGCTTTTTTGTAGGTCTCTGTCTGATACCATTTAGCAATTTCAGAGCTAGACTCAATATAATACAACTCAAATCAATATAAAGAAACAAGCCATACACATATGGATTCTGTGATTAGGTGAGGTTCTGTTTTTGGTTGTGATTTGACAAAGACATGACCTCCTCTGACAACTGAGAATTCCTGAAATTAAATGGAAAGTATTCAGAATTGAGAGCTCTGAGCAGTAGAGTTAGTAGTCTGTGCTGCTGTTGTACCTTTAGGTTGAAATCCATCCAGAGTGTTTGTTTCCAGAAGTACAAGAGGGCAGCATCATGCGCTAATACGGCCACTGCTATGGTCACATGTCTCCTCCATGGTGTCTTTAACATGGAGGCTCTTCTTCAGAGTAACATTAGAGGTACAATTACAGGTACTAATGGTAATATACCATAATATCTGAAGGGAAGGTCAACGCTATTAGTAGCGTAGAGTAAGTTTACCAATTGGTGTAGTGTCTGTTTCGACACATGAATAAAAATAGCTTTATTTCAGTGTTATAAAAGGATGTTAGTTGTACCCTGTCAAGCAATCAAATATTTAAATATAGATATTTGGAAATAGAGTTAAAATATATATATATATATATATATATATATATATATATATATGTATGTATACACACACACACTCACTCACTGGCCACTTTATTAAGTACACCTGACTAGTACTGGATTGGACCCCCTTTTACCTTCAGAACTACTTTAATTCTTCATGGCAAACTTTCAACAAGGTGTTGAAAACATTCCTCAGACTTTGGTCCATGTTGACAGGATAGCATCACGCAGTCGCTGCAGATTTGTCGGCTGCACATCAATGATGTGAATCTCTTGTTCCACCACATCCCAAAGGTGCTCTATTGGATTGAGATTTGGTGACTGTGGAGGCCACTGGAGTACAGTGAACTCATGTTCAAGAAACCACTTTGAGATGATTTGAGCTTTGTTACATGGTGCATTATCCTGCTGGAAGTAGCCATCAGAAGATGGTATACTGTGGTCATAAAGGGATGGACAGGGTCAGCAACAATACTCAGGTAGGCTGTCGCATTTAAACGATGCTCAGTTGGTACCACGGGGCCCAAAGTGTGCCAAGAAAATATCCTCCACACCATTACACCACCTCCAGCCTGAACCATTGACACAAGGCAGGATGGATCCATGCTTTCATGTTGTTTAAGCCAAATTCTGACCCTACCATCTGAATGTCGCAGCTGAAATTGAGACTCATCAGACCAGCAGTCTTCTATTGTCCAGTTTTGGTGAGCCTGTGCAAACTGTAGCCTCAGTTTCCTGTTCTTAGCCAACAGGAGTGGTACCCTGTATTCTGCTGCTGTAGCCCATCTAGGTCTTGTGCGTTCAGAGATGGTATTCTGCATATCTTGGTTGTAACAAGTGGATATTTGAGTTACTGTTGCCTTTCTGTCATCTCGAACCAGTCTGCCCATTCTCCTCCGACGTCTGACATCAGCAAGGCATTTTTGTACACACAACTGCCCCTCACTTGATATTTTCTCTTTTTCGGACCGTTCTCTGTAAACCCTAGAGATGGTTGTGCGTGAAAATCCCAGTATATCAGCAGTTTCTAAAATACTCAGACCAGCCCGCCTGGCACCACCATGCCACTTCCAAATGACTTAAACCCCCTTTCTTCCCCATTCTGAAGTTCGGTTTGAACAACAGCATGTTGTCTTGACCATGTCTACATGCCTAAATGCATTGGGTTGCTGCCATGTGATTGGCTGATTAACTATTTGTGTTAACAAGCAATTGAACAGGTGCACCTAATAAAGTGGCCAGTGAGTGTAAGTATAATTTTTTTTTCTCTTATTAATAGCACTGACTTCAAACATAGAAAGCCAAAGAAAACAAGTGACTGGTAAAGAAAAGTTCACCTGTAAAGGTGAAGACAAGTATGTAAGTGCACAGACAATATAAAGTGAGTAAAAGTAAGTAAAAGAAGAATATGTATTTAATCTACCCCTTTTTTAGATTATAGATACAGTATCTCACAAAAGTGAGTACAACCCTCACATTTTTGTAAATATTTGATTATATCTTTTCATGTGACAACACTGAAGAAATGACACTTTGCTACAATGTTAAGTAGTGAGAGTACAGCTTGTATAACAGTGTAAATTTGCTGTCCTCTCAAGATAACACAGCCATGTCTAAAACGCTGGCAAGAAAAGTGAGGACACTTCTAAAGGCTCGTGCAGTCCAAATGTCCAAATTGGGCCCAATTAGCCATTTTCCCTCCCTGGTGTCATGTGACTCGTTAGTGTAACAAGGTCTCAGGTGTGAATGGGGAGCAGGTGTGTTAAATTTGGTGTTATCGCTCTCAAACAGTTGGCTGAAGACAAGCAGACTAAGGACATGGATTACTGGAACCATGTCCTGTGGTCTGATGAAACCAAGATAAACTTATTTGGTTCAGATGGTGTCAAGCATGTGTGGCAGCAACCAGGTGAGGAGTACAAAGACAAGTGTGTCCTGCCTACAGTCAAACATGGTGGTGGGAGTGCCATAGTCTGGGGCTGCATGAGTGGTAGAGAGCTAGAGTTCATTGAGGGAACCAAGAATGCCAACATGTACTGTGACGTACTGAAGCAGAGCATGATCCCCTCCCTTCGGTATGACAACAACCTCAAACACACCTCCAAGACAACCACTGCCTTGCTAAAGAAGCTGAGGGTAAAGCTGATGGTCTGGCCAAGCATGTCTCCAGACCTAAACCCTATTAAGCATCTGTGAGGCATCCTCAAACAGAAGGGGGAGGAGCACAAGGTCTCTAATAAATAGAAAATAATGGTGGCCACTCAAAATATTGACACATTGGACATTTTCAAAGAGAGGTGTACTCACTTTTGTTGCCAACAGTTTAAACATTAATGGCTGTGTGATGTATTATTTTGAGGGGACAGCAAATTTACACTGTTATACAAGCTGTACCCTCACTACTTTACATTGTGGGAAAGTGTCATTTCTTCAGTATTGTCATATGAAAAGATATAATCAAAAATTTACAAAAATGTGACGGGTGTACTCACTTTTGTGAGATACTGTATCTATAATCTAAAAAAGGGGTAGATTAAATACACATTCTTCTTTATACTATATACTGTGTGTGTGTGTATATGTATGTGTGTGTATATATATATATATATATATATATTCAGCTTTGTATAACTAGGACAGATTCCTTATTGGGGAAAATTCATTCACACACTTGAACAGACATATCGGTAATTTATTGCATGGTTGAATTAGTTAAGTCAGAAATGCCAGTATGATTTTTCCTATTGGTAACTCTCCTTCAACAGATAGGATTTCATACCACTACTGGTATGAAATGCAATATGTTCTTTTACAATCCAGGAATGCTTTTAAAGCTTTTTTTTTTTTTCACTTTGATTGTTTGGAAATTGATCCACAAGACATGCTTTAGTATTTCCTGTTGAGGTCAGATTTGCTTCTTCCGAAAGACAATCATCAGGTCTGTTCCCACTTTGAAAGCATAATGTGCCTGTGTGCATGCACATCTGTGCATACATGCGGGTAGGTGTTTATTCCCGTGTGTTTGCAGGCGCGCACACGCACATGCACATGCACACGCACACACGCACACGCACACGCACACACTCACACACACACACACACACACAATAACTAATTTAGCAAGTGGTTCATGTTGAGGTCCCTTGGATGACACAGCGTCCCTTTGTGTGGGAGCCCAGGTATTAAATTCCATTTCTGAAAGCACCTGGATGTGCTCAGATCAGTCATGAAGTCACAATATTCTGAGCTGTCATAAGTCACTTTTAGTAAGTCATTAAAAAATGTTTATGCTTCCGTGATGCAGCAGATGCCTGGCTTTTATTATACCTATGAATGAGGCAAAATGTGAATGGCACTAAGGGAGCTGATACTGAAAAGGTCAGAGATAAGTCCTCATTTTGAGCATGCGCAGCCATCACAGGGTGTGTTACATACCTGCCCGCCCAGATCACAAGCATAATGTTGGCCCTGATTGGCTGGAGCCATGCACCTGTACTGTTGTTTTACTGTCCCTCCACTCCTTCCCCCTCACCGTCCAGGTCCAAAGATCGATGCACTGTTTGCTCAAGCCCTGAGCTGTTAGGCGCAGGGGTATCCCAGCGCTTCCTGCATGAACCTGAAACCTCTACTGTGGGCGCCTCTCTCACCACCACGCCACTTCACTTGTCGTCCATCCTGCCTGTCTTTCATGCAGCTGGAGGCCCCAGTCGAACCCCCATCTCTGCCTGGGACTCGGTTGGCACCTGGACGTCCAAACAGAGCACAGACGAGGGCCTGGATTTACTTTCTCTGAGGCGGAAGCAAAAGGAGGATTGAAACGTTTTTCCATCTCTTTTGTTTTTTTCTTTTTGACCCTGTGTTCCTGTGTCTATGTGTGTGCAGGATTTAAAGGACACAACAAATCCCTTTTTTGTTTGAGGTATGTGGCAGATTTTCATTTGTTTTCAGACACTGGGAAAATGGTGGATGTACAGCACTGTTGTGGAAAAGGATCACAAAGGCGCACACATTTTAAACCCTTTGTGATGTGAGAAAGATTTCAAATATATGACTAATATATTCAAAAAGTCCAAGCCTAGTAGCTCAGTCACTTGAGATTCACAATAACTCATTCAATTTCATAGTTGTGTGAGTGCGAGTAGAACAATAACAGTGAGTGAAACATGCTAAATCAGGCCTTTTGGTTTGGAGCCATCTTTGGTTTCTAAACTGTACACCAATACAAATAAGGATATGGCTGACACCACATGCAGTGGTGAGAAAATATGTCTCATTTATTACGGAGATGATTTATGATTTTCTTTTATGTGGAAGACTATGATACTATGTTTTGACTTCTGATGATTTTGCATACAGGTGAATGGGTGATTTTGTATCTTTGCCACTGTATATATTTAGGGCAAGGATCAGCCACTGATTTCTGATCTTCTTTTATTGTTATGGATATCACTGTGGACATTTCACAATCTTCCTGTTCCAATTTTCAGAAATGATCTGCTGTTTCCAAAAAAAACAGCACAAACATGGATCAAAAGTTTCTGTTTAGTATCTTGGAAGTCATGGCTGATTCTGAGCAAGTCAAATTTTCATGATCTTATCGCTATTTTAATCTTTGTGGCTGTGGATTATCTCCCATAGATCTCTCTGTGGTACAAAGGGTTGAGAAGGGAGTGGCTAGATGTCTTTACAGCTCTGCATCACAGATAAAGTATTGAGGATGTTGCCTGATATTACCTCAAAGGAAGTCTCTCGTCTGTCTGACGTTTAAATGTCATGTTACATCAACATGTTCATGGAAAGGCACAGAAATATGCTTTAAAATTTTCAATGTATTGCTGTAAGAGCAAACCAGGGTCTGTATTACAGAAAGTCTATTCTAATTGTTTATTGAGCATGATGATTTAAGTGAGGACCTGATTCAAAAAAGTCAAAATACTGGAGAGTTGTAGCTTACGTGTCATTTTCTAGACACAATTTGACTAAAAACAAGAGCTCTTTCTTATTATCAGCAAAATATCAAGCATCTCAGTATGTGAACTCTTGTGACCTTTTATTTGCTGGCAGTTGGCTGTGCAGTCAGTTATATTTACCTATGACAGAACAAGTGGATTGAGAGGACAAATCATTTTCTCATCGAGGCACAAAACTATCTTTACTTATCCCTCATTTGCATCTCTTCTTTGTGACTGTATTTCAGGAAATGTCCTCCTCTGCTAACACTTGGATACCTTGTGCTCAAACATGACCTTCCATAAATCAACTGCTTCCCCCTCCCTTCTGCCACAGTTTCCCCTTTCATTTGCTATCCAGGTTTAGTCCTACTACAAAGAAATGACTCTTTGCTTCACTAACTATGCGTCACTCTGTCATAAGTATACACATGCTTTTTCTCTAGGTGTGAAATATGGAGACACTGAGCTAAAGATGGGGTCGGTAGTGTCATACTTTGAACAGTTGTGTGGAAAGGAGGAAAAGAGAGGTGAGAACTGATGCATACAAACTGTAAATGTTAAGTAAACTTAAACTGAGTTTGTAACATACAGTGAGTGCACCTGTAGCACTAATATGTTTACATGCCGCATGTTGTACTTGACGATTAAAGTGACACTATTCTCCCAATGCTGATGCGAAGTCTTTAACCCTCTCTTGCTCTGAATCTTTTATTTTTTCACAGAGGAGGAGAGACACTTGCGTGCTAATGACAGACCTTTCAACCTGTCTTACCACTATACTGTAAGTCTATGTGTAATATTAACAAAAACATATCCAGATGAGATGGGATGGGGAGCGAGACCCTTTTAGAATTTAGTGTCCGACTGTTATGAAAACTGAACTTTCTTAAAGACAGGTTGTGTTCCATCATATTGCATTGTCACATTGGTCTGTCACTTGCCTCTGATTCAGAACAATGCCATCAAGACCTCCAAATACAACATTTTCACCTTCCTGCCACGTAACCTCTTTGAGCAGTTCCGGAGGCTCGCCAATGCCTACTTCCTCTTTCTCATGGTCCTTCAGGTACATGTTTTAATTTGTTTACCTCCTCCAGTGCTGTGATGTCAAAGTGTCTGGGGGCTTTACACATTTATGGTTTTCAACGACTAAGAAAGCAGTGGATAAGACACATGCCTTGGGTGTGGAAGATCCAGGTTCGATTCCCACGGCAACACATTCCCCAATGTGTCCCTAAACAAGACACTTAACCCCTAGTTGTTCCAGAGGCGTGCGCCCTTTGACACATACATGTGTAGCAATTGTAAGTTGCTTTGGATAAAAGGTTAGCTAAATGAGTAAATGTAAATTAACATATTTTAAATGTGTGTGTGTGTGTGTGTGTGTGTGTGTGTTCTGTTGACAGCTAATCCCACAAATCTCGTCTCTCTCCTGGTTCACCACGGCAGTCCCTCTGATTTTGGTGCTGTCTATAACAGCAGTGAAGGACGCCAGCGATGACATAGTAAGATGAAATTAAAATGATCTATTGGGACAAAAATGTAAAAACTGTGCTTTGTTAAATAACTAAAAGGAAATCCAACTCAATATTAAGACATAAAATAAGGAACTAAATTCAAACGTGTACGTTAATCAAAATATATCTAAGCAAACATTGCTTTCTCTTTACCCTTTATCATCTGAGTAGAACAGACACAAAAGCGACAATCAAGTGAATAACCGCATCGTGAACGTCCTCATCGATGGAGAGTGAGTCACTTGAGATACAAATGTCACTTTATCTGCTTGTAAATAACACATGATGTACAAAGACAGATGTAGAGCAGTTTTGATTTTTTTTTTTGTAAAGCATTCATTTCATGGTATGTTTTATGTTTATATTTTTCTGGTAGGCTGAGAAAGGAAAAATGGATGAATGTTCAAGTGGGAGACATAATCAAACTGGAGAATAATCAGTTTGTCACAGTAAGTATGGGGATGCTAAAATAAAGATTAAAATTATTTTTGCAATTGCCAGGGAATATTAACCGTATGCGAATTTTATAGCATATTGCTGTTTTATACACTGATTCTTTAAGTCGGCGACACTGACACTAAAGCCACATTGACACTGCAGCCCCTAATGCTCAATTCCGATTTATTGCCCAGATCTGCCACAGAGGATTTTCACGGGAGACCCTCCTAGGGTCACAATTCTCCCAATATCCTGTATTTCACCCGATTTATGACAAACGTTCACAAAAGTGTGTCCTATTCATTACTGTTTGTGGCACTGTACAGCACATATAAGCACCACAAAAAAAGCAGATAGCTCGCAACAAGGTGGATTTCAGGTGGAAGAAAGGGAATTTGTGAGCAGATGATAACAAGGATGGGGAGAAAGAGAGCCACATGTTTTATAATGGCTTTTGTGGATCTTTTTCGTTCACCTCGGCTCCAACTAGGGAAGAATTGTGACAACGGTCGCGGTCAGAGTGATAGTAAACTTTATGTCATCTCATTACCTTCTAAACTTTCAGTTGTCTGCTGTGTATCGTGTGCTTTCTTTTCGTTTTTAGGCAGACCTTCTGTTGCTGTCCAGCAGTGAGCCTCTCAATCTGGTGTACGTAGAAACAGCTGAACTGGATGGGTGAGTGTGCAGTACTGTGTGTGTGTGTGTGTGTGTGTGTGTGTGACAGCTGATGTCTCACACTGCCTTAGATTTCCCTCCAGTCGCATCCTTCTCATGTCCTCTTGGTCTCTCCCAGTGAAACCAATCTGAAGGTGAAACAAGCCCTGACTGTAACTGGAGAGATGGGAGACAGCATCGATGCTCTGGCTGGCTTCAATGGTGAGAAGATGAAAGAAGCAAAATTAAACAGATAGAAGTACCATTGTAGGGAATATATGGTGGGTTATTTTTCAGTCAGGATATTTGGATTTCTTTGTCACATCCCAACAGTCATGTCTACATAAATAACACAGAACATTTCAAAGTGACAAAATATATGAGAAGACTTGATAAGATATTAGTCAAGATAATGGGATTTCTCTGTACTTAGTCATTCAAGTAACAAGTAATAAGTAACTTGCCATTTTCAGCTTGTACGTTGTCAGCTCAGAGGTTGTTGTTTCACATAGCAACAGGGACTTTGAAAACGGTAACAAGCAGATAGCGGAAGGGGAAGGGAATGCCAAGGGAAGTTGGCTAATGGTATTCTTTATACCAGTAGCCTACTTCTGTGAGACAGACTACTAATTATCTGATAGGCAAACACTTAATAACTGTGCACACTCATTACTCAGAAGTATACTATGCATATGTGACTTGCGAATGTGGGCCACTTGGGGGGCCTCTTGCAGCCCTGTGATGAAAAACACCAGGTGTAGGATGTAAATAACCACATAATTCCTATTTTGGAGGTGGTGGGTAGGTTGAAAGGTTAGATGATTAGGTGACCTTCACGAGGAGAACAGAGTTCAATTAACTGTGTGAAAAAGCTAACATCAGTTTTTGTTTTTTGTAGTATTATTAGCGTTAGCTAGCTAGCGTTAGCAATAATTTCGGTGTTTTTTTGCATTTTGTTGCGTTTCATGTACCCTTAGCTAGTTAGCATTAGCGTTTCTTGTAGCATTAAATGTTTGCCATTCAACTTTCTGAAAGTCTGGACTTACCGGCCACCATGGTTTGGTGTAAATTATTTGTATGAGTTACACTACCTAGCTACAATCTTCTGGCAATTATTTGACATCATACATAGCATACATAGTCAGAATGTAACATGTTAACAGCTGAATTTTAAAACCAACCACAAACTTCCAGTTTTTTTGGACTCAGATGTCAAATATGGTCTAAAAGATCTATGAGAGGTCTAGAAATTTGAGTCTGAAAAAGTATGGACTTTCGAATGGCTTACAAACATTGCCATTAAATGTGATAGAATAGAGGCTAACACTGTGACATTTGAAGAATTATAGTAACGTTAGGCTATAACTGAGATGCTGAGAAATGTTTTTGACTGTCCTATACTCACCCCCCCCCCCCAAACTTATAAACTATTTTTGATGTGTTAATTTACACTAACATCTGTCTCACTCAGGTGAAGTGCGATGTGAGCCTCCCAACAACCGTCTAGACAAGTTCAAAGGAACCCTGACTTTGAACGGACAAACCTACTCTTTGGATAATGACAAGGTGCTGCTCAGAGGATGTACTCTAAGGAACACTGAGTGGTGCTTTGGTCTGGTCATCTTTGGAGGTAAACTCTCATCACCTGCTAGCTTGTAAGTTAGCTTGGGTCATAGGGTCTACCCTAATGCCTTTCCAAAACACGGACACACTGCAAGTTTGGGATGCACCACTCAAGTCTGCAGGGCCTCTCCAGAGGACGTTCATGCTTACTGTTTACACACAACAGACCAGTTCCAGTGATAAAAATGTATCTATTTTATTATTAGACAAGGCAGACACAAGTAATCAATAACAGTAAAATACAGCAGTGAATAATAATAAATAATTTTTACTAGTAGTGGGAGGTGAATTATTAACTCTACTATAGCTCCAAGCTTCTAATCTATGGCTGTTGTACATTGTATTAATTGTTAGCATTTGGTAAAGGACCAACCTACATTCACTTAACATTTTATGTTAACTTTGGACTTTGGACTGATAAGAAACCACTGGTCATATAAGTTCAATCCTGAATTCACCAGCCTATTCAACATTAAGTGAATGACTAAATGATTGAACCTAAAAGAAAAAATTGTAGAGCAACTAATGTAGGCCTATCACAGAGTTTAATAGCAAAAATTCAAATGACAGGTACGTTTTAAGAAATTATCTAAATCTGTCTGCATAAAGGAATAGGTAATAGGCATTCTCGCCGTCAGTAATAACAGTAAAACCCGGCAAGTGGATTGTTTTTATGTGAGGTTACAACCCCTTCACACACAGGCAATAAAAAAATTATTACTCATTACATTTACAAAAACTACATAAAGCCCCTTTAATAATAGATTAAGAGAATCTGACGCACATTTTATGTTAATACAGTCTCTGGAAATGCTAAAATCATGGCTCTTTCTGCATGATTGTCAGTCTACCTGAACAAGATATTGAACCTTTCCAGGTCCAGACACCAAGCTGATGCAGAACAGTGGAAAGACAACCTTCAAACGGACGAGCATTGATCACCTAATGAATGTCCTGGTGTTGTGTGTGAGTTTCATGTTCATGCACACATACATACATACGCTTAAGCGCACATGTACATTTTAGCTGTAAAATGTTTGGTCTTATACATTGAACTCATGTCAGAGTAATTTGTTAATTTAAACGCAACTCTTGGTATATAAACACACATGTGAATGAATCCTCAAATGGTTTGGCACATTAAGTAAAATATGTAATGTCATGATTTTTAAAGAAAATATTATATAAAGTAGTATTTGTACCGCTGTAGTGTTCTCTGTTTTGAAGTAAAAGTAATAATAAAAAGAATAAAGTTACAATGGCTAAAAATGCATTGCTCTGATGGGGGGGGTGAAATATGATTTCAGGGTTTTGCATTGCTTGATTCTGCACATTACTCGTTACTCAGCACTTCTGTTGTCTACTTGTTTATTAATACTTTGACGTTTTTCCAGTTACAAGATCTATTAGTAAAACTACTGGAAGGATTTTCTTTTTATAATTGTTCCTGATACAGTACAAGTTAATAAAATCCACTGATTACTTAATGTTCCCGCCTGCATTATATTTAATTATATATATATTTATATTTATTGAAATGTGTCATATCTTTAATCTATCAGATCTTTGGTTTCCTGGCATCTATGTGCTCTGTTCTGGCCATTGGCAATGCAATCTGGGAGGTGAAAGAGGGCTCAGTGTTCACAGCCTTCCTCCCCCGTGACTCTGGGGTTGGTGCTGCTCTTTCATCCTTCCTCTCCTTCTGGTCTTACGTCATCATCCTCAACACGGTGGTGCCCATTTCTCTCTACGTCAGGTACATTCTAGCACCGAAAGATAATGGAATCAGAAAGTAACAGAAGTTTTTGGGAGTCAAGCTCCGAGGCAAAGTTGTTTTTTTATCTTTGTGTGCTTATTCCTATGTGTGTGGATGTCAGTGTGGAGATCATCCGCCTGGGGAACAGCTTCTACATAGACTGGGACAGGAAGATGTATTACCCCAAGAATGACACCCCTGCCCAGGCGAGGACCACCACGCTCAACGAGGAGCTGGGCCAGATCAAATACATCTTCAGCGACAAGACCGGCACCCTGACTCAGAACATCATGACATTTAACAAGTCCTCCATCAATGGGAAAGCTTATGGTGAGCAGCTCTGCTTATATAAATATGTACAGAGTTGAATGGACACACCAGCTTGGGCATTCATGGCCATCAAGCATGAATGATTGATTTTGGAGTTCTCTGTTATTCAGGGGAGCTGTTTGACTTTGCTGGACAGAGGGTGGAAATAACAGAGGTGAGAGGAGAACACTGATACACAAATGTAGCCTATATTTTTAGGAATGTTCTATAATGTGTTAATGTTTATTTTTTTTGCTTTTGTCTGCTTCTTTTTCTCTGCAGAAGACAGACAGAGTGGACTTCTCCTGGAACCCGCTGGCTGATCCGAAGTTCATCTTTCATGACCACAGTCTGGTGGAGACGGTGAGAGAGGGAAACCCGAAGGCTCAGGCCTTCTTCCGCCTGCTGGCTCTGTGCCACACCGTCATGCCTGAGGAAAAGAAAGAGGGTGAGCGTCCTCTAATGGATGTCTTTATTACTACATGACAAGTGGCTGCAAAGGTTGAAAAGAGGAGAATTACGTTGCATATATTTTGTCTCTGGTGAGTAAACCCTAATAGAGCTCAGTCCTTAATAATACAGATTTGTCTTTACTAAAATATCTTTATAATAATAATTATCCTATAATATTAATATCTAATATCATCTTCTTTTCATATTAACCATTTAGCAACTCCAGGATAAGATTACATTCCTAAATAATTGTATATAATAAAAGTATTTAAGCCTGCATGTGTAAGATTTTAAAAAGTCTGTATTTGATTACCAGTGGTAGTATTAAAAAAAGGACCTGGTGGCAGGCAGCAATGCATCCCACTGCACACATTTTCACATGTTCACTTTTTATTTTTCTTCCTTTCCTCTCTTGTCATCTTTTTGTCCTGGTAGGGGAGCTGTACTATCAGGCTCAGTCTCCCGATGAGGGCGCTCTGGTGACCGCAGCAAGAAACTTCGGGTTTGTGTTCCGCTCACGCACTCCAGAGACCATCACAGTCGTGGAGATGGGCAGACAAGTCACCTACGAACTTCTGGCAGTTCTTGACTTTAATAATGTGCGCAAGAGAATGTCCGTCATAGGTGAGAAAAAGTTGTGGCACAATGTTGGGTTTTAACTGAGGTTTTTGGTCATTAGCAACCTTGTAAATTTCTGAAATTACAAAATTCACATTATCCTTATACCTTTTCATGTGTTTTTTAAACCCATCCAATCTGTCATGTCATTTAAAATATACCTTGTGACAAGTTTATGTGTCAAACCTCTTGACTATGTCCTCACTAAGCGACATCAACCATGATTTCCAGTGCGTAGCCCCGAAGGTAAATTGATTCTATACTGCAAAGGAGCAGACACCATCATCTTTGAAAGACTGCACCCGTCCTGTAAAAAACTGATGGAAGTTACAACTGGACACCTCAATGTGAGTGATGCGTCAGATTTTGTGGTGTGTCTGCCAATAAATAAAACTACATAAATACATTATATAATTGTCAGGAGTTTTGAACTGCTCTGAACTGTCCAACTAAAATAGGAGTATGCAGGCGAAGGTCTCCGTACGCTGGCTCTGGCCTACAAGGACTTGGATGAGGGCTATATGAAGGAGTGGCAACAGCGTCACCATGAGGCCAGCACTGCCATGGAAGGACGAGAGGAGAGACTTGATGAACTTTATGAAGAGATAGAGAAAGACCTGCAGGTTAGTCCACCTGCTGAATACTTTGACACATTGCTAGATAATTTGATTGACTCAACAATTGGTGGGTTAACCTCTTGGTTGGTGTATCTGGAGAAGATTTTAATATACTTTGAATTCTGTTCGATAACACACTGAATTGAAATACTGATGAGACACCAAGAAATGATGAAACACTGCCTCAGACTAACAAAAAGATCTGACATTCAGACTGAAGTTCCAGTAAAACCAGCATTGCTTTATCACCATCTGTTGTTTTTCAATTGATTATTATCCTGCCAGAGTAACCTGAGAATAGCTTTAAACATTGTTGCTTATAGTATTTGAAAATGTTTTGGGGGAAATGTCGAGATGCTTTTTATTTATTACAGAATGATACATAAAATCATTTTAACATTACCACCCTGTACTCTGTGGTTTGTAGCTGTTGGGAGCGACAGCTGTGGAGGACAAGCTGCAGGACGGTGTGCCACAGACCATAGAGCAACTGGCTAAAGCTGACATCAAAATCTGGGTGTTGACTGGGGATAAACAGGGTTAGTGTCGCGTATTGTATATTCCCACTCAAATCACACATTTCAAGATGGCTGAAGGTAATACAGTAGTATAATGTGAAATTAATTTTCATTTCCTCTCACTGTTAACCTCAATGTGTCAGGAATCCCTGGATGTGGAGTCTCCATGGGTTCACATGACACATCTAAACACCCTGTGCCATCTGTAAATTGTCACAGCCTGGTTTAAATGAGGACAAAGAGGAGAGGACAACACATGACTTTTAACAAAAGATTTATTTAAGTATAAATGTTAATAAGGAACATCATTAGTGTGTTGAGTGTCTGCATGTATACAGTGAAGTGTAGTGAACAAGGAAATCCTTACCCAAACAATGAACCATCCGCCCAGATAGAGAGAGTGTGAGTGACTGAATCCACCATCTTATATAGGATTGTATAGGGAGCAGCAGGCACAGGTGATAATCAGTGATACAGTGCTTCACTCCTAAAAAAGGAAGGACAGCCCAAACAGGGAGTCAAGAGAACAAAATGAACAAGTAAATGTTTGGCGTGTTTGACAGATGAATTGCATCACAGTAATTCTAAATGTCGGTTGTTGTTTTTAAACAGAGACAGCGGAAAATATCGGCTATTCCTGCAACATGCTGAGAGAGGAGATGAAGGAGATCTTCGTTGTGGCAGCCAATACAGCTGAAGGAGTCAAGGAGGAGCTACAGTAAGTCAGCCAGAAAACAAATAACTGCAAGACATGAGGTATCTGCTGACCAGAGGCTGTTTCAGTATGTGAATTTCAACATAACTAGTACAAAAAATACCAATAATATACAATTCTGCAAGTTGCCTAACTATTTGTTCACCGGAGGCTCAGCAATGTGAGCACAGCTAAATGTATTGGATGATAACAGAAACGATTAGTGAGCTGGACTGAATATTATAAATGACATTTGTGCCACCAAGCGGCAACCTCCGGCTCTCGCACAGTGACTACGTCCACTTCTTTTATACAGTCTATGGTTGCCACACTTTATAACAGTTAGATCGCAGTATGTAACAATACTATAGCAAATGGGTCTTCTACTGTGGTGTTGTCCTGGACCATGTTGCGTTATTGTATATTATTATATATTAATAGCTGTATAAGCGGAGTATCCGTAAAATGACAATAAATTTATACTGAATGTTACAAAGCAGAGGTGGGGGACTCGAGTCGCCTGACTTGACTCGAGTAGACTGAGTTGCAAATTTGAAGACTTGAGACTTGCTTGACTAAAACTGAAAAGACTCGACTTCATTTTGACTTGGTATTCATGACTTGGACTTGACTTAGAAGAAAAAAAAAAGACCGTTAACGTTTCGTGTACAACACAGACATTCAAGGATTATGTTGTTGATGACGGTAGGAAGAAAAGAACAACGGTGCGCAAGGTCTGCAGCTCAAAAATGAGTGAAACGACCACCACAACATCCAACTTCATCCGTCACAACAGAACCCATAAAGAAAGGTACATTACATGACTGCGGCTTTTTAGCTAACGTTAATTTATTGGCTGGTTGAACGCATAGAAAGCTACGTTAGCGTAAAGTTTAAGCTACATGCAGTTGTTTGGCTGCAGTTTGCTGCTGTTGTAACTTTATGTGAAAACCTCTTAACATTCCTGGTGGGAACAGGTCCTGATGACAGCTTTTGTAATATGCCCACAACTTCCATGTTAAGTTCATACTCATATGATACACCATTCACAAGTCCTCGTGATTCGACCCAATAGGAGCTCGCATGTCCCGTCCACGGTCTACAATAGAGAGCCCGCGCTGTAAGGAAGGGCCAGCCCCTATTATTTCGTGGGTATGCTGAGCCAATTGCAACCAATTGTGCCGATGACTTGCACTTTGTGTAGCCAATAAATAATAATAATAAATAATAATAAAATTCTGAAAATAACGATATCCAGCTTTAAGTAGGAATTCATGATACCAGCAAGAAAACACATCTGCGTCAAGCTACGGCGTGATGCAGCAGTAGCCCCTTGCCGTCAAGGGGCGGTGATGTTTTGGAAAAAAATAGGCCAAGACTTACCCTTAGAAAAACCGGTGTAAAATATTAGTTTTTCATGGTAATTGGTATAAAATTTAAAATTGGACTAGGTAAGGCTTTGTGCTCTGGCCCCCACAGCTAATAAATCCCAGCTGTAGTTTTTTCAAGGGGAAACAAAAAATATATTACTTTTAGTGTTTAAACTTAGGTTACCATTATTGACACGTGTTTCTATTATTTTTCTTCCCCATTTCAATTATCAGTGAAGACAATAGTAGACTAAATAATAGAAAACCTTTGTATACTTCAATATAGATAGAACAGAAACTCTCACCACATGTTCAAAAATGATCACACAGATGAATTGCCACCTCTCTTAAACTGTTTAAACAAACTGTATTCCAAAGAATTGCATATGACTGGACTTGTGACTTGCTTGACTTTAATCACAGTAAGACTTGAAGGTTAAGACAAGTCAATTGATCTTTAAAAATGTATTTATATATATATATATATATATATATATATATATCCAACATAATTTGGCATATTAAAATACACAGCACAGAGCAGACTCATGTTTACCAGCTTTTATACTGAAAGGAAATTTAAATGATGATGAGACTCTACAAAATGCCACTGAGGAGGCATTGTGTTTACTGTCACCATCCATGAAGAAGAGGAGTGGCTCATTAAAGTTTATCATTAAGCTCATAAAACTGTTATCGGCATGTTGTAAGCCCTACTGGTATCAGGGTTTTTTTGTTGTTGTTTCCAGGTCTTGTGGCAGGTAATGAGTTTATGTTAAAGCATTTGTTTCCATCCAAACACTCTTCTTTTTTTATTTCAGAGACTTTTATGAATTCCACCCAAACATCCCCATGTCCCTGTGTTTTCAGGAATGCAAGAAGAAAAATGTGTCCAGAAGCTGCAGAAAAGCCATCTGTGATAACGGCCCGTGCAGGCCTATTTTGGCTTCAGAAGACACAGTCCGTGCAGGATGAGAAGGTGGATGGAGAATATGGCCTAGTTATAAATGGACACAGTCTGGTAAGAAGGTTTTTTCAGGTGCATTGCTATTTCCAGTAGAATCAGAATCAGAAGGAGCTTTATTGCCAAGTAGTGTTTTACACATACGAGGAATTAGCTGTGGTGATAAGGTGCTACACGTAGACAAACTAACTGTGGTGTAGCAGTGATCCAAAGCGTTCCCCTCTCTGGTTGGAGACTTTATATACTGTCTGTATATGTGGAGTTCTTGGCTGAGATTTCCCCCGTTAAAGTCACCAAGAACAATAACAAGGGAGTCCAGGTTTGTCTGCTCCACACACAGTATCCGGTCGGCCAGCGTGCAATAGCTGCTGAATCAACAAGAAATTGAACTGAACTGAATTGAATTTATTGAAGGATAGCCCCTTGAGATGCAGCATCTCATTTTCAAGGGGGTCCTGTAACAAATACATAATGAACAAATACAAAACAAAATGTTGTCTCCATATGACGCTGATCTAGGAAAAAGTTCTGGCTAGGCCCAAAAAGTTAATCCTTTCATCTGAAAGGTCACCACAGCTACAAAGTACCACATTGATATTTTACAGGCTGATTCTGGTCATTTCAGACTCAGTAAATGTAACTACATTTAGACTTTCTTTATAGTGTATGGTTAAACTTGCGGGATACTTGAGGGATACTTGACTCACAACTTCAGTATGATCCTGTAATCCCTTTCACTCTCAGGCCTTTGCACTGGAGAAGAACTTGCAGCTGGAGCTGCTGAGGACAGCGTGTATGTGTCAGACAGTGATTTGCTGCAGGGTCACCCCTCTGCAGAAGGCCCAGGTGGTTCAGCTAGTCAAGAAATACAAGCAGGCGGTCACTCTGGCCATTGGGGATGGGGCCAATGATGTCAGCATGATCAAGGGTGAGCTCATTCAACTCAGACACTCTTACACGAACCACAGAGTTGTATTTGTAGTTAAACCAAGCAGCTGGAAAATGTTTCTCACTGTGTTTCTTTCTTTTGTGTCTGTCTTTCAGCTGCTCATATCGGTGTAGGTATCAGCGGTCAGGAGGGCATGCAGGCAGTTCTCTCAAGCGACTACTCCTTCGCCCAGTTCCGTTACCTTCAGCGCCTCCTGCTGGTGCACGGTCGCTGGTCCTACCTGCGCATGTGCAAGTTCCTACAATATTTCTTTTACAAGAACTTCACCTTCACCTTTGTGCATTTTTGGTATGCGTTCTTCTGCGGCTTCTCTGCACAGGTGAGGGACATGTACTGGGATAATGTAACATAACTGAACAGGTTACATGCAATGTGAAAAAAATAATGAATCTAGTTAGGCATATAAGTAACTCTATAACTCTAAGAATAGTGCATATTGACTTGTTGACTATATGCTTCGATTATAATGTTATGCTATTATGTTAAATGATGTGGAGAAGTGATGTGAATAACAAGTAGATCAAGGTGCACTTAGAAAATTCTAGAGGTATACAGGTATTGCAGTGTTCAGGAGATGCTCAGTGTAACAAGAAGATCAAACAATACAATGTAACCACAAGACCACAAATTACAGTCAACAAAAATTGCCATAGAGTTGAAACAAGACCTCTCACGGACACAGTTCCAACAAGAACTGAATATTGTAGTCTTCGCAAAAATATTTATTGCTAACCTAAGTGTTCAACATTATTAATACTGTATTTACATCTTTAATGTCGTCTTTGTGGTTCTTGTTCATAGACTGTGTATGACGAGTGGTTCATCACCTTGTACAACCTGGTTTACACAGCTCTTCCAGTCCTCGGCATGAGCCTCTTTGACCAGGTATGCGCTAGGGAGAAAGTTATTCATACGTTTAAAACGGCTCGGATATTTTGTTTAATATCATATCATTTATCAGTAGTTCACACTCTTGTATATGGATCCTCTAGGTTTTCTCTGCTTTATCTATACTCTTCTGTTTCTGTAGGACGTGAATGACCGCTGGAGTTTCCAGTATCCTCAGCTCTACACCCCAGGCCAGCTGAACCTGTACTTCAATAAGAAAGCCTTTGTGCGCTGTCTGATGCACAGCTGCTACAGCTCCCTTATCCTCTTCTTCATCCCATGGGCCGCCATGCAAGATACAGTTCGAGACGATGGCAAAGACATCGCCGACTATCAGTCTTTTGCTTTATTGGCACAGACCTGCCTTCTGGTTGTGATGAACATACAGGTGAGGAATACAGTGCAGGATTTTTTGCATCAGTGTGATGAAGAACCTTTATTTTGTATACACTAGATTAGCCAAAACAGACATTCTCATTTTCTTTCATTTTATCTATAAATGTCTATCAAATCGCCATATATGAAACTGCAATAGAATTACATGTAACATGATATATTTATTGTATATTTATATTTGAATTTATTTTGTTAATTCAACCCTAAATTACATCTTTCAGTTATGTCTGGACACCTATTACTGGACAGCAGTGAACCAGTTTTTCGTTTGGGGCAGCCTGGCGGCTTACTTTGCCATCACGTTCACCATGTACAGCAACGGCATGTTTCTCATCTTCACCTCCTCTTTCCCCTTCATCGGTGAGTATGTTAGATTCAGCTAATTCATGGAGGCAGAAAGCTGGCAGGTGCCCACATATTAAAGGTTTTGTCCTCCAAAATCTGACACATGTATGAATTTCAATCCTTGGTTTGTGCATTGAATTTTAACCCTTTTAAATATGTGCAAATTCCCACTACAACCCATACACAATATTGTAGGATTGTGTAACGATAAACTCTTTCACTATGTGATTCTCCAGGCACCGCAAGAAACTCTCTCAGCCAGCCTAACGTGTGGCTGACCATATTCCTGACTACCCTCCTCTGTATTCTGCCTGTAGTGGCCTTTCGCTTCATTCTCATTCAGCTTCGGCCCACTATAAACGACAAGGTGAGATATCAGATGACACAGACTAATAAAGCATACCGTCTTTTATGCACCCTGTTTTTACCTCTATAAATAAACTGATTTGTTCTCTCTGACTGATAAAAATAAAACATACATATATGTCATTTAAACTCTGCCGTTCTACATTATCCAGTTACAATTTAGCTTTCTGATATGTAAAATACATTAGGATGTGCAGATACAGTACAGATATCTATAGCGTTCATCTTTGCTTAGTTTACTCAAACTAAAATATGTATGAAATATCTTGACATTGGAATTATATATTTCTATATGCGAAGTTAGTAGTATTTTGTTTACACAAAATCAACTATTACTGAGTTATGATAAAAGATATTTGGGCACAGACAACAATTTAGATAAATATTTTTAAGTTAGACACTTTGGTCACATCTAAGATTGTCACAGACAGATTTGAACTTAACAAACATTTTTTAAAGTTTTAAAGTTGAATTTTTTGTTAGCAATTCAAAACGGTGAAAAGACATTTATAAAATCAAAAATCATTCTCAAAAATGCTGATATGATTTAGTCTCCTTGCTCTACAGTTTTTCTCTTTGCTACTGTCCCTGTGTTCTTCTGTTTGGTATTCTCTTTTTCTTTTCTGCTCCAAGATTTACTTCTACTGATAGAGTTAGCATGGTAGACATGGTAGAGTTAGCTTAGTTAGTCAAATTAGATTACTATTTGAAATAATCATAGTATCTTGAGTTATTAATAATAACATAAAGTTCCCCCTTTCTGGTTTGTATATCCCTGCCTCTTCTTAAATTTTTTTTTATCCCTGGTGGCGACAAAATTCCCCACCCTCAGAGTGATCAATGCTACTTCACTAGTGATGCAAGGGATCACATATCTCACGGTTCGGATCGATCCGTGGTTTTATTTTAGAACGTGCTACTTCGGCTCTGATCTAGCTGCTTTTCTTTGTCTGGCCCTCCGTGGCAAATCTGATTGGTTACAAGTTGCAAATAATAGCAAAAAAAAATCTCCCCATCTACTTTTTTCACAAATTGCACCCTGTGTATATTATATATTTAATTATCTTAAATGTTCTATGTGTGTAGCTTGAAGTGACTACAATCGTTTTGTTGCACCTTGTGTTGTATAATGATAAATAAACTACCTTGATAATTAAGTTGTGTAGATAGTATCAATAGAATACAAGCCACGCAAGTGTGTGAAATATGTTAGAATCTATCTTTATAAATTAAGCATTAATAAATTACAGAGATAGGTGGACCCTGGAGAAGCATGTGAAGTACCTTTTTAGTCTTCTTAAATCTTTATTGCAAAAAGAGAAATAAAGTGTACATGGGAAATTAAGAGGTATACATAACTTTGATTTGAGCAAAATCACAGATTGCATAGACATATTTTGCAAACTTGTAATTTCTAATATGGTTATAACGGTTAGTTTGCTGTCCATGTAGAGTGAACTAGATGTTTGTGTTGTTTATATGCTCTGATAATGCTAATCCATCTTTGTAGTAGCAGCCATGTTGATTTCACATTCCAACTTAAGAGCACATGAACACACACTGAAGTCGGAAGAACAACTTCACAACTTGGGAAAGGGAGCATCCGAGGAGCATGTGAATGCACCATGAGCCGCTGGTTGCAATTCGCAATCTTCACGATTAGATGACACTAAAACTTACACACTGAACCTTTAAGAAGTCTACATCAAAGACTTGTCCCCTCTCTCCCAATTCTAGGTGAGACATAAGGTGCAGAAGGAGGCACTACCAGCTCCTGCTCCCCGCCGCCCACCTACCAGGCGTATCAGCACCCGTCGATCTGGCTACGCCTTCTCCCACGCCCAGGGCTACGGTGATCTGGTGACATCTCGGAGGTTCCTGCTGAAACTACCCCTGAGGAGTCGACCGGCCCTGTTTTCCCAAACAGACTCTCCTCTGGCTCAGAATCAGCCACAGTTTTACCGTACTATCGCCGAGGAGCAGGAGGAGTCAAAGAGCTCTTAGACAGGAGGTATGCATGAGAGCAGCATGTTAAGTTTTTATTCTGGAGCCTAGCTCACACTCATGAGAGGATGCACAGGGTAAAGTTCACTACTTGGAGCGTTTCCAGGTCAACCCTTTACACTTTTTCCAAATAATGTATACTGATATCACTGTGAAAATGTTGAACTTGGCAGCACATACAACCTTAAGGGACTGCACTGGTGCTTTTGCATTATTAGCTTAATACAACTGCCATAAATGTTTTCTGCTTTACTGAAGCATACCAGAAGATTTTAAATACATTTTCTACCTTCAGCATACAGAGGATATTGGTTTCAAGTAATTTCATTACAAATACATCAACTTGTGGAGAAATGCTTTAGGTAATCAATCGTAGCAAACATTCAAATGGAGAGTAAGTGATCCAATACACTTTTTGTTAAATTCACTGAATATTTCCTCATGGTTTGCTAGCTCTCTCTTTTGTGTGTGCTCTAAAAAGAAATCTGGTTTTCCCACATAACCCTGCCTCTGTAAATGTAACAAAGAAAGTGGTCTTTAACCTTGGGGAGGGGCGCAGTGGGACAATCTATTCACCGGCACATTTGAACATGCTGGACCGTAGGCACAGTGAAGAGGGAGAGATGGCAGAGAAACAGCCAAAGACGAAAAGGTCTGAAGAGTATAAAAAGAGAAGAAAGATGAAAGTTATATGAAAAGGTTAGGGTGAAGGCAATTCAGAGATTTGAAATTTGGGGAGGCAGAGCTTCTGAGGGAGCACTGAAGGGAGGGGTGTATTTGTTTGGCAGTTGAATTACATACTTTCCCTTTAATTGCATTAAGTTTTGTTCACTGTGGTATTTCACAACATTTCACAAATTGTTTGATGAATAGACTTCTGCAGGATAATTTCAAGTGGTAGCTGGTTTTTACACTGTAAACACACAGTACAACAGTTGACTCTCAAATTTCAGAAGTCCACACTATAAAGAAGAGTTTTTAGAACAGTCCCTACTCACAGCTGCAATTTCCCATTTGACAAAAAAAAGTGTACATCATTTCATACTGTAAGGAAATGAACTAAAAGTATCCTGCAGCCTGGAAGGTAGAACATAAGTAAAAGCTTATGGTAAGCTTTAGAAATGGTCAGACTATATGCAGTTTGTACTGAAACACGCAAAACCAGAAACTGCGATATTAACTTTGTGTCATGCACACCAAATATTTACAGTATTTGTTGTGATCTGTAGAGATTTTTTTGTAAGTTAAGTAAAAAGAAAACAGTAAAGGTTGCCATTAGCTTATCTGGGGAAACTGGATTACCACACTGCCTGCAACATGACGTTGCATTTTATAACTTTATTTTTTCTCAAGTGAATAGTCAATCCTCATGGTGACATTTTGAGAAAGGATAAAACAGTGATTTCAGTTGAAATCTATGATGAATCTCTTTTTACTCTGTTGTTTACATAATTATTTACACAAAGATTTTTAAGATTTTTTTTTTGTTCTGCTCGGTGTTAATAATCTGTTTGTTTATGAAAAGATGTATAATTTGTTCAGTCTGTACCACTTAATTACAGTATTTCAAAGTACAGCCAGGGGTTAGTGTTGTCTTTGTAGCTGTGTTTTAAATAAAGATCTGGTACTGGTTTAAGAGTCATTCGTGGGACAGTACAGCGACCAGCAGACAGCACCTAATACTCATAAAATCCCTCTTTTTAGCCCTTCTACACATTTCGCCACTTTCATTTTATTATTTCGGGTTCCTCCGACTCACCTGAGTGAGAAGATTTTTGTTGGCCGATAGACATTTTGATGTCGGGCGTTCAAGTTTCTACATGAGAGATCATCTGTGAATAAAACAAATAAGTTGATTGACTTGTGTTGCCATTTTTTTTAAATAAATAGTTTCACCTTCAAGGTAAACGAAAAAAACAGGAGTGGTGTAAATATTTTATATATTCATACCCAAGTTCTGCTTTTTCATGCATGTAATGAATTATTTTGTTGTATCAAAGGTCGTCATACAGTTGGAAGCTCCACTGGTAAAATCTTAAACAGGATAAATCAACACAGCAAAGCAAAGAATGGAGATACATGTCTTGCCTTTTTAATTTGACTATAAGAGATTAGTAGGAACTCTATGATGCTTTTTGAAAAACAAAGCAGTTCAAATTATGTAGATATTGTAGATTAACTAATAGAAACATGCATACAGTACAAATCTATATACAAACACACTGTATGACAGAAACTTCAGAATCTCTATGAAGGAAAAAATGTGTGATTATTGTAAATATTTTATGACCTGACCTCTTTTAGGAAGCCTCAACCTAAACTTCCAGATTTCTTTGCATTATGCATGCAGCTACATGTGCTTTTACTCTTAGCATGGCACGGTGCCAGAAAGGCTTTAAGCTTGCTTTTCTGATCCACAAGAAATAGAGATATGGCTTGTTAAATTGTGTCATAAGGACCATGAGAAGTCATAGGCTGTATTCGGAACCGCCTACTACTGGCAACCGCCAGTATGTACTAAATACAGGGGCGGACTGGGACAAAAATTCAGCCCTGGCACTGTAGCCCCGCCAGCCCACCTTACCACGTATCCGCACACGAACACACATTCACTACTTAGGCTACATTTGTTTACAGATGGTGAAATAATATAAGCAGTAGGCCTACTGTATGTAACAGCAAGTGCGTCACTGTGTTGAAAAGAGCTGGTGACATAAGGTCTGAAAATAGGGGTGTGATGAAAGACTTTGGTCATGAGAACAAGACGAGAAGATATAAATGTCTTTATTTATATGAATGGCAGCACAAAATTCAGCAGGTGACAATTCATTCTTGGACACTGCACATTTGTTTCTTCTTTGCATTGCATGTTTTCTTATTGTGCAAATAAACAAAGCATTTTCATTTGTGATTTAACATTTCTTGTTCCAAGCTATTTTTCAGAACATATTTTAACCAATTTCGCTTCTACGTGTGTTCAAAAGTGATGGGAACATGTCCCCGGGGACACGTCCCCAGCGACCATAGTGTAAATGACACCAATGGTAACAAATTTGGAACATTTTATGTATGTGAATGACACACAATGCTCAATAGTTTTTTAAGAGCACACATCAAATTTGCACATGCAGTAAAAACAATAGCTGTCCATCTGAGTATGTTGTAGAGTCTGTGCTCTCTGTGTGTTTGTCTGCTGTTACTGTCTTTCTCTACTGCAGAGTCAACTGCAACCCGAACATTTTTGTGTAACTGTTTTCTTCACACTCCCTGTCTCTGCTGGGCCTACAGTAGCATCCTTCCTCCCAGCACTAGCCTACAAGAAGACCAGGGTTCTCTGGCTGTACAGATTCCAGCAACATCCATGAACACGGTAGCCTACAGAACATTGCAGTAAAATGTTTTCTCACACACTGCTCTCAACATTGGAATACACATGAATAAAAATATTACTCACTAGCCTACTTAATTCTGCTCTCCTTGCCTTCACTTCTAATATTTCCACACATGCACGGAACATACACCTCTGCTGCAAACACAGCGGCTTGCGCTGCCTCTTTCATTTTCTCTTTCCCTGTATTTGTCGGCCCTCTTGACTTTCTCCATCAGCAGTGGGCTGTTTTATGAAGTGGCCGAAAATACACAGCACTCGCGATTTTCACCCGCGGGTGCGCAGAGGAGGCTTGTTAATGAGGAAGCCAATCGAAACCGAAACCAACATTGTACCCAGTTGCACCTGCACCAAAGTGTTCACTGTTGCTTTACCTGGTCCATGCTTGTCAAACATCCACCTTCTGAGTCTTATAACGTAATGGATGATCATTTCGCTCAGTGTTTATCTGCAAAATGCTTAAATGGGTCGCTAAATATTCGAGAACAAGACTGCAGCCGATCTGTAGCAGATGTTTGCTTCGGTATATTGGTGCATAAATAAAAATTATATAAAATAAAAGCAAATAAAAAGCAAGTAGCCTACAAAAACCACAACTGTAACATTACACTAACAATGTAATGTCTATTTAGAATAATGATAATAATAAAGCGACGACAGTCCCCTTTCATACCGCTACTGTTGTTTATTTTTTTATCATAAGTTAGTGCTTCTACCTTCCACAAGCCTGTCCTTCACGAGACAGATGTCTCTTGATGAAAGTTAAAACGTTACAACATTACTCAGAATGTGCGAACATTTAAAATGTCTCACAGCTGCGGGTCTTTCCTCTCACGTTGTTGCTGGACTCGTCTGCTGTGTCGGCTGCAGACGAGAAAATGTTCGAGCACATTCTCGATTCGCCAACAATTTCCTTAAAACTGCCGATATTTCAAATCTACACAGTTGATTTCTCGCCTCCAAACTTGTTTTTAGTGGATTTATTGATGAAACAGCATTTGAAAATTGTAAAACAACTTCTGTTGTTGTCCTCTACACAACACACTGTTTGTTGTTACAGTTCTAGCGCTTTGCATTATGGGCCACAGTACGCGGGATAGACTGGTTCGAGGCATACTGCAGATTTTTCCCGAATCAGTACGCCATCCGGGTATTTTTGGCATACTGCAGATTTTGCTTTTGTTTGCATACTGCATACTACATGCTACATTTGGGCCAAAACAGTACGTACTACTAGTACAGTAGGCAGTTTCGAATAGATTTTGCAATTCAGATATCCATATATACTGGCCATGATGTTCCAATTAGAAAAAATTGAAATTCAGTGTATATAGCTTCCTTCTGCTCCAGTTTAACCCTCGCTTGAAGATACACCCCTCAAGGCAGCCAGTCAGCAGGCTCCACAGTCTCCAGTGAAGGTCACTGAATGATCCCACAGTATTGAACTACAATGAGGCCTGGTATGCTTTATAAATAGCCAGCCTGTGTGGCACACCCAAACGTCAACCACATGATAATTAATTTTGAAGATTGTATTTCTGATTAACCAGAAAATTGCCTATAACTCTCATTACACCTTTTAACATTTTCCACAACCTTACACATTTTATTGAAAAATAATACCAGTGAGAGCAGTGACAAAAAATAAGCCAGTTAAATCCTTTATGCTATTAATAGACACTGACATTTATTGAGCCAAAAATAAAAGCAGTTTGACTTCACACAGAATTTGGAATCAGTCAGGGACAGAAAAAGAGAAGAAAATGAATGAAAGTCAAAGCTCAGTGAGCACTTAGCAGTTAGAGACAAATGTTGTGGCCAAGGGACAGTAAAGTACAAATAAACACACAGGTATACATGCATACACTCTGATATCATACAATCTCCCTGGGTCAAAGTTCAAATGGAAAGGTGCATCCTGGTCTGACTGGTCAGCTTCTGCAAGAGGAGACAGCAGACTCAACTTACAGAGAATTTCGCACTTGGCTGTCCAACTTGGACTGAGGATCACCATGTGTTTCGAGCTTACTAGGCAACAGTCTGCTGCTCTGTGAAGAGACTGACCTTAAAAAGTGACTGACTACATATTCACTCACAGGAAACTAGAAGAGTATCTATCTGATGAAAAAGCAAAGCTCTAGAGAGTTTCTGAATTGAAATTATGGTTTGTTAGTCAGTGACTGAGTCTGTGCATCCAGCACTTTTATCTAGAGAATAATCTTCCATATAATTTGGTATGGAAATTCATAGTCCCCAGAAGATGGCTTTTAATAATTTACTCTCTCACTCTGACTCAGCTGGTCCAAAGTTATCTTAAAATGTAATTTATGTTCTTGAAATATTAATGGATAAATCAATATTTTCACTTTACTTAAATTCAACTGTTAAGGCAAAATAAAATGTTTCCTTATATAAAACAAACGTTAGAATCTAATCTGTCTGATTGTTCGGAAATACTACTACTACTTTTGTGAAGCCTGCAATAACACGGAGGCAGTAGAAACAAGTTGTGAAAACAACATTGCCACATTATCATCTCTTAAGTTGATATGGCGAACTTGTTAGCCAAAAGTTGCTTTTTTACACACAACATAATCATTGATTTGGAATTGTGTTTGTGTCCAGCTGATAAATTGTAATGAAGTCAATTATTCACTCGCTTTTATCTCTATTTTTGTTTTCTACCAATGCCTGAGGGAAATATCTGGCTCTTTAGCTGCTAAATGCTCCACTGTGTTCACCAGTTAGTCACTAAATGTGTCTGCTGTTTGGTCCTGAGCAGGTAGTGTACAGTGGGATTTTAGAGCTTTTCACTGAACACAGCAGCCTACTGCGGGTCCAGACCATAGCTCTCTAAAGCAGAGGGGAGCTGCAGATTCAGATTCAGGTGGTGTTAGGTGCATCATCACATCACATTGTTTTCACATTACCATTAGTTATAATTTTATAAGAATATCTATTATAGACACTTGTATAATGAACCTTGCAACCTCTAGGGTTGTTTGAGGTGTATTATTGATAGGCAAACAGAAATTGCAAACAGAAAAGGCATGTAAAAGGCAAAGGACATAAAGCAATTAAGAAGGGCTATGGAGATGGGATGGGATTTAAATGTGACAATAAGACAGTGATCTGAGCAAACTACAGGAAACAACACCTAAATACAACAGTTTATAACTACTGTTAAAGTAGACATGTTGAAATAAGGGGGGAAAAAGAAGGTGATGGGGTTTTTTTCCTGTTCCCCTGTCAAAAAAAATCACAGGATTTATGAAGTGCCTGGCGTTAAAGAATCTATTGATTCAGTGCAAATAGGATTTGTAAACTTGATATTTCATCAGTTCAAAATTCATTAGTATACACTTTACTTAAAAAATTTAAATAAAAATGGTGTTGTATAGGGTGTTGATTTAAAGCCTTTGTTTACTCTAGACAACCAAACTCTTATGTGAGGAGGAGCCTGACAGAGGCCCGTTTCTGGATTAGACCTATGACTCAGTGTTAAGACTTTTGCCTTAACAGAGATCAAACATTGGCCCAACGGTGGCTCAACTGTTTAGATGTTTCACAAATGGTGTGTGTTTGGTTTATGTGTAAAGTGTAAGTGGTGTCAGTTGTGTCTAAATAAAGGATTACCTTCAACCTTAGAAAGTGCATGCACTCACAGCTGCCACATTAGCACTAGTGAGGGAGTCAGCTGCATTTACACTCCACAAAACCAACACACATGACCCAGATAATCATGTTAACGTTACCAATAACGTCTGCTGGCTCTCTAGTAAGGTGCTTCATCAGGAATATTCTCCAAAACTGCTAGTTCTGATTAGTTATGTTCAGTTCTTCTGTGTGATAGGCAATTCTAATGGACAGTTTATTGTCTGAATATGTTATCCATTTAGGACATCAGACACAGGACTAAAAAACAGTCCTGACATCTGAGGCTGTCAATGTGTTGTTATATTTGGCTCGCTGCACTTGGGTAAACAGGCAAAAGTTCACTGTTTTGAAATAGATAAGACACCAGAAATCACACAACTTACACGTTGGCCAGAGTTCTGTTGACCCCATTTGAGGTGAGTCAAATGAGTCCCTGAGGACTTGTTTGGCTAAGAGGTGCATGGTGATAATCCTGCAAAGGTTCAGGGTTCAATACCCGAGGGGAGACTCCCATTAGAGTTGGTCACTTCAGGATGTTGGGGACTTCCAAATGTGGAACCACAGCAGGGATCACATTTCACATGTCACTTTTACATGCAGATGGCACACAGTGGCAGGTCAACATGGGGAGCATGTTAGTTCTTCTGATTACTATTAGGCTGGCAAAATTTGTGTCACATTCTTGTGTTCTTTGTTTTTACAATTTCATATATTTCTTTTTTACATTTAATGGCTGTTGTGTGCTTGTTTTATTTGTACTAAGCCTTCTTGTTTACTTGCCGATGTCAATGATTATTCTTTCAAAAGTCCTTTGTGAGTAATTACTATACATGCCTTACTGAATTCTTTAATTTGTTGGACTGTCAATGAACCTTTAACATCAAATTTTCAGATGAAAAGAAATCATTCTTTCTTCCCATAATGCATCTCCCCTCCTTATTTTAGCACAGCTCACATAAGGTTTAATCCTCTGAAATAACCTCACAAAACCTTGCCACTCCCTCTAGTGCAGATTAATCATTTAGAGGACAGGCAAAACACTGCATTCATGCATGCTACGTGTGACCTTCCAGGGTCCCTGAACTGGAAGATGAAGAGCACCATCTTTTCAGAAACAGTGGAGTCACCTTCAGGCCGGAGCTGAGTGGAGCTGACAAGCTGGCATGAAAATACGCTTGCTAATGATGCTTTCCCAGCATGAGCCATCTCTGATCCAGCTGGACTCAAAACAAGGTCAAGGCACACAATTAAGGCATCGTTTTTGAGAGAACTCACAAGACCCTGTAAGACTGAATCTGTTTGTTGTTAGGCTATTTTATTTGTTGCAACAGCAGTTAATGATTCACACAAATGTAGACAGCAACAGTGTGTCATTTGTAGTATTAAAAAAATAATACAGTGGACCTGCCATATTGAATTACCAATCACAGAGATCACGCCTCTCTTCACCAATAGATCGCAACCTCCCTTGTCTAGACATAAAGTATATAAATAAAATCTTTTCTCTAAGAGACAATGTAAGAGTGCTTTAATCGTCACAAAACCGTCCTGTCACAAACAAGCTGTACTTTCAGAGAGTTGCTGGTGGAAAATAAGAAAATGAGTGGACCAATTAATAAAGTAGTTGACTGAAGTTAACATTTCCTCATGAGCCTTTGATTGATACCATTTTAAGAGTAGACAGAAAAATCTGGTTTGACTTTTGCACATCAAATGATCCGGTCTACTAAAATACTTCCAATAACTGAAAATTAATTGTCACGTTATCTATAACTTTGTGTGCAAGACACTTTTTGTCCTTCCCCAAAATATGTATAACTCATACTGTAACAAAACTCTTCACATATATCATCTGATTTTGAATTAATTAACATGTACAAGAAATATATCCACAGATATGACAGATTTGTTTATTTGGTAACCAAGTCCGCCTTAATGACATTCAAGAGTAGCATTATCATCACAGTATTGCATACTAAGATAATCTGATATGATCTGAGATATAAATGTTCTACCCTGGTTAAGAACTGAAACTTAAACTGACAGCATCAGTTTTGAGAAAATCATTAACATACATTTATGTAATTCAATAAAAGTTGCTGTGAAACAATGAAAATGATGGCCAGCAAAGCTGTTTTACAAAGACAAGTCACACTGTTTTGATGAATTATAACACATTAATAGAAAAATCATGTTAAAAAGGCACATTAATAGAACAACAATGAGACAATCTTGCATGCACACCGTCCCACGAGATAAAAGCAGCATCAAAGTTACAACTATATCACAGTTTAGTGGTAAACACAAAGTAGTACCTGATAGTATACAGAACAATTATTGCTTTGATTATTGCTGTAGGAAAAGTGAACTATGTGCATTTATTCTCATAGATTGTTGAGGAGTATTCAAGCAGCATATGGACAGTATAATAAAGTCTCCATTTATACAAATTAAACACTTACATTACCATTAAATCACCTACTTTTAAAGAGGTGCAATTTGCATAATCATAAATAAAGATGTTTTATGTAATGCTTCTGTCTTTTTATGGCAATTTTTTCCACTTCCCTGAAGGATCCACTCAGTCACTGGCTATTAGAGGGCAATCCTTTAGCAAAAGTCCCATTAGCTGACTGTTTCATGCCAGTAATCATGATGTGGGAAATTTGCAGGTATTAAATGCCCAAGTTCTGAAAGCCTAAGGTGGCATTTTTAAATTTCTTGTTTGTCTGACTAACACGCAAAACCTTTACAATTACATAAAACAGAGAAAATAGAGACATATTCCAATTTCAAAAGCTGGAATCAGTGTGTTATGTAACCTTGACATCTAAAAAAACAATTTTAACCTAGACCTCCTGATGTCTTTTGACCCCCAGATGTACCAGATCAATGCTTACTAGGACATATCTATGATATGATACAGTATAATTGAGTTTTAAGTGTCATTTTAATTTGCTGTATCCTTGTGTGGGTCTTGTGAAGGGCTGTACAAATAAACTTGACTTATCATTTCCAGTATCACATATGATAGCTTACTGTACGTTCCCCTCTCAATCTTCTCTCACTTCACCTCTTACAAGAATCCCCACAATTTGTGCACAAGTAGGTCATCCCCGTAGCCTGTATCAAGGAGGCGGTTGCCACATTCCTCCCAGCGACATATCTCACCCTTGTCCACCAGCACAAACTTCCACTCCACATGGTTCTCTGCAGGTAGGCTGACCACCGTGGTCCAGAGCCCATCCATGGCTCTCTCTAGCGGGATGAATCCCTTCCAATTCCCCAGCTCCTGCCGGTCCCCTGTGACAGCCACCATCTGGTGTGGTGAGTGGGTGACATAATGGATACGGAATGTCACGTTGACGTTCTGGGGCATGGGCTGGACTGCCACAACCTTTTTGTTATTTTCCGTGTTTTCGTCAAGGGAAACAGTGCTGGTTTGTTTGACTTCAGTGGAAGGTGGGATATCTGTTGCATCTATATAAGTGGTGTCTGTTACAGCAGAGCTGTATTGGCACTCAGTGGGGAGCTGGTTGTTGTTTGTGTGGTCTTGGGCAGAAGACTGGGCAGAAAGATTCATCCAGGGAAGGACTTGGTAGTTACTATCCGTGATCCATTCGTTATTGTCCATTGTCGCCTCCATGATACTTATTTCAGTCTTTTCATAGTCCTCTTCTTTCTCCTTCTCTGCTTTTGACACCTCTTTCTTTTCAACACTTATGCCTGCCTTCTTCTCTTCAATCTCTATGACCTCAACAACAGCTTTCACGTCTGTCTGTGTTTTCAGCTCATCTGTAACGCTAGGAACTTTGACTGTAATCTGTGCCATAAACTGATCCATTGCTTTCTGGTAACAATCCTCAACCTCATGGCCAAAAATGTCTTCGTTGGCTGCAAATGATTCATAATTAGTCCAATCTGTGTTCTCACTGTGGTGTGGATGGGAGTCACATGATGGGTAAGGCTCAAACACCATACCTGCTCTATCGTCATTAATGACAGATATCGCTACATCATCAGCGAAGAGGCTGTTTGGAGCCTCTGTTTGCCCCTCAGATTGTAGATCACTCTGAACGATCACGTCAAACTCATTACTAGTATCTTGCAAATCAGGGCTGACAGCCATGCTTGAAATCCCACTCTCTTTACCAATACCATAAGATGACATGTCATTATCCATCTGCTCACTTTGCTCAAAATACGTCAGGTGAATTTGACACATTGGAGGGCTTATGTTATCAGGCATGACAGGAGCAGCAACACCAGTAACTTCAGAAAAACTATTTTCCATGTTGTCACTTTGTGGGGTCTGGGAGCCACACAACATATCTGGATGATATATTTGTTCTGATATTAAAAGTCCATTATTGCTAGCATTATCAACATTATCAGGATCAACAGCAACACTCGCCTTGTCAAAAACGTTATTTATCATTTTGGAACTGTGCTGGTCTTTGTTGCAAGATTGAACATGAGAGTCAATGTAGTCTTCAGCCAACACTATGGTTGTGCTGTTTTCATTGTTATCAGGCTGATTTTCTGTCTCATGTGGTGGCATTTGAGGGTCAAGAACAGTAGAATCAGTGTCTTCATCCAGAGATGGATCTATCTTATTTTCTTTCTGTGGTTGTTGACTCTGCGTTGACAAGTCAGAGAAACCTGCTTTGTCTGAAATTAGAGCTTTTGCATCAGAGGTGATACCTGAAAGACCGTTGTCATTATTATCAATCTTCAAGGGCATGCTCAAACAGAGCAGAGCAGGACTGGGTGCCACACTTGAACCTTCAAATTCTTCACTACTGGCAACAATGTTGTCACTAGTCAGCCTTTTCTCTTTCACTTGATCAACACCATCGTAAAGAACACCGTCCTCTTTTTTACATCCAAGACCACTTTC
Organism: Micropterus salmoides; assembly: GCF_014851395.1. Classification (NCBI taxonomy): domain Eukaryota; kingdom Metazoa; phylum Chordata; class Actinopteri; order Centrarchiformes; family Centrarchidae; genus Micropterus; species Micropterus salmoides. Next base: position 23,222,108 of record NW_024041151.1, on the reverse strand, counting down.
CACATTTTTTTCAATATCCACTTCTTGCATGTCTAACTGTGATGAGTGCTCATCAAAACTGACAGCAGCACGTTTGTTCAAGTGCTCTACAACTTCACCAGCTACACCACCTTCTTCATCCAAATCTCTATCCCGAATTGGGGGCTGTGTAGATGGCAGGTTTGATTCTTGTTCAAATGTTGAGGACCATATCTCAGCTTGTTGAGCAGTTCGATGGTAGTCTGTACGCTCTTCTTTTGCCTCCTTATGCTCACTTTTCTTTTGGTTAGAATAACTACTGCAATCCATAATATCTGGATTCTCTCCCTCAAACTCCTCATCTTTGCCATAACAGATGCAAGAGACAGGTACATCTTCAATGTGAATGACAGGCTCTTCCAAGTTGGACTCCACACTGTTTGTCTCCAGTGTTGTTTTATCATCTTGTAGTCTGTCATCATCAACCTTTTCACCCATATGAGGGGTTTGTTTGGAGCACACCGGATTGATCACAGAGCACACAAAGGTTTCCGCCTCTTGCCTGGTTTTCTTGCCAGAAATGTCCATGTCTGTGGTCACATCCTTTTCTTCCTGGCATTCTGCTTCTAACACCTAGAAACATGAATAGAAAGTTAATATCTTCTGTTCTAACTTTGTCAGAGAGTAGATACAAGATACATACAAGACATAATATTAGTAAGTAGTAAGTATATACCAGACAAATTGGAGGTGGCTGATCTAATAGTCTGTGCTACTCTGAAACCGCAGAGAGAATTAGGTCTAAGGGAAATGGATTTGTAAGTGGGAGAGAAATAGTCCCACTGGGTTGGTTCTCCAAATCCTTAAAGAAATAGTTCAGACAAATTGGGAAATCAACTTTCTTGCTGAGAGTTAGATGAGAAGGTCCACACCACTCGTGTCTGTTGGCATTCATTCCCGGGTCAAAGGACTCTGAAGAAGTCACTAGTATCTATCACCTCCAGCTCCGATCGGCAGCAATAGGAACATGACACGCCAATTTCAGCTGTGTGACTTTATATCCGACTTTATGACTTATTTTAGACCACACAAACACCTGCCCAGCGGGGTGCTGTTTAACCACTGTGCTGACACCAACAGGAGGACCAACCCGTGGATAAAAAGAGGCGCTACAGATCCATTTTACCAGTCTGCTTAAGAGTCAAATGCTTATTTTTAGTGGAATGTGGGTTTTGTGTTCATGTTTCCTGTTTAAGTCCATTTTTGGTTCTGTGTATTCTGTGTAGCCTTGTTCATTATTATTCATCTGCATCCTTAAGTTACTTAGTATCGGTCTTGTCTCGTGTCTTAGTTCTTAGCCCTGCACATTAGTTAATGTCTTAGTGTTTACTTCTGCTCTGTGTTCTTATGTGTTATTTTGCCCATGTCTATCTGAGTTCTGTTTTGTCTTTGCTTCAGCCTGTGGTCCTTGTTGTTAATATATGGTGTCTTGCATCTGTAAGTGTCTCTGTTCCCCCCTGCTGTCTCTCTGCCTGTCTGTTTTCCATACTCTCGGCCTGCCTCGTTAGCCCTGATCCCGCTCTCCTGTGTTGCTCCCACCCTGCTCATTAGTCCCTGTGAATATGTATGCCTGCTTGTGTCTCCAGTCTTTGTCACGTCCTTGTGCGTCTTGTTGAGTGTTCTGCCTTGTACTCTGTTTTCCCTGTGTTTTTGGATTATCTTTGTTTGGACTTTGAATCGAGCTCCATGTAAGCTTGTTTCAGTTTAGTTTTTGAATTAATAAATAACCATAAACTGCATCCTCTCGCCTTGCCATTGTCTGCATTTGGGTCCTCACCCAAGTCTGCCAACAGGTTTTTTCAAAAAATGTGTCTAAATGCATGGCCTCAGATCTACTACAAATTGTCAACATGAGCAATTATAGGCCCATATCAAATCTCCCATTTTTAATCAATTGAAAAGGCTGTTTTTCAACAGCTTAGTGCTTTCTTGGCACTAAATAACTGGTTTGATGTCTTCCAGTCAGGTTTTCAACCACACCACAGCACTGAGACAGCTCTTGTTAAGGTCTTCAATGACATCCATTTAAACACTGACAGTGGCAGAATTTCAGTCTTAGTATTATTTGATCTCAGTGCTGCATTCAACACGGTTGACCACAACATATTACTAGACAGAGTTGAAAACTGGGTTGGACTTTCTGGCACAGTACTAAACTGGTTTGAATCCTACTTAAAAGGACAGGGACTACTTTGTGTCTATAGGTAATTACACATCTGAGCTGACAAAAATGACGTAGAGTTCCCCAAGGCTCCATTCTGGGGTCTCTTTTGTTTAACATTTACATGCTTCCACTGGCTCAGATTATGAAAAAACAACAAAATACATTACCATAATTATGCAGATGACACACAGATTTACATAACCATTTCACCAGGGGACTACAATCCCATACAAGCGCTGAGTAACTGTATTGAGCAGGTCAACGGTTGGATGTGACAGAATTTTCTTCAATTAAGCAAAGATAATTATTATTATTATTATTATTATTATAGTTATTTTTTTGGAGCCAGGGAGGAACGATTGAAAGTCAGTGCTCGACTTCAATCTGTAATGTTAAGAACCACAAATCAAGCCAGAAATCTTGGTGTAGTCATGGACTCAGACCTGAATTTGAGGAGCCACATTAAGACAATTACAAAGTCAGCCTACTATCACCTGAAGAATATATCAAGGATTAAAGGACTCATGTCTCAGCAAGACCTGGAAAAACTTATCCATGCATTTATCTTCAATCGACTCGACTACTGTAACAGTGTCCTTACAGGGCTCCCTAAGAAATCCATCAGACAGCTGCAGCTGATTCAGAACGCAGCTGCTTGAGTCCTCACTAAGAACAAAAAGGTAGATCACATCACTCCAGTTCTGAGGTCTTTACATTGGCTTCCTGTATGTAAAATAATTGATTTCAAAATTCTGCTGTTAGTTTATAAAGCACTAAATGGTTTAGGGCCAAAATGCATTTCTGTTCTTCTGCTTCGTTATGAACCATCCAGACCTCTCAGGTCACCTGGGGTGGGTCTGCTTTCTGTCCCCAGGTCTGCTGAAACTGTCAGTTCTTTTAAATTAAGACTAAAGACTTTTCTTTTTACCATTGCTTTTAATTAAAATATTTAAGATTTTTATTTTTACCACTGCCTTTAACTAGTAGATTGATAAGTTACACTGCACTGTAACTTTTACTGTCTTGTTTTCTTTTTCTTTGTTTTTAGCTTTTTACCATTGCTTTTAATTAAATATTTACACGGTGGGAACTTAGTAGGTAATTGAGTGAAAAGATAATGGGAGTGAGATTGAACAGAGTGAAGGAAGTGGTCTTAAATCTCGTGCCTGAGTTATTTGCAGGAACCTCTGTCCACCTGTAAACGCGCAAGTGGGTCCAGAGTATAACTGGATCAGAGGCCTGCGGACAGAAATGTCCTGGTTTCTCTGTAGTCTTTTTTGTTTTCCAAAAATTAACAATATTTCTCCAGGGAGAGCAGTAATAGACAGTGGCAGCACCATGCTGAGTCCGACAGGTCTGACTGTTTGTCAGACTTAGCAACAGTAACTAAGGGGGACGTGGCTTAGCAAAGGGTCAATTGTTATTTTACACATAGTTTTTTCACGCATTAAGCAAATACAAAATACCATGTTTATCAGGGAGTTTAAGAGGTGCTGGTAGGTTGATTTTGTTACCTTTGGACAGAGCCTCGTCTTTGTGCTAAGCTAAGCTAACTGTTCCCTGGCTGTCAAACTATTCCTTTATAGCTTGAGTGTATAAGTTTTTGTGGCATCTAGTGGTGAGGGTTTGCGAATTGCATCCAACGACTCAGCTCCCCTCTCCCTTTGCAAGCACGTAGGAGAAACTAAAATGGCCAACAAGCTCTGTCGGCTCTTGTGCGAAATAATGTGTCCCTCTATTTGTCCAAATTTCACTTCTCTTCTTGCTTATAACAAACCAGACGATGACTACTACTACTACTTCTACTGCTTATTCTTTTTTGTATGTATTCAATGTAGTGACAAAACGCTATCTATTGAGCAGTTTGTTCGTTTGGGCTACTGTAGAAACATGGTGGCACAACATGGCTTCCATATAAGGGGGACCCACGGTGTATGTAGAAATGGCTCATTCTAAAGGTAATGAAAACGTAACGGTTCATTATGTAAGGTCTTTATACACCACTGAAAACATAGTTATGTATATTTTATTGCATTTATGTCAATAGATCCTCCTAAATATTACACACTGGACCTTTAAAGCTACATTCATTGATTAACTAACCAACTGTTAGCCGTAACTAACAGTTGCCTATTTACGCATCCAACATTAGCATTCATTTAGTTTCTGGCCACCTGATGAATTAAAGTCCAATATTCCTGTGTTTACACGTATGTTGAATAACAGTCTATCTTATTAATTTTAAATTTGTAAATTAATTGTCTTTCCTCTTTTTATACTTGTATATTGTATATTTCTATGTACATGCAGCAACCATGCAGTCCAAAACAAATTTCCTTTCGAGGACAATAAAGTATACTACTACTACTACTATTACCTACATACCCTAGCTATGTTCAAACAAATTACTAGACCCTTTAACTGCTAGCTGTTCCACTTTCCTCATCAGCTGGTCAATAACTTTGATTGCCATTTGGTGTAGGGTCAGTGGTGCACTGCACAGACTTTTGTTCAGAGCAAAGTGAGACTGAACCAGTATATGTGGCATAAAACCAATGCAATGAGATGAAATAGGCTTAAAAGCCACAAAGAACTGCAGCATTCAAATTACGCAGTTATATAATTTATTGTTAAATATACTGTAGTGGGGCTTGAGGTTCATACAGTCACGCTCGTACTTCACCCATCAATAGAGAAAGGGACTTTTGAATTTAGCATATTTGTTCATGCCTCTGAAATGGCATTTCAGCTTTTAACCTAATGGAGTAATTGTGACGTATGATGTTTTAATTTCTCTGTAGTTTGCATATATACTATAGAGACAAATGGCTGCTTACCTCCTCTTTCTTCTTGTGGTTCTCATCATTAATCGTCTCAGACTCCTTCAAGTAGCTATCATCATCAATTGCGTCCTGGTGGCAGTCAACAGGAGCCTCGACCGCCATTTCAGCCACAGTGTAAGTATCACTTTGCAGGCACTGATTGGCCTCTTCTGCAAATGCCTCTGCTACTTCATTAGAGACCCGCACAGCCGCCATTTCCTCTGTATCACCTGAAGTGGTTTGCTTGTTGTCTGGTACTTGGATGTCCCTCTTCGGAGGAGAATAAGGTGCATGTTTCTTGTCAACAGCAGCAGCAGTACGGCGGTGCCTGAGTTTGAGATCACTCTGAATCAGATCAACATCCTCCGCACTCGTGTCTAAAGTCACAACAAAATATAAGGTTGAAAAGTCCATATGTTAAACAGTAAGAACACTTAAAATAAATTGTATAATTTATTATGTATTGAGGTTATTTTTGATTAATTTCTAGGTTGTATTCCTTTTTTTCCCCCCCATAATAGAGAGGAGAGGACCCTGGACCTACTTTATTGGTGCGTTCCATTTGACATCTTTTAATCAACCGTCGTATCAATAGCTAACCTGGCTAGTTGTAAACAACAGCTGGCTGAGCGTGGTTTTCCGACTCGTTAACTGGAACGCTGTCAACTCGGGTGTGACGTCATTCCCAGCTCCGACCTCCGACTTCCAAGATAAATGGAACTCAGCATATGCTAACGTTAAGGATGCATACATACAGCTCTTCCCCCTCCCCCCCTGGGCAGGTCAGACCACAATCTGGTTTACATCAATCCCTGCTATGTGCCTCTGGTGAAAAGAATTTAACTGACAGATAGATGACACATAGATGGGCTTACTGAGTGTATCACAGACTGCATTAACTTCTGTGTGGATTGCATTGTCCCAGCAAAAACTGTCCATTGTTACCCAAACAACAAACCGTGGGTAACAAAGGACATCAAGGACATCCTGAATGCTAAGAGGAGGGCTTACAGAGATGGTAATAGGAGGAGGTGAAGACGATTCAGGGGGACCTAAAGGTGAAGATCAGGGAGGCTAAGTACAGGAGGAAGCTGGAGCGTGAACTCCAGCCGAACAACATGAGGGACATCTGGAGCGCCATGAGGAACATCACTGGCTTCAGACCAACTGGCAGCAGAGGAGTTGAAGGCAGTTTAGACAGAACTTAATCTGTCCTTTAACAGGTTTGATACTATGGCTCCAGCCCATCCCCCCACTAACTCAGCCGCTGTCTGCCCTCTAAACACCTCCAAGCCCACTACTCTCCTCCTGGGAGACCCCGGGGCAGCAGTTTGAGGGTAGCGGACGCTAACAGGCTCAACAAACTGATCCACAAGGCCAGTGACTTTGTGGGGATGGAGCTGGACTCTCTGTTGGTGATGTCACAGAGGAGGATGCTGTCTAAGCTACATGTCATCTTGGACAGTGTCTCCCACCAACTCCATGACGTGCTGCTTAAACACAGGAGCACTTTCGGTGCAAGACTTCCCCAAAATGCACCACAGAGCGCCACAAGAAGTCATTCCTGCCTGTGACCATCAAACTTTATAACTCCTCCCTCTAAGTGTCTGACACATGGACACTTAGTTTTAAACTGGACGTTATTATCTGGGTTTTTTTTGCAATACTACCTGCTTAAATACTTAATATGCGATATTCTCTGCTGCAGTTCTGTTGTTGTAAATATTAACTATGTAAATATTGTACATATCCACACTCCTTTATATTTTCTTTTATATTTTTACTCTGATCTCTATCTACATACATACATACCTTTAAATACCAACTTTTTGATTCTGATTTTGTCTGACACAATGACATGAATAACATGAGAGGTCAGTGTTAATTAACTTACAAACATTTAATTAAAATGGTGAATGTATATTTGACAAGTATCTTTACTGGTTTACAAAGGAAAGACAAAAAAAAACAGAACAGGTAAGGTATTTTTAACTTTGTCTTTTCCACCTTTGTACTTTGTTAAATGGTAGAACAGCAGAAGATCTAATCACAGGATATCACCGCTATCAGCAATTGTTTGTTGGCTGTACAGCATCTCCTCCATTTAAGGTCTTAATTGACCTGGCCAGTCTTGTACACGCTTTTAGTTGATTTATCTCAGTGTGGCTGAGTACAATATATAGTATTACTATCTAAATGCACTTATCAGTCACAGTATCAAGTAACTTATAATTCAGAAAAATTGGTTCCTGTGAGTGTTATTTTATTACATCACATTTTCAACCATGCATCCAATTTTAAGAGCTCCTTAAATGTTTGGTTGTAAGTAAAATCTCAGTCTGGAAAGTAACCAGTAACTCCAGCTGCCATATATATATATAAAGTAGTAAAAGTAAAGAATTGTAGTAAGGTAGTATACAGAAGCATGGGCACAAAGTAGTACAAATGTGTAAAGTACAAGTATAGGACTGCAGTTAATGTAGGCCTATGTGGACTGTCAACCCAATATTTGTATTACTTCATCCATCCTTTAAAAATCTATTTGGATCAGTAGGCTATATATGAGGTCAGACATTGCTAATGGCCCAGAGCTAATAATGGCTGTTGAATACATTGTGATGGCCTATTTATATCTCCTAATGATACTGTAACGTTACCCAGGCTGAATACACTAACATTATCTGCAGCATTACCCCATTATAGGCCTTACTTTTAAGTTTATGATGTCCCTCTGAAACTGTCTTTCCTACAGTGCTATAATATTCCTCCTCGATCACAAAATTTATTCCTATAGTGACTTGACTTGTGAATCCCGATACCTGTAGACAGCAGTGGCCTACTGCCTGGTCACATTATTGTGGATATTTTTTTTACCTGTTGACTCCACGGAGCTTTGTGTTTCCTCCGGGCTCGGCCGGATCACCGATGTGTCTCTCTCCGCTCCGGGGCTCTGGCTGTCACCGTCGGCGGCTGCGGCTGTGGCCTTCCTCCGCTTCCCCCTCACGGACCGGTAGATGATGAATCCCGCCAGCACGGATAACATCGCTATTACAGCCAGAGCCACGGCGGGACCATGCCGCCCGATCATGCAGAAGAGCGAGGCCAGATCGACGCGCCTCTCCACGGCCACGGTGTTGCCATTTTTTAGCGGCATTGCGATCTGTCGTTTAAAGAGCGAGCCCTTCTGTTATGCCTCTGTATGTGCGTATTGGCCCTTGCTGATCCGACTGGCTCTGCTGCAGGCTGTCGCTGTTGTCCTCCCTCTCTTCACGCTGAAGTGTAGTGACCTCTTGTTGCTGCAGAGCTGCAAGGTGGTGCAGGTCCTTGCCGCTCATTGGCTGACTGGGTCACGGGGACTCAGCATTCATTCATAAAAAGAGAAAGGGACTTGGTTTTTGCAGCCAGTTTCACACGCACCGTTCCTACCGCCATTCATCTTTGCTAGGATGAATCAGGTAGGCTATCAATTGCAACTGTTCACCTCCACTCAGGATGGTTATGACCACACAGTTTATTTGTGTTCCTGCATGAGCAGAATATGTTATTCCAAAAACCGCAGGCCTACTCCCTAAATTTGGTGAAATAATAGAACAAATTTTGGGGTTTTGTCCCCACAATGAGTGCACTTGTAGTGAAGTTAATATTTCTAGTATTTATGGGTTCTATTTTCAAACACTACTTTCATAAACCAACACAAAATCTATCTGACACAGAATCAATAGTGTTCATAGATTTGTAAGTTGATGCAGTGCTGGAATCCTAACACTTTATCCATGGCTTATTTTGATATAATGAACTCTCCATTACCTCACACTTTCCTTATTTGAATGACTAGATGTCTTTCAATCAACGCATTCCAGAAAACATGGTTAAAAGCGCAAGGCAATGGTATTGACCTGATGACTACAGTTATAGTTTTTACTATATACTATAGGAACATATCAACCCAAAAGGCTTTAGTTTTCATGATACCCGAGGTAGAACCAAAGCACAAGCATGTTTTTTCCTAACTTTAAAAGGCTTGAAATTTCAACACTTGTACACGAATTATAGGCGGAAATTGAATAGGAAATTAAAAATCCAAAAGCTTTGTCAGCTATGTATCATTAATGAGGTCAATCACAAAACAACTGTATTTATATTTGCTGAAGACTGTTATCTTATCATAAAAGTAGGTTGTTTGACTATTGACTTCACCTTCTCATGTCACCAGACCCTAACAAGTAACTAGTACAGCAAGCACTTTAAACCGACACATACAATGGGGCCCTATTGGTGTAAATGCGTGAAGAGGACACAGAACATAAACTACATACACTATAGATTATAATATACAATAATTAACATTTCTTTATTATTATTCTAAATACATTCTTGGAAAAAAATCAGACCTTTTTGTTAAAAAAGAACATGCTTTTTGTTTGTTGGATTACATTGCAGCCCATGTCCGAGCTGTTGGCTGAAGCGATCTACTGGACCAATTCCAAAACCTATGAGTCATTTAAGCAATACTAGAAAATACCAGAAATACTCTTTAATACAGACCAAAGTGTCTGTTTTATGTTGATGACCTTGTTCTACTGTCTCCCAATGAACAAGGACTACAGCAACAGCTTGACATAGCAGAAAATTCTTGTCAGAAGATGATATGAAGATAACTAATGTCATGATTTTTCAAAACCCCCCCATATTTACCAGTTTACCATAAATAATTATATAAGCGAACATAGAATGAGTTATACTTGTCTTGGTATAACCATAACAGCACCAACATGACAGTAAATGCACTAAAACAAAAAGCTTGAAGAGCTCTAAATTGCAATCAAGAGAAGATTTTATAATTTCCAATAAATATTTGACAGTGTCATCGAGCCTATTGCTCTGTATTGTAGTGAAGTATAGGGTCCACTCAGTCACCATAGCAAAACCTGGTGGGACGAACATCTAATAGAATCTTTACATACAGATCATGTATGTCAGTCATGCGAAAAGGCTGAGTGCAGTCAGAGAGCAGAGACGTGTGGACCCAAATGCAGAATCAGGTGAGGAGGATGCAGTTCAAATGAGGATTTAATAACACCAAAAGCCAGGCTTGTGCTGGGAGCTCAGCAGCAATTGTCCAAACGGGAAAATACTCCAAAACCAAACAAAACATAATCCAAAAGGGCAGGGAAGGCACAGAACACTCAACACAGACAATGCAGACAATACAAGGACGTGACCAAGCCTGAAGACAACTGAGGACAATATATACACACACAGGTAAACGAGCAGGGAGGGAAGCACAGCTGAGATACATCAGGTAATCAAACAAAGCTAGGTAAGGACACCAGGTACAGAAGATGACCAAAATAAAACAGGAAGTAAAGTTCACAGGAACACACAAGGACATATCTACCAAAGTAAAACACAAAACATGGAGAGACAGCAAAATCAGGACACAGACAGAGACGGAACCAAACAGGAGACAAGACTACACTAAAACATGGAGATAAGACTAAGGAAAAGACAGACCATAATGATAAAACAAAGAAGTACACAGATCAAGAAAACACTAAGCATGAACTAAAGCACAGGACATATCACAAAATGTAACAGATCAAAAACAAACTAACTCAGACACGAGCAGACTAAACTAAAATAATGCAGACAAGGAACCTGAAGTAACTACTAAAACATGAACCAAGGCACAGGACTGGGAACAAAGACAAAGAACTAAAACACAGGACCAAGAGTATACGCTAAGACACGGATGTGAATGCAGGACATAACTAGAATATGAGACAAGACAGATACTAAGAAAACTTAAACATGCGAATGCACAAAGGACTAGACTTAGCTACAAAACCCTAAACATGACAAGATCAAAATGAAGCTATAGGAACACAGAATCCAAAAAACAGGCTAAAACAGAAAAGACATGAACACAAAACCACACTCCTAATAACACAACAACAACCTGGACATCCAAACAGGAAGACACAAAAAATCCTGGAAGGCAACAGAAAACTGTTGGACAGGTGAGGCTGAGATGCACTTCCTCCTACAATATAAACATTCAGTGAACAGAGGAACATTGAACAACTCTGTATCTCATCTTAAAATCTTTAATCTTTAATTCAGTTCAATTCAATTCAGCTTTATTGGAATGAATGTCAAACAACAATATATATATAATATTGTAACAATAATCTTATCTTTATCTTATTGTACTATGTATAGTTTAATAACAGTTCTTCTGTTTTTGTAGGCCTACATGTTTTTATTTCACACTTTGGTCATCTGTTTTCCATGCCAATACATCTACATTGAATTTAACTGACAGATAGATGACAGATAGATGTCAGATAGAGTCAGAATCAGAGTTAAAGGTCCGAGAGTTTGATTGACCTTTGTCTGTCACGGGATTCTCATATTGGTCATAGAGTACTATCGTTCAAAATCAGTTTCAAACCAAAACACAGACGTTAAAAGAGCACAACAAAGACAGACTGATGTCATCTATTTATCAAAATGAGTCTGTTTAGCTGAGTGATATAAATGCCTTAAAAATGTCCATCCATCCATCCATCCATCATCAACCGCTTATCCTGCGTACAGGGTCGCAGGGCCTGGAGCCATGCGCTATAAAAATGTATATTACAAGTAGTACATTAGAAGTATCTGTATAAAACGTATTTGTGTTATACACTCACCTAAAGGATTATTAGGAACACCATACTAATACTGTGTTTGACCCCCTTTCGCCTTCAGAACTGCTCTTAATTCTACGTGGCATTGATTCAACAAGGTGCTGAAAGCATTCTTTAGAAATGTTGGCCCATTCTCCTCTGACCTCTAGCATCAACAAGGCATTTTCGCCCACAGGACTGCCGCATACTGGATGTTTTTCCCTTTTCACACCATTCTTTGTAAACCCTAGAAATGGTTGTGCGTGAAAATCCCAGTAACTGAGCAGATTGTGAAATACTCAGACCGGCCCGTCTGGCACCAACAACCATACCACGCTCAAAATTGCTTAAATCACCTTTCTTTCCCATTCTGACATTCAGTTTGGAGTTCAGGAGATTGTCTTGACGGAAAACTTGGCCAAAAAGAAACTGTGACTGTTTTGTTTTTTTTTAGCTTACGTTACTTTTTTTGGACAATGCACATTTGTTTCTTCTATATTTTAATTACACTGCATGTTTTAGTAAAATGCAAATAAACCTTTCTAATAGCATTTTCATTAGTTATTTAACTGAAAGCTATATTTCAGAACATTTTAATAAATTATGCTTTAAAAAAGTGGTAGGGACAAAAAGTCATTCAAGAAGTGGTGGGGACATGTCCCCAGTGTCCCCAGTGTAAATGACACCTATGCTGCATAGTATTAAGACAAAAATTGTGATGACTGTAAAGGGGGAAAAAGACCCCAAAGATACATGTTAAACAGCTTCATCTAGTGGACCCTATAAATCATTGCAGTTAATTTAAAAGTATGCTAAATAACCCAAAGAAAAATGTTTATTGATCGACATGTTGATTGCGCACTGGAATTGTTTTAATAATTCAAGCATGAAATATAAATATTTGTAGATTTGTATGCAATTACTGAGGCACAAGTGAAAACTCATGTATACACCAATAATAGTTTTTGTGATGAGTTGATGAATGATGTGATTATATGTTTTTTCTGTAAATTTATAAATTTGGATATTATGTTTATTCGGATTCTTCTTTCAGTGTTTGTTAAATTTGATGAAAAATCATGACAATTACAAATGTGTTATGACAACAATTAATATGAATGTTAAATCCCTCTGTTATGTCTTTTTCTGCCTGCTTGTTGAATTTAACATAAAATGTAGTTAGAAACTTCCTGATCAAACAGGAAGGATCCAGAGACATCAGCACTCCTGACTAACAGCTCCACCCAGTGGAGAGCTGTGGTGACGACAGGAAGGTTCCTGAAGACTCTGGAGCTCCTCCAGTTAGAATACAAAAGCTGGGGCAGTCCCACTGCTGAGACAGAAAGCAACACAGAAGAGGACAGACACTTTAACAGTGTTTCATCTCAGATCAAGAAGACTCAACACTAAACACACAGTGAAGATGCTGTGCTCTCACGGACTCCACTCTGCCCTCAGTCCAGTCATGGACTTGTACTGGCCTGTGCGCAGTCTGTGGCCAGAGGTCAAGCCTCTGCTCTACCAGCAGGAGCTACTGCAGAGAAACCTACAGGAGCTCCGCAGCAGTCTGGAGCTGATGGACAAACTTCAACACAACATCCTGGAGGAGACGGAGCCTTTCCAAAGCAGTGTGGCCCTGAGACCGCTCTCCTACCAGCTGGAGAAAGAGGGAGAGCGCTTTGGCCTGACCCTGGACACTCAAGGCTTTTCCCCAGAGGAGCTGTCTGTCAGGCAGGTGGGCAGGAAGCTGAGAGTCAGCGGGAAGACAGAGAAGAAGCAGGAGGAGGGAAAAGGCTCCTACTCTTACAGACGCCAGGAGTTCAGACAGGAGTTTGATCTGCCTGAAGGGCTGAACCCTGAAGCCGTCACCTGCTGCCTGGCTCCAGACGGGAAGCTCCACATCCAGGCGGCCAGAGCTCCATGTGTTGAGGAGGCTGAGAGAGAGCTGACCATCAAGAGGAGCTCGGAGGAGAAACCACAGCAGAGTGTGTGTTCACACACAGAAGGCAGCAGCACAGAGACACACAACACCACACAGGACAAACCTGAAGACATGGACTCAGCTACATGTTGTTCTAACAATGTGCAGTAAATGTTGCTAATAAATGTGTTGAATGATGATTATATGAGCATTTTGTTTATTAGTGAACATACTCAATAAATATATTTATGAAATATATAAAAGACAAACTTACTTCTTCTTATTGGGTCACAGTTTCACTGAGACATTTTCTGAATGTGTTAAATGGTTAAATCAAATAACATTTCTTAATAAACACAAATTGAAGGGGGAGTTTATAAAAGTGGGGCAGTCAACATTTATCATGCTTTCTTTCTCTCTTTCTTTCCATTGCTTTTGACTTTCTATTAAGTTACCATGAATTTGAAGTTAAGGTAAAGGTACTTTATTTGTCACATACATGTAGCGAATTTCATCCTCTGCATTTAACCCATCCCTGAAGGGAGAATTGGGCAGCCACTGTACAGTGCCCGCCAACTCCAGATTGCCATGCAGTGCCAGGTCAAATGGCACTGACTGGAGAACCTACCTAACATATTTTTTGATGTCGGGGGAAACCGGAGCACCTGGAGAAAACGTCTCGGGTTACATATGTAACCCTTGTTCCCCGAGAAGGGCGTCGGCAACGACACTATAGGAACGCCTCTGGGCGTGGCAGGGCAGAGCTATGAATGAAACTACTCCAATCCTATTGGTGTTACTAGAACGGTAGTGTGTGACGGCGTAACCGGAGGGGGTATATAAGCACGCCGGCACATAGGACACATTAGCCCTTTCTATGAAGCAAGGCACTCCAGGCGGGGTGAGGCGGACTGACGCAGTGTCTCGTTCCCCTTCTCGGGGAACAAGGGTTACATACGTAACCTGAGACATTCCCCTTCGAGGGAACTTGAACTGCGTCGGTGACGACACAATGGGAACAAGATACCCACGTAGGCCACGCCGAAACCCCGCCTGCCCCCAGCGTGCAGAACCTGATGGCACGACTAGGAGGAGAGCGCACGGGTGCCGGGTGCAGAAGGAAGGTCCAGACTGTAAAACCGGATAAAAGTGTGAGGGGTGGCCCAGCCAGCCACGTCACACAAATCCTGGAGTGACGCCCCTGCGAGGAGGGCCCTAGAAGCCGCCATGCCTCGAGTAGAGTGTGCCCTTACGACCACAGGTGAAGGCAAACCGCGCACCTGATAGGCCAGGGAAATAGTCTGAACGATCCAGTTGCTGATGGTGTGTTTAGAAGCGGGGAGCCCAGCCTTGGGGGACCCGAAACACACCAGCAACTGGTCTGCTTTCCTCCACCGGGAAGACCTCAGAGTGTAAATACTCAGTGCTCTGACAGGGCACAGCAGATGAAGTCTCCCGTCCTCCTCCGTCACATGAGGTGGGGGATGAAACGCCTGTAGCAGCGTGGACCCTGCCAGTCTGGCCGGAACCTTAGGGACATAACCTGGACAAGGGTGCATGATGGCCCTGACCCTCCCCGGGGCAAACTCCAGGCATTGGGAAGAAACCAAAAGTGCCTGGAGATCCCCCACCCTCTTCAGAGAGGTGATAGTGAGGAGAACGGTCATCTTAAGGGTCAGGTGCTTGGCCTCAGCCGACTCCAGGGGTTCAAAGGGGTCCTCAGCCAGCGCTTCGAGAACCACTGCCAGGTCCCAGGTGGGAACCCTGGAACGGGTCACGGGTCTCATCCTCTGGGCTCCACGGAGGAAGTGCACGACCAGTGGAAGCCTCCCCAAGGGCCCATCACTTAGAGGGGCGTGGAATGCTGCAATGGCAGCCACATACACTTTGAGCGTGGACGGGGAGAGGCCAGCGGAGAAACGGTGCTGGAGGAACTCCAGTATCATAATTACCAAGCAGGTAACTGGGTCCACCGCCCGTTCTCTGCACCAGGTGGTGTGCATCCTTCTCGTGGACGGGGCTCTAGAGCTGAGCAGCGTCGCGACTGCTCCTGTCGTCAGGCCCGCCTCTAGGAACTGCGCCCCCTCAGGGGCCAGACCCATAGCTGCCACAGGGCGGGGTGTGGGTGAAAGATCCGGCCCTCCGCCTGGGACAGCAGGTCTCTCCTCAGAGGGACCACACTCGTGCCGGCCAAAACGGGGCTACTAGTAGTAGACTGACGCCGTCCTGGCGGACCCGCTCCAGAACCCCCGGGAGCAGAGCGACTGGGGGAAACGCATACAGACGCAGCCTCGGCCACGTCTGCACCATGGCATCCAGCCCTAGCGGGGCTGGGGGCAAGAGGGAGAACCACAGGGGCCAGTGCGCCGTCTCTCGGGACGCAAACAATTCCACGTCTATGGGGCCGAACTCTTCACATAATAACTCCACCACCTCGGGGTGGAGTCTCCATTCCCCGGGCCTCAGCCCCTGTCTCGACAGCAGGTCTGCTCCTTGATTCTGGGTCCCAGGGATGTTGGGAGCTCTGAGGGACAGCAGTCTCTGCTGGGACCACAGGAGGATCTGATGTGCCAGTTTGCATATTGGGCGCGAGTGCAGACCCCCCTAGTGATTCAAATAGGCCACCACTGCCGTATTGTTGGTTCTGACAAGGTTGTTGCGATCGCTGAGGGCGGGCAGAAAACTCCTCAGAGCTCTGAAAACCGCCAACATTTCCAGGCAATTTATGTGCCAAGAGAAATGATGCTCCTCCCAGGAGCCTCTTGCGAAGCGGCCGTCCTTGACCGCGTCCCATCTCGTGAGTGAGGCGTCTGTTGAAATAATTGTTCGGCGACAGATCGCTCCCAACACGGGACCTTGGGACTGGAACCAAGATTTCCTCCATGCAGACAGGCACCCGCTCGTAACCCATATCAGACGGAGCGGATTTCCCCTCGGGGAGAATCCCTTGGATTTTAGCCACCACTGCAGGGCTCTCATGTGCAGTAGTCCGGAAGGTATTATACTGGACGCTGATGCCAGGAGACCCAACACCGTCTGAAAGTGTTTTACAGTGATGGTGTGGCCTAACTGCACTCCGGTCACTGTGGACAAAATGGACTCGATGCGTGCGGGAAACAGGTAGGAACGTAGGAACGTAGTCCGTTGGGCGGGTGTCAGCACGTTCTTCTTCGCGTTGAGCCGCAGCCCCAAACGCTGAATGTGGGTGAGGACGACATCTCAATGCCGAACCGCTAACTCTTGAGACTGGGCCAGGACGAGCCAGTTGTCGATGTAGTTCAGTATGCGGATGCCCTGGAGCCTCAACGGAGCCAGAGCTGCATCCATGCATTTGGTGAACGTGCGGGGAGATAGTGCTAGGCCGAACGGAAGAACCCGATACTGGTAAGCCGTGCCCCCAAAGGCGAAGCTCAGGAACTTCCTGTGAGAGGGACGGATGGAGATGTGGAAATAAGCGATTTTGCGTTGTGATCCCCAGGATCGGAGCCGCCGCGACGCCTCAGCGACCGCGGGACCTGTGCCACGGGGGGAGAGCAACCAACCATCCTCTAGAAAAAGAGCCGCTCGAGACCTCAGCACCCTCAGGGGCAGGGCCTCGCAATGGTCGCAGGCAGCCCCGTCGGTAGGCAGCTGCCTGAGCGTGCGACATCCCCAAATTTTCAAGCATGAATGAAAATTTAAAAATTAAACATGTCCTTGCTTGAATACAGTTATCGAGTGAAAACACACATATACACCAATAATAGCTGTCCCGGTGAGTTCATGTAAGAAATAGTATGACGAAATTTGTTGTTATTGCACATTAAACAACTTTCTATGTTAATTTGGCCTCAACATATATTGTTAAAAAAAATCCTAATTTTACTGTAAGAGTAGGTTATGACAACAATTCTGCCTGCTGGAGACTGGACTGTGGGACATCCAGTCTATGGTGACTGACCAGTGACGTCGGCACTCTTGACTAACAGCACGACCTAGTGGAGGGTTGTGGTAACAACAGGCAAGATCCTGAAGACTGGAGGGGAAACTTTACTGCATGCCACACGTTGTTCTAACAATGTAAAGTAAATGTGTTTAATGCAAATGCTGCATATGTGACATATGTGCTCTAAATGTTAGAAGTTGACTGTAAATACTAAATGTATTTTCTATTATTTTTAATATTTTAATTCAATGCAGGCTCAAAACTAGAAGACCTTATCTTGTTATTATGCCTAAGTATCTCATTATTAGGATCTGCCTTTAACTATCACATAGTAGCACAGTACAATATCTTTATTTTACTTTCAATAATTATGAGATATTTTAACTTTGTATTTACATTACAAGTTAAGTTAAAGTGAATTTTCTTTTCTTGACCTTTACCTTGCAGGGAATTTTCTTCTGGACGTCATAATGGGATTTTTTTCTTTATCTTTGTGTGTTTATTTTATTTCATCACTACAGTACTTTGCAGGTTGTCTCCCCTAAAGCCTGGGAAAGAAAAAAAAAGAAAGGATGAAGCATGTAGTAGCCAATTAACATCCACTAGATGTCATATTTCAGCTGATAAACAGCTCTGACCATCATTGTCATGGGAACGATCAACTGCTGCTCTGTCCATACCTGCAATATTAAAGGTTCCTAAATCAAATGATCAAGTCGATTTTACTGTATTGAGTATTGAGGATCCTCTCTCTTAGCAGGTACTGTATAATTTTTAAATATTTAAGAAGGAAGTTTCTCTGGTTTGAAAACAGGCAACATCAACAACTGTTCATAGGTTCCAGTGATGACGGGACACTGCACTACATGTACTGTAAGACTGTTTATGTTAAAACTCATGCCTTTGGTGTGAGAGACTCGGGTTCAATTCCCCACTGTGAGACCGATGTGTCCTTCTGACATATATAACAACTCTAAGTTGCTTTCGATAAAAGCTAAATGAATAATTGTATTGTTATAGTTTCTAATGATAAGTTAAAAACAGACTTGCAGGCACGTATTTGTGACATCACAGAAGACTCATCTCCTGGGTAGCAGGTGTGTTACAGCTGTTAGAAGTTTGCATGAAAATGTGTCTAATTATCCCGAGTTTTACCTTCCATGTGTGACTCAAATCACATCATAGGAGATAAAACAATAACTCATTGGTTAAGACTGTTGAAATAGTCAACTAGTCTCTCCTGGGACCGTAATCAGTCTTGATCAGCAAGTTAAAAAAACAGAATAAACATTCAAAACAATATTAACCAACGTACTAACATTGTACAGTGAAACAGCATTAATGACCTCTCCCACCCATTTTCTTTCTCCTTTTCTTGCCCTACGTTGTTTACAAGTTAATGTCAGCTATTACCATGGGTACTTGGTCTCTGACTGGCTCCCGTCTGGCTGTCAGGGCTTTTCTTTTCCCAAGAATAGACGGATTGTCCCGCAAACGTGGCAGCACAGGGGCGGAGGAGGAGAGAAACTACTTTTGGGACTCAGCTTTTGTTTGATTTTCTATTTTTGGAGCTGCTCTTTGTTCTGTATTTTTTTTAGGGAAAGTGCTGACAGAATGCTTCTTCACTGGATCTTTAAATGTCAGACGGTGCCCTTCTGTTCCCCTCTTCATTCCTCCATGTCTCCCAGATAAGAATTATAGCCTTCATCCCTTATCCTGTTGTGTCATTTCATATCTTCTTGTCTTCAGTCTTCTCTTCCCTTATGCCAGTGCCACTTCCATCTCCTCCTCACCATCCTCTCCACTTCCTTTGTCACAGTTAGGTTGGGCGTTGCCATGACATCCCCTTTTACACATTATCCTTTGCTTTCATCTCCTCACTTCTCACTAGTGTAGGCAACAGATGGGAACATTTCCTGACTCCTTTATTCCCCCCCCCCCCCCCCCTCCTCCTATCATCCTTCTCCTTCTTCACTAAAAATCTCTTTACTCTCTCTCCTCACCTCCCACCCTTTTGCACATTCACTCCATCCACATTTCCCCCCTCCTAACCTTTCCACTCATTCCCCCGCCATCCCAGACACTTTAACTGACTCTTAATCAACTGGGTGTGTTTGAAGCAGATGGCTTTTATTGCTATTACCAAATGCCATGAGTCAGTCTTTTGTGTGTGCGTATATATATATGTGTGTGTGTGTGTGTGTGTGTGTGTGCATGTGTCTGTCTGCATCTGTTTATGTTAAAATGATGTAGTACAAATGCAATATGGTGCCTTATCTAATGTTATATGAAAAAGCGTGCATCGATTCAACAAGTAAACTCCACATTGCACACTTGTCAAACACTTTCTGAAGAATTATATAATTTCTTAATTTTAGGATTTTTCCTGCACTTACCTAAACCTCCTGGAAGCATGCAGGGAAACACACAACCTCTGACGCCAGTCCTTTCCCATTTCACGACCAGCATCACACCCAATAAAACAGTCAGTATGGATGTGTTACAGACAGTGCTATATAAACAATGTTGTTGTATTGTGGGAAATGTAGGATCCAGTACTTCGGAGCTTGACCCATACTAGGGACTAAAAGTGGGAACATACTATCTGCCTGTTTTTTCGCTGCACTGTTGTCCCTCAACTGAATGGAACTTTGCACTATTTAAGAAAGTGCAATATTAAATTGCTGGAGTACCACTTTAATGTGCAATGCAAGTGAATGGCCGAAAACCAAAGCAAACTAAACAAAACACAATAAGAATATTAAAGCTGCAAGCAGCGTTGGGCGGGCCCTTGCACATGTAGCGCATCGGGTTGTGAGGCAGCCGCATTGCATATTCTGGAGCTCTGCCGGTGCGGCTGTGAATTTGCTACGCACTTCGTTCGCTGCATGAAGGTGTTAAACCTCACTCCCTGTGTCCCCTTTGTGGCGCTACATAGCACTTGGCGCTATGAATATAAATTAATATTGCCGTGTAGATATGTTCAGGGCAGGACAGCTATCAAGCACGTAAAGCTTTATTCAGATGTGAGCATGTACACTGAAGTTACAACAACATCCTGTGTCATGGAGAGTTGATCTTTGACACCACGCCACGGACACGCCCATTGACGAATACTCACAGATAGCACAACTTTTCATCGTCAGTGCCTTTAGAAGGCACAGCAGAAATTTGAAATCGATCCGACTAAATCCCTAGGAGGAGTTCGTTAAAGTACGGAGTGTGTAAATCACCCAAAAATTGCCGTAAAATTCAAAATGGCCGACTTCCTGTTGGGTTTAGGGCATTGCTCCAAGAGGCTTTTTGGTACGTCTGGACATGATACATGTGCCACAGAAATTTCATATGCGTCGGGGGCTGCTTCTTTAAAGGTCACTTCCTTTTGCCAGCAGGTAGCGCTATGACTGTGAGTGAATGTCGGCATGTACATGTGTTCAGGGCGGGACTCTCATCCTACATGTAAGGTTTGGTGCAGATGTGAGCATGTACACTGAAGTTATAATAATAACTTCCTGTTTCATGGCGAATCATCGAGGCACAGTATTTTTCAGAATTTCATCCATATTGGATCATTCTGAACCTCAAGATTTACGTCCAATGCCAATTTTCAGTGCTAATGCAGAAAGTAGTGTGTTCTATACTGTATGCATTGAGGCGGAAAGAGCATTAGATCAAGTGTTATTTTGTTGTTTAACCATAACCATACACAGGTGTATCCTTTTTTTTTACAACCATATTTAAGTTTAGCTTGGAAGAAATAGCGACAGAGCTTTCACTATTGCAGCCCCCTCGCTCTGGAACTCCTTACCCATACACATCCGAGATTGCAGCGACATGGACTCTTCCAAATCACTTCTCAAAACCCACCTTTTTAGACTAGCTTTTAACATCAAATAGAGCCATTTGCTCTCATGTATTTCCGCACCACATGTTTTTATCTACTGTTTGTATATTTTATATTATGCTATTTATGTTTTTAATTGGTTTTAAATGTACATAACCTATAGAAATAAAATGTATTATTATTAATATTATTTTAGCTACTATTTCCTTTAACATATTCTATTCACAGAGCCATGAATATTTTAATATAAAGTAGATTAAGTGAGATCCCTTTACTATTAGTAACACTATCATGCATCAACAATTTACTGTACGCATTGGAGTTTTATAACTGGTGTGTTTATTCAGTGTCTATGGCCTTTAGGAGTAACATTACAGCGGTTACATGACACATTTTCCCCTGTCACTTATTGTGGGAATGCGTTATATGCAGCGAAAAGGTCAAATATTTTTTTTATTAACTGCACTCACAAAAAGCGGCTTCTGTAGCATGCGCACACACACACACACATGCACATACTCACACATATTTCCTGTGTGATTATGAGGGTCTCTGGTATTTGAACAGATGTAGGCAGGCTGAGTGTGCCTGGATCCCCCCCCCCCCCCCCCCCCCGACCCGAACGTGCACTTCCTGCTCCGAAAGCTAACACCCAGAGAGAACAATCATAGTCTGTACCCTCTGAACACATGCGCACACACACAAACACATACACAGTGCACAAAGGGTCAGTATGCAAGCCATAAACACACATAAAAGCACATGCTCACAGATACTTTTAGGAGTGGACACACACACACACACACACACACACACACTCTCTCTCTCTCTCTCTCTCTCTTACAAAGCAGTTAGTGTGTGTTGTTTTCAAATGGGGTGGAAGTGAGAGTATAGTGTTGCACTGTTTTCAAGGCATCTCCACCTCATATGTTTCAGTGTATGTGTACACACATGTTTAATTAGCTTCTTTCAGCCTCTGTGATGTGTAATGTGTCACACTGTAATACTCAAATACCACCATTTTGCATATATTTTGAAAGTCAAAAAGTGTGTGTGCCTGAAATGTGGCGATACGTTCCAGTTCTCAGCTGGGAGATGCAGAGTGCTTTTTCTGTATGAATGTGAGACATCAAGAAAATAAAAGCTGAGATGGATAGCTGATGTCAAAGCATGAGGAGTGAGATGGACCAGAGAGAAAAACAGTAGAGAAGAAATATGAGAACTACATAGAAAAACAGAGGGAGAGTGCATGAAGAGAAATGTGTGTCATAAATTAAGACGAAATGCACTGTTAAAGAGACAAAGCAGGACAAGTGAATTAGAAATTAAGAAACACAAATAAAATCAAAGGAAATAAATGGATTGAATGAAACAGAACAGAGACAATAAAAGTCAGCGATGAGGAAAGAAATATACAAAAACAGTGAGCAGAAGAAAAAGAAAAAGTAAAGACAAAGAGGTCATGGACTGTACACTGAACTTGTGCCAGTAAGGCAGAATGGAAAACTAGAGCCAGTTTGGATATGTATCACAGGGGGAGGAGCAGATTAACAACACACACACACACACACACACAAAGACACTAACATCAAAATGAAACTACTCTTTTTTTTATTCATCTGTTTTTAAAATTTGGATTGAAAAGGTCCCATCGGGCATAAATAACTAGGAATTTAAACATAGTAAGAAACAGTAAATTTCAATGTGGTTTCACTGGTAAAAGGTTGGCAAGTTAGCAATGGACAACTACACAACACAAGCAATAAAATGTGGAATTATTACACTGAAGTTCAAGTGAAATTCAAACATATAAATCATATTAAATTTGAAATCTATCAGATCAGGGCTTGACACAAGATATCAATAAATTGCGGCCACAAATGGCTATCCTGGGGCCATTTCTAGCCAAACATTTTCTTTAACCTTGTAACAGGGGGATCAACTTTTTGTCTGAAAGCTATAACAAGGTCATAAAAAGATTTACATTAGCTGTTCTCACGAGAAAATGTCTTTTCCAAGAAAAATCTTCATAAAATCACACACAGAAGGTGAAAATATTTCCTGCAGTATTAACTGTGTTTTCTTTGGTGGAAAAGAAAAGAAGAACTGGGCAGCAACAGCCTTCACAACTAAATTCACAACAAGAGCTAGACCAGTAGAGGTTTTTAGTCACGTTATACCTTGGCTCTAGGGATGATAATGTCGGTCAATTGCCATTAGCCTCAGCTGTATTTTGCTACTAATGCTAAGTAGCAAATGTAAGCATGTAAATACACTACATTCAAATGGTGAAAGTTGTATTTTTTTCCTACTACTTAACATTAGTATGTTGGCACTGTCATTATTGTAAGCATGCTAGCAGGCTGTAGCTAGCATTTAGCACAAAGCACTGGTGTGCAGCCTCACAGAGATGCTATCATGGCCCTAGATTCTTAGATTTTCAGCCTTGTTAAAGAATCACCACCCCCACCTCCTTACTGTTCACACTGGTTGCCATACAACAGAACAAACAATTAAACTAATTAGTATGAAAAAGGTGTTTCATATAAAGCATATCTTCATTCTCTAAGCACATGGGTTTCACATCATTATTAACAACTGAGCCCTGCTCGCAATTGAGTCGGTCCCATGTATGGATAGTACTATGAGATCACAGCTCCAACACCTATCACTACTGCAGATTCCTTTTCCAAATCAGATGCAGAGTTGTCAAAAATCTGGTGAGAGGATATTTTACCTTAATTTTTGTACAGAGGGAGTAAATGGAGAGGCATCGTACATCTTTATATACAGTCTATGCAATGGACTAACATGTGAATTTGTGTATCCGTACTCTACTAATTCATCCTGAGTGAATAAGCAGCTGTGGGGCTTTAAGCAAAAATGTCACCACTTTTCAAAGGAGGCAGGATACCTGGTTGAGTGAGACTGCCTTCCTGGCTGAGAACATGCACAAAGCATCCGGGCTGTGGCTTTTATTCAGTTACTCCTTTAATAACACTTACAATATTTTGTATTATACATCGTCTGTGGATTCAGGTGTTGGGCTCTGTAGCCTCCAATCTAGCATTGCATTCATCTGTAGTGGCCACTCATGTGGCTCGCATAAAACTCACATTTGTAATACAGAGCTTGTCCAATGCCAGAATGTAGACAGCAGTCACACGGTTTGCTTTCAGGTGCCCTAAAGGTGGAGTGTATGTTTGTCATTTTGTTTTCATCACTGCCATGTGATTGTTCATAAATCTGATGTCTGCTGTTGTTTTGTGACTCTCTGAACTGAACATGCTTAAAGACCGCAGTGGTTTTCTGTGATGTTTATGTACATTAGCTGTGCTGCACCATGCAATTTTTTGATCAAGAGATACAGCATGGTTTGCAGTCAGTCATAAGCCCATACTCAAAATACAGTAAATTTCTAGGTAACTGGGTTGCTGGCCACTTTTTATAAGAATGATTTGAACAGATTGATAACGAAGCAATCAGAAAAGCAACTACAAATTATATATTAAATAAAAATAATCAAATGTTAAAATTTGTCCTCTTTTAAAGTTAAAAGTTAATTTAAAGTTAGATTTTTCAGTTTACCAATCTCAGATGAATTACAAACTTACAAAGCCACTGTAGTAAAGTCCAAAAACCCACTATAAAATAATTCAGTATACAGCACAGTTGACACAGACAGCTATGTTAATGACATTAACAGAGTGCAAAAGAAAACCTGATTTACACAGACATTGTCAGTGTGTGTGTGTGTGTGTGCGTGCGCACATTTGACTGTAAAAGACAGACAATCATGACATCACTGTTTCCACAGGAAATCATGTTTCCAAAACCCTGGTTTTCCACTCTGTAGCCTACCTCATACACAACTCACATGTCTCTCTATGTCTCTCTCTGTCCCACACACGATACTGCATAGTGGCAGCAGTGAACTAAATCAGTTTAATTATGCCTTAGTGCTGTTGTTCCCACCAGCAGAAGTCGTATTGTTTTTCCATGTTTGGCTGATGATTTAAAGGAAAGTTACATTTTATTACAAGATGGATCTTATTTTCATTGTTTTGGCCACTGTCACAATTGGTAAACGCTGAGATCTGGGAAAACGGAGATATGACCCGTATTGAAAGCAAAACTGAATAAAAAAGATACAGATAAAGGATCCTATGCGATTCTGGGGAAATCCAGTGCAGGACAAATGATATAGAGCGAACACCAAAATATCAAGAAATTAACGTTAGCTCAATTGTGGGTTTAAACAAAAACAGTATATCTTGGCAAACTAGAAAGTAAGCTGGGCAAGTAATTCAAAATTAACTGACAGCTGAAATGGCTGGAATAGTGCATTTACATAGCCATATCAGTGTAGAAACACAATTCTTTTACATTGCACTCACAGAACAGACAGCTAGAGGGCCGTGAGGAGGAGGAGGAGATTTTCGCTAGATTTGACAAAAAGACATGTACTGGATTTGAATCACATATCCCACCTTTAAGTGATCATTATCTAATTTTAATCTGTCAGGACTTGTTTGTGAGTTCAGAGAAAGAGAACAAGGAGTGAAGAAAGAGTGGAGTGAGGGAAAGGAGGGAGGGCAACAGAAAAGGAAGACCGAAACAGGAAAGTAGGTTTGGAGTAACTTATATGAAAATGATAAATACAGATTGCAGCCTGAGACACATACAGTACAGCCAGGGTCTAAAACTACCTTTTTTGGTGTACTTGCCAATGGCTGGTAAACTG
Organism: Micropterus salmoides; assembly: GCF_014851395.1. Taxonomy (NCBI): domain Eukaryota; kingdom Metazoa; phylum Chordata; class Actinopteri; order Centrarchiformes; family Centrarchidae; genus Micropterus; species Micropterus salmoides. The sequence continues at coordinate 23,195,999 of NW_024041151.1, read as the reverse complement.
AAAAAAATGTACCAGCCAAAATATCTTTTTCCGATTAAACACTATAGTCAGCCACACATAGGAAAACAGTTCCCTATTAAAAGTTCGATCATATTCTCTTATAGTCTTATAGTCTGCTTGATTGCACTTGCACACACACACAAAAACACACAAAAGTCTGTCTACCAAAGTGGTAGACTTAAAGTTAGTTCATAGCACACACACCCACACTCACACAGCAGGCCCAACCACACATGCAATCACTTTGCTGCCACAGGCGATACTGTGCAAACATTTAGATCCAATCATTTGCAGATAGAAACTCCAAGATCTCTGTGATATGTGTGTATAAAGTTGATATGTGAAATCAAAGCAGAACTTATCGAGGCCTGCAATCACTGCAGCGTATAATGGGTGGTTACTGTATCTTAGCGGTAATGTCTGGTGCTCTGCTGGCGAGTCAGACTGAAGGAGTGCTTTCTCTGTGATAGAAGGGCTGTGAGTAAGAGAGAGGGCAGGTGGCAACAGAAAATGAAAGAGAAGAGAGGAAAGGAGGGAAGATGGTGGCTGCTTTCCATTCGGTTATTTATGCCTCCTCCATCCTCACGATCAAGGTTTGCCATCATCGAAAGGTGGCTCCCAGAGGAGCTCGGAGGGAGGAACCACAGGTGTATCCTTTGCGGAAGTTTTTCAGCAAGTAACACCCCAGTGTGTTGCTCAGCTGATCTGATGGGACAGTAAAAGAAACTGCTGTTGTGGAAATTGTAATATCGTTATTATTGCATCATGATTGCAATTCTATTTGACAAACCAGTAGTGCCTTATGTTTATTCATAAAATATGATTTCTTGGATGTATGTGTAATTCAAATCATAAATAAATCATAAAAACATAAAAAAAAATTCTTCCTCACATCTCCTCTGTTCTTTCAGGACAACCATTGGTGTTTTTGCTATCAGACACATTTGTATTGAGACAGCAGTCATCAGGCATCACATGATACTTAACCTACTTGATAAATACAATCCCCCTTCCTCTCACATGTCATCCCCCTTGCTTGCATCTGTGTTCTTTCCATCTGGCCACATTACTGAAATGGAACGCAACCAGGATATGGGAGGAAATGGGGAGAATGGGGAAAAACAAAGAAATTCACTTGGGGTATCCAACAGTTGCATCTGCTACCAACATTGGTTACTTTCAACCGTGACCTTTTCCTAACCTTAACCAATATTCATTTACATTTGACATATAGTATGTGTTTCTGTCAGCCTGATCACAAATCTAATTGCTATTCATCTGTCTTGGTTTTCCATGGTTGTATGCAAATATGGATTGGCCCTACTCCAGTCCAGATGGTGGTGATATTGCACCTGAAGCGGTTGGGTGACTACCAACAACACCAGAAGAAGTATAACTTCTGCTCTTTAGCAGTTTAGTTCCAACAATAAGTTCTTTCTGAATGATCCAGATACTCCAGATCCGAAAAGTAAAGCCAATACAGAAATGCCATAAACCTGCATTCCTTCTAATGGTCAGCAGGGGGCAACTCCACTGGTTGCAAAAAAGGAAGTCTGATTATATATATATATATATATGTCGCTACCTTGGTGACCTTTCAATCAGGATAGAGGCAAATCATCTGTTTCTGAGGAATCATCTCTTAATTTTTACAGAAAGCAGACAACATTTAGTTTTAAGCCTGTTTTATCGCAAGCCAAAATAAGCATGCCAATTCAATATCACAGTTAACGTGAATGCTAACCAAGCTTGTGTCCAAATATGGTCACTTTAATGAGACAAGGAGAAAGCTGGCTAATTTCAGAGTGACTTCAGATGCCATTACAACTCATTTGACTTAACTAATAGTATTTTTCAGAAACAGAAAATGGTGACCATGCGTTTTTTGTTGGTATGAGAATGATTCTGAATGATTGAATGAGAATGATTTTTACAACAGAGATCTTTTTGACAGATATACTCAGACATGGAGGGATAGACAAGCTTAGAGGCAGGGAGAGAAGAACATTTAGAAATTACCTTGACAGAAGGGAACACAGTGTGTTTTACCCCGACCTCAGATTGAACCAATGATGAGAGTGATGAAGGCCTGAGTGCCAAAACTTTGCTCATGACTATGCCTTTACTTCTTATTCAAAACAATGGGCCGCATGCAAGAACATTTTCATATTCTTATCTTAACTTTCTCTTACTTTTTTCAAATGGTGATTAAGGAAATGCTCCTAACTTAAGATAACTGTGTAAATGACCCATGTAAACATGGTGAATGTAATTGAGCATTTGTTAAATTTTAAATTAGAATAATGAATGCCGCAATAATACAATATAAGGCTACGCCTCCTTGTCCATGTGTCAGGAAGTATTCATATACGAAAATGACATCGAAGGTAGGAGTTTGGAGATTGAAGTCCTGCTTTTCAGAATCAGAATCAGGTTTTATTGCCAGGTACATTTTCACATACGAGGAATTTGCCCTTGGTATAAGTTGGTGCTTACAGTACACATGAACATAAATAGAAATATAAATATCTAAGAAGTAAGGAGGTCAAAAAATATACAAGTATACAAAAATTACAATAACACTATAATAATACAATGCTGAGGATGCTGACTTTAGAGATTCATAAAGGAAATTTTAGTCATTTTTAACAGCATCAGTAGTGGAATTAAGGGAATAGGTTCAGACTGGTGTGTCTGTTTGCGGAGTCGCATTAGCGCATCACAAGCATTGTTAGAATTGCCAGCGGCCAGGCCTGGTGGAATCCATCCTCAAGGCATCTTTCAGATTACACTTATAGTTGACCTTTTTACATACATGGACAAATTGACCTTCTTGGTGTATAATTTCCGTTGTTTTGATATTGTAGTGTTACATGATAGCATCAATAATCAATGAATCATGACATAGTTAGGTGATATGTATAGATTTGTATTAGTTTCAAATTGCAGAAATTATATATAATTTGATTTGTAACTTAATAATTTTAGAGCTTGTTCAACAGTTCAATAAACAGTTTGTCCCACAGCAAACAATGATCTAGATCCAGCGCTTACACCCATCTTTTCACTGTTTACATACTTTTGTAAACAAACTGAGATTCTGGTGTAGCACAAACAGTTACAGGGCATCTGACAGTCCTTTACAGACAGTAAAGAGCGAAGTGACTTGTGTATTTCATGGTTTGTGCCATATACACAGTTTTTATATTTATAAAGTTAAGACCACACCTCCTCCATGCTGGATATAATAGTATTAATGCCAAATATAACAAAATGTTTTAGTATAGGATTATTGACTTAAAGGTTCAGTGAGAAAGTCTTAGTAGCGTCCAGTGGTAAGGTTTGCAATGTGGATAGAAATGGCTCATTCTAAGGTAATAAAAATGTAATGGTTCATTATGTAAGGTCTTTATACACTACTGAAAACATAGTTATGTATATTAAATTGTGTTTCTGTCACTCCTAAATATTACACACTGTACCTTTAACAGAAGGGATGGGAAGGATCTGTCTCCAGGCCTGGATGTGCACTGAGGATCATTATCAGTGCAATGGTGTGGTTGCAGTGAGTTGATGTTTTTAAAGAGGTAAAATGACCACATCTTACTCTTTCTCTTCCTCCCTGATTGGTTCTTCTGTTTGCCTTGGCCAAAGTACAGTGTTTTTTTGCTGCTTGACTCAGATTTCTTCCTCTATGTATACACTATCTGTGAATGCACATTCATCATGTTCATCCTATTCCATTTTCTCTGTTCATTTTTGTCATATTGCTTTCGTTTTTTATTAAATTTTTTCTCCATTGTTACCTGCTACCTTTTTACTCCCTTTGTTTCTCTCTTCTCTTAGGCCCTGGGCAATTCCTAAGACTCTGAGCACATTTTAATCGTAATGTACGCAATTTCAATAGCGTAAAATAACTTGCAGTATATTTTCACAAAGCATACTTTACTTTAGACCACTAATATGTCCTTTATTATGTGCACAAATTTAGATGTAAAATGTAGTTATTTTAACCATACATTGGATTTTGCCTCATTCAAGGAAGACGAAAATCCAGTTCTAAAATGAAAGCGCAATTCTAGAAGAGCTTAAATGAATTCAGAGACAGCTCTATAAATAGCCTACATATACACCAGCAAACATTCACAATCCAAACAAACGTGAATGCGGAAACTAAAATAAGACAGCTAAACAAGGGATTTCCTCTGTAAATAATCTATTATTGTAGCCACCAAGAGTTGTTTGCATCAAACAGACATCCAGGCCAAACGCTCTTCCCAAACACTGAGCTTTGCTGACCTAGAAACACTTTACTTCTTATTAAACAAACTTTTGTGATAGGATTGACAAATACTCATACTGGGCTTTTATGATGCAATGACAATTAAAATGTGTAGCAGGGGCTTTCTCTTAGATGTACAAGTATGATTAGGCAGCAAGATTCAAATCCTGGGACAAAACCATTCCAGGAAAAAACAAAATCGAAGTTAAGTGACCTCAGTGTTTTAGATAGAATCATCAGTAAAAGCAAACAATCACGTTTAGCATTTAAACACCTAAAAGGATCATATTAAGCCTAGTTCATACTACACGATTTTTAGCCTGATTTGCCTGAGCTCAGCGAGCTCGGCGGTCAATCGGCGGTCACCAGTCGTTATGTGTGCACAGCTCCCCAACACATTTCTGACACATCACCAACGTCTGCCAGATATCTAGCATGCCAAATATCTGGAAGAGTCGGCCGATTCGACATCCACATTCAGCCAATGAGAGCAGGCAGCTACTTTTTCCACCGCAAAACACTTTTTACTCACTTCCAGCTCTCTCTGTAGCACAGACAATCCCTGCTACCTGTGTGTGCTAATCCATCCTTTCACCCAGATTCTTTGTCTTTATAATTGCTATCTTTATATAACAAACAACAGCAACAGCTTCCCATTTCCCATTTCACTTGTTTTCTTGACAAAATGTGGTTTGGAGACCAGCGTCGGGTGACAGAGTCGTTGTCAGCTTGTGTAGTGTGACCCCCTGTCACCGTTCAGTCACGTAGTGTGAACGCCACAACAACTTCAAGACTCCCATCACAAGACGACAAGTTGTGTAGTGTGAACGGCACGGCCATCAGCCGATGCTGAAAGTCGTGTAGTCTGCACGAAGAATTAGAGAATGCAGACGTGAGCTCCTTTGTTTTGGAACCATAGATGCCAACATAGGAGAGAGAAGCAAGTGGAATGAGAGTAAGAAGAAGGGGACGAGTTAGAGCAAGACCAAGGAGGTCCATAATCTCTGATGAGTTTCTTGCCCCCGTGGTCTCACAATGAGGGAGGCAGAAAGTAAAACCAAACTGTAGCAGGTTCACAGTAGCATCCATCGTCCAGACTTTCCAAAATGAGAATAGGTAAGAAGTCTACTCTCATTACAGTATTGAAGTACTGCAAATCAATACAGTACTCATTGATTAATGTAGTACAATATTGCAATTGGACCACAGTGCTATAAACAGGGTTAGGGAACTGTATTCCCATCTACACAGTATTTAAAGTATTTACTACTTTTATCCCTATACCTCTTCTACAAAATATAGGAGATGTATGTGCTGATACAGCTGACCTTTTCAGGGCTGGATTTGCCATGCTAGACGATACCTCTCCTGCTGCTTGGCCAGGGAGAACATTGTCGGCGATGTTGATGAGGTGCTTAAGAAGTCTTATTTTCTTTTTTCTATTGTATGAAGAACAATTTAAAAATCCAACTGTGTTTGCTGTGATGCATACACAGAATAAAAAACATTCTGTTCTTGAATTTGTGTGTTTTATTTTTCAGTATGAAAGCAGTTTATAACAGGATGCCCATACAGTATGTAGTGTAATGCTGATCATAGTGTTTTCCATTGAGCACATCAGTGTATCATTTGAAGACAAAGTTTCATTTTGAGAAATCAGTTTTGTTTGTGTGTGGGTTTTAGGAAAACGAGCCATGCTTTCAGAAAACATGTGTAAGCCATTGAGAAAAACTGTTATAGTATTGTGAAAACAATTAGATGTATGTTTATATAGCACAAGAGTGCCGCACTTTGCTACAAAAAAATCAGCAATTTGCAAAAATAAAAAAAAATACAAATAGGCCAATCAAAGCTGATTCCCATTTTAGCTGAGCATCCACCCAGGTGATTATGCTTTTCACTTGACTATAGATCTATTGAAATCGGCAAGACTTTGGAATTAGTTGTTCTCACTAAACATGAACCCAGCCAGACACAGAGGAGGAAGAGTGCCCAGGAGAAGGAAAGTACTTATGCATGGTGCAAGACAGCTGAGAGGAAGAAGACCGGGAGCTGTAGTCTCCGATGAGATGGATCATTTACTCTGCTGAGTACTCTCCTCTGGCAGGCAAGGTCAAAAACATTTTCCTTAAACACTGGAATGTCCTCAAAAGTGACCCATTATTAAATAACATCAACTCTGTGCCTCCCTCTATCAAGTTAAACGTTGCAATCTGTGAGACAGGCTGGTTGTTCTGACACTAGAAAACCACCTAAAAATGTGTTCTGGCTGTCTAATCAACGTACAGGTTTTTCCCACTCTGGCCACTGTGCACAATGCTCTAACTCATCAGACACCAAGTACTTTACACATCCTTCATGAACGGCAGCAGCATGCATGTTGTCTACATGCTGAAATGTCCCTGTGATCTGGTTTATGTCAGACAGAACAAAAGTCACCCTCTCCTAGAAATAGAGACATTATCAACAGGGCGTCAAATACCGACGCTTATCTGACCACAAAAGGTACCCTTCAGCGTCTGTATGAGGTGCCATGGGCACGACTTTTTGAGACATTCCCGGGCAAGTCTGGATAGGAAGGGTACCTTTAGCATCAAATAACGACACTTAGTCACGCTGTCTGAAAGCGTCGGTAATGACGCACTGAGAAATGTGTTGTAGAGGGATGTTGGATTCACACTCTTAACACAGAGCCTTTTGGCTTCAATGAGGGACTGTATTTGTCATTATTCCTCCAATTTGTTGTATTTGATGCATATAGCACCTTTTTTTTAATTCTCTGTAATTGTTATTTCTGTAACTTTTAGATGAATCCGTGTTTTTTTTTTTTTTATCTCTGATGTGGTGTTTCTGTAATACATGGGATGTGGCACTTGGACTTGGACATTGATTATGGCATCCCTCACTCTGGGATTCATTATCCATCGGATTTGAAATGTTTACCTGTTTTAGGTTGACTATATATGTTGTTTGCCTAAAGTCTTTGTCCATTTTGACAATGATGAAGACACAATAGTGTTGAAACATTAGTCTGTTTGTACAATTAAAGGCTGCAAATCAATCATTGTGCTCCAGTCTCTCTTTTCCTTTGAATATAATGCTACCTGCTGTTAGTGGTTTTCTTTAGTCTGTTTTGATTGTTTTAGGGCGTTTTGGTTGTGAGAACAACGGTTCATTACCTGTGCTGAGCTGCATGTCATTAGGACTATGTGAAGAGTTTTGAGAAAGTATCCTCAGTATAGAGAAATCTGATTCAGCAACTGTAATGCTGTCAATGGGCTGTAGGCCACAATAAGTGCCATCAGAACATGCAATAAAAAGGTTTGAGGAAGTAAGACTCAGTAAAACCTGAATAACATCTTGAAAACGTCATTCATAACAGTGATCAAGTGAACATTCCCTGCATCTGCATTTATAGCTTCCTCCAACCTCTCAAGCTACTCAGTGGTCTTGGTGATGTTGGTCTCTAGGCCAGCTATTTTAACCTATTTAGGGTACTGAATGGACCCGAAAGCATTGTACCAAGTTTAAGTCAGCAGGTAAGCTTGTTGATTTGCCTCACAGAGTGTCGGCAAACTCATTGACAGATAGAGCCAGCAGGCTCATTTGACCTTGTGGCACGCAAACACTGCGACATATGCTCCCTCTATTTCTCCCTTTGATTCTCTCTCTCCGCCACTCACTCTCCCTTTCTCTCCCAGTCTCGCACACTCATGTAGACACACACACACACACGCGCGCGCGCACACACACACACACACAGACACACACACACACACAGGAAAGAGTGACATTCTCATCACCCCTTTGACGGTGGGTGATCTGCCATGGTTGACCTCTTATTGAAGTTGGGTGCTAAATGTCACCACTTTGATGTAAAAGCACAACGGCTCCTGTGTGTGTGTGTGTGTGTGTGTGTGTGTGTGTGTGTGTGTGTGTGTGTGTGTGTGTGCGTATGTGTGCAATCACACATTCTTAACATGCCACAAAGAATGTCACACAGAGTTACATACATGCCCCCTCCTTGTCATCCATATGTTAAGGCAACCCCCCCACATCTCCACTACCACAGCATACACGCGCACACACACACGCACACACACACCTCTCTGTGTAAGTTTGATATCACACAAACATTTAATTTTCACCAGAGACTTCAGTTAGTGTAAATGTTTATTCCAGCACCGGGCTGTGACAGTTTCAGTACTGAAACACATTGCCGTGTTTGCTTGTACCTTATCCTTATTTAGAGTGATACAGTGCTTCCTCATTGGAGCTATCCAAATGTGGGACAATTCAAGGTTCATGCAGGATCTAAATTACAGGTACAGTATATTCACGTGTAAAATTAAAGAGTTTTAATAATAGATTAAAACAGTCATTGCAGGTTTCAGCACTTTTAAAGTGTTGCAACAGGGCCACATTTGTCACACAGTCTGTTTTTGTTTATATTGAAATATATTAATCAATGCATCATATCTCATATACAGTCTCATTATACATAATCTCACATCACATACAACAGAGAGTATGATCTATTTATCACATTTATCACACACTTGTATTTCTTATATATCACATTATCTCATATTATTTCTATTTCCACTTCTGCTCTCTTTTCAAGAGAGATGGGATTCACCCAAACAAACTGGGCTCACAAATGCTAGGCACTAACATACAGCATGCGGTGCAGTCCTCTTCACGGGACTGACTGTTTACACTCCAGACGCACACACAGAGCGGATTCTCCTCTTCTTCTCTGGTTTCATCTCAGGTCACTGTTTCCATCGCTAGCTGCTTTCCAAGTCACTGGGGCTTTCTTCTCATTTGAACTGCAGATGTGGTTTTCAAATCCATGTTATTCTATGTTAATTTACTGTTCCCTGGTTCGAGTCTTTTAATTTTCTCCAGCACGTGTCTGGTCCCACACACCTTGGATCTTGTTTTTAAGCTTGCTTTAAATATTGATTCTATTTGCTCTGAGGGGCTGCATGTTACTGACCATGGATGTGTTTTGTTCAACCTCTCTTTTAAATTAGATTCTCTGCCCAGTAAACATAAAAAAAGTCCCTGCTCGGGGGTAGTACTTTCCGAAAGTACCAGTACTTTGGGGGGGGGGGGCTTTAAATCGAGCATGTCGGCTGTTTTTCTACAACTGCTCCTCTTTTCTACCTTTGTTTGCAAACCAATAAATCACAGTCAACAGTCAAATAGCCACACAAGTCTCGCCGATGTTCGCCTGAGATCGTCCGTCGGCATTAAATGTATTGCCTGAAAATAGCAGCCAGTGTGCAGCGGTATGTTTACAGCTTACAGCTGATGCAGTTACACTACATACTGGGTCCGGACTTGTTTTCATCAGTCAGCAGGTTTCCACACAGAGCCAAAGTCGGTCTCCTCTTCTCCAAAACAAATGGAACAGCTGATTACAGCAGGTAATGAAGCTCATTAAACATCACGTTCCTCCGACCCTCAGGTGGACACAGGTCCTGCAGCTGGTCTGCTGCTCTTGTCGCCTGGAAATGTTTTAATAACCTTCCAAAATATCGCACTTTTAAAGTTTGTCTTTCTTTCTCTGTGCTGGAGTTATTTTATGAACTTGATGGCTTTATCCGGACAGCGCAGTGGTGTAGTGGTTAGCACTGTTGCGTCACAGCACGAAGGTCACTGGTTTGAACCCGTGTCTGCGTGGGTTCTCTCTGGGTGCTCCGGCTTCCTCCCACCTCCAAAGACAGGCGGACTAGGTTGAGTGGTGACCCTAAATTGTCCTTAGGTGTGAGTGTGAGCGTTTATGTGCAGCCCTGCAATGGATTGGCGACCTGTGTCTCTTCATTATACACAAAAAAGCTGTTTTTAAAGGTTAAGCATAATTTTTTATTCGTTTTTTTATTATATTCCAGTCAAATCTGATGTTCATTTATAAACTTTGCTCATAATTAGGATAGTGGTTAATAAATAATGATGCCAGTCCATCACTTTGTACGGTGTAAGCTTGTAGCCTACATCAGCTGGTTAATTTGCCTAATCTTCGCGGGTCTTTAGACCACGCTGAAAACGCACACAACAAAGGGGCTGAAGGAACCTTTTAGTTCCTTCAAAAGAGATCCCTTTTGGTGGAAACGCAGCTTAAGCTGCCTTTTATCTATAAAAAAAAAGTTGTTGCCAAACATCTCACTGCTACCTTGACTACACACAACATTTTGGATCAATTCCATTCTGGTTTCCGTCAGAAGCATTCCACAGACAGCCCTTTAAAGAGTCTCCAATGACTTAATGATGTCTTCTGAAGCAGGTGAATGATTTGTTTGGTCCTGCTTGATCTTAACACAGCTTTTAATACAATAAATCACAGCATTCTAACTGAAAGGCTTAAGCAGTAGGTCATCTCTCAGATATGAGTTTTTTGTGTTGCTTGTCTGAAACTGCTGCTCTTTCCTGTTGTGTCCCTCAGGGTTTGTCTTGGGTTCTGTATTATTAGCTTTGTATATGCTTCCCTTAATGGTTGTTTGATCTTTTACTGTTTCACAGTGTTTTTTGTAACAATTTGTACTCTTGTGAAGCACTTTGTGACCTTGCTCCTTGAACGGTGCTATACTAAATAAACTTTATTTATACTTGACTAACCTATATGTCAACTCAAATCATCACATATGTCTTATCACCCTCATATTCATATTTTTTATGTATGACCCATAGACTGTATAAAAGAAATAAACATAGCCACCGTGACGTCACCCAATGGTTTGTGGGTTTGAAGAACAAGAACAAGTTTAGCGATTGTATTTCCAACACACATATTTTTGTCAATAGTTGTCATAGTATCTCCCCACTGTCTGCTAGCTGTCTGTTCTGTGTGTGAGCTGAAAAAATGTACACAGCCCTGGCTCTGTAAACAGGAAACAAACACAGTGGCAACCCGCCTCACAACACTGTTCCATGTGTACCAGCCAGGGATGGAAATTAACACCCACCATCCACCAAATGCAGGTGTATTTTCCGTTTGGCGGCATGATATCGCTTTATAATATCTATTTGACAATAATTAGCATCATAGATCAGGATTAGGGGAGTTAATTGGTTGTTGTTTGTGTTCATGTCTTGTTACTTGTGTTTGATTGGCATAGATTAGTAAGGGGGTGAACGTTAGGGGGCAGGAGTCGGGAGGGAAAGAGGGGAGAGTGAGAGTGTAGCCGCTTTCATACGGAGATTAACGCGGGAAGAATATACGCATACAGTATGTCGCATTTGCTTATTTATACTGAACAAAAGTTTGCAACATTATGCCGCAACCATGTGTGTTTCACACAGTGGTCTGGCTTTACCAGAACCAGCGGCGTGACTGTTTGTGTGTCACAACACCAGCATGTAGGCTGTGGCTTTTCACACAGAGTCTGTCCCGTCTCTGTCACCAACTTTCACGGCTCAGAGGCGGATAAAATTGGCTCCGTACCTTTCAATTAAATCTTGCTTCAAATTTCACGCTGGCCTCTTCTTAAGTTTGTATTGGACATAATACCTTATTATCTCAATTAAAAGTAAAGAAATTAATGTATATTGGACAATTATATATTTGGCAATTTTTTTATTTTGGCCGGTAAAAATATGTTTGGCCAGTGGATTTTTTCATCTACCAGCCACCTTGGCAGGTGAGCCAAAAAGTTTATCTCCACACCTGGTTCCAGCCATGATTTGTGTGTCAGGTAACCTTAAATTACTTGCCCATGGACAGTCAGCTTACTTTGTAGGTAAGATATGCTATTGTTGTGATGTTGGCTGTAGTAGCAGGAGAGTTGTATCACTGTTTGGAGCTGGTGTGCTGATTCTGGGACCATCTCGTCCTCTCTGAATGTTAGCTTTGCAGCTGCAATTGTAACGACAGTTTGCTAACCCACAACTTAGCTAATGTTAGTTACATTGCACACTGTGTCACTGTTCGCTGTATATCATGGTATTTGTATTGGTGTTGGATTTCTCCAGAATCGCCTATTTCACCTTTAAAGAGGTGGTATTATGTTCATTTTCAGGTTAAATATCCTATTTAGCATGCGTTGGCGTCTGTAGCTACCTGTCGGAAGCTCCGTCTTAAACCGGACTCTTATCCAGTTTTAATCCACACTTTTTCGTTACATTTTTTATATCCTTTTTATTTAACTTAAGTTTTTAACTTAAGTTTTACGTGGGTCAAGAATTTTAATCATCCGACATGGATTTTAAGCTAGATGACCGTAAAAATGCTATCAACACTACTGACCACAACAAAGCTCCGGCGGCTATGCTAGCCGAGATAACTCTGCCCCATGAGGACTGCACACTCCTTAAGAAAGCGAACAAAAAGATTGCTGACCTTATGGAAGACATCCGACGACTTTCAGAGGAACTCAAAGAGAAAGATTCCCTGCTGACTGGCTTTATGGATGTGGCTTCAGTACAAACCAAACAGATTGTTTCTCTTAGCACAACCGCTAACATCCAGGACACCATGTTATGAGACTCCTCTAGCCTTCCCAGGCTTTCCTCCTGCTCGACTCTGAAACATCAGTCAACCTGGGCTGAAGAGGTGGTCCGTGGCTGTAAGAGAGGCTCGGACAGGGCTGCCTCTCCTCCGCACATCGGCCTCTGTCTGTCTAACGACACTCCGGTCCATCCAGCGGATGCACCTGCGGCTTCGAGTCTCCCTGATACGGATCTCTTTCGGCGGACAGTGTCTGCCGACACTATTGCATCTCCTTCACCGGCTACATCTCCTGCACTGGCGGCAAACATTGATCAACTGTGCCGCCGGTCTGCCACTGGGCCTGATCGGCGGCCGTCATCCCGATCAAAAACCTCCGCTTCCCAACGTAGGATCCTGAAGGAGGCTGTGATCAGACGCTCCGGAGGCCGTCTCTATCCTGCACCGTCGGGTAGCCCTTCTCTCAGGTCTGTTACTGCTACTCTAACACTCGGCAGCTCACAAGCTCCATCCTCAGTCCGCACGCAGTGTTGAAGCAGATTCTGCTCAGTCCTGCTGAACCCTGGAACCCCACAACCGGCATCTCCTCGTCCTCTTTTCTCCCCAACCACACTAATAATTGGTGACTCCATAACCAGAAACATCCGTTTCTTTAACGCTACCACTCACCGCTTCCCCGGTGCCACCACAGCTGACATTTTAAAAAAACTCCAGGACCTAATGCCATCGCTCCCGTCCGTGATAGTTCATGTGGGAACAAATGACACAGCTCTTCAGCAGTCTGAGCTGACAAAATCAGATTTTCTTTCTTTCTGTCTTTTTAACTTTTTAAAGCAGTGTGGAAAGTCCGTTTTTATCTCTGGTCCCATTCTCACAGTTGGTCGCGGTGCTGGCCGCTTCAGTAGACTCCCTGGCCTCCACGACTGGCTCCTGTCCGCCTGCAGGGCTCACCGTGTGTGTTATGTGGATAATGTTAATATTTTCTGGCAAAGAATGTCTCTTTTTTTAGACAGACGGACTTCACCCAAACAAACGGGGCTCAGAAATGTTAGCTGCGCACATACAGCATGTGGTGCAGTCCCACACATGTCTTACGTGAATGACTAATCATTCATGCAGCACACCTGGACACACCACCGCTCACTGAACAGATCTCTGCCTCACTGCCACAAACAACTGTCTCCACCTGCTGGCATGTAAAACTGTCTGCTCCCAGCGTTGTTCCAAAGACTTCTATTCCTGTCATCATCACGCATAGACCAGTAAACCGAAATGTGCACATCCCACACAGAAATAATAGTAATCTCTTAAGGATTAGGACACCTGCAACAACTCCAGCACCCAGAACAAACTCATTTAAAATGGCTCTCTTCAATGTGAGATCTCTGTCAAGTAAGACTTGCAAATCTAGATTTTATGTTTTTAACTGAATCTTGTTTGCGTGACTGAGTGACTATAGCTAGCTGAACTGTGTCCGCCTCAATATGATTGTTTTAGTCAACCGAGGATCAGTGGTTGTGGTGGTGGGCTAGTGAGCGTGTATAGGAAAAATTTAAAATGTCATCAAGTATGCTGTGATGAATTTAACTCCTTTGAAGTTCTCACTCTTAAAGTTGGAGGGCTGCAACCTATCATATTTGTTATAATTTATCGCCCCCCAAAACCTCCTGGAGGATTTTTATCAGAACCTCCTGAATTTTTATCTTCTCTGGTTTTTAAATTATGACAGAATTGTTCTTTGTGGCGATTTTAATATTCTTGTTGATGACCCCACCAATGTTAATGCAACTGACTTTTTAAATATGGCCACTTCTTTTCACTTCAAACATGTCAAAGGGCAAACACATAACCTTGGTCATACACTGGACTTGCTTTTTACCCTGGGTGTCAGCATTTCCTCTGTGGAATTAGTGGACATGACCATATCTGATCACAGATGTATTGTTTTTAGCTGTAATTCGCCTGTTACTCATGCCACCTCACCAAGCTCTTTAATGAACAAAGTGTTTCAAAGTTTTGCGCATTCTTTCAGAGCCAAAGCCAACACCTGTCTGATTCCAACACCAGCAATCTGGTCGATCACTTCAATCATATCTGCTTGTCGTCACTAAATATTACTGCTCCTCTAAAGGTTAGGCCTACGTCTAAAGCTAGTAAGCAACCCTGGATAAATGACTAAAAGCCTAAAAAGGGAATGCAGGAAAGCAGAGCACAGATGGAAAAAATCTAGTCTCCAAGTCCATTACCTCAGTCTGAAGGATTTATTAATTAACTACGATAACATGGTTAAGAATGCAAGAACACACTATTTTTCTGAACTCATTACTACACATAAACACAATCCCAGGTTTCTGTTTAAGACTGTGGATCAGCTGGTAAACCCAACCCCTCCTTGTGCCTCAGCTGGAAGTAATGATAACTGTGAATTGTTTTTATCTTATTTTACCAATAAGGTGGTGTCAATCAGAGCCTCTATTACCCCCAAGGCCTCTTACTCAGAGGTCCCTCACCAGCAACAAGAGAGTTTTAACCAGTTTTATCCCATCGACTTGTCTGAGCTTTTAAAAACAGTATCACAAATGAGAGTGTCCTCCAGCCCACTTGATGTAATACCTACAAAGTTTTTACTGAAAGTAATATATTCTGTTGGGCCCCATTTGATCTCTGTTTTCAACAGCTCCCTATCTACTGGTTGTGTCCCTGATTATTTTAAAACGGCTTGCGTGAACCCACTTTTAAAGAAACCTGGTTTAGATCCCTCCCTCCCACATAATTTTAGACCAATTAAAACTGCCTTTTATTGCAAAGATTCTAGAAAGAATTGTGTCCAAACAGCTGCTCTCTGTACTGGAAAATAACAAAATATTTGAAAAGTTTCTATCTGGTTTCAGGAAGTACCACAGCACTGAGACTGCCCAGCTTAAAGTCACCAATGACCTTTTAATGTCCGCTGATGAAGGTATGTGCTCAGTCCTGGTACTCCTGGACCTTAGCGCTGCTGTTGACACCATTGATCACAACATAATGTTAGACAGACTGAGGCACTGGGTGTGGATCTCTGGTACTGCCCTAGAATGGTTTTCATCCTACCTGTCAAATAGGAAGTTTTGCGTGTCTGTAAACAACTATGTCTCCTCATTCTGTCCAGTTAAATATGGTGTGCCTCAGGGGTCGGTCTTAGGACCCATTTTGTTTTCCTTGTATCTGCTTCCCCTTGGACATGTTATCCATAAACATGGTATTTCTTTTCATATGTATGCTGATGACACACAAATATACTTGCCCGTCAGATCCACAGACCCCGGAATGCTGAGTTCACTTAACAACTGCCTTTGTGAAGTTAAAAAATGGATATCAAATAATTTCCTCCAGCTGAACTCAGACAAAACAGAAATCCTGGTCATTGGGTCCCAGCAGATGGCAAAACAAATACTGCCATCTGCTGGTTCCCTAGTAAATCACATTAAGCCTGTGGCAAAGAACCTTTTGATAGTAATTTAAATTTCGAGCAGCACACCACAAAACTTCAATCATGTTTTTATCAACTTAGAAATATAGTAAAAATTCGATCTATGTTAACTTTTAAGGACACCGAGACCATTTTACACGCCTTCATCTCATCACGCCTGGATTATTGAAACAGCCTTTTCACGTGTTTAACCCAAAAATCTATTGATCGACTCCAGACTGTCCAGAACTCAGCTGCCAGGCTTTTAACCAGAACAAAGAAATATGACCACATTACTCCTATTTTAGCTTCATTACACTGGCTCCCAGTGTGTTTTAGAATTGACTTCTATTGATCACTTTTAAAGCTCTTCATGGCCTCTCGCCTTGTTATATTTCTGAACTTTTAGTCCCATACACACCAGCACGTACCTTAAGATCAGAGGGGGGCAGAGGTCTGTTGTCTGTTCCAGAGTCTCAACTGAAAACTAAAGGGGACAGAGCGTTTGCTGTCAGGGCCCCGAGGCTCTGGAACAGCCTGCCCGAGGAAATCAGGTCGGCTGAGTCAGTGAACTCTTTTAAATCCCTTCTTAAAACATACTTTTATAGGAGAGCCTTTTCCGATCTTATTTGACTTTATTTTATCTTAAACGTGTATTTTAGTCTTTTCAATGTTTTCTTGCTTTTATCTTGCATTGTTTTTGTATTATTGTCTTTTGGGTATTATTGTCTTTACACTTGTTAAAGCACTTTGTAACTTGTTTTTGAAAAGTGCTCTACAAATAAATTATTATTATTATTATTATTATTATTATTATTATTATTATTATTGTTATTTAGGGGTTGTGCCAGAACAGGTTTACATGGTTTAAGTTTTCAAAAAACACCATATTTTTTTCATACTGCACATTGCTGCAGCTCCTCTTTTCACCTTGTGTTGAAGGCTTCGTTTTAGCTGTGGAGTGACACATCTTGTCTCTAAATGATGTTTATGTCCATTGATTGCCAGGAGGGGTAGCTAGTGTTTTGAAGGCAGAGGAGGTGTGTGCTGCAGCTCAGTGTTTTTCCACCAGTAGCCGCTTGGAGAGCGTTATATGAGGCGCATTTAGGTTTCTTCCCAGTGACGTCACAAGGATGAAAGGGAAGCGGCTGGACTACAAATGAGCTGTTTTCAAGCAGTTCAGAGCAGTGCTTTCTGTGGGAGATGGGAACTCCCTTTGGGTTGGACTTTGAGCTTTTTCACTTTGCAAACCTGTTACATGCACAAAAAGAGATATAACTCAATAAAGGAGATGGGAAAAGCCAAAAAGCATAATACCACCTCTTTAAATGTACACAGTGCAGTGGATACAATTTGCCTCTACCCTGACAGGTTGCCGCTGTAGCGACTTGACATTTACAAGGTAGCCAGGTGCTAAAGCAGACCCAAGTTTATCATTTTGACTCTAAACTGGACCATAATTTACTAAATGAACATCATGCAGTATTGAAGAAGATTAGAAACTAATGATTGAGACCATAAACTTGTGTTTGTAATAAATCAGGTGAGAAGTAGGGTCATTTTGTTATTGACTCTAATGCAATCCGACTTCTTTTTGCAACCAATGGAGTCACCTCCTGCTGGCCATTAGAAAGAGCGCAGGTTTAAGGCACTTCTGCATTGGCTTCACTTTTCAGACCAGGAGTTTGCCACATCGTATTACCTCATCTTATATATCATCTCATTTCTCATCTATTGTGCTTTTACAGTATCTCACATCTTATCTCTTGAAACTCATCCCACATTTTTTATGTCTTACGTATAATTTCATATCTTGTCTCATGTTTCTTATATATCATTTCATCTCTCATCTAAGATTATCACATCTAATATATGATATCTCTCATCTAACTCCTTTATAATTTCCTATATCGTACATATCATCTCACATCTAATCTCACATCTAATCTTAAATGTTATTTAAGAAATGTGAGATTAAATCATTTTTCTAAAATAGCATCCCCTATATTATCTTGTATTTTGTGTATATAATTTTATATCTCACTCTAACCAAATCTCATGTAATTTCTTATATCATAATTTTCCAAATCTTGAATTTAGGCTAAGGGAATATAACTTTTAGCTCTAAGCAAATCTGTACGAGGAATTGCACTCAGTGAAGCCTTTGAAGATATGGAAAGTCTGGTAACAAGCTAAACTGAACTAAAGAGAGCTGAAATGTGACTTTGTTGAAACAGACAAGGGGTTCTTTTACCTCTATGGGCAGGGACCATTTCCTCTCCCCTACTCTCTCCCTTCCACTCTCGCTCTCTCCATTTCTCTTTTTTAGGGTCTTTTTATCTTTCCTGTCCTTCCTCCCTTACTTCTCTATGCCATCTTTCTCTTGCTCTCTTTCTCTGTCTGACACATCTTTCCCTTGCTGACTCTCTCTTTTAGGATTCTGGCAAAGGAACTGACAGTGGTGTGTGTGTGTGTGTGTGTGTGTGTGTGTGTGTGTGTGTGTGTGTGTGTGTGTGTGTGTTAGCCAGAGGTCCCGTGGTCGCTGTGACTTCAAAGCTGAAACCAGAGTCTCTCCACAGTCTGCAGTTTCCCTATAAATCACACTAACCATACTGCCGGGGAAACACACATGCACAAATACACAGCCACAACATAGAGAGAGAGAGAGAGAGAGAGAGAGAAGGAGAGAGAGAAGGAGAGAGAGAGAGCTAAAAATGAGAGTGAAAGCTGAATATAGTATATAAAGTATCATAGGATAAGGAAAACAAAGAATTGTTTACATAGGGAAAGAATGGAAGATAAACTGAATGTGACAATGCAAGAATGCAAGAGTGGGTCAAAATGGACTGGAATGATTTGAAAGAGATTTGGATTTGAAAAAGTTGAGTTACAGCAAAAAAAGGCCAGTCATTGAATTTGCCATAGAATAAACAGGGTGTTGCCAGCCAAGCCCTAAGTGAATTTATTTTTGTAGATTTTTTCTCCTGTTATATATGCAACTATGCAGTTGAATCAAATTATTTCCCTGTACAGTAACGAAAAACTGAATCACTGTGTCTGCAGTGGAAGAAACAGAAAGCGGAGCATGGAGTTTTGTTTTGTTTGAATTTTTGTTTTGTTTGAAATTTCTTTTTTATGTGAAAGGTGTTTCATCAATATTTCTTTCACAGCAACACACTGCTTCAAACTTTGGTTCACACTCCGTGTACAGCTTTAAGACCTGGTGCTGTCGTTACATGCTGTTTCTATACATCTCATGGTGCCCATCGAAACGACAAGCATGAAAATTGAAAGTCTTAATATTATTTACTTATTTACTAATGGGTTCATGTTTCATTCCTCTAATATCTCAACTTTCATTGGCTTTTGCTGTACAACCTTATAATTGAAACATGTTGGACCAAATCCTGTATGAATCGTCACAAGGTTGAAAGGCTCCAGTTGTACAGCCTTTGACACTAACAAGATAACCTCTGTGTTGAAATAGACTTTAGCTGCTCTGACATACTGTACTTGTCACTAGCAGCCAATAATATATGGGCCATTAAACTGATCATTCTGCCCTGCTACCAAGGCCACACAATGTAGCATCTGTTTTATGAGTGCTTTCCAATTTTATTTTAAAAGGTTCAAGTTCATACTTGTTTTTGTGGAGTTTGTAGATAAGAATAAGCTTTATTCCTATGGGTAATAAGTTTGGTAAATCACGATTGAAAACAAGTATTGTTCTATTAAGCCAAACGATGTACGATGTTAACCTGTACAATCTTAGGGGATAGTTGTATAGTCATAATCGGACAATGTGAGAAAACATGACAAGTGTTTCTCTTACTTGTCGACCTATTGGTGCCTCCAAAAGCCGCCACAGATTTGTTAATTTGTAAGACAGATATGGCCATGGACACAGAAGGCAGTCATTTTAAAGATTTGTGTAACTGGTGACCAGAGCTTGAGAGAAGAAGACCCAGTGGTGTGAACATTTTCTGGGACACAATGGTACAGTCTATTATTTTACTATTATATGGAGTAATAATGTACATAATTTAAAAAAGTGCTTCTAGTTTTTACAGAGTTTTACTTGGGGTCTGGATATTATTCCATAGTAACACATTTGGGAAGAGTCCACACCATAGCACGTGCTTCTGAATGAGCCTGTAGTATATTCTATTTCTGTTGGCTGATTATATAATATATATAATTATATCAGCTTGTCCAATAACCACAACTTTGTCAGAAAAATGGATAAATACTCAAATAAACAAAAGAATCAACATTCATTTCTGACCAGGTTTGGCAAACTTAGTCTGTTTAAGTTGGACTAGCATTGAGTGCATTTTGAATAATATACTGTATGCGACTAAATATTTCTGTTTGTAAGTCTACTCTCTAGGCAGCCAGCCTGCATTGCTGACAACAACTTGACAGTTGAGATTTGGCTCAATTTTCTGTTATTTAAATTGGTATGAAAGACCTGACATGGGATTTTGTTTGGACAAACTTGTCTTGGACTTGTGCAGACTGACAGATCTCCAGCTGTTGCTGTGGCTCGAACATGGAGTTTTTAGAGTTGATTGTCTCGAACGTAGAGTTTTAAGGGCTGATCTTCTTCACACAATGCCTGAGAACCGCAGCAGTCAGCACAGCGTCACAATGGGTGGTAGATCCACATCCTCCCTTCAGCCATTAAAACAAATAGCTCTTTATCCAAGAATGTGTGTGTGTGTGTGTGTGTGTACGTGTGAGAGAACTTATGGGAGAGACTGTGTGTGTTTGAGTAAGAGCAGACATGCATGTGTTTACCTGTTTTTCACATGATGATGCCAGTGCACACGTTTGCATGTAATCCTGGAGTTCTATATTCCATTCTAATCATATCAACTGACATGCAGTCAATGCCTGATATTTACCGGCTGATTTACACATCCACTAATAACACATATAGAAAAACTTTTTGGGATATCAAAATTAGATTAAATTATACTATGAATGAATCATTCAAGCTGCCATGATCAGTATTTTTTTATATTAACAATGGGTCAAATAACCATGTTTAATTTTAAAGGGATTGCTTGTGGTGATGAACCCACAGATAATTTTGAGCTCTTTGGAGCTTTTTAACATCTTTCAGCTCATTGTTTTGTGTTTTTTTGGCCCACAACTTTACGGTTTTGGTTCGCTCGCACAGCTCTCGTCAACTTCGTTTATAGCAACAAGTAAAAAAAACAAAACAATAAAGCTCTAAAAACTGACTGCAAGCCACCTGCCCAGCAACAAACAGCAGAAGGAAAGTTAGCCAATAGCTGTTGAACACATCAGCATTTAGCTGATAAGGAACCTGATTGAGAGTTGATGGAGTGCAAAACAGGACTACAAGGAGAGAGAATAATAGACTCATCAGAGTTCAATATTCTCTTTAGATGGACACAAACACGACTCCAAATGAATGTCAGTCCATGTCTGATGGACGTGTAAAACCACAATCTAAATGTGTGGTTTGAGTTACCAGCATCTAATATTAGCTTGCTAACATTAGACATCAAAGCAAAGTTACTTTTGTGCTTAACACTACCTAATGCTGCACCTAGCGATGTATTTAATAATTTTTCCACAGGCTTAGTCTGGCTGTCAGCTGCTTTTTACTAAGAAACATTGGGTTATGTGATTGTAATAAACGTAGTTGTTCGTATAATCTTGAATGTTTCTGTAATTAATCAGCACAAATGAATACAGACAAACCTTTATTAAAATAAACTCATGTAGCTGCTAGATCAGGTAGACACAGGATGACTAACTTTAGAGAAAAACGGGACTCATGTTTACCAAGCAACGGAATTCAGAAACTGTTGTGTTCACCTCGTTACATAGACCTGCCCCATCAACATCCAGGATCAAGCACTCGGCAGGTGGTCCATCTTCCAAGCGGTCAGCGCAAGACTCTGGCAAGATGAGAGTAGGTGGACTTACACAGGTGTTTTACATCAATGATGCTTGGTTTCAAATGCAGTCAAGATGGACACTGTTTCCTAAATGTCAGACTGTTTATTGTGAAGATGAAACGGGGCCCAAGTAGCCATTTCTCTCCCCGGTGTCACGTGACTCAATAGTGTTACAAGGTCTCAGGTGTGAATGGGGAGCAGGTGTGTTAAATTTGGTGTTATCGCTCTCACACTCCCTCATACTGGTCACTGGAAGTTCAACATGGCACCTCATGGCGAAGAACTCTCTGAGGATCTGAAAAAAAGAACGGTTGCTCTTCATAAAGACGGCCTAGGCTATAAGAAGATTGCCAAGACCCTGAAACTGAGCTGCAGCACCGTGGCCAAGACCATACAGCGGTTCAACTGGACAAGTTTCACTCAGAACAGGCCTCGCCATGGTCAACCAAAAAAGTTGAGTGCACATGCTCAGCGTCATATCTAGAGGTTGTCTTTGGGAAATAGACGTATGAGTGCTGCCAGCATTGCTGCAGAGGTTGAAGGGGTGGGGGGTCAGCCCGTCACTGCTCAGACTATACACTGCATCAAATTGGTCTACATGGCTGTTGTCCCAGAAGGAAGCTTCTTCTAAAGATGATGCCTGCAGTTTGCTGAAGACAAACAGACAAGGATTACTGGAACCATGTCCTGTGGTCTGATGAGACCAAGATAAACTTATTTGGTTCAGATGGTGTCAAGCGTGTGTGGCGGCAACCAGGTGATGACCAGGTGTGTCTTGCCTACAGTCAAGCATGGTGGTGGGAGTGCCATGGTCTGGCCTGCATGAGTGGTGCCGGCACTGGGGAGTTCATTGAGGGAACCATGAATGCCAACATGTACTGTGACATACTGAAACAGAGCATGATCCCCTCCCTTTGGAGACGGGGTAAAAACCTCAAACACACTTCCAAGATGACCACTGCCTTGCTAAAGAAGCTGAGGGTAAAGCTAATGGACTAGCCAAGCATGTCTCCAGACCTAAACCCTATTAAGCATCTGTGAGGCATCCTCAAACAGAAGGGGGAGGAGCACAAGGTCTCTAACATCCCCCAGCACTGTGATGTCATCATGGAGGAGTGGAAGAGGACTCCAGTGGCAACCTGTGAAGCTCTGGTGAACTCCATGCCCAAGAGGGTTAAGGCAGTTCTGGAAAATAATGGTGGCCACACAAAATATTCACACTTTGGGCCAAATTTGGACATTTTCACTTAGGGGTGTACTTACATTTGTTGCCAGTGGTTTAGACCGTAATGTGATGTGTTATTTTGAGGGGACAGCAAATTTACACTACGTTGGGGTGGTGATGGTGCGGTGGATAAGACACATGCCTTTGGTGTGAGAGACCCAGGTTCAACTCCCCACTGTGACACATCCAGCAATGTGGCTCTGAGCAAGACACTTAACCTCCAGAGGCATAAGACCTCTGACATATATAGCAATTGTAAGTTGCTTTGGATAAAAGTGTCAGCTAAATGAATATATGTGAGGGATGTACTCACTTTTGCGAGATACTGTGTGTGTGTGTGTGTGTGTGTGTGTGTGTGTGTGTGTGTTTAACTATGTATATGTATATAGAACTATATATATTGTATTATTTTATATGTGATCATATTTTAATATACACTTAATTATATGTTGTGTGTGTAGCATGAAGGAACTACAAATTTAGTTTTGTTATGCAGCCATGTGCTGTAGAATGACAAATAACCTTGTACTTTGTACCTTGAAGAAAGTCTTATCTTTCTTCTCAAATGCAGCCCTTGAATTACAAGGGGCTTTCAAGGGCAGCATTTGAGAAGGAAGATAGGACTTGAGTTTCTCTTACATTAGTCATCCTGTGGCTACCTGATTGGCAGTTTGTAGAGCCAGTTTACATCATAGCTAGGCTAGAGTTAACAAGACGTCTGGAACAGTATAACCAAACAGAGGCAGAGTAGAGGTGGGTCTTCCTGCAAGGCATACTGGGTAGGTGCACCTAGCAAGGCAGTTTAGGCAACTGCTTGCTAACAAGTTTGACATATCACTTTAAAAGGTGATTATACAGTATGTCATAGCTGTGTTTATAGCTTGTTTCCGCTGCCTGCAAGTGGCCCAAAAATCAGTTAAAGCACATTTAAAGGTTCCTTAAACATACTTAACATGCATACTGACAATAAATCAAACTCAAAAAGCTAACTTGTTAAGCCATGCTAGCTGTGTGTCTCCAGGGATGGAAATGTTGTTAAGTCCACAAGTTTGGTTCAGACTGAAATGTCTCAACAAGGATGGATTGCCAACACATTTTTATAGACATTCATTCTGCTTGTCTGCGTTTTTAAGAAACAATTAACCACTGTACGGACAAAGAAAAACTAATCCAGGTAAAAGAGCCACATCAAGCATCTTTTATAGTTGGTAAAGCGATATTCTCATTTGTATATTACTACTGTTTATAAAGCTGCTTGTGATAAATCTAATTCTGTAAATACGGTAAAGTGTGGTAAACTATATTCAAATATTCATACAGGTGCAGGAATGGAACAAATAAATACATTGTAGATGATGACAATCTTGACTACAAAGTGAGTACAGTACTGTCTAGGATGACGAAAGATATCTGTTAAATCAAAGTGAAATGTACAGATAAAATCAGTTGTAAGGATGAACGGGAAGCAGAGATATGGGAGACAGAAGATGAGCTAGAGAAGGATACAGAAGCAGGATAAAGAAAGTGGAAAAATGACAAATCAAAGAAAGAGAGAAAAGAGATGGTGTACAGTGTGTGAGGGTTACCGCAACCACGCCACTGAGTGGTGTGTTTAAATGGCACCACACCACTAGGCTTTTAACCACCGACATGGCACTGCTCTGTGTGTGCCTGCAGCTGTGTTCATGTGTATTCTCAGTCACTGAAACACTGACCACATCCATGCCTGTGGGAAGAGATTCAATATGTTTCTATATGAAACCTGTGATTTTAAGATGCAAACTTAGTTTAAATGAAATCGTCCGCTAATTTAGTTTCACAGACAGGTGAAATTTGAACCAAAATCACTCCTACACCTGTGTCAATAGTACCCATTGGATGAATATGAATTCCCTTACTGTCTCAAATGAAACAGTGTTTAAATATAGGTTGTAAAACAAATATTTTTTATGCTTTACACAGCAAAATAGTTGTGATTATGTTTCAAAACTATACCCGTCTCAATAACTTGTTATTGTAAGGAGAGACGAACAAATCACAATTATATTCTAACTGAAGGGAACACATCACACATACACATTTCTGCTTTGACTGTGGTCCAAGTTACATTGACAAAAATGTTTGATCTTTGATCGCTAAAACTCTTAATCGGCCGTCATTGAACGTGTCTCACAGTGCCATTCAGCACTCACTCACTACCACAGCTTTAAGCTGTTATTTGAGATGATTTATTTTACATTACAATTCTGCTTAGTGTAGTTTTTCCCATAGATGTTTTGCTGTGTAAGAAGAGAGAAGAAGAATAGGGAGACGTGGTGAGAGGCAGAGGGAGCAAGAGTTTCAGGGGAATGAAGGCATGATATCAAGGGGAGGGGATTAGAAAGAGAAACACAAGTTGGGTGCAGAAAGAGCACGGGGGCAAGGAGAGGTTATGACAGGAATGAGCTAGTGAGAAATTTTGAAAATTAGGAGGAAAATATAAAAGTAAGGTTAGTTGGCAGGAAAGGGTGGAGGAGAAAAGAGTGAAAGCAGATAGAGCGGGAGACAGGAAGGAAAAGGAGGGTTAGCTAAAGAGTGAGGTGTCAGCAATGGAGATGGAGAAAGAGAGGGGGAAGAATAAAGGAAGGAAAGGGAGGTATATGGCCATAGAGAGAGGTAGGCACTGGCCAGGGAGGGGATGGCGGGAGAAAGACGGAGGAGAGAAGTGGGGGATGGACACAAAAGAAGGTAGAGGTGGGGGGTTCTTCAGCTGCTTTCTGAAGCAGTTGAAGGTAATTGGTTCCTTATGTGAAGCTGAGCTTAGTTCTCCAAATAAAAGGTCTTTCTGTCAGCTGTAATGGGTTTTCCATGCTGCTCTGCACTGGTGGGGGCCACATTAGCACCCTAGCATTGCTCATGACCTGCTTTGAATTAAAAGGCACACAATTACATAAACCTACCAATTGTGATGGCCTGATTGACATCATAGCTCGTGCACAGTTTTGAAAGAGAGTTTTTTTCTAATCTGTTGGAGGTTGATAAAAATCCTGGCAAATTAATTGTAGACTATAAGCAGAGCAACAATAAACAATAAAGTGTGGGTGGCTGTTTAGACAAACACAAAATGGAGGGGATAGATAAACGGATGGTTATTACCTGCTAAGTCTTGTCTGATAGCATGTTGTTACTTCACACTTCATCACCATTTTGGAAAAGACCATGCAAGAAGACTAATTGGGAGAGCATTAAAAGGAATAGTCTGACAATTTTGGGATATATGCTTATTCGTGTTCTTGGTTAGAGTTAGATGAGAAGATTGATACCATGCTCTCTATCTGTCTGTGAAATATGATGCTACAGCCAGGAGATTAGGTCAGCTCAGCTTAGCATAAAGTAAGTGGTCATCCCTAATTCACAGCCCTGAAATATTTAGCTGGCCTGCGTCTCATAACTGTCGACATGAGAACTGTTGCCGAACACAGTCGCACACTTCCACATCAATCTTGTGAGAGTGGTCGAAAAGAAATGGTTTGGTGTTACTTTTTTACCTGTTGATCAAGTCGCAGCAAGACAATTTGTGACAAGAAACAAATAGTGGATATTGCTGTAGAAAAATCATTAGCTGTTTAATAAGAAGATTAAGAAATCATCAAGAAAGTGCAAATGTGCATGTATTACATTTTTAGTATTTTAATTTATTTTATTCACATTTATATTGTAATTATTTATTTTTTTTATTTACAGATTTCTGTAATATGCGGACTAGTTTTACACTTATTAGTGAAAACATTTTTATTTTGTACTTTTGTAACTATACTCTTATTCACTTTTTTAAATAAATTTGTTATTAATGATGGCTGATATATGTCATGTGATTTGCCTTTAAGTCTTAAGCCTTTTTCCTACCTAAAAATGTTTTAATATTATCACAAAAATCACATAAGAAATCTGTATTGTATTAAAATTGTAACTTGGTATATCATACTGTAGTTATGCAGGGGTTGGTTAAAATGAAGAGCAACTGGACTTGGTTGTAGATACTGTCGGTATTGGTATATCAGATTTAATTTGGTATCACCCAACACTACTGTAAACTGCAACTTGGGGTTTTTACACTTCCGTTTTTGCAGGGATTGAACCAACAAGTTATGATGTGTTAATTAGTGAACATTGGAAGTAGATGGTTGTTTCCCCCTTTGTTCAGTCTTTATGTTAAGCTTAGCTAGTGTCTCCTGGCTGTAGCTTCATACACAAATATGAGAATGGTATTGATCTTAAAACATTGCATTTTCTCAAAATGTCCAACTATTCCTTTTAAAAAAAGGAGTGTTTTCAAGAGTGGAAACTGCTGGCTTTGTGCTGAAGCATGAAAGAGGAAAAAGATGCAGTTTCAAATTCATCTACATTACTGGGGACATGTCCTTAGTCAAACACACGCACCAGTGCGCTGACACTGATGCCACAGTGAGAGTCTGGGCCACAAAAAAACAGACCTCACTGACCTCACCAACTAAATAACAAACAGCTGTCACACAAGAGCCTGTGTGGTGTGTGTGTGTGTGTGTGTGTGTGTGTGTGTGTGTGTGCGTGTGCATTTACTTGTGCTTACTTGCCTGATTGCCTCTTGTTCTGTGAGTGACTATGTGCTTGTATATTTGCTTACCTGGTTGCACGAGAGTATTTATTTGAGTCAATATGTGTGTATGCATACACAGGTTATACAGATGATTTATTAGGTTTGAAGATGTGGTCGGAGAAAAAGAGAAGTGTTCATCAGTTGTTGATAATGTCCTTTCTGCTGAGCTGCTGGCCGGAACATATGCATACACTGTTACACACACTCCTTCTGGCATTATGTCATTATGTGCATCTGCTCTGAGTAATTTAGACTGCCAAATAGTAATCGTAACAATAAAGTCAGAGGAGCAAAATAAGCTAGAGGAGGGGCGAGAGGAAAGAAAAGGAGAAAGTTCAGAGATTTACTTAGCGTCAATGCCTAATTTGGCAAAAGGGAATTCATCAATTTAGATTTACTCATCACTCAAGGGCGTTTTTGTTGCTTAGCACCCAAATAATGAAGCACAATGAAGTACTGCAGAAACTGTGTATTGTTCAATAAACTTAATTGGAAATTGTGCATGAGATCATAAACTGTTACCACACTAGAAATGATGACAGTGGCAATATGTTCTTGTCTTTCTTATGTCTTTCTTTCCTTCTGAACTTTTTTTATTTAAAGTACCTGGCATTTATTCTGTCTGGTACTTTCTTTGAAAGACAGTTTCATTATTCTTATGTTATTTTCAATAACCCATCTTATTGTATCAACAATATCTTGTAATCACCTCTTTTCACGCTCCTGCCTATTAGTTTTGTTAACTTTGTGATGTAATTATCTTCCTGCCCACTGGCTGTTTATGTAGCCTGTCCCCCAACCACCCCACCCCCCAACGCCCTCACTCTCTTCTCTGTGAAATATGCTGTTATCTCAACTCGTCTGGACTACTGTAATGCACTTTACATTGGCCTTAACCAAACCTCTCTCTCACGCTTACAGTTAGTGCAAAACTTGGCCACTCGTCTTTTAACTGGAACTCGCAAGCATGAATACATTACACCAGTGCTGGCCTCGCTCCACTGGCTCCCGGTCCATTTTAGAATACATTTTAAGATCTTGTTGTTTGTTTTTAAGTCACTGAATGGGTTAGCACCTCGCTACATCTCAGACATTTTACAAGTCAACCCCCCCCCCCCCCCCCCCCCACGGTCACTTAGGTCTACTGACAAATTTTGCCTGGTCGCTTCAAAAACCAGGTTAAAAACCAGGGGCGACCGCGCTTTTTCAGCAGCAGCCCCTAAACTGTGGAATGAGCTACCTCCACAGGTCAAATTGGCCCGGCCCTCGAATGTTTTAAATCCTGTCTTAAAACCCACTTGTATTCCTTGGCTTTTAACCCAGCATGAGAGCTGTGTAGTCTTGTTGTTTTATGTGTTTCTATGTGTTTTTATGTTTTATTTCTTGTTCAGCACTTTGTAAACCTTTGTTTTTTAAATGTGCTATATAATAAAATGGATTGGATTGGAAATTAAATAACCTTTTTAATGTTGTTTTTAGTAGTTTATTTTTATTTATTTATTTCTGTGTAGTATCTCAGAAATCTACCTACACAACCCCGTACAAGGTAGTTGTGGTGTAGAGAAAGCACTCAGTCAAGATATTTATTAGATAATCTGTATAAATTTTGTTTCCAAACTGTTGAAAATGTTAAAATTTTACTGATATAAAATGAGCAGAACTCACTTGACGCAGCCAGTTTCTGACATATCTGCCCCTACACCACAGTGTTTCCTAGTCTCACCACACCTGCCTGTCTGCTCTGAAGACTACTCCCTGGACTTCCCCTTTACACATTTTTGAAAATATAAACTTCTTTGATTTTGCCTATCTACTTCTATCCCTTTGTCTGCATCTGGCTCCACTGTATCACAAGCCCTGACAGTTTCACTTTCTGAGCCTCAAAACAACCTCATCTACCAGCATTTATATTAGACACATCATAAGCCAAATGGTCGTAAGTAAATTTCCCTTCCCTATAAAGTCCTGATTTAACTTTTAATTATGTCTTTACTTCCTGTTAGCACCATTTATTTTCTCCAAATTATTTGATGGTAAAACTGTCTATCAAGCCTAGCAGAGGGAAAAGTCAGGACTGGTAATCAGAATATAAGCCATAATACTGAAGCATGACAGGACTGAGAAATAACTGAGGTGATTACATGATGTTCGGGCCGCCAGCAACGTGGAAGGAAGAAGCATTTGAGACATACACAGT
The DNA here is from genome assembly GCF_014851395.1 of Micropterus salmoides. Taxonomy (NCBI): domain Eukaryota; kingdom Metazoa; phylum Chordata; class Actinopteri; order Centrarchiformes; family Centrarchidae; genus Micropterus; species Micropterus salmoides. The sequence goes on along the minus strand of NW_024041151.1, from coordinate 23,165,844 downwards.
TTTAAAATCTCTGCTCTTCCCTTCCATTCCTACAATTATGTTGGTTTGTTTATTACAAACACCCCAGTAAATACTGCCAGATGGTGCACAGGCCTGTCTGTATGACACATTCAAAACAATTCTTGTGTATCCCTACTGACCTACCTGGTGACTAGGATACAAGTGTCTTAAGTGAATAAAATTTCTTATTGAGGTGATATAGCTAGGTGATCCAAACCTCATCCATACCAAAACAGTGAAGGTACCTAGTTTACAACCTCCTGATCTTTTACTTCCCGATATTTTTTATAGGCAAGATGACTAGACCTGAAAGTCTCATTGCCAATGTTCCTATAAACAACTGTTTTAACAACAGTAACATTTCCGTTCACCTCTCAAGATGAACTTGCAGTGAGTGTGTCAGTAACATGTAATGTGGTAACAGAAATGTACATTTAAATTGAATGATCTGTGTCCCACCTCCTGTTGTGGAGTGGAGCAACCCCATACACAGTGGGCAAACAGATGCCAATGTCCTTGGACTGACTGATATGTGGCACTTTCAGACAAAAAAATCCCTCAAGAGTTGCTTTAACTTAGAAACAGCTTATGATAAGTGTGTTTCTCGTCATAACATGAAAAAAGAAATTCTAAGAAATGAACAAATTTTTTATCTTGCTGAAAGTTATGTTTTCGTTGCAGTTGCAGAGTAAATAGTAAGTCCATCTTCAAAGTATGGAACAGATTATGATATAAACAGCATATATACAAACAAGCATACATCTGCCTGCAGCCATGCGAGCATGAGTCTCCCTGTTGCACAGTAGTGGGATTCTTGTTTGGCTAACTGGTAGATGTTTGCTGTCCATTGTGGGAGACCACAGTTTTAAATTTGGCCTGTTAAACTTGTGTGAAATAGTGGAGCTTCTATCACAACAAGAGCACAGATGTAGCGTAGCGGTCATGCAAGTATTTTGACAAATCACTCAAAGCAAACAGATTTCCCCATTGCTGGATTGTGTGCTTCCACTCATTCCTTTCCCACCATCCAGTATGCCAGGCACTACAGGCACTACTATTTATATATAACATAATGTTATCAAGTAATTAACAATTTTTTTATATTTTAAGAATGCACACACCGGACAATTCAGTCAAGACGCAGGAACTTGAGGACTCACAGGAACTCTCACAGAAATAAACAAACATGGAGGAAGACTGTTGTCATCAGCTGGTTGCACTTGCATGTGCTATGTTTTGCACAGAAAACAATAAAAGACACTAAGTATGTGGATGAACTCATGCTGAGAAAACGGAATCAATATGGCTTATACATTTCTTAACGCTAGCGGCTGGTGACGCTTCCCGGGACAGCTTGCTCTCTTTGGCTATTTCGGGTTTCTGCTCAATATTCCATCGCTGTTCCTTTCACACTACAGGAAAAAATCAGAGTCTGACCCAGTCGCTAACTTTAAGATTATCACCGTAAACCCCTCACGTTATATGGCCTGATAATCTGTTCAGACCAGCGTCAAATTGAGAACACCTCCATGATTGCTGGGAGGGGCCCAAAATCAGCCCAATTATCCTCTAGCACAGGCCCCGTATTATTTTAAGTTATGTACATGAGTTAAGTTACACATAGCAGACAGCTGTTTGTGTTCCACGTAGAACCAAAAGTCACCGTTGACTTATTTTAAATCACGCCACCTTACATCTCGTGACTTACTGCACTTTACTGTAACTTACCTATTTTAACCCAAACCATGATCTTTTCCTAAACCTAACCAAGCACTTTTGGTGCCTAAACGTAACCAAACTGTTGCTGTTTTACAACGTTAACCACATATTGATGCTTTGTCATCCTGCCTGTTGCAGGTAATCTCCAACGGTCATATATGTTGTTTTGAGTGTCATTGGCAAATTACCTATTCTGTCGTTTATGTATGTGTTGGAAAATCACCGTAGGTGGCAGAAAAACAACATTCTGAGTTCACGCTGCATTATATGGTTGTTACAGAGATTTTAGATAATGCTGGGATTAGACACATTTATGTCTCTTGTCATGGTCACTTATTAACCATTCTGCTTTACATTCCTGCTGCCACTTGTCAGATTACTTGTTGAACACCAGCCAATCATAGTTTACAGTTTTTTGAGACTTTCCTCACAAGAACGACAGCATTGGTCGTTTTCAAATGGCTAAAGAAACACATGCGTAGGCAACTTGTTCACCTTTACCTAACAAAGACTTTTAGTGGTCAGGTGATTTTGTCTCGTTTGTCAGGAGCAAAAGGTCGACAAAATGTCATAGAAGGACGATGGTTGGGTTCACAAAGTATGTGACATTGATGTGGGAGACCACTGTTTGCATTTCGTGTTCTACCGACAGTCCGCCTGGGTTTGTTTTAACCACGACCACAACCTTTCCCTAACTTTAACCAAGTATTTTTTTTGCCTTAACCTAACCAAACCTTACTTTTGCTGCAGCAGGTCAATATTTTGGAATAAAAGTTTTAAGATGTTTAAGAGTTTTGAAATGTCATCTTGCTATGGGGACGTCAGATCAGAAAATGCTCATATTTGTTTTGGAAGGCAATGGGAAAGGACCGTTTTAATTATTTAGTTTGGATGACTTGTTGGATTTTTTATGACCTGCACGACTGCAAAGGTGACCAAGCAGGAGGGGGCAGTGACACGACCAGGATCAGGAATGTCAACAACCATGGCATTGCTAGGACCTCTATCAGTTCCTCACAAGGTATCCTAGATGCATAATTCTTCTGCTATAGCCCCCTACAATGGATCAGGGCTGCAACCTAGGATTATTTTCCATTTTCCATAAAATCTGCAGATAATTCAATCAATTTATTATTTGTTTTTTTAACAATTAATTCTCGGCAAGTAGTAAAATGCTATTCACCATTCCCTAAACAGAAAAGATGATTTCATCAAATGTCTTGTTTTGTCCGATCAACACTTCAAAAAACTAAAGATGTTCAGTTTAGTATCGCACAGACAAAGCAGCTTTATCCTCGCAATTTAGAAGCTGGAGTGTTTGGCATTTTTACTTAAATTACTTTGGCAATTATCAAATTATCAGTAGTTGCTGATTATTTTTCTTTCAAAGGATTAATTGACAAATCCATTCTGTTCTACATCAGATAAACAGTACATTTTGGGGGCTGAGGTTCCATATCCGTTTGATTGGGCCTTTTGTGGCTAAAATTGTGTACTCTTATCCCAGCTTTAAAAGTAGGTGCACCTGTGAATAATCATGAATCATGTATGAATGTTGGTGTATAGGTAATATTTAGAGGAGGCAACATTAGTGTGCCTTGCTTGGAAATTCGTGCTAAATAACACTGAATGCCAATGACACATTCAACTTACTATGACACAAATGGGAATTTTTTTTACACATTATTCAGTGTATCATGGCCTTAACACCTTTCATTCCACAGTCGCTGTGGTTGGTTTGCTACAAACACCTCACTAAGTGTTCACAGATGGTGTAAAGTTGGCAGACATAACTGTCCCTACCAAATGCTTTCTCTGAGAAAACAAGCTAAGATTTCATTTGAGGAGGTTTTAATTTCACTTGGACACCAGCACCGGCAGACAGGAGGAAATATTTCCTATATATTATGTGGAAAGTTAATTGGTAAGGAATACAATATGTATTTGAGTCCCTCAGTGTCAGTCTCACATTCTCTTTTTCTCTCTGCTTCAATCCACCCCTCTCTCCCTTCCTGTCTCTTTCTTAACAAGTTACTGAAAAAAAATCTGTTTCCAATTAGGCGCTGAGGGAAAAAAGAACTCTCAACACTACAAGAAATGCCTTTTGTAACGGGACATTTACTTCATGAAATAACATTTTTTATAAGGTAAGTGTGACAGTGTCAAATGGGTGAATTAAATGCACTTGTTACTGATGAAATTTCACCTGTCTTAAGTATTAGGAGACTAAAAATCCAGCAATTTCAAGATCTCCTCAAGAAAATGCTCCTGTGTTATTGGTTTGCAGTGAAACGCGGTTTGGAAGAAAAAAAAATTCTCCAAGCAAAATTAGATGTCCACAAACTTTCAATGAAACTCTTTATTAAAATGTATCGTTTTTTTCAGTGTGAGTGTGCGTGTGTGTGTGTGACGTCATGTGCAGACAAAGGTCCTCTCCTGCAGAGTATGTGTGGCAGTCGGTCGGCCAGAGAGAGAGAAAGAGCTTTGCGGAGCCGCCGCGCCAGCGCAGAGAGGCACGGAGACGCAGCAGAGAGCATCAAGGCGACTTCATCTGGAGGAAAATAAATAAAACAACTTTAGCAGGGACATACTGTTCGAGAAAAAACAGAGGAGGTATTGATTTTTTGCGCGGACATAAAATGAAAGGGTTACCTGGCTGTATTTTGGATTTGGAGTCTTGTATTACACAGCTGCGACTTTGACTCTCTAGGAGTTGTCTGTTGGAGGAATTTCAGGCACCCCGAATCAGGCTTGAGTTGGACATCCAGGAACCAGTCAAGGAGTAAACTAAACTACCTCTCACTGGAAAAGCAGAGACTGTAAGTATGTCAGGTCTTATTCTGCTTATTCAATGACTCCTTATAAATTCACATTTGGTTCCTAGGGGGAAAACAAACATTTTTTTCCTCCTTTGGCTTACTTATGCGCGTCTTCTTAAGCATGCACGGTGTGGGTATCTTTACATACTCAAAGTATACCTGCCACGTAGACGTGGCTAGAAAGCCCTCGGTTCAGATAAAGGCTTTGATGGCATTAGCAGATGCCTGAATCCGCTGTGCGCACCGTTATTTCGATAGGAGACGCTCGGTCGTGCGCCCACAGGGGTAGAGAACGGCGACGCGGCTGGAATGAAGGACTTGTTGCGCCAGAGCTGGGCTCTTGATCAAACTGAGGGATTGGAACAATATTTATGGAAGGGAGTGAGCGGGAAAATAACAAGCAGGCGTCGGGTCTGGGAGTAAAAGTTTGACATCTGTGTTGATTTTCCACGCTGATCCGCAGACTTTTCTTCCTCTCCCTCCCAAATGTTGAGTTGAGTTGTGTTATTGTCAGTGCTTGTAGGTGAAATTGCTGAAACATGATGACCGAGCTGGCAGCATATTGATAGTCCTCAAACATTTATTGTGGTGGTGGTGGCATCTTCCCAAAGTATGCGCCTTGATGCATGCTACCAATACCAATACACCATGCTGTGCCATGGCCTTGAAGTATTGTTAAAGATGTGACACTGGCAAAACTCACAATGTGGTTTTGGTCCTTTCAAAATCAGGTTCTAGCTGTATGATTCTCAGGTAGATAGGCAATGTTAACCTACCTCACCTGCAGCAAGGATGGAGATAAACAACTCAGAGTCAGATTTGAGCACAGTCCCCCTGAGTGAAATATAAAGACATCCTTAGTCTCCAATGTAATACTGTAAAAAGTCAAATGAGGCAACAGTATTTAAACATCTAACATTATTTATCATCCCTGCATCTGGGATACATGTAATGTTCAGTGAAGTTGAACATTTACAGAAATGTGCATAACCATATTACTACACAGTTCATGGTGTAAATGAAATGTAAGGTGTGCATCCTGGATATGACACAGTCTTGTGAATTCAAGAAGCAGATTCAGCGGACTGTGTCTGGTGCACAGTAACTGAAGAGTAACATCTTTTTATTGTGATGGTCAAGGAAGCCAACAAAGCAGAATATCGCAATAACTGCTGAGCAGGCTGCTGTGAAATTTGGTATTTGTGTCCCCCAGAGGAGAATGAATCTCTCTGGAGACTCGTAACATTTCATTAAGAGCAAGTCAGGTCAGCATTTTCACTTGACTGGCAATTAAGTCTGTTAGAACAAAACTAATGGCCAGATTGCTATGAAATTTGCTATGTGCATTTGTCGCTGTCATAGGGCGAATTTGAATGCTTTTGGTGACTTCTTGAAATTTTTCTCTAGTGCCATCACCAGGTCAAACTTTTCTATTGAAAATACATTGATTGTTGTGGGCCCTGGAGTTTCCTTCACCCCAACCCTCAGGCCAAAATCCCCATTTGCACTTAATCTCACATCTCTAAAGGAGAGGTAAGAATTTGCTAAGCACTTCCACTCTGCTCCCATCAGAAGATCTGTGATGGGGCACACAGGTGGAGCTTAAGTAAGTTTCTAATAGCCTATAAATAGCATTTAAATAGACATGACCTTTCCTTTTCTGCCGCCTCAATCAAACAAACATAAACAAATGGCCGCTCTGGATAGTCATTATCTCCGCGTTTTTGTTGATCTCATGGCTTTTCTTTTTCACAAACATTTCCTCATGTCTTCATGTGATAACATAACATTTGTAATTCACTGTTTTTTACTGATTGTAGGTCTACTGTAAAAAAGCCATATGCTCTCTACATGCTATATTTGCCCTTTTGATGTTACCTAATTAATACTGATCAAAGGCTCAAATGGTATGTATTTAGGAGTGTGTGTGTGTGTGTGTGTGTGTGTATTCACAAGACAGCGAGAACTCTGTTTACCTACCACCCACTGCCACAAACCTCGGGAGGTCTTTGATGCTATAGTGGGGTGTGGGAAACATTTACACTTCTAGTGCCTTTCAAGCTGTTTTAATTAGAATCCACATTGTCAAAATGATCTTTCACATTTGTTGACTGTTGGCTTAATACATTCCTGGTTGAAATATGGGGACTTTTGAGCAATTTAAATTTTAGGGCCTGTTTTCATCTTACTGTATGGAATCCCATGCATATTGACTTTACACTAAGCTGAGACACATTCAACAGCTGCAGCTGGAGGTGGGATAGGGTTACTAGACCATAGGGTCGTCAGTATTTTCAACCTTCCACTGTTAAATAAGACATTTAACCTTTTCACTTGGACATGATAAAATATTATTACTTGTTCTTGCTAAATAGGGCGGCAGCTCCACTTGGTGTTTATTGAACCAATGCCAGTTTTATTGCTTATAGGTGTTTCTTAAATTAGTCATTCTTACTAATATGTTACAAACACGCAAATGTGGATTGTGAATTTTAAAGACTGAAAGAAAAGAAAATCTCAAGACAATTTGAGTCATTAAACCGTGTTTCAGATGAGATTTGATTTATATGGCAGACGTAACTCATGGCCTTTTAACCCATATTTTAATAGTTGTGTAATTCTTGCTTCAAATTTTAACTGGTTTTGTCTATAATTTAGTTGCAACCATCCCCTCTCTGAGAGCCTCCTTTGCGATGTGCATCTAAAAGCACATTATGCCGCATTTTACTGCAAGCACGGCTACTGCATAGGGTTACAAAGTGAGGAGATAACTGAGAGATAGTGATGAAAGGAGCTGACAGGAAGAGATTGAGGCAGGAAAACTGTTTAGAGAAAAGAGATAGCAAATGTTGCCTACTTATCACTGCTTTTGCGTACAAAGCAATCTGCAAAAGATAATGGTTTAAAGTTTAAAGTGAAGGTTGAAACTATATTTTACCTAATGTGAGTTTACAGTCTAACATTTCAAAACATTTCATAACTCATTTTTCATTTACTGGTCTTCCCAACCTTTTAAATCTTTTCAGTGGAAAATCATACTGAGTGACCCTGGTTATGACACTCCAGCCCTCCAAATATGACGACAGGATAGTTCTCAGGAGCTCAGTGGTTTCCTAAGTAACCAGGGAAGCAGCACAGTCTATTAGTCATTAAGGTTCTGACTGAAAGATATACACAGGGTTACAAAAACATACGCATCCGAAAGTTATTCCACAACTTGTGATACGCTGAAACGTAAAACTAAAGTTGAAGGCTTACGTTGATGCTTCTGACTTCTGACCTTCTTGTTCAAACTTAACAAAACTCCCACTGCAAAGACTTATAGACTCCCCTGAAGACGACTGTTTTATGTTTCCCCACATGAGCTCTGACATCCGTCAAAAGAAAGAGTCCTTGAACCATCTGTGTTGTGATTACTGAAGGCAAGATTTCTCCTCCCCCTTATCTAAGGACCTGCATTCCACCCATTCTTACTCCCATCGTCCAGATTGTTTCCACATTCATGCAGGTAACAGAGTCGCATATTGTGAGCTTGTGAGTGAAGGAAATTAAATTTCCTTCACAGACGTGTAAATGGGGAAATGTTTCAAACAAGAGTTCTACCTGTTTAAACAGCTATAAGAAAACTGACACAAACTTACACATGCTTGGTTGTGGAGCTAATTAGTACAACCATTGCCTTCTATTCTATTAAACCTGCAATATTTTTGTGGACATTTTTAAGCTAGATGCAAATTTTACTTCTCCTTTAGCTTCCGTGCCAGTGTGTCTTTGTGTGCCTGTGGTCAGGCCACATGATCATGATAAAGTTGGTGATCATGCTTCACATCTTAAGCATGACGGACCACAGAGCAGTTCCCTCTGCAGCTCTCGTCCTTATCACACTGCAGTGGCATGGGACTTGTTGAGGTAACACACAGTGGTAAATCACTGTGCCAGCAGGCTACACTCAATCAGCTGCGATCAAGAACAGTAATAACAGACAGCAAATCTAAAAGCCTACCTCAAACTTCAACTGTCCCACTTATGCTTGATGCTTTTTATTCATATCATGGCAAAAACATAATGGTCTGAAATATAGAATACCCATAGACATACCTGTCAACATTGGGATTTAAAATAAGGGAAACTTTTAGGACACATTCTTCTCATTAAATAACACTATAATGTGAATTCCATAATATACTGTTAGTATATGGTTAATATATTCCTTATAGTTACTATATTCGTTCTAATTTCATATATAGTTTATCACTTGTATAGGCCTAATATTAATTCTGTCAGTTGTTTTCATTCACTAAATCCTTGTGCAAGAAAAACAGTCTACATTGGTCTTAATTTATTAATTAATAATTCACATTGTCGATCATCTTTCCAGTTTGCACTTGTCTAATTTTAGGTGCATATGCAAGTGAATACTATGGATGTATGTATGTGCAATGTATCATCCATCTTGGTCCCCTCGTTCTGCTGTTCTTCTTCTTCTTTTATTGGCTGACATCACCGCTCACTTCCCATCACTGTTAAAGCAAATGTGCTACATTCTGCTACCCGCTTTACAAGGGGGGGATTAGCAAACATTACATACAAGTTTTTGTATTTTTTAGAAAGATTTAAAAAAATACGGGAGATTTATGGGAAAATATTTAAACGGAAGGATACTGGGAGGGAATAGTTAAATACGGCAGCATCCCGGGTATAACGGGAGAGTTGATAAGTATCCTCCTAGGTGGTCAGCAGCAACTTCTGCGCACCTGTCGTCATTTTTGTTTTCAATATTTCTGGTCAGAAGACCCACACTTGCGCTCTTAAGATTGGACAGAAGAGGAAAAGATGAAGCGATGTAGAAGAATCAACCCGCTTGGACCTCTTTCAAGGTGCTTGGAACTCTCCAACAAAAAACAGGCACATAAAAAGTGCATAAGCCCATAAGTCCTCCACTGCGTTAAACTCATTGGAATCAACTAAAACATAAGGCAAGGTAAATACATCTTTCAACAACAAGGCAATTGAAAAGTAGTGGCCTCCACTGCTTAAATGACATTTAATGTGACTGCAGTTTAAGGAGAACAGTGTAACTGGAGATTAAAAACATCAATAGTTATTGTGTATAGTGCTGAGACATTCAGGCCCCATCTACACTACTCCGTTTTAGTTTGAAAACGGCGTTTAAAAATGAATACGATCCCCGTCCACAGTAGTGTTTTAGCTGTGTATCAGAGTTGATCTCCTTCTACATTAAAACGACTGAGAACGCACATCTAGTGGCCGATCAAGGAAACTGGGCATGCGCCTGCTGGTGTAAACATGAAGCAGATGGGATATTCCGCTGTTACAGAAGATTTGGTGAAAGAATAAAGTACTACAGACTAAGAACCACACCAGATTTTATTTTGCATGGACCAATAACGAGCTGGGACTGTTGCTGAATGTAACACGGGAGTTAAAAGCAACTATGGCGGAAGAAAACAGTCGTCGCAAAGTAAATATGTCGACATACACAGTATAAGTGTAGGCTGTGTTATTTACAAAATCTTTTAATAAGAATAACAAGTCAAAAACTCTGTCAGTCGTGTTTCTGCTTTGCATGACTTGAGAGCCAAACATGAGTGTCTGCATCATCGTGTCTAAAGTCCTAAGTTTTTGTCCGTCCGCACTATGGAGTTTTAAAATGAAAAACAGGGGCAGCGTTTTCAAACTTCTCCGTTTTAGGTCTTCGTTTTCACCATTTTAGTTTGGAGGTGCAAATGTAGCAAATGGTCTACATTTTAAAACGAAAACGCGGTCGTGTGGATGGGGCCTCAGACTGTTTGTACTTTTAAATCATGGCTCTTTGGGTCGGAAATTTGTTGGAAGAATGAGATTTTGTTTTACAATATGTTGCCTGGTTTTGAAAATAAACGTAGGGAAATCTTATTTTGTATTATTCTGCTGGTATAATCATGGATAACATATTAGAATGTCAGACACTTGCTGGTGGACAGATTTTAAGTGATGGTCTTGGCAGACACACAAGTCATTTGTTGTGGCTTTTATGTTTTCCATTTACACAAATTAACTGAATGTTCTGCTAATGCACAAGGAGATGTAAAGGTTCTAGCAAAGGTCCTTTTTTGTTCTTAATTTTTATCTCAGCTAATGTAAAAATAAATTGTGGTTTTGACAGGAAGCTGTCCCTGTCAGTTTGAGGACTGAACTGCCATTATGTGTGTGTGTGTGTGTGTGTGTGTGTGTGTCTGCCACATGAAGAATGCAGTTTAGGATAGTAGACATTTTTTGACATCATTATCATAAAATGTGGTTCCTGTGTTGGAAGAGAAATTCAGTTTGAGGAACATGTTGGGGGCCATCATTGAGTCAACTGTTTATCATGCGTTCCAGTGGCTCTCATATGTTTTGCCTTACAACACCCCGTGTCACAGGTTAAATCCCATGCTGAATATTTCCATCAAAAAATAATAAAATAAAATAAATAATTTATCATCTCAGGTATCTTTAGTTTAATAATCTTTGGAAAATGTACAGAAGTGCTGTTGCTAAAAGAACAGCTAGTAGCCAACTAGCAAGTTAGCTAGTAGGGGTGAGCGCCGAAAAATGAGCAAAACGTTGTGTTATCTTTGAACGCCCTACAGGAGCCACACTTCACAACCCTGCCATGTGTTTAACATATCCCGACAACTCCCTGGAAATGGAGACTGACACTGAGAAAATAAAAAGATGATGAGAAAGACATAAATCAGAGACAGAAAAAGAGAAAAACAGGCAGGCACATACCCGCTTGCCCGCAGGTTTGGAGCCATACACTAAGGTCTTAAGGTTTTAAGGTCTCAGCATACCTGTTGAGTACCATTTACTCTGCCGAATCATGCTCACTGACTGCAACTATTAATGTGTGCATACTGCAGCGCTGTCATCCGTGCTGGAGTTGCCATTGCACCAGCACTGTAGTTAGCACTGCTGACAAATCTACAGAAAACCTGCCAATTATCCACCCAGAAAGGTGACATAAATGAGGTTAAATGAACAAACCAGAGTTTACTACAATGTCTTCATTGTGAAATGTTACACATACAGTAACTTGACAGCTTGCATCAGCATTCCAGGAGATGGAACAATGAGGCTCTGTTACCAAATATGTCCTGTAGTGGACCTCCGAAATTTTTATGTACTGAGAAGGAGATAAAGACATGATCAAGATTGTATTCCCCATGAAAGTTAAACAAAAGGATGTTGGTCAGAGTGACCAACACTTCAGAGCAGCCCACCCATTACTTTCCCTCTTTGCCACTCCTCATTCCTCATATCTTGTAAATCAATTATTTTTTGTGTCTGTGTGAGAAGGCAGTGTGAGTTAAAATGATGTATAGTTGTCCCGACATAGACACGGGAAAGTACAGAAAGAGGAACCAAAACCAAAAGAGAAATTATTATTCAACCCAGCTGCATCTGAAATCGTCAAAATTAATGGCCTGTTCTTGTGTGCTACTGTAAAGTGACTTTATATACAAATGTTATGCATTAGAGCTATTGCTGAAGACTGTTAATGAAGACGCCTGCACCTCTTAGTCCTCTGGTGCAGCAGTCAGTCAACAACGTTAAATCAGATGCAGGAGATACATTTCTGGGTTGTAAATCCTTTGTAAATATCTTACTTGGTGTCCAAGTTTTAATACAGTATAGTGGCTTTGGATTTTTTGGAATTTTTAATTGTGTTATAGATTACTTTTTGGCAATCAATTTGTGGTAAGGAGAACAACAAAAGTTGTATTTAATCAATATTCAATGAGATTTTCCACTCTGGTGAGACACAATTCAGCCAAATACTGGGCAAATGGTCACCTTTCAGCACGACAACCTGAAGCAGATGGCACAACGCTTAAATGGTTTCAGTACAAGTCTCTGAATATCACTGAATGCCTGGACTTGGACACCACTGTACATTTGTGGAGAGACCTGGCAGTTCTCAGACACTTCCCATCCAATATGACTGAGCTTGAAAGGATTTACCAGGAAACATGGGATAAAATGTCCAAATGCACAAACCTTGCAGATGTTCACTTACCTGAGAAGACTTGCTGCTGTTAATTGCTGCCAAATATGCTTCTACAGAATGCTGAATAAAAGCTTTTGTAAGCATGTCTACTAGAAAGGATCTAAAAACTATTTTATTCCCTCTTTTTCTTCTTTTCCTTTTGTGAAGCACTACTACTGTTTTTAAAAGTGCAAAAGAAATAAGGCTTCCTTGCTTTTGGCTTTCAGTTTGGTCTTCAGCAAGTGAAACATAAACAGTTGGACTGAGGTCAGGTGACTGGTTTGGCCAGTCAAGAACATTCCACTGCTTGGCCATGAAAAAGTCTTCTTGTGTGTGTATTTAAAAATATTGTCCTGCTGCATTGTTCTAAAATTGGGAATTTGTGGACTATAAAAAGGCCACAAGTCACCCAATATGGAAATGAAGTTCCTCAACCGTAAAGCTTAAAGTCAGCACTTGAACCAAGTAATCATTGGTTTGTTTTAAATGTAATGTGCTGAAATAGAGCCAAAGCAATGGCAAAATGTCACTTTCCACATACTTACTGATTGCACTGCATTTCACAATTTTCCTGCAGTGTCATTGCTGTATTATTTCTTTGGATGGACAATTTTTTAAGTCTAATGCATATTGTACACAAACCTTGCAAATGTATTTTCACCGCAGATGGTGGATAAACATGCTCGCAGGCCTTTGTTTCCATTCAGTGTACAGCATTAGTGATTTAGACAAGCGACAGTCCAGAACATTCAGTGATGAATTCAAAGAATGCTTTTGATTCAAACCCCGAAATCTCTGCAGACCACACTGACGCAATCCCATATTGCATCTGAGCTACGGTGATGTAATCTGTGGAATCTGTCTCCAATAGTGTGATTTCATTAGAGGATGACTGAACACGCCCCAACAATAAACTGCAGAGAAACCTGGCACATATGGTAGAGGCCGTTTTTCTGGACCCAGTCATAAATGTTTGGAGAAGTTCATAATTAAACGAAATTAAAACAATCAATGCAACTGGACTAAAGTCTGTAACTTCCCCCAATTCCTTTTGTTATACGTCACACTGTGGTTTCTTTAAAAAAACTAAACGAACAACATCCACATTTAAATCAGGTACTGTACGTGATATGTTTTTCAGTTCCTAGGTTTCAGGTTTCTCCCTTATCTTTCTTGTGCACTTTGCGTGTGTGTGTGTGTGTGTGTGTGTGTGTGTGTGTCTGTTCATACACAAAAGTTTCCAGAAAGTCTTTTCGTTTAACACTGTAAACACACACGTCCTCCAATCTCACATTGAATATATTTATCTGTCACCACCAGCTGTCAAAAACTGCACAAATGCCAAAAAGTTCAGGTGTGAAGTGGTGTACACGCCATGTATTTGTGCCATACAGCGTATGCTTTTGCTGCTCTAAACTGCATTTCTGAGGATTTTCAAGGATTAATTTCATGCTTATATTTTTTTCCTGCCATTTAGCCTGCAAACCTGCTTTACCCAAACATGTGGAACAGATCATTGCAAAAAGACCTTAAAGCAAAGAAGCTTATTAGATGGACATTTACAAAATGAAAGGGTGTGTTATACGCCGCTCCGCAGATAATAACCCATGAGTTGGATTTCGGTTGTCACTAGGCTTTCCTACGCTATGATCCCTGGAAGAATTTATAGCCAAATTAAAATGGCTTTTATATGTTATTTATGATTCTGGCTGTTATTTAGAAATAAAACATTGCTCTGAGTGGCTTTGGACAAACCAGAAGCCACTGCTCAGCCTGTCTCTACAGAGCTGTGTGTGATTTAGCAAGTTAACTCCTTTTCCCTGGGGAATAAAACATTGTTTTGTCAGTGTACGTCCAAGACTAAATGCTCCACAAGTGCTTCTGTTGACGATGTGATGAAATGCTGCTTCTTCAATCTCCTGTCAAGTTTGAATATGTTGTTTTGGGGTTGTTCTACAACAGTAATTATAATGAATCTCCTAAATATGTTCTACTATGGTCAATTCAAGTCTAGTCTACTGTGTAAGACAGAACACATTCTATTCTATTCTATTTGAGTCAAGTTCAGTTTAGTGGAGTTGAGTCTAGTCGAGTTCATTTTTGTTACTTTTACAGATTCCCCATAATCTGTAAAAATTATATTATAGTTCTGTAAGTCAAATATGGTCTAGTTTATGAGGATTGTTCAATTTGAGTCAAGTTGAGTTGAGTCTAGTCTTGTTAAGCTTTAATTGGCTTTTCTTCAATAATATTCTGGATTCCCTTAATTCTGTTCTATTCTAGTCTATTCAAGTTTAATTCAGGCAAGTCAAATTAAGTCAAATATGATCTACTATATAAGACAATACACGTTCTGTTCTGTCAGTGAAGGTCTTCAGTCATCCAGGTCATATTTATGCAAGGAAGGTTAAAATCAAGGGCAACTAGACTTGGTGAAAGATACTAGAATAAGAAGTCTCTCGGATGAGAGATGAAACGAGTCTTTGAGTATCTTTAACCAAGTCCAGTTGCCCTTCAATTTATCCTTCTTTGGGTGACATTCTATTTCCATGCGGTGTCAAGTCAGTTCAATTCAATTCTATACAAATATGGCCTAGTTTGTTAGATTTATCACATTCTGTTCTACCCTGTTCTATTCTAGTCATGTACGGTCTAGTTTATAAGGCTAGTCACTATTCTATTCTATTTGATTATATTCTGTTCTTAGCCATATCATGTAATGACTAAACATGTGTCACTTTGGAGCTTGGTGTGCTGAGATGGAAGTGCTTAAGTGGTTGGAGGGGTATCATCCACTGACCAGCCATGAATCAGCCCGTCACGGCTGTAGTCACACATGACTCAACACCAGCTCTCAATCCAACCCTTGTACTGAGCTCAGCCACTCTGCAGCAACTGTTTGAGAGTATGTGCGAATGTGACGGCATGTGTGTGTGTGTGTCTGTGCATGTTGGTGTGTGTGCACTCGCCCATGAAGTTAAAGAGAAAGTTAGAGAATGAAAGCCTATGTGTGTGTGAGTGTTTGTTTGTATTCTGGGTTGTAGAAGTCCCATTTCTCTGCTTTCTGGGGTGGGACTATGGAAACAATGGGCACATTGTGCGGAGAGTTGGCAAAGGGGAGAGGAGGGAGGTTGAGGAGAAGGAGGGAGGTGGAGGGGAGGGGAGATGAGGAGACAGGAGAGTAAGGCTGAGGAAAAGATAGATGCCAGAAGATGAGTTGAGGGGAGAGAAGAGAAGAGGGGGGTTAAAGGGAAAGGGAGAGGAGAGGGGAGAATAAGAGAGGAGTGAGCACAGTGAAGAGGACAGGTGAGAAGTTGAGATATGGGGACCATGTTGAAAAAAGGTGGAGAAGAGTTTAGGGGAGAGGAAAGAAAGGAGATGGAGACGAGAGGGAAAAGGGGCAGAGGTTAGGAAGAGAGGAGCAAATATGGAAAGGGAAAGGGAAGGGGGAGGAGAAAGAAAAAGAGTGGGGACGAGCTGAAGGAGGATAAGGTAAGAGGATATCAGGTAAAAAGTCAAAAGGAGAAAAGGAAGGGAAGGGAGAAAAAAGGAACAAATCACCTGAGTGAAGTGGTTGAAGGAGAGCTTAGGAAGCAAGGGAACAGGGTGGACAGATACAGATGAAAGAAAGCAGGAGAAACACAGGCAAAAGGAATACAATGATATGAGGAACATAATTGGAAAGGACGACAAGAGAAGGCAGATTATATGATAAAGGAGGAGGGGAAGTATGGAAAGTTATAAGCTTTCTCAGATTCACTTGTCATACGTAAAATATCCATATATAAAAAGATACAAATGGTCTGGATTGTAGCCAGTTTCTTTGCAGCTTTGCAGGTGGGGAAAAAATGACATCCGGTGAGTATAAAGTAACAAAAAACACAATTTCTCTGACAGAGTCAATAAAAAACGCATGGATGTACAGTATGATCAGAATTTGACACCAGATGCTGTTAAACTTATCTGCTTATTGTTAAATGACTAATCTGAGGACAAGTTTGACTCTAAAGTGGAGTCCTCAGACACTTTGCAGGCATTCAGTGAAGAAACTTTCCATCACTTTCAGATGTTACCACTATCACTCATAACTCATTCACATCAAAGTCTAGTTTGAGAAATGCTGCGCAGCTGAACACCTCAAATTTGGGTGATTTATTTTATGTACTAAAAATTGTTTTAGAGGTCTAAAATCATCATTATGCCCCAGATGTGTACAATGGTATCATTAATCGGCATGGTAATTTATGCATAACTGTAATCACTCTTAGATGTTTCGTGACTTTTTATGAAAATGAATCATTCTTACAAGGCTAGAAACTACAGAGCCAACAATCTACTGTGGGATTCCATGCTGATGAACTGCAGGGGCCATTTCTTGGACAATAAAACATTAGCATATTTGTCTGAACATCCAAATGAGCTTCATATGAATCATGTTTTCCTAGGTTCCAAAACCAGAAGGTGTGTACCTTTCTCCATAAAAGAGAAAAGCATTATAATTCCCTGTAAAACTGTACATCAGTATGATTCTTGAGCTGTTTCATTTCAAAGTCAAGTTTCACCCTCTATCCATATTAGGATAAGGAAAAATGTAAGACACCTCAAGAGGAGCAACAGAAGAGTCATGTCAACTTTATTTGTATAGCACATTTAAAAATAACAGGAGTTGACCCAAGTACACAACATACACAAATACAAGTATGCACGAACAAAAGAACAAAGAATATATACCAAATCCAAATACTCAATACAACACTAATACACCAATACACATCAATAAAAGGAATAAAACCAAATTCTAGGAAACTAAAAAGAAATAATTAAGAATGTCAGATTAAAAAGCTGTGAGAGATTGACGAAAAATAAAGGTCAGAATCAGGTAAAAGCCAGAGAAAATAGATTGAAAATAGATAGGTTTTTAAATTATATTTGAAGGACTCAATGGTGGGGCAGGACTTGATGGTAGATGGAAGACTATTCCAAAGCCTGGAGGCAGCAACAGAAAAGTTTTCATTAAGTTGAAGGAAGTTCCTCACCATCCAGCCTTTAATATCGTTAAGAGGTTCTTCAGAGAGTGGGCGCTGTCAGGTGTAACTGGTATGTAAAACTGTGTGTCATCTGTATAACAGTGATACAAAATATTGTACAGTGATACAAAATATTGTACTTCTCAAAGACAGTACCAAGGGGATGTATAGTGAAAATAAGAGAGGGCCTAAAATTGAGCTTTGAAGGATTTAATAGATTTTAATAAAATTCCACGGTCGATTATGTTGAGGGCTGCGCTAAGATCAAGCCGGAGTAAAATGGCACTTGAGCCGGAGTCATTATGGATGTCATTACTGCCTTCAACAGGGCAGATTCAGTACTATGAAGTGCTCTAAAACATTTTAAAAGTGTTCAAGTAGCAGGAGACCTGGAAAAAGACAACTTTTTCTAAAATCTTAGAAATATATGGTAGGCCTGTAGTTTTTGTAGTCACTGAAGTCAAAATCCCGAGCCATCATGCTGGGCAAAGCCTGCCATGAGCCTGTAGCTTCAGCGATGGAGGAGCCAGGATCATTCTAAAAGTCAGTGTTGGTACAGTCAGACCAGTGAGAAGTGCTTTGTTTGGGCCGAAGCGACTGTTGAAAGCTCCAGGAGGCTGGGATCCCTCTCCCAGACAAACAGGAAATAGATGTTCATCATACAGTATGGACAATCAGGATAAAATCTAAAAATGATATTATATAATAGATTGTTACATATATGAAGATCGAGGAGGATGTTGAGCAACGTCAGGTGTCGCGAAACGAGGCAAAGCTGAAGTACACTACATAGGAGAGAAGAAACAAACACACAGAGGGAGAGCGAGACAAGGACAACATGCACACAGGGGAGAAAGAGGACACCATGCACACAGGGGAAAGAGACACAAACAAACAGATGGTTCAGATATGCAGTTGTTTTCAGAAAGTTTACAGTAGTCTCATTGACAGGAGAAACATGGACTAAAATAGGCTTGATAGATTCGTTGAGACTGAGGCTGACCCACCAGAAGGATAATGGTAACAGGTACAAGGCATTACAATAAGTAATCCAGGTGGAACGATGAGTTTTAGTTTTGGATTCAAAGGCTGTAACAGAGTCAGGCTGTCTAATGTCAACAAGGAGGTTTTTCCAGAGGAAGGGGGCACGATACGAAATAAAACAATTCCGGGATTAAAGTCACAGAAAAAAACTTGAATTCTCTGAGATTAAAGTCACAAATTTTACGGGAAGAAAACACTGATTACTAGTTTTCAGATATGCTTGTGCTTTTAAAGGCACTGTACTTTATCAAAAGCAGGGTATGCCAATGCTATAACAACAGCCATCACATATAAGCTACTTTCACTAACCAATGCGTTTGGTTTCAAAGACCAAATGCATAAAAAATTGTGGAAGAACGGCAGACATTTATAAATGACTAAGATGTGACACATCCTTTCAAGTGGATTTGTTGCGGTCCCTCATATCTGCCTAACTGTCTGAAAGCTCCACTTCTTCTCTTATGTCTGCACTGACTGTTGTCTTGTCGTATATTAATGACTAAAAACCTTTTTCAACACAATGTACAACTTTAATCCCCCCCGGGTCCCGGTTGTTTTTTTAACCACTACACTGGCCCGAACATACCGTTATACCTTAAAGTCGGATCTGGATATAAACTAAAATAATTCATATCCAGACCTTTATACACAGGTGAGATATAGATTAGTGATGTATAAGGCTATCAAGCTCTTCATCTTATCCATGTCTTTCATCAGTTCCCTGTGGGGCTGAGTGTAGACTCCCAGATCAGAGATTGGCCAGGCATCTTTCTGACACCCTAATAAATGTTCTCTAATACAGACTAAACTTTCTCTCTGCATAGGAATAACATGTCAAACATGAAATTCAGCGGTGTCCCTGTTAAAGCTTTATTCCTCTCAGGACTGTGTTAACAATAGCATAGGATTTTTGAGAAACTGGGAGCAGTCTTGGGTTTAGTTGCTGTCTGTCTGTATCCAAAACCATTACAAATCTCTTTTATGATGTAAAAATGCTAGGTAAAAAGGTTAATGTTTGCTAAGGTTTAGGCACAAATACGACTTAGTTAGGGTAGGGTTAGGGAAAGATCATGGTTTGGGTTAAAATAAGTACTTTGTGAAGTTTTCGGGGGGGAAAAAACTTCATAACCACTGAGGTCATAGTTAAGACACCCATGTTGAACAGCGGTCTTCTGTGACATTTTGTTTACCCAGCCATCCAACCCAATATATTTATAAAATATACCCCATCTTATATATATATCTATATCTATATCTATATCTATATCTATATCTATATATATATATCTATATATATATATATATATATATATATATGATGTCACATTACTTATGGGCTTTGTCTCTTGAACATAAACATATGTCGCTTCGAGGTAGCCCCTTTAGCACCTCTGCCAGGCGAAATGTGTACACAAAAAAATGTTAATCTTAAATATGGATTGCCATGACATGAAGCGATTCCATTATGTACACTCCAGCTCTCCTAAAGTCAAAAATTTCAAGTTTGCACACAATATCCCTTATCATCTTTTCAGAAGGTTTCCATAACATTTCCATAAACCTTTTGATTCTCTTCACTATGAGATATGTTCATTTCAACATGCATTGTGAGATGTAACGGACACTTTTCCCACTTTGCAGTCACTAGCAGCTGCAAGTGGGACATTTGTTCTTGGCTTTCACTAACTCTGTGAGGAAGTGTGTCATCCCTCTGAAGTTAAAACATGAAATGTTATTTAGTATATATATTAATAGAAAAAGCTTTATGTGTTTGCTCATTTCCAAACAGACAAAGTGTTGATGATTGTAACAGTAAAACAGAGAGGAGGATAATTCAGTGTGTGTGTTAATTAAGCTTATGTTATGAATACACGGATGTAGCCCTAGTGCTGATGCTTGAGTTATGACCTCACTTAAATGGATTCCAGGGTGGTCCTTTCACAGCCTGACACACAGACACACACACACAAAACGCACTTTATTCTCTCTCTCGCCACATAGCCAGACTTTATTACACATTACTAACAACAATTAAGAGAGTGTGTCGACACACATTCAAGCACAGCAAGCATTTTGTTCTCTGTCTTTAGCACCTAGGGTTCAACACATTGCACACACACATAGTCCCAAACTTTCCTCTCTTGCTCAGACACACTAAAAGGCTTCAACTAGCTGCTCTTATATAGTCCACATATTTGTACACACCCAGGTGCAGGAACACAGAAATCTGAAATCCCCTCTTTCTGTGTCCTCTTTCTTACTCAACCTTTCCCTTTTAAAAGACCCACCCACTAGCTGTTGCAAATAAACACACACACACACACAATGACAGGATCTTTCTCTGGTCTGATGAAAGTGTTGGGAATGTGTACTGAGAGGCCACTGACACTTCCTCCACTTTCTAGTACTGACGACTCGCCTCAGGCATCTAATGCCCCGGTGATTGCTCTCTCCAGACGTTTAATGGCTATAAGCCGCAGATGACAAACAAAATAGATGGGCTTTCATCTGCGGTGGTAGTTGTCGTAGAGCGCTCCCTCACTGTGGATCTATCCTGCATTAGTGTTGCCTGCTGTCACTCAGCTGCTCCTTTCAGTGCTTCTTAATGGCTGAGTTACTGCTTTCTCTGGATACAAGCAAAAACTTCAAAATGACATGCAGGTCTAATGATGTCCTTTATAAAGTGACCAGACAAATCACCACAGACTGCATAGGGAAAATATAAACCTAACCATCTTTTAATGTATGTACTGTCTGATAAATAAACATAGTTTTCAATACTCACATGCACGTGTGTGTACACTGAAACAGTTCTTGTTCATACTGGCCATTACGAGATCCACATCATCGTTCTGTTCACAAATATACTCCGATTTCATAGTTATTTAAGGTGTCTAGTTGACTTTACTTCTTACCCACCTTAGATAAAATACACTCCGAGTACGTCAGGTTAATATAATATTTACAGTTTTTTACAAAATTTTTTCCTCTTTTTGTTTTCTGGGATAGTGTTTGGGACAGTATTTCTGGAAATGTTGTCATAAAAAGACTGTTAATTTGGAAGAGATTCAAATGATTTAGCTCAGACAGCTGAAGTTTCATAAACATTGCAGTGCATATTTGAATAGAATGAGGACTATGGATTTTGTCCTTACATTGTAAGTGCATTAGGAACAGATATCTTAATGGCCAGTATGAATGGAATGAATGATTACAGCAAACAGAAATTGTTTCAGTGAAAAAAAAAGTGGATGTGTGTATCGGCTACAGCAGTTTAATTTTTGTGGGTTGTCCTTTTGCAAGGAAAAAGGTAAACATGGTGGTTAGTCTCTAATATGTTAATGCTAAGCGCTAACTTGTTAACAGTCATAATCATTCATGCAGTACATGTTCAACATTTCTAAAGTTTGCTATCGCACGCATGGCATTGACAAGCAACTTTTTAAATAAAAGGCCCAATCTTCTCCCCAAATTACTTTGTCTCCACCAACAGAGATTAGCAGGATGGCAAGAACAGGAACAGGTGAGCGGCCCCCTGGGTAATGCAGTTTATTTATGGTATCATGAATTGCCCACAGAACCTGATGTATAAGTGCAGGTACTGTATACCAGTGAGTGCCAGCCCACTATAAGCCCTGGTTTCAATATACATAAGAGTACTAGACTATTTTTTAAGACCCCATCCTCTAAATGAGGTTTAACTTGTGTGGTCTTGTTTTAAAAAAAGGATTCAAACAATGACAGAATTCTGAAGCAAAAAGCATGGAAATGTGGCCGTGTTGTGATGATTACAGGCCAGCATGTATTTTTTTGACACGTCTCCTCAGAAATCAATGTGGAGAAATTGAGCAGATACATCCGGCTTGTCTGGAGCAGTACAGTATTAGCAATAATTCAATACAGCTAATAGAATGTACCATTGTGATTGCAGTGAATAAAATCACATTTTACAGCCACTCCAAGCAAACAGGACTGCAAATGGAGTCCCCTATCGACCTGCCTCAGGAAATTGGAGAAATAAACTGAGTCCAGAAAACCGTTTATTTAATTGATTAGGGCTTTATACTGTGGTTGGTGCACTGCCATGCCTAATAGACACCCGTTTTGGCTAAGGAATATAAAGATGTTGTACACTGCGAACATTTTGAGCCAGCCTGCTGTATAGTTCATGGGCAGTATTGCTATTGGCTTTAATTAGTATTAAAAATGGGCTAAATTTAGAATTTAAAGCATGCGGTTCTATGGAACGAAAGAACAGTCAGGAACTAAATTATGGGCTATTGCTACCGGCAAAACTAATGCTCAACATTATGTGACATGCTTGTATATCATGGCCATCAAATCAGTGTGTTACCAATGCGATTTAGTGCTCCTCAGCAGCTGAGGTGCAGGAAAAATATTTTTGGCAAACCTTAGCTTTCATGGCTTTCAACACTGCCTCATTCCCCAGGAGCCTCCCTGAAGGTTGTGATAGTTTTTGATAGTTTTTCCAACATTGCAAATTTGTGTGTGTGTGTGTGTGTGTGTGTGTGTGTGTGTGTGTGTGTGTGTGTGTGTGTGGAAGGGAGTGGGGTCCTTGTCTAGTTCATGTTTGGCAGAGTGGAGATGTTTGCTGTGTCACTGCAGGGAGAAGAGAGGGCTTAGAGGATATGAACTGCCTTATTAGAAGGTAAATCAAGACAGAAAGATTTCCACAAAAAAACTGGCCTTTGACGCAGAACTTCTAATACTCAGTCTTTCATTCCTCGTCAATTCTTGTTTCTGCCGTTGCTAACCCCCTCTCTCTCTTTGTCTCTGTCTTACGTACACACACACACACAAACACAATCCACTCTACTCTAGCCCTGAGGTCCTACTTTCCGGTCTGGGGTGTATGAGAGAGACTAGCCAGCATTTGTGTGGGACTGGAGCTTATTAGACACACATATACACACAAATGTTCCTGTGAGCATTGTTTATGTGTGTGTGAGTGAACTCTAAGCATCATGTTGCTGCTGTTGCTGCTTAGTTTTTTCAGTTTCCTCTGATTCATTTGGTTTTTTTTTAAACAGGAACAATTGTAAAACTCCACCAGATGGAAAAAACGTGTTTTGGCTTCATATCACACTGGCGTTAATTCACAAAGCACACACAGATATACATACACACATACACACATAGCTGCACACAAATGACTGCTAATCATGTTGAGTCCAAATCCAAAGGGGATTTGTGTTATACCACGTTTCATGAACCGGCTTAAGTCCCCATGTTTCCTAAAGCGCTGCTTTGTGTTGAACGTTATGAAAGAGGAATATATGTTTTTGTTCCAAAAAGTATAGATTAACTCCTTCTTTCTTAGCTGAAGTGTAAAAATAGGACATGTGCTCTAGAAGATGGATGCAGAGGCTGCTCTGTTGAGTATATACAGATTTTGTTGTGGTGTCCTAAATCCATGTAAATACATAGTTCAAATACTATTTTTAAATTTATTTTATAGTACACTTTTTCCCAGATAATGGCCATTTGATGGTTTGATGGTTTTGGTTGTTGATTCCTATAGGTAGTCATCACAGATAAATTAAACTTTAAAGGGTGTCCTTGCAATCCAGATGCACAAATGTTGTTGCTTAATTAATAGTAATTTGGGATAATACATAGGCCTATTTTAGGGAACATTTTGAGCCATTGGGTTTTAGGTTAAATTTGCAGAGTAATGCAATCAGATTGGACTTCCCATATATACCAAACCTTTTGACTGAACTACCTGGTCAATTATTGTACTGTTTTTTTCATTGCTTATTTTAATCTAGCATTTGTAATCTTCAGACATCACACGTTTGCCGTGGCTTGGTTTGATTTGATTTGATTGAGGAAAATAACCACATGTGATCTACTGAGGAAATCTAGCATTTCTGTGGTATTTCAATCTTTGACAGTTGTTTTGACATGATGAGCAGTGTTGCAGATCAGTGCATGTGAAAAGTAAACCTAGCTTTTGAAATAAAATCCAGTAGCTCTACATGTACCGAGAGATTACAGGGAGAACACTGCTGGAGAGCATCACCTTGGTCAATTTAAAATGTTAACAACCTAAATTGCTTAAATTTAAACATCTAATATATTTTCCCCTCAGAAAGCACCACTACCACCATGGATGAGGAACAGTGCTACTACAACGAGACCATCGCCTTCTTCTACAATCGCAGTGGCAAGTACCTTGCTACTGACTGGAACACCGTCAGCAGGCTGGTGATGGGCCTGGGCATCACTGTGTGCATCTTCATCATGCTCGCCAACCTTCTGGTGATGATCGCCATCTACGTCAACAGAAGATTCCACTTCCCCATCTACTACCTGATGGCCAACCTGGCAGCTGCTGACTTCTTTGCTGGACTGGCCTACTTCTACTTGATGTTCAACACAGGACCAAACACGAGGCGCCTGACTGTTTCGACGTGGCTGCTGCGCCAGGGCTTGATTGATACCAGCCTGACAGCGTCTGTGGCCAACCTGCTCGCCATCGCCATCGAGCGCCACATCACCGTGTTCCGCATGCAGCTACACACTCGAATGAGTAATCGGCGTGTGGTGGTGGTGATTGTCATTATCTGGACCATGTCTATAGTCATGGGAGCCATCCCCAGCGTGGGCTGGAACTGTATCTGTAGTATTAAGTCTTGCTCCAACATGGCGCCACTTTACAGCAACTCCTACCTAGTCTTCTGGGCAGTGTTTAACCTTGTGACTTTTGTTGTTATGGTAACACTATATGCCCACATCTTTGTCTATGTGCGCCAGAGGACCATGAGGATGTCACGGCACAGCTCTGGACCACGACGCAACCGAGATACCATGATGTCTCTGCTGAAAACCGTGGTGATTGTGTTGGGTAAGGAAGAGATCTATCTATCTATATATCAATTCCATTACCTTTGTAGAGTATCTATCTCTACATTACTACGTATATCTACCTCTAACTTTACTATGTATATCTAGTAATGTACTCTATCTCTGTACCAGTGAGTCTGACATTTGAATGTATCAGCAGCAGCAGAACAATGGATCTGTTGATGGGTCTATCCATGAGGCTATATAATTCAGCACTGTGTCTGCCTAGCACGACTGTAAACTAACCCTGTCCCCACGTTACAGTAACGTGTTGTGGTTCTGCATGAGCAGTTTAAATGCAGAAGGTCTGTTCAGTGCAAAGTGAATATGTTCTGAGAAATCTAAAAATCATTACAATGCATTACAATTACATTTCATTTTGCTGTTCCCAAAGTGGTGCGTACGAGTAGCTATAATGTGTAGATACAGTTGTAACAAGGTGTAGATGTGGAATAAATAGAAAGATTGCTGCCACAGCAGTTTGATAGATGTGGTTTGATGACTTTATATAATGTACTTATTTTTCACTGTAAGCAAAACCACTTATTTCCTGAAGAAAATGAAAGCGGAGATTTAACAGATGCCCACTTCTGCAAATATTATATTTTGACAGAGACCTAATCTGAGCCTGCAGATCATCTTCATGACATCCCTGTGCAAGCCTTTAAATCACTTGGCTTTAAACTAGACAGTGTGCTGAAAATGTCTACTGCATAATGGACAGTTATCGTTGGAGTATCATGTTCACTCATATGAAATTAAAATTTTATTGATAATTTCTCACCATGACTGCATTAATTAGCAGCTTCATATCACACGGAGAGTTTCCCCAAATGAACAGATCCAATGCTGTGTTAATGTTAACATTAGATTTGTGTGAACACAAACTCATAACTGGGAAATGTGATTCACACAGCCTCGAATAATTACACAGGATTTTTATGAGCCCCAGAATGGTCCAGTCTATGTAAAGAATTGTGAAATAGCCACAGCTAATCCACAGTTGATTCACACTGGTTGCACAGTATAAGGGCACATTGGTAAGATGTGATTTAGGCCATGATTTTACTATAAAATGGATTTTATTTCTCACATCACATGTGTGAGTTGTGCTGTGCCCCATGCATCAGCACAACTCACTGAGATAGAAACTGAAGTCCAAACTTCTGAAAATAAGAAAAAAAATGCAATAAACAATATGCCATAATCCAGATTTATCCTTGTAGTATTGTACTATTGTGTGGTGTGATTGTTTTAATGCAGTGACAATGCAACAGTGCCTGCCCATTTTCATGCTGAACTGTGTGTGTAGTCTAACAGTTTTAAGTCAACGCATTCGGTAGATACAATTCCCATTCTCCAGGCCTCTTCAGTGGTGTGTAAAGTAAGTGTAAAGCAGTGTGAATTGTGGGAAAAGCACTTCTTCTTACTGCCTGGAAGCAGGATGTGTTGGTCCTAGACAAAACATACCAAAGGATTCCATGTGATTTGTCTCCTATGTGCCGTGTTATCTCATCCTGTTGCCTCTGTTGTCTTTACTCCCAACTTAATTCGGAGCAGTGGATAGCAGTATATGCTCTGAAGCCTACAGTATATATAATTATTCTTCTTTTTTGCCATTGCCATCTTCATCCTTGATTAATTGATTCCTTACAAATTAAACAAAATACATTACGCCCTAAGAGTTTCTCAAGTTCTGCCTGGCTTGGGGTCAACAAAATATCAACAGTCTAAACTTTCTCTAGAAAGGGAGCTAGAAATTGAAGGCTAACAACTCTGCAAAATAATGAAAGAGTAGGGAAACCCCCTACACTGAGCAACTGAACTACCGCTGCTCTTTGGTTTCATTCCCAAAAGGGTTTAGGTGACTACTGTGATTAAAGGAAAGTTCAACATTTTTTTAAATCAAAGAATAAAGTGAGGGAGAGATTCCTGGTTTGTATTTTAACTACAATATAGCAGCTTTGTTTGAATGTATAGCATTCAAGAAACCTGTGAAAACGTTGTGTTGGGATACACAGTCAAGTTTAAGGGTTTGTTTGTTTATTGTAAGTGCAGTTTTACAATACTTTCATAAAAGACAAGTCTTACTTTTATTAATTTGAATCATTATTGTTTCAAATTCCTGAACAAATAACATTTGTTTCTGTTCATTGATGCCAAACCCTTACTGGGAAAGTAAGTCTTTTGAGCAAGAGTGTGATGTGTTTTAGTTCAATCTGGAATCCACTGCTGTTTCTGTGTGAGGTAATTTTTAGCACAGAGGAGGCCATATAATACATTTTCTTGTATTGAAGATAAGTAGTTGCTTGTTTAATTGGATATACAGTACAATCATTTCTTCACATCTCTTGGACACTAATCTCCTGTTTAAATCCCTCTTAGCCTGTTTTTGTCTTACACTGGCCAAAGCAAAACAAAAAAAGGTCACAAGTCATTTAGTGTCCAGCGGGGTCAGAGTTGCCATTAAGTTCTGAGTTTTGATTATGTTTGACGTCTTAAGGGAAGATTACAATGAACTGACAAGAAAGTAAACTCCACCGCAATTCCATATCCAGCTGACCCCATCTGCTGAACAGATGATAATAACTGCTCCCCTGCTGCCTGCTGTCCTCTCCACTTGTCTTTCTCAGGATTCTTTAAAACCAGCCATGGGTGATTTCTTCTAGGAAGGGCAGGATGAGATGGGGGAAAAAGTTGGTCACACACACTTGCACACATTCACAATCCCAGGCACATACATATATACACAAAGAGCCCTATAGCCAGAGCAAAGTGGCACACAGCACAATTGTCATTGCTAGTTTCTGAATGATGCAGTTGGCATTTTCACGGACCAGCGCCAACATTCTGTAAGTAGCAAATGTACTTCCACCATCTGTGCGCCCATGGGAGTGTTGGTCTTAAAACGAGGTGTGGTCAGGCGCATTGTTGGTTCATTGCCATCTTGAGGCAGCAGAAAGCGATTAATCAACCATTAAGCAACAAAAACCTGGTCTAAAGTCAATGGCGCAGTATTTTCCTTCTATTTAAAGGGCACATTATTCAAATAATAAGATGGCCCCTAACACACAAACACGTATGGAAATAGCATTTACAAACACACAAACCAAAATGTATAATAAGCAGTTCCCTTTTAGGTACCGTGGGGAGTTTTTGACCACTAGAAGTGCGCAATGTAATGATGTGTTTTCTTGTGCATGCATATGAAGACACACATAGACATGCACATGAGCATGCAGGTGACATGATGCACATACCAGGCAAAGATTTCACACCATACCACGGCAGCAAATGTGGACATGGATGTAAGAAATGCAGGTTTCAAAATACTGAAAAGTATTGGCATTATAAATGTTTAATGGGGAAGGAAATGCATTTAATGTGGTTGTCAGACCTCAAGGATACACACAATGCATTTTGGTGAGTACCACTGAATGTAAACAGAAACCTTGTTTACCAGAAAACTCCATAGAGCCCTTTACTAGTACAAGTCTGTTATACAAAAAAGTAAATGTGACCAATATTTATTTATCCTTGTATTTGTCACATTGCAGATAAAGTTTCTTTGTCATCATAACATAACAACAAAAATTATCCAATATCAGGAAAATGTATCCACTAGAGTTAGAATGATAAATCAGCCCAGCCAATATATCAACCGATATAAGTTTATTGTAGATATATTGTATTTGTGTATATGTTGGTTGATGAGTAAAAAGACATGTCGGTACAGAAATACCAAACTAGGTTTGATGTAATTTAGTGTCGGTGTTATAGTGTCACATAACATAGTTTGTCCACGAGAGAGCATTGACAAGTTGATTTATCAACTGTAAAATGTCCTGCTTAGTATGTGTCTGGAAAATCCAAAAACTAAACCTAAGGGGATCTCTATCAGGATTGTTTGTGTTGGAAGCAATACACAATAACCAAATCTAGTCAACTGATGCGAAACAGTTACAAAAATCTGTGACAGTCTTTTTTTATAGCAGTCCACTGGTGCTTCTTTGCTCTAAAAAAAGTGTTTGAATGACACAAACAGAGATTTTCTTCATCACTCTTCAGTGAGTCACCAGCACTGTCGAATTAACCATGACCCTTGTTCACTGTGTGCGTGTCTGTGTGTCAGGTGTTGGCTCATGTTGGGGTCTTCTGTGAATGATTTGATTATCTGAAAGCCCATGGTTCTGGTATGCGGTTGCATCGTCAGACAGTGTGGAGCGCCAAGACATACCATCAGCCAAACACATGCACACAGATGCCGTATCACTGACTTACACTTGTTTCAAAATCAAAAGTGTATGTATAACCAATCAATGTTTAACCCAGGAACTAACTGATTTCTGTCTAGCTTTCAAAGTGAGGGAAAAAAGTCCCCCAATACACACACACACATTTCTGCAAGTGTGTCTCCTGACTGACTGAGAGCAGAACCAATCAGAGCTAACTACAATCCTCCAATACCCTGTCAGCGACAAATCATGACTGGTTTGCAGTCTGCTGTGTCACCTAGTTTTCTGTGTGTTTGAGTGTGAAGTGTGCAAGAAATTACTGTACACAGTGCAGCTCTAATCACTCACAACGGCAGCATCTGTGCTTATGAGTCCTGTTTCACGAGAGTCCGACGTTAATTTATGGCAAACTCTTATCTCTTCTCAAACATCTACACAATCATGAAATCCTTCCAGGGTGTGCACCTACAATGTGTTTTACTTATTTTTTCAGCTTTCCAAGCAAGGATTTGTAAGCCTGTATTAACAGCTAATAGATCTCAAGTATAATCAAGTATAATCCAGATCAACTCTGCTGTGAGGATAAAAAGAATCCTGTGAATCATGTGACACCATTGTTGGGATTTGGTAGGGGCGTGTTTGGTTATTACCAAAATTATTAAAGATATTTAGAAATATTCATAACATTATTTATATTATAAAATGGGTTAGGATTTATTAAACCTTAGAAAAAGGTACATAACATCTTCAGTCACAGCAATCACCAAGCGATCTGAATATGAAATATGTGAAATGCCATTTCTCCATTACCAGTACCAGCTCAACTCGCCTTGACTTGCCTCGACTCGGTTTGGCCGTCATCCGTTTTCCATTGCAGATAGTACCCAGAGATAGTACCCCTGGTAGCTGGTCGTCAGCGACACCACACACAACTTCTGCAACGTAATGTCCAATGCGACACACCAGCTACCCACATACAGCTGTCTCTTTATTTAAGTCAAAACGTTTGAACATTACTCAGAATGTAAAGACAGATAAGCAGTAGGAAAATCTTACTGCTGTGTTTTTCCTGCCGTTGTTGCTGCAGCGGTCTGTGTGACAGTGGGAGCAGAGGGCTCTGAAAACTTTCAAGAGCGTTTTTGTTCCACCTCACTTTTTGTGAAACTCTCAATATTCAAAATCTACACAGTTGATTTCTCACCTCAAAACTTCTCAGAAGTGGATTTAGTGAAGATAACAAATGAAAATTGTAAAATACAAAATTCTGTCTGGCGCGCGCAATGATAATGCAGTGAATAGTGACGATTCTCTCTGACCAATCAGTAGTCTGCTGTGTTGCCTCAGCTCTCTTGGAACCCCGACGGTGATACATAAAAAAGTACCTGCTAGGTACAGGTACAACTTTTCCACAATGGAAATAGAAAATAAAGGTGAGTAGAGTCGTGGCAAGTTGAGTCGAGGCGAGTCGAGCTGGTACCATGCAGTGAAAAAGGGGCTTAAGTGTGTGTAGGTGTGTGAGTGTGTGTGGGAGAGACAATAGGGGAGGGAAGAGCGAGGAAAATGGCAGACGTGACCACGTGGGTGGTTACATCACATTCTGATCCAAAATGGCAGGCAGGCCTTGGCCCAAAAGGGCGCATACACTTTTTCTGCCCTCACCAAAATGGCGTGGAGCACCGCTTGAGTTTAGACTCCAGCTGTAGGTTCCCGATGTGTCTATATGTGAATGCTCGTAGAGCGTGTGAGTGTGTATGTGTGTAGGTTATTATACAAAAAAGGAAAAGGGAAAAAGGCGTGCAAAGCAAGGTCTATAAGATCCTGGTTGCCCTGGCTAGATCCAGTATACTACTACTTTATCATACAGTATCCAGCAGTCAAGTGAAGGAGTGAGTGAAGTATAGCTATTAAAGAGGTCATATTATGCTAATTTTCAGGTTCAAAATCTTGTTTAGGGGTTGTACCATAACAGGTGTACATGGTTTCATTCTCAAAAAAACCCATATTTTTTGTCATTGCTGCAGCTTCTCTTTTCAACCTGTATGTTGAACGCTTCGTTTTAGCTATGGAGTGATACATCTTGTTTCTACAAGATCTTTGTTAGGAATTGCACATGTGCAGAAAGAAGGATAGTGTTTCAAGTGATGGCAGCCAGGAGAGAAGAACTGATGAGATGTATCGAGTTGGTATGATAGCGGTGACAAGAACGGGTGGGATCTTCAAGGATTCGCACATGGTTCGAAAGTTTGTTGGAGAAAAATTCGGAGATGTCAATCAAAATAAGGAGTGGGATGGTTATCATTGACTGTGTGTCAAGGCGGCAGAGAGATCAAGCTTTGAGGATTAAAATGTATAAAGATTATGGCAGTTGCTTCCCACTTGGGTCAGAAATCAAAAAGAAAGGAGTAATAAGTGGCGTACTACAGTCAGTGGAAGACAAGGAATTTCAGGGTATTGAAGGTGTTTGTGGGGCAAGAAGATTTGTCAAGATTCCATTCCAAGGAGAAAGGGAGAAAAGTAATTCTGTGTTTGACTTTTGATGGAGATTTGCCAGAGAGGGTATATTTAGATTATATAAGTTACAGGGTGAAGCCTTATGAAAGAGCTCCATTAAGGTGCTTCTGTTGTCAGGAATATGGACACGTGGCAGCAGTATGTAGAGAAAGAGAGGAGTGTGAAGAGGAGCAGAATATGATATGCATGCATGGACAAGGAGCAATTTCTGTGTTGTAACTGTTTACTGCAGCTCAGTGCGTTTTTGAGGGGGTTGGACTAGCCGCTTGGCGAACATTATAACACACATTTTAATGTGTCGTCACATGGATGAAAGGGAAAAGGCTGGACTACAAAGTTTTCAGGCAGTTCAGAGTGCAGGCAGTGTTTTCTGTGGGAGATGGGAACTCCCTTTGGGGTGGACTTTGCAAACCTAGTACATTCATAAAAAAAGATATATAACTCAAAAAAAGAGAGGGAAATAGCCAAAAAGCATAATATGACGGTCATATACCTCTTTGATTCTGCATGCAGTGGCAGGAGCTAACACAGGCAAAAAATCCAACACAAATCCAAACTACTGGGGTGAAACACAATAACTGCCACTTATCATACAGGAACCAACAGCAAACTTTCACAGTGATGCTACTGGACTTCAGCGCAGTTATTGTCAGGGTTGGGGAGTAACGGATTACATGTAACGGTGTTACGTAATCAGGATACAAAAAACAAGTTACTGTATTCCGTTACAGTACAGAAAAAATAGACGTAATCAGATTACAGTTACATTTTGTAAAATCAGGGATTACTCATAGGGATTACTTTAAGCGGAAAGTTTCCATGAAACAGAACACACAGTGCTGCAGTGCTTTCTTTATATGCAGCCTATAGTATGTGTTTCTATAAAAACACAAAGCTAGGGAGGGACGTGTCGCAGACATTGATTGGCGTTTACAGTCGCCAGTAGCGCCGAGTGTGTTACCACCCCCACCCCGTCATGCAGACTAGTGATGGGAAAAGTCACTCTTTTGAAAGACTCGAGTCACCAAATCTCGTTCATTAAAATGAACTAATCTTTTTTTGTGTCATTTCGTTAATTTTAACTAGGCTGGTTATTGTGGCACTGCAGCCCTCTAGTGGGCAATTTTAAAAAAAACAGCGCAGTTCTCAAACACAGAAGGCTGCCTGGCTTGCTCTAATTGACAAAGTATAATGCACAAATTCACCTTGATCACTCTCTATCACGGTTCTATAAAGCCCCATGGAGCAACAACCAAATTCAAACCATGTAAAAACCACAGAAATATGTTGTTAATATTCAATTAAGCCACTACTCTGGCTAAATCCATCCATTTTCACAATCTTTCCTGAGTATACTACCAGATCACTATATCTCTAAAGTGCTCATTCACACAGCAGCCTAACTCCTATCCATGAGTAAAATCTATATATTAACATCAGATTTGTGGGGAATATATTGAAGTAATAAGCTTGACACACTAGATGAATAAAACACACTCTCATTAAAATGTAACATATTTAATAATAATCTCAAACACTGCAGGTTGTTCACCAGTGAGGAGCGGTGAAACAACAGTACGGCTCTGTTGATAAATAAAAAGTAAAAGTTACGTTGCGTTCTCTGGCGGACCGGATCAGCTGTTGGCTGTAAACTAACCACAGGGCTAACGCTAACGTTGCTATGTGGCTGTGTTTTAATGGTTTAATGTCCGGGTCCGTTTGTTTTGGAGAGGAGACGACCTCTGTGGTAAGTCGGCTCCCGGTAGAACCCTGTCAGGGCTCTGAAGTGGAGCGGACCTAGAACAACTCTCATCAGCTGTTGGCTGTAAACACTAGCAGAACTAAAGTTACGGTGCAGCTGTGTTAAAACTATAACTTAGCACAACATAACTGCGAACTGAGCACAGCCTCTGAGACCGACAGAGGCCAGTTTGACCACTCGGAATACAGTCCCAAGGTGGTTGGCGGGTTTGGCTCTTGGCACCCCGGGGATGTTCACTGGGAGGTTGCTGAGCGAGGTTTCGTTGGCCGCTCTCCCTGCTCCGATTCCCAATCAGGCTCCGCACCCCTCCATCATTCCCTGCCAAGCCCCCCATCCCTGTCCTGAAAACCTTCAGTGCTTGAGTAAATGTGTAAACACCTTTATATAGTCTATGGTAAACACTAAAGCCTCAGATATACTTGGGAGCGGACACGGACAACCGCGGACCCCATGGAATACTTCTGTTTATACTACTTTCTGCAGCTGACACGTTGCGCATTAGATCGGTTGGTGCCCTGGTAGCGCTAGTCACCGTGGGGACCCCGCAGTCACAAAAACTGGGAAGCATGCGGACCCCTCTGATGACGAATTTTTTTGTCATGCAGACCCTAGCGGACCCTCATGGACCTTCGCGGAATGTATAAAATCCTTGCATAATACTCCCCCTGTGCTCTGATTTCCCAGTACGGGAAAGAGCTAATCTGACCAGTGGTTGCACAGCTAACTGAGCTAATAACAGCAGCTAGTTAGCTGTTACCTAACTTCAGTAACAAATAAATCTCTCTGTCCATCAGGAGGCAGAGCAGCCGGGGGATATCAGAGAGAAAACTAGAATATATTTTCTCCATATTTCTAATCTTTCTCCTTCAAATGTGATCCAGTTTCACCAAAATCAGGGAAAAACGTTGTGTTTTTGTACAGTAATCAGTGGGCCCCAGAAACACTGTGCTTCAGCAGCATCACATTGAGAAATCTTTTCATCGGACACTAAATTAATGTAAAAAGTGCAGAAAAAGTCATCAACATTTTCAAATGCTTTTCCAAATGACAAACTCTTAAATATCATCAAGAATACCAACGAAACACATTTTTTGTCGCTAATGGGCCAGAGACTGACATTTTCATTTTCATTTTCATTTATTTGTTTATTTGACAGGGACAGTGCTCAGTAAAATAACTGTAAATGAGCCAGAGTTAGCTCAACAGGCTAATTTTCATCTGTTGTCCCTGGACAGTTATTATGAGGGCAACCTAAAATAAAGATTTAAAATTACATAAAATTACTTATTACAGTCCACAAGTAATAAAATATACAGAATAGTAGTAAGACAGGTCAAACACATATCAATAAGTAACAAACAACATATCAACAAACAACATAGGCAAAACATAACGAGAAATGAAAAAGACTGACAAAAGACATAGTGGTGACATACTGCAAAGCATATCATAAAAACATTTAAACATGGCAGGGCTCAACAATAACGGTGGCCCGATTGCTTTGGGCCAATAAAAAGTAACGTAGGGACTATTGAACTAGCAAAAACATTAGTCTTAAAAAAACGAAAGTCGATTACTGTTATACCTTCTTTGCAGCTAGTGCTATTTGGACAAATGTTTTGGATAAATGTAAAATACCCTGCTCTCAAAATATCTTGGCTACAATCCATTTAAAAAGGACTAAAAAGGCCTCAAAAGCCCGGTATTGGTCAGGCTCTAAATGTGTGTTTTCATGGGTGAACATGACTGGGTGATTGTTTCCAGTGAATTCTAGGACAGAGTAACAGATGATTCTAATTAGAAAACATCTGTTTTCATAGCTGGAATTACAATAACAGAATCTGGTGGCACCAAGCAGCTGGCAGAAGAAAAGAATGTAACCATACACATGGTACACTATGTTGTCAACAACACAGTTGCAAGATAGGACTGGACTGGTATTATTTTAAAAGTTCACCAAGGACCAAAGTGCTGCTTTGATTTCAGATGCAATTTTAGAAAATGGGATTCAGAATTTGGTGTTGAGTAGCATGGCTGTAGCTAAGAATCTGGATTGGATTTAAACCATAACAGAACATTACAGCGCCAGTGTGCATTGTTTTTACTGAAGATATATTATATTTTTATTACCAAACAGTAAGAAAAAAAGAGAAAAGTAAGGTTTAAAAACCAGAAATCTTGCACTTGAAGTGAGTGAGTCACTGTAGATATGTGACAGCCTGTTTGTGCTAGCAGAACATAAAACCTTCATTACTGCCATATTAAAGACCTCAGTGTATTTCCAGTCAAGAGCATGTTTCTCTAGCCATTAGATCACTCTGACACCATCACCAGACTCCATCAGTGTGTACACCGCAAGCCTCTTTATCAATAACTGTAAACACTCAGCTACTGAATGTGAACTTTTGTCTAATCTTGAGTGTGTGTGTGTGTGTGTGCATGTCTGACTTACCTTCGGGGACACATTTCTGACTAAAGACCAGTTGACTTGGGACGGCTGGTTAGGGTTAGAGTTAGGCAAGTATTGGGTAGGGTTAGGGGTTAGGGTAAGTCTATATAATGTCCCCAAAAGTGTCATAAGTAAACATGTGTGTGTGTGTGTGTGTGTGTGTGTGTGTGTGTGTGTGTGTGTGTGTGTGTGTGTGTGTGTACTAATGTGGGAAAGATGGGAGAGGAAAAAGAAGTCCCTTTGCGGACAAACGGGAAGTCACCGGGCCATTTCAGAATTACATATAATGGTTTCTGTCCGCTGACTTATTTCACTGGGCTCAGGGAAGGATGAAAGAAAGTGAAAGGAAGGGGGGTGGGGTTGGGGACAGGAAACCAGCAAGAGAAAAAGAGACAGAGAGAGGTATACAGATAGAGAGATTAATGGGAAGAAAGGGAATGAGGCATACAGAAGAATGAGAGCAGTAATTTAATTTAGTGTTTATTCATTTTCAAGGGCCTGAGAGAATCGCACATCAGTGGAAACTTAAGGCGGCATTAAGACATGTGAGAAATAATAGTAAGGCATGAAAATCCCAGATAGCAGAATTTGAAGCCCTATAATGAGTTAAGTATGTTGCTACATGTGGAAAATATCAGCAAAATGTAGAGAAACTCATAAGTGTGAGACACAGCATTGACATCAACAAGGATTAGAGACTTAAAGGGCCTTACGGGAGTTTTTGTGATGATGTGTTTTACTTGATACAGCAAAATATTGACTTACTGACTAACCCTACCCCTACCCTAATCCTGCTGACATTTTTTCTATATAATTCTAAAAGTTATTAGGAAAAATTATGCATTGGTCGTTTGTTCAAACACTTAAGACAAACTGCAACTATTTTCCTGGCAAGCGCCCTCTTGTGGTCTAAGAAAATATTTTCTATCCGAGTCAAATCATATCATATATCATAGCCATGCAAAACCTAAAAGGGACGAGGATGGTTTGGATGGTTGTGCTTGTCAAGCGATTGATCTAGACATTCGTAGTGGCAGACCACAGGTCTTATCTACAAGTCAATTATGGTGTCTTTAACCACCATACTTTTGTGACTTCAGACCATAGACTGTATATTAGAAGTGGACGTAGTCATCGTGACGACACCCGTTGGTTTGTGGACTGCCGTTTTGAAGCCTCGAGTTTGGGCGCCGCCATGTTGAGTTTTTGCAACCAGCGGCACCGGACGTGACCATATTTGGACGAGATGGTGGCAGAAGGCCGTGTTTGGAGCTAGTTAGCTTGCTTAGCTAGGTGCATCTGTAATTCACATTAACTGTCATTTTAACAGGGTTGACCATTTTGTCGAGTGAACAAGTCTTAAACCAAAATTTACTCACCAGAGAAAGTGAACAGCCAACTCCTAATAAGCTTTTACAGCAGCATTGGTCAAATTTGCACACTGTCACTCTAGTCTGACTGATAGGTTGCCATGATAACGACTTGTCAATCATAGATAATCTCGCCCTGAAGCATAGTCTGCTTTATGGTCTATTTTCCTCTAAATGGGACCATAATTTACTAAATTAACATCATGTTGTATTGAAGAAGACATGAAACTAGCAATTGAGACCATAAACGCATTAGGAAAGTGTTTACTGAGGTAATTATTCAGGTGAGAAGTAGGGTCATTTTACCATTATATCTAATGGAACTGGACTTTTTTTTTCAACGAGAAGAGTCGCCCTCTGCTGGCCGTTAGATAGAATGCAGGTTTGAGGGACTTCCGCGTTGGACTCACGTCTCAGACCGGACGTTTCCCGCTTGCTTCAGACTACACAGTATCAGCTATGGGGCGGTGGGACTGAAAATTTGCGTTGGGTGCAACAATTGCTTGTTTTTCTTGTGCGTCATGGTGGAAGCCTAAAAAACTCCTGACAAAATGAATAGCATGACTAGTACCACATCTTGATAATTTATGCCACCCAGATTTTTAAAGACAGCAAGCTATGATTGGTCGAAGTCCAACATTTAGTCTTCCCAACAAGTCCTCCAAATTAGACAACAAAATATGTTGTTCATCCATGTCCCTTACAACGTTTTTCTGAGGGATGTTGTTTTACTGTCTTTTGGCACAGTGGTTCACGGAGGTAAAAGCAACATCTCTCTCTAGAAAGTCTCTCTAGAGTCTTTGTTACTCTGGACAATCCACACCTCAGAGAAAAATGTCTACAGTTGGAACTGCTTCCTACTGAGGAAGTAGTGTCAGTCTGTCAACAGCATTGTCCATGGAAGCCACTCACACACACTGATACCCAAACCCCCAACCTCACAGGACAAGGGCAAACCCTGATTATAATGTAAAAGATAATGTACTGTACATCATTTGTATTATTACCAGATATATAACTTTGACTTGGATAAATGACTAATTTTCATTACCTTTCTTGAGCATGTTTTAAATCTCTGCAAGTTGTTTTTCAAAGCATAGCCAAATGACTGATGGCCACATAAAAATGCAGGCAATCAAAAAAACATGTCATTTCTAGTTGAAGAACTAAGTGTGCAAAACCACCAGCATGATCACTTAAGCCATTTAACCTCATATTTATTTAAATCTGTAGCACACTACATGTGACTGGGGGCAATAGAATTAGCAGCTGCAGACAGTGTGTCAGGAACACTGAAAAACAACGTCATAAATATCTTAATGATGACAAATGCATTTCCTTTGGAAGACACATGACATAAAAGCGATTAGAGTTAAGCCTCTCCTAACAAACACCGTGTTAGGTGAGTTAGTTGAGGTTGTGTGCAGCGACAGAAGAACACCTCAAAATCATTGCTCACAATCCCCCAAGGTTTTGTACGAAGCAAAGACCTTAAATGCTGAAAGTGATTGTAATTCTGATTTTTAAGTCTAAGCATGCTAGGATGGAAAGGATGTTTTTTCTGAGTGCTTTCTCAACGCCGTCCAAATGTTTTCACATTGTGTTTGAGTGTTCATCCATCTGTCTGTGCCGTGTATAATTATGTAAGTGAGTGTTTGCGTGTGTTCGTGTCTGCACATGTGAGTGTTTATCTGTTTCTACCCTGAGTTTTGCGTCTGTTTGTGGTAGAGTGGAGTTCATTGCCGTTGTCTGGTCCCCATTATTTCCCTATTTTTGTTCCCATAGCCCTCTGTTTTCTCTCTTCTGGAAGCCCATTTCCGCCAGGAAAAGGGGGAAAAGGATGAAAGTTAGGAAATATAATAAAAAATACTCACTGGAAGTCAAAAAACAGACAAATGTTTGACTTTCTAAGTGAAAATTAAGACTTACAGTGCCAAAATTATTACTTTTTATATCTAAAATATGAGATAGAATGTCCAAATACTGATATAAGTTAAAAAAAAATGCATGCTAAGTCATGATATGAGATATTATGTCATATTTAATTGTTATGGAGTTAGAATTTCAACATAAAAAGTCAAGAAATTTACTCTTCATGGAGAAATGATGAGATACTAAGTCAGAATGTTGACGTACCATTTCGTAATCTTGACTTAGTATCTCATATTTATGTTTATTTATTATTTTCATCATTTCATTTATTTTGTTTCCCTGGCAGAAGTGAGCTTCCATGCACACTGGTTCCGAACTTTATAGAACCTACAAGAAATGTCCTGGAGTTTAGTTGCTCAATTCTGTGTCTCCTTAAAGATTTGTTATTCATTGGATTTTGTGCATATGCACCAAACAGCAGTTTAGAGTACTCGGCCTTCTTGGAGACCCTGAACAGAGTTCTGTATGGGGCTCCAGTAGGGGACTCCATAGATCTGCTGGGAGACTTCAACGCGCATGTGGGCAATGATGGAGATACCTGGAAAGGCGTGATTGGGAGGATCCCTGATCTGAACCCGAGTGGGTGTTTGTTGTTAGACTTCTGTGCTAGTCATGGATTGTCAATAATGAACACCATGTTCGAACATAAGGATGCTCATAAGTGTACCAGAGTGGTACCAGAGCACCCTAGGCCGAAGATTGACGATCGATTTTGTAATCGTTTCATCTGATTTGATGGACACTCGGGTGAAGAGAGGGGTGGAGCTGTCAACTGATCACCATCTGGTGGTGAGTTGGGTCCGGGGGTGGGGGAAGACTCTGGACAGACCCGGTAAGCCCAAACAGGTAGTGCGGGTGAACTGGGAACATCTGGAGGAGGCCCCTGTCCGTGAGATCTTCAACTCAAACCTCCGGCGGAGTTCTTCTGGCATCCTTGTGGAGGTTGGGGACATTGAACATGAGTGAGCAATGTTCAAAGCCTCTATTGTCGGAGCTGCTGCCCCGGATAAGTGGATGAAGATGGATGTATGGATGGATGGATTCTGGGTGTTTTGAATTGCTGAAAGGTTATCTAGTATTGTGGAGCAACTTGGCTTTCGACAAGGACAAGTCACTGCTAAAGGTGATCGTTCAAATGTCACGTGTCACATACAGTAGGAAACTGTTGCTACAAGTAGGACACAACACTGATACATGTCTCATGCTTCTGTGTAATTCCTAATTCTGGATCTGGAAAGTGTCAAAGTAGTTTTTTCAGGCATTTTCAGATTTTTCTATTCCTTTGTCGGAGCCTTATTTATTTATTTTCCTTTACAGACTTTCCAGTTCTCTGGTCTCTTTTCCCTCCATGTGGCATTTTGAAGTAGTGACAAGGTTTGGCAAAAAAACAAAAAACAAAACAAATGTGTTTCTTCCAACAAATTTTTGTGAGGGCAATTTAAAGAGGCAAATTTGAGATGAAGGTGTATCGAAAGCAATTATTTACCTCTGGCTATGGAAATGAAAGAATCCAAGGGTCAAACCTCTCAGGTCATACCTTCACACAAAGGCTGTTTTCTTCCTCATTCTGAGGGAAAATCCAGACAAACATCCTGCAAATATACATATTTTACACTTTACAATCTTAAAGAAGCAGCAGGTTATATGAAAGAAAATAAGAAACTAGTGGAATGTAGAATCTATTTATGTATTTGTTTCTTTAGTTTTTAGCAGTAGTATATAGTTTTTACTTTATTTAAACAACACTGTAGGCTGTAGTTATGGTCGATTTCGTGACTATTATGTTTCCATCAGCACCAACACAAAATCAGAGAGTGTTGCCAAAGGCAGGAAATATGGTCATGGAATATAATCACAATGTTGACCTGAAGTATTTTTCTTGTTTTTCTTGACTGAAGTTCTGAGTGCTTCTGTCCTGTTTTTTTGTGCTTAGTCTTGTCCTGTTCAGAGTAAGATGTTCCACTTGGAGACAAATAGTTGAGATAGTTTCTTTGCCGGGCTGCGAAGCTGTTTGAGAAATTTATCTAACTCTGGAGAGTCGGCCTGCATAGCTGGGAAGTGAGGTCAAGCCTTTGCTGCAGCTGCCGCCTGCAGAACACTAACAGATAACAGTCCTGCCTGTCACCACTCTCTCTCTGTCTGCTTGCCTAATTTCTCATCAAAACTTTTTTTTTGTATACTGTCTGAGGAGTGTAATGTCCTACAGTTGTCTTATAGTTGTGAGAAATTGCATCTGTTGAATGAACTGACAGTAATGAGCCACTGACCCCCCTCCATTAACACACCTCATCTAATCAGAGCATTGAGGATGCATTGTACTCACCTGCATGAAGGTCAGTGATTTATGTTTCTGTAGATGTTTCCCATTTAGGGAGGGATAGTGGAAGATGTTGACTGTGACTGGCCAGCTGTTCAGATTTTTAGAGATATCAAGAATCCCATCCCGTCACCTACAGCCTCTTTTAACTTTGACCATGAAGTTTTAGTTCCCTAAACTTTATCTGACTTTAACCATCATATTAATCTTTTTTTGAAATGACCATGTTTAACAGTTTTGGAAAGCACTGGTGACTGGAAAACACATAGTGTGATTTGTTTGACTTAAACTTATTGGCTTTGATAGAAAAGCATAATGTGACTAGCAAGTCATTTTCCATTGCATTTTATGTTATTCTGTTTTCTTTTGAAATAGATTTTTTTCTGTTTCTCATTTCTGATTTATTCTGTGACAGTGGGCTTTTATTTTGAAAGCTTGACCTAAAAGTGACAAATTGTCATTGTGATCTCAACTGTGAATAGTTAAGTAATACAGTACTATATTGTAATATATCATTAGTGAAAAGAGCAATAAAGAGTTTAAATAGCAGAGCAAGTCATGTAAAATTGTGAAAAGAAAAAAAAATTAAATGTATTTGTTTTTTTCCCTAACATCAGATGATAAAAAATGAAATAATTCCCACTTTCCCCAAGAAAAAAAAAGGCAGGTGTAATTAAGATCATACCATGTGGTGAAAGTAAATGGGAGATAAATAGATTTTTGATTTACACTGATAAAGATAATGGAATTGTGTCATTTATTTAATTATCAATTAGAATTATTTGTATCACTGTGTCTAATCATGACTTTAAAAGACAGATTTTTAGTGGTATTTTATGATTTTGGGCTTCCGTAACTGTTAACCTAATGCACCCACAATAACACTCAACTATTTGAAAAGACTTTGTAACAAAAGTACTTTGTACTCAAAATGTGTCAATACTGTAAAACGTTTTAGATGTGGTTATAGTGACTTGGGCGTTTTTGTTGTGTAGACTGATGACGGTGTGGTTATTAAGTGATGTTGATGTGGTTATAGAGTGAGTTTTGTGTGTTTCAAGAGAAACAACCAAGTCTGGCTCCCACACAGTGTGGGGAGTACTCACTGTTGTTGCCAGCAGTTTAGACGTTAATGGCTGTGTGATGTGTTATTGTGATGTGTCATTTCTTCAGTGTTGTCACATGAAAAGATATAATCAAATATTTACAAAATGTCAGGGGTGTACTCACTTTTTTGAGATACTATACATCACCTGATCAGTGGTTGTGTTGTAGGATACATTTTCAGGGCCAACATCGTTTTTTTTAAATTATTATTATTTTTGCTTTTTCAGTAGAGATGGAAGACAAGGAGCTGTCGGCCTTATTCAAACCCAGGATGTCACATTTACATAATATTCACTTAAGATCGAAGGCTTAAGTGGCAGGGTGCTTCCCATGTACAACATAATGTGGTTTAAATTTTAAGGTGACACTGTTAACCATTTTTATCAAGTTATCAGTAAATATAAGTGAATCATTCTTCCTCAAGTTGGAGTGAATCCAAATGTCATAATTTTTCCAATGTAATTCATGAGTCATTTACACTTTAAAGAGGTGGTATTATGCTTTTTGGCTTTTTCCCTCTCCAGCCCAAAGGGAGTTCCCATCTCCCACAGAAAGCTCTGCTCTGAACCGCTTGAAAACAGCTTGTTTGTAGTCCAGCCCTTCACTTCCTTTACTTGTGACGTCACAATGAAAACGCGTCATAAAGCTTGCCAAGCGGCTAGCGGGGTCAGGCACAACCTCAAACCAACAGAAAGTTTTATATTTTACAGTTTTCGTATGGAATTTCATCACTAAATCCACTTCTGAGAAGTTCTGAGGTGAGAAATCAGCTGTGTAGATTTCAAATATTGACAGTTTTACGAGAAGTGATGGCGGAACAAAAATGTGCTTGAATATTTTCGGAGTTGAGGAGCTCCGCAAGTGGCTGCGGGGGAAGCCTGTGCCAACCCGCGGGAGGAGTGTGTGAGGCCGGCCAGCCGCCCGCTCACAGAGCCCTCTGCTCCCGCCGTCACACAGACCGCTGCAGCAACAGCGGCAGAGGAAAACACAGCTGGAAGGTTTTCATACCGCTTATCTGTCTTTACATTCTGAGGAATGGAAACGTTTTAACTTAAAAAAGAGAAAGCTGTGTGTGGATCGCTGGTGTGTGTGTCGCATTGAACATTACATCGCGGGCAGTTGTGTGTGGCGTTGCTATGACGACAAGCTACGTACTATCTCTGGGTACTATCTGCAATGGAAAACAGAGCAGGGCCGAGTAGAGTCGATTTGCACTATGGTAGCATTTTTCAGCTAGGCAGCATAGATCGTCAGAACACCGGCTACAGATCAGCGTTTAGTCCCAATGGTAAGATGTGGAACAATGATGTTGTGGACTTGTGAGTAACTAATCTGCTAGGTTACGGTCGCAGTGTGAAGCAGCTTTGATTTGGATCACACTAC
Organism: Micropterus salmoides; assembly: GCF_014851395.1. Classification (NCBI taxonomy): domain Eukaryota; kingdom Metazoa; phylum Chordata; class Actinopteri; order Centrarchiformes; family Centrarchidae; genus Micropterus; species Micropterus salmoides. The sequence continues at coordinate 23,121,267 of NW_024041151.1, read as the reverse complement.
CTTGTTTCTTACGACCCGCCCTTCTCTGCTTCTGATTTGCTAGTAGTCCTTACCTGGGAACTGCGCATGTGCAACTCCCAACAAAGATTTTGTACAAGTAAGATGCATCACTCTGTAGCTCAAGAGCAGAGCGTACAACACATAGGGTGAAAAGTTAAGCTGCAGCAATGTGCAGTATGAGAAAAATATGGTGATTTTTGAAAATTAAACCATGTAAACCTGTTCTGGTACAACCCCTAATTAAGATTTTGAACCTGAAAATGAGCATAATACCACCTCTTTAATCCAGGAGATCCATGCCTTAGTGCTGCAATGCCAAAACCCTGAACATATAAATAAGAAACTGATATATATACTGATTCGGTGAAATACAGTATGTTAACTACTGTTACATAAAGTGAAATTCAAGAGTCACATACATAGGCCAAAATTGGTAAAGTGAAACAAGTTACTCAACTGAACTTTTACTGCAGTCAAATCATGTCACTAACCTCTGTGACTTCATGGGGGTCTTTGTTTTGTTTTGTTTATTTAAGAATTCATTTTAAAAGGACGCTTACATGGTTTCAATATGTTCATGCACAATTAAAGCATAAAAAAAAAGACTTCTTTGCATTGTGGTCCTAGTTAGATGTTGTAGAGGTGTGTGCACGTGTGTGTGCGTGCACACTTGCCCGTGGAGTACAGCATTAATGGAATATATAAGCAGAAAAAAAACATCAAGGATGGATGTTAAAGGTCAAGGATCAACAACTAGCATAACCTATAAATAACACAAGCAATGATTTTGCACACTCTGAAGCCTCTTCTCCCATTAAGAGTTGGACACCACAAAACTTTTCTGTACACATATTGTAAAAGCATTCTATAGAGCTGTCTTCCTGAAAAACATCTTTTATTTTCAACTTTTTTTTTCTCTCTGCCTTGTTTTCTCCTCAGGTGCATTCATCGTCTGCTGGACCCCCGGCCTGGTCATCCTCCTTCTTGACGTCTTCTGTGCCAGCTGCAACGTCCTTGACTATGAAAAGTTCTTCCTGCTTCTTGCCGAGTTCAACTCGGCCATGAACCCCATCATTTACTCCTACCGTGACAAGGAGATGAGCGCCACCTTCAGGCAGATCCTGTGCTGTCAGCGGCAGGAAAACGTCAACGGGACCGCGGCAGAGGGATCTGACCGGTCGGCGTCATCCATCAACCACACGGTGCTGAGCGGCGGTATGCACCACCACCACCACCATAACGAACACTCTGTAGTATAAAGGAGGGCTGGAGATTGCGGAGATTAATCCAACTGCTTGAAGGAGTTGATCTCTTTTGGAGATACTGACTGAAAGAAGGTAAATGGCAGCAAGGGTAGTTCGAGAGGGACCGCGAACATGATATGAACTAAAGACAGCAACGTGATAAATTTGAGAATGAAGATAAGGTAGAGTTGATGATGAGCTGGATGAAATCACAATGAAGAAGATGATGGCGACTATGAGGAAAGATGACAAGACTTTATCGCGGTGTGGGGAAAGAAGAGGGGAGGAGTCTGATCTTTGAGGACTCTTGATAGGCTGTTGGTATTTTTATTTAGTTGTTTATTATTTTCTATTTGTTTTGAATGTGTTATGTACAACGCTGATATGAACTATTTAAATCTGTGAAATGAAGGTAATGCCAGTATAACCCATCCTCTTTCTCCAGTCTTCTCTAACATTGTGTCTCGCAGTCGTTGGTTTCAGACTTTGACCCCTTGATTCCCATTCTTAAGAAAGGTATCATAACATCATCCATACAGTACATGTTACGTACAGATGCAACATGACACTATCTGACTCCTTGTATTAGTTGTGACATTTTAGGTCTTGGAGCACTATTCTTCCTTTATTGTAGTTTAGGAAAGACTTCAGATCGCACATACACCGTGTTGTGCTTATAACATGTAACTCTCCAACAACCTCAAACTTAACCTAACTTAAAAATTACCTTGCGGGGACTCAAGGCTCTGAATAGTGTTTCAATTTGTTTCCTTTGTTCTCCACATTTATGGGATGATGGATAATGCTTAAAAATACATATATGTATTAATACTGACATGTTTGATTTATCAAAAAAATACAGTAATACTGTTCAAATTCATCTTTAAATTACTTTACAACCTTTTTTTATTTAATGTTTATTTGACAGGGACAAATGCATGGAACACTGCTTTATAAAGAATACAAAGTAGATTCCGTGCATACAGGTTTCTAGCCATGACTAATTTGCAACCTTGTAAACACCCTAAAAACTTGGTATTCTACTAATCCACTTCTCCCACTAAAAAGCTTTTGTCAATGCATCCCAACAGTTTCTTCCTTTCATCCAACTTTAATACATAAAGGGTCCAGGATCCTGAGTTGTTTATTCCCTCTAAGGAATTAGAAGTTGTTCCAGGGATCTTACCAAAAAGGGGAGGAGGATGTTTGCGGTTTTAGCGCAGACTCTGTGACACAGTGTTATGTGGAGACAAGGTGAAGGTCATATCTGGTGAGCATTAACAGACTTCAGATCAGGATAAGAAATGTGCTGAGCTGCCTGCCTCTCTCGGGTTTTATCAAGTGTCTCTGAGTCCATGAGGCTGACAAGAAAAGAGGTCGAAGTGTGTAAGTATAACCAGTGTTTATGTTAAATTGCCCTCTGGTGGCACGAGTAGGATCTCTGAAACTAAAAATGACTGAAAACTAGATGAGAGGTGACAAGCTGGGCCATTCTGTCTGCCTGAATTTGTAGTTTACAAACTAAATTTTGCTACGAATGATACAGTATCTGATATAAACAGTTTGGACTGTAAACACTGACCCACTCTATTTACCACCAGCTGTCCGGATTTGAAGACATTGATGTGGGAACAACTATGTCACCAGATGAATTTGAACACAGAGGGCTGAGATGAAGAAATAGCTAGAATGTCTAGCTAGCATATGGGACCATTTTTTAACTGAGCATACTACTGATAAGTCTAAGAGTCTACAGCCACACTAGGAGGGCTCTGTGGGGCATTGCTGAGCTGACACGTTAACATCAGCATGCTAACATGCTTATAATAAAAAGGCTGAACATGCTGATGTAAAGCAGATAGTATTTGCCATGTTCCCCATCTTGGTTGAGCTTATTAGCAAGCTAACATTTGCTAATTAGCACTAAACACAAAGTAAAGCTGAGGCTACCAAAAATATCTTTCCTATTAACCAGAAACTGAATGACATGGACACATGTTTTGCTGTGAGTGTGTTATTGTGGATATTAAGTATAGATCCCCATCCAAAATGTATTATGTTTTGTTTATGTCACCATACAAGAGGCTTGTGGTTATAATATTGTTTTTGATACAAATAATTGCAATGTTTTGCATACACATATAGGGTATCCCTTCCCTTCTCCCCCCGTCACCCTCCCCATGGTGGCATCCCTCTTGTGCTGTTTTCATTTAATTCAAACTGAGAATCATCATTGAGAAGCAAAGATGAACTGTATTGTATGGCCTTAACTCTCGATTCAGTTGGATATCCAATCCCCAAAAGGAACACTGTCACATCATGTGTGTATACCTTCCCAGTGAATTAAGTTGGCACATATTGAAGTTTGGACTAATGACAGGCATATAGTGAGGTTATGATAATGTTGATGTTTACCAAAACAGCATCATGGACTGTTTACCATATCACAATGTTAAGCAATTTTGACACCCAATTCTTACTTAAAGGTGTACAGAAAACATTGGCGGAAAACAGTTTACTCTTATTATAAAACTCAAAGGTCTAGTAGCCTTTAGGATGTTTTTCTTAATGAATTGAATTTGTGAAAGGTGAGGCAGAGTTGAGCCAGTGCAGTGTTGAATGGTGTTATATTATTTCCACAAGTGCACTCCCTGACATCTACTATTAACTTGAGATTCTTAGCCAAGTCAGTATGGTGATGCTATGACGTGCGATGTTAAAAATTGCCAGCTGGACGTTTTGTCCTGACTTGAATCAAAACACTTTCTGGCCAAAACACATAGACAAAGCTCCTAACAGCTGACAGAAAAGTGGGAATCATGGCCAAAAACACAGTCAAATGTTTTCCAGGAAGCAAGATGTTTGTCAGGGATTTAAGCTGCAGTGCTAAAATGAAGTCAGCTGGTATTTTTGCCTGTCGAAGTTTCCCAAAATGTTGCCCTGTTTATGAGGCAAGAAAGCCTTTTAATCTCCTGGTTGTGCCTCTACATGTTGCACATAAACACTTTGAGTAAACTCTAAGCAACAGATCATAGATTTTTTTTTCCAATTTAACTTAATTAATTAGTTTTGCCTTTGAATTTGAAGTTTCACTTCTGTCTCATCATTTCGTTGTTCAGACTTTGTCTATCTATGTCTCTGGACCCAACCCTCCACCTTTCACATTCACTGTAACCATTTTTCTAACAAGGTTTTGATTCAGGTTGTATAGCAGACCAACTAAGTTTTCTGTTTTTGTATGTCTTTGTTTACCAGTGTGTCAGTCTTTGTACAACATTGTAAGTATATGTGTACAGTATGTATATAAATATATATAAAATATATCATTCAAAGTTAATCACCAAAGGGAAAGTGTTTCTGTGTTTTTAAATTTAACTGTGCTATACTCTGTCCAAGTGTACTGTAGGATTTTCCTTAAGGGTTTTATGGTTTTATTAGCCCTTTGTATTATGACTCTAATCAATGAATTTCCTTTAGACACGATTACAGTTACTAACTTGTTTGTGACCCAGAACTTGATATTTATGTGTGCAGTGCCTCCCAGTCCTCATTCTTAAAGAATAACTTAACACCAGTCTGAAAAGGAGTGTTTAACCACCCTCTCTTCAAATTTCAAATCTGTTTCACCTCTGACCACACCCAGCAGTGATGTCACAGTGTCCTGGAGTACACTTTTACATCACTGCAGCAAGGTGAGAAGTTAGACCAACGGAGGTCACCAAAAATAAGATTTCCAGGTGGTGTTAACATCCTCTTTAAGTTTGTGTGTTCCTAACACCTTCATTTTGCAAATGCCTTAAAGTAGAACAAAGATGAATGTCAGTGTTGAAGAAAGTTTTCACCAGAGAACATGATTTTTGAATAATGAAAATACACAACACAGCCTCAAAAATACAATGAGTACATACTCATAAATATAGATTACATAATATTATTTGATAAAAATATCAGGTCTTGTTCTAAATTAAAATATTTGATCAACGTTCTGGGGGTCAAAACAAGTTCAATTGTAAGTCCACACTCCAGCAGTCACGACACACGTCATTCCACTGTCATGCATGTCACCATACGCCAGTGTCCTTTCCCTCAGTGTTAACTTAAGGAACTTTCCCGAAAGGCAACAGTTTTATCAGATTAGCTGCCCAGATTCTCACATCTTTTCTGTTGTTCCCTGACTACTTCTTATTTTGTTTGAATGGCGCGTCCAATGTTGGCTATGGGCTTCAAATGACATCACATGACGCAGCCGGTGTGTGTTGCACTTAAGAGATGTTATTATTTTAACCTGTTCATCCAAAAGACTATGAATGGCATGATAATATGTACATTATAAGGTCAATGACTGACAAACTGTAAGTGTGAAACATTTTGTTCTTCCAAAGTGAAATATTGCCTCAAACCATGTACCAGGAGTTTGTAGAAAGTAATTGTGACACAAGCATAAATGTTATTTCCATACTATCTATACTGTACCGGCCAATATCAATGAATGTCCACCAAAAGTCATAGTGTTAATATCCCAGCAACAATAAAAACATGAGAAAAGTCTGAATTATTGTCACGGCGTGTTCTTTAATCTGAAATAAAGAAAGAAAAAGAAAGAGTTTCTAAAAGACCTGATGATAATGGTGTTTTTAAAAGGCCTTGCTTTATCTTACATGTTTAGCCTTGCTATTGTGGCTCCTATCTGTTCTACACCATTGTTTTCGTTTCTATGACATCCAAAAAAGTCAGTAACAGGCGAACAAGGAAACACACAGGTTCACAGACCCAGACTGCTAGACCAAATAATCTATAGACCTTGAGGCTGTTCACACATTTTAGACAGCCTTGACTGTTTGCATGTGCTGCCATGTGTTTAAATGTTGACGCACTTATTTTTTCACAGTGTACTTTGCATGGCTGTGCAGCTTTAGGTGTTGCTCAATAAATTAGTTCCCTAACACTTATAAATTCTCTGTTGAGGTGGTGTGTCTGGACTTGGCTCGCTTGATGCAGCCAGAACATGTTGGTATTATATAGAATTTTTATCAATTTTTGCCCCAAGTGGCTTGGAGGCTAAGGTCACATTGTATCTCCAAAATAGTGTTAATAGGGTTGCATAATTACATGGAAATCACCTGGCAATATTGTGGAGTGCAAAAAGGTATGGGTTTTCTCATTGTGATTGGAGTTTCTAGAATTACAATGGGCACTGAGTTACTGTTAGTAATTTGGGCATAGGAAGATGAATATATTTTCAGTTATGATCAAGTGAGAAACTCAACATTTATTTTATACCTGCAGACCAAACAATTTAGAGTTGCAAAAAAAGTATATAAACAGTGGGTGAAAGACTGTGTGTAATGTAAAAAGTGTCGCTAGTTAGTTGTAACAAACCCATAGACAAGTATCAACTGACTCTGTGGTTCCCCTCAGCTCAACAGAGCATTTTAGCATCTTTTAGCATCTTCTCAAGCTGCAGCAGGCATCTTTTTGCAGTAACAAAGCTCTGATAATCTCGTCGAACACTACTGACCTAGCAACAAATAGCTGACAGTCAAAGTTAGTGGCTAGCTGGTGAACATTGTGGAGCAAGTTGCAGCTGAGCACGACACTTAATCCCTAGACAAGAGCCATTCAGTCCTCATGATATGCGATACGACTCAAATGTAAAATAAAATTTAAAAAAGTAAAAAAATTAATTAATTAAGTTTAATTAACTTTACAGCTTTACATTGCAGAATGTGAACTGTGACATAAAGCAGATGTTCCATGGAGGATTGCATTAAACAAGTGTGACATGTGTGTATGTTAAATGCTACTGTAAGAGTGGTTAGGGCCACTGTGTGTCGTGTGTGACATGAATTAAGCAGCAGTCATGCAACGGTGGCTAAATGTTTTTATAGGAAAGAATGTTCTGTGTGTGTGTGTGTGTGTGTGTGTGTGCACAGACTAATAGTACACTCTGCTATGTTTATTGTTCCACAGCTTTAGAGTACTAGCCTTCAGTTGACTGATATATGTCTCCCTACTTCCTGTTGCTCCCTGAATGGGCCAATCAGAGCCAGTGTGGCCACACAGGAGGTTCCTGTGTGCTGTCGCAGTGTGAGGGGTATGTCACATCTTCGTCATAAAGTCAATGTAGACACTTTCCTTGGCTCCCAGTGTAGGAAATGTGATGATTGTGAAGAATTTAACTGTTCCACACAGAATTGATGCCCTCTCCTAAACAACCAGCAGGACTTGCTGACTGACCAGTAGGTCCCCTTGGTCAAATGTCCTGCTGCATGTTTGGCAGATAAGTTAAAGCTAATGATTTGAATGGACAGAATCAGCATTCCTGCTGCTAGCTAAATGTATGATACATGGAAAAGTCAACAAGACATTAAAAGCTGAGCTGCTAACATGCCAAGACATCCAGGAATGTTCCATTTCTGTTGAAACATTTAAAAAATGAACACATTGAGCCACATGGAGCTATTTCTGAAACACTATTTTTGCTGTCTCTGCTGCAAAGATGTACTAGTCCAAAGAAGATTATCATGACCAAACAGTATAAATGGCAGTATAAATCTCTGGTCTCCAAACATCGAGAGCTTCTATTGCAAGTTGGCAGGAAGTTTGAAGAGTCCATTCAGTCAAATCATTTGTTTGAAGAAGGAAAAATCGGTTAATTCACAGTGAATGAGTCTTACTTCCTAGTGTCTGCAGCTGGCTGTGCGACATATTTTAACTAAAATGTTTCAAAGAAAGATAATGCTACTGGAGACAGGGAGAAGGAACTGACTGCATCTACAGATAAGACAGGAAACAGTGGTGATGGAGAGTGAGGAAAGAAAGAGGAAGATGACTCAAAAGGAGCAAGGAGAGGAGGTAATGAGAAAAGACAGGGTGAAATGAGGGAAGACTGTAGCACAAGAATGGAGTGATTAGTGATCTGTTGGGGACAGGCACCCTTTTCCAGGAAAAACGCTAAGGAATATAAATCCTCGCCTGGTAAAAGAAAACTATATTTTAATGCAATAAACCATCAAAACCATCATAAGGAAGATTATAATGCAACTGAATATCTGCAAGTACACCTAGAATGCAATTGTAACTGCAAATTTGATGAAACAGTTATCATACAATGTTGACTTTTATTGGGAGTTATCTTTAAAACACTATTTATATCCATATAACCAAGTTCCAAATAACATAACATTGAAATATTGATAAAAACAGTGAATAATGATAAACATTCCTATGACCAAAATCACCCCGGTGCTTTACAGGCGTGTAGTGTGAGAACGGAACACCCCACAGTGATGGGGGGCATCAATTGATCCGGCTTAAGCCGACCTTTCATTTGATACCCTGGATGTACCTCCTACGAGTCGCCTACTAAAACGCAAAAAAAAACGAGTGTGAAAAAGCAAGACTCCTTTCTGCAGAAAAAGACTGAAGAATGCAAAAAGAATGCAGGCACACAGCTCCCAGGTATTGCACAATATCCAAAATGGCGGCCGGGATTATTTTTGTCAACAAATTAGCTATTTTTGGACTGGATACGGCGAGAACTGCAAAAGTAAGTCAGCGGTTATGATTGTAAATGTATATTGGCTCATTTGTTGTTACTTTTATCCAGCTAATTAGTCTGTAATGTTGGTGATTTCAGTGATGTGAGCTATGCAGCTGAACTCAGGGATTAGATTTTTGTTGTGATATAGGCTTATTTAGATGCTTGGTGTTTGATGGGTGTTTAGTGTGGATAAAATTGGTTGGTTTGAGCTTCTAGCTGAGCCTGTCATATTAACTGATTGGCGAATTTTGATACGTCAATCATTTGTGTTTTCCATAAATTTGAAATTTTGTATCTTTATGTACAATTTCACAAAAATGCTCTTAAATCAAAATTGGCTTAAGCTATTGTAACCAAACTTGGCTACCAAAAATAAACATGGACATTCTCTAGATGGCTGATATCAAGTGTTCAAAGGGTTTTTAGATCAGTCAAACAGTGACTCTGCAGTGATAATCAATATCTTGCTGTAATTTGTGCAGTATGCATAACATTTTTGTTGCTCAATTTTGGATCAAATGCAATCCAAATAATTGACAAGACACACAAAACCAGCAGAATGATGTGTGATTTTTTTTCTCAGAATTTTATCACCAACATTTTGACTGTTGTAAGCTGTTTAAGTTCAACCTGGCAAAATATCTGAGTCTGCCACATGTGATCAACCTGTGAGAAGGAGTGTGGAAATAATCTCTCACCAGTAGCTCAGTCAGTAAGTCACCTACTCAGGTCTTATGAAGGTACAGCAGGGAATGATGTCGGGGTGGGGCACCAGATTGGGAACCGGAGCCGGGCGAGCAGGCAAAAAAAACGTCCTCAGCAGCCTCCCAGTGAACACAATGTAAACAGGACCGGACACAACCTCAAAGACCAATGGGAATTCAGTACCAAGATGATTTCCAGAGCTTCTTGATGGACATAAGATCTTGATGGATAGCTACTACTAGTATCTTACCTTATCTGTCATTATATACATCTGTAGCTGGTTAGCTCGGTTAGCTGTGCTGCTAGCGGTCCTATAAACTGACTGCCAAACCTGGCAAGAAAACCACCTGGGTACTGTATTCCCAGTGGTCGAACTGGCTTCTGTCCGTCTTGGAGAATGTGTTTGGCCCTGGTCCAGCTGCCGTGTTCACTCACTGGGACCTGGAACCAGTCCACAGAGTCTGCATGACAGCTTGAAGGCACGTTCAGCGCTACTGGCTCCTGTTTATTATCTGCGACACGTTTGTTTCAGGAAACTTGTACATTACGTTACTCCCCAACCCTGCTAGTCAGGTACATATAACACTTTGTACTGCATGTTCTATGGCAAATTAATAATGCTTTCACTTCATAAACTATGACATATTGATTGTATGAAGTATTGTATTGGTATTGAGGTCAGGTAATGTGGCCCTCATATTTCTTGGCATTGGATCCAAATCAAATGTCTACAAGCTCCAGAAAGGAAGGAATGAAACTAGATTAAAAATGGTGCAAACAGAGTAATCCGTAGGAGGTGTGAGGAGAGGGAAGAACACAGCAGGAAGTGGGAGTGAGACAAGAGAGAAGAAGGATGACCAGTCCAAGCCAACTCCATTCTGCCTACTTCAAACAGTTTACATTGGGCATCCCCAAAACACACACACACACACACACAGACACGAACACGTCCTCCTTAAAACTCATATACACACACAAGGAAGCAAACACAGAAACATTCACAAACATATACAAAGAACTGATGTTGTGCAAAGCACACAGAAATTCACTGTAAAAAATGATGCACATAGCTCTGAATGGCAAACCTGTTTTTCACAGTTCACCTCTCCAATCCCTCTTGTGGTGAATAGTAACACTGCGGCAACCACATTGTAAAGTATGTCTATGGATGTGCTCCTTACTCACCATGAAGCCATATCAGACACAGCAGCCTAGGTGGGGTCACTGCGTCCCCAAGCACTTTCTATGTGGTGCAGCAAATTTAAGTACCTAGGTTGGTGATTTGGTCGTCTAGTTATCCATCTTTCAAACTCTTTGCTCCGGAGAAATTAAGATATTGCAAACTATTTATGTGAAATATGGGCATTTTCTGTCCAGATCTCAAATACAAATGGGTTTATTCTGTTTATTTGCAAGCGATACAAAGAAATATCATATTTAAAAGGAAGTAAGTAAGGCAAAACCTGCACCATTATGTTATGTAACAAAATAACAAAAACATAACAGCACACCACATTTAAAAAGAAATAAAAAATGTCATTCATTTGAAAGGTATTGATTATGACAAAGAGATGTTGGTAATACTGGGCTGAAACTGTGTAATAATATGCACCTAATTCAATTTTACACAGTTGAAATGAGACCAGAGAGCGAGTTTGATCTCTTAGAAAGAGTCTTTGCGAGAACCAATTAAAAATTTAGTCTTTCAGAATGAGGATATTTTTGACACTTTGGCCATTCTTCACTCACTAAAGAGCCTATTTTAAGGCAGAGGAATTAATTTATTTAATAAGCTTCTGCAAAGCTAATTGAGCAAATGTGTGTGTCAGAGCGAGAGACTTGTGTGCGATGATGATGCAATTTAGAAGAATTCATTAATTAACTTAAAACAAATTTGACCAATGCTGCTATAATTTACTTGCTATGTCAAACCCTGTGTCTGTCACAAAGTAAAAATAACAAAAATGAAAAGACAAAGATCAACAAAATGACAAATAAAAGAAACAAAAAGAGAATGCCCAAAAATGGAATAGCAACTTGTCTATACAAAACAATCAACAGCAATGGTATAAAGTGATTGTGTGCTGCTCTGGAATTTGCTAGAGGTGACAATAACAAGAGTGGCTCATCCTCTTTCTAACCCTAATGTTTAGCAGTCTGACCATATGCAACGGCTTGACAGCTCAAAAGGAAAAAAAGAAATCCAACAATTCTACATGCAATGGATGAAGCATAATGTTTGAGTGCATCTGTATTTACAGTGGCTAAGGGCAGGGTGTGAACTACAGGGGATCCAGTGGGAGCTTGGCTCCTTTTAAGAAGCCATGAGCCCCCCTAAAAACATGATTTGTAAAATATTAACAATGTGCTATTTTTGCCATCTGTATCATCATCATCATCATAATCATGGATCACACATAAAATTAGGCTATTCATTCGTGAGGGTGATTCAATTTAATAAAGATTCCGACATGCATGCTATTCACCATCGAAGCGTGGTGATGCAATATCATAAACTTTATTCACTTTACACTGACTTTAATTCAAATTGCTCTGAATCGCCGTGATTTATTTAAGATAAGCATCAGACTCAAAAGCTGGATAAGCTTTGTACAGCAAGTAAGACACATCTTACCACCTCATCTGAGAGGGGGTCTTTCTGCTGTTAATGATAGTGATACCTAGGCCTGCAATAGGTTGCGTGAAAACAGCCTCTTATCATTTGTGGTTCTTAATGGACCCCCTTTGCCAAGTTTCGGCCTTAGTAATTGACCCCCACCAAACCAACACAACCATGGTTAGGCGCTGGGGTCAGGGAGTCTTTTCATAGATGCATTTAACATCTTTCATAAATAAAGCAGACCTTTCTGATGGATATGGGCTGGTAAATAGCAAGGAGTGGCGGGCTAGGTCGAAAGCACTACAACATTCTTTAAAAACAATTGCAAAACTAAACAAGTAAGAAAATGCAAGTTTTGTTTATGATACAAAAACATTTGGTATGGGCACCAGAGTGGTTCTTATGAAAAGAAAAATCTACTGAAATATACTGTTTGAGTATTCTATGAATGCTCTTGCTCAGTGTTAGGGTTCATTTAAAGTGTGTTTTCAGGCACCAAAGCACTACATAAGTCTGTGTCTTTTTGCACAGAGAAAGAGAGAAATATTTTTTGCAAAAATGTCCCAGGTTAGCAGTCGACCTCGGTGTCAGCATTCATGCTCAGTGTGTTCTGATGCATTCGCTCCAGTATCCGATGTATACTACTGAAGCTGGGCCTGTCTGATGGGTGTGTGCTCCAGCAAAGCCTCATCAGATTATACAGCTCCAGAGGACAGTTCTCAGGACAAGAGAGGATGTGACCATCCCTCACATAGTAAATAACCTCCTCATGACCCATACCATAGTACGGCTGCATCCCATGGGAGAAAATCTCCCATAATACCACGCCATAGGCCCACACGTCCGATTCAGTAGTGTAGCGGTTATAGAAAATAGACTCTGGGGGCATCCAGCGAATGGGGATTGCATCATTCTCGTTGGCTTTGTAGTAATCAGCAGAGTAGATATTTCTGGAGAGGCCGAAATCTGCGATCTTCACCACCATTTCCTCCCCGACTAGGCAGTTCCGGGTTGCAAGGTCACGATGGACAAACTTGCGCTCTGAGAGGTAGGCCATTCCTGCAGCGATCTGCTTGGAAATGGACAACTGCTCAGCACAGGATAGAAGTCCCGCCTCCAGCTCAGAAGAAAAACTGCGACCCGACAGGCTGGCATGGCTGAGGGTGCGCACGGATTGGGTTGGAGATCTGCGACGAAGGAACTCGTTGAGGTCACCATGGGCCATGTACTCGAACATCAGACACATGGGTTTACCCACTGCACACACACCTGGGGAAGAAAGCATACAGAACTTTTTTTATGATCTATGACATACAGATTATGTAGGCTTGTGACAAGCCACGAGTCTATGTGTGTTTGTCATAATAGTGAAATGTGCTCTTGGAGACACTCAGTTAAGGGCAGCAAAGATTAGCGTGATGTAGTACGAGTTAAAACCCTGGCAGCAGCGTCTTGTATCAGCAGCAGTCTTGGGATGCTACACCAGCTGATACCAGAATAAAGTGCATTGCGGTTTGGAAGAGATAAAAGCATGGATGACCTTTGTCTGCAGAGGAAAGGAATGACCTGATCTTGGTTCAAAGTCACAGCTGAGCAAAGCAGGACTGCACCACTTTAACCACCAGAGCATCAAAGGACAGTTCTGAAGGAAAAAATAACACCTAGGTTGCGAGCCTCTTTTAGATCCTTAAAAAATGTATTCACAACTAACCATGTTTAATGTAGTACATTCCTCTCTCTCAAACCTGGGAATATTTCAGCCAAACACATACTCTATGAAAACTAACATAGTTTAAAAGTTGACCCTGTGAGGATGGTGAGGCATAGTGAATAAATCTGCCTCCTGTTTCTCCAGACTCACTTCTCTCATGCCATGTGTTCCATTGCACGGTAAACACAGTTTGGCATCGTGGCTGGTGTGCTCCCATCACATGATGGTCTCTAGTGAGTTGTGCATTTTCCCACCACAGAGGTTTGAGAGCACAAATACAAATACGCAACCATGTAAACACATTGGTGACATCATTAAACCACGCTGCAGTATCATACAATGAGTTAATTCACTGTAAAACAAATAAATAAATATTCAACCTAGACATAAACACAGACCGAACCAGCTCACAAATAAACTCTTGCGCATAGTGGATGTACAGTCTCAAATTTGTAGCCATGTGATCTAAACATGGTGTGTTTCTAAATTAACCTTGTTCCTTCTTCTGAGCCTGTGTGTGTGACAACTTCATTTAGGATTCTGGAAACTCAAAATGTTGTGTATTTGGCAGCGAGGGCTTCCACAGCTGCCACAACTGAACTTGTTTGCACTCATGATGTGGAAAGAAGTTGTTTTAATAGATTAGTTTAAACATATTCGTCTATTAATTAATTCCTGAATGAATTAATGAATACATTTCCATCAAATATCGTGGGCACACATCCTTTCTAAGACTCAATAGACAATAACTTGAGTTGATAAAATCAATAAAGATGTTTGCTCAAGTAATCAATTTTCCTTAAAATTTGAATGTCTTCAGGTGTAATATTTTAGCATGGGCAGAAGTTTGCACTCACTAAATTCATTCTACTTTATTTACTACCGATTTACTTTACCTCTGTAAAAGAGTGGCTGTTTGCCTGTTTATCTACATTCCTGTAAATGCTTTTTGCAATGTGCGCTGCTTGAAACAAAAAAGCACACACCATGGTGACTGTACAGAGCCCCTACTGCCCTGCAGCAGTTGTAGATGTGCCATTCATGTAACCTGGCATCCACAACCAGATTTTGAGTACTTAATGGCTCTTAAGAAAAAAATCATAGCAAATCACCAGGTCTGCCAACGAGAAAAGAAATACCCTCACTGGAATCAGACAGTAGTTTCAGTTTCTCTTTCTATAGCCAGTTTTAGATTGAGACCTTGCAAAACTTGTCAGTGTCCTTTCTAATTCAGCCCATGATTTGTGCACTTTATGTGGTTACACAATCAGAATTCTGATTTAGTGCACTTGACTGCTTCTGTTTCTGTGTGAAACATCAATTGGAACCTCACTGACCTCACTGACCCGCCAGTAGCCCAGATATTTCAAACTATTTTGAAACTTTTTGTTCAAACCCACAGAACAAAGCAAAGTTCCCCAAAATAACACATATTTATGGAAGTCCTAAGCACCATCCATTCAAACATTTTATTTACACCGTTTTCCCATGATAAATTTTCTCGAGATAACGAATGTTGTTTTCCCATGGTAACAGGATAATTTTCTCGTGATCTCAAGATGACAAAATGATAGTCTAAGGCAGGGGTCAGCACGTTTTTTCAGAATAATTTTAAAGGATTTTTCATTGTCCCTAGCTAGCTCAGTCAGTAGAGCACAGGTCTCTCAGTGTAAGTGTTAAGTGTTTGATCGCTATGTTGGGTGATCTTTTTAGTTTTTATTATCCTTTTCAACAATCATTTTGTTATCTCAAGATCACAAGAAGATCATCCCGTTATCATGGGAAAACAAATAAAATGTTTGAATGGATGGCCGCTTACGGCTTATGAACGTATGTCAGGCTGAATTTTCAGTAGGGCTGTAAAAATGATGCAGAAGACATCTAGAATATTTCCACTGTGTAGCCATTAAGCCATTATCTTTGGTTTAGCTGTATTGATTTGTCATTTAAATGTGATATCCAAGTCAGCACAAGAACTGCAACAGCAACAACATGCTCACATGTAACTTTAGGCGAGAAGAGGAGGCTCAGAGGTCATGCTCACTTAGTTCATGCCCTGTGGGTCAGAGAGACAGTTCTGCAGAAAACAAGCTCTGATCACTGTTCCCCGTGGTGTGGGTGTGTGTGTGTGTGTGTGTGTGTGGGTGCGCGTGTCCACAAACACGACTGTAGTTTAACAGTAGCAGCCTCAGTAGAAGGTCAGTAGCTGCATCCATTGCTAAATATACATAAAACAGAGGCCCCATCCTGCACACGCGACACTATGACATGCAGACACATGGCATGTCTAATTTTCACACATGCATGTTATGGATGATGCATGTATTTTTACACATGATTTGCGGTGTATTATTAGTGCAGAGGGTAATTAGAGGTTAAGTAAATAATCTAATCAACTCTGGTTTCATGGTGCAGCAGCACAGACTTCTGCATTAGTGTGTCACCCCCCAGATGAGTCATCCAAAATGAATGTCACTCAGAAAATATATGCTCTTGAAGTTTGATAGACATTTTGGAAAATCTTTTTTTTTTTCTGCAGTGGTGAATGTTGATTCAAAAATATTTCACAACCAGTGGAGCCATAAAATGGACCAAAGTAAACAAACTCTCCGCACTGGCCAATGACCAATGACCCTGTTTACTCACTGACAGTGCCACATAGAGTGGGTTGTATCTCTAAATGTCTTCCTGGCAGCATATTTGGATACAAGCTGTTTGCATTAGATTAGATAGGCTGTATAAGAGTGGATAAACTTTAATAGAGGACATTTGTTTTACTCAGGCCAACAAAGACATTGGTTGTCAGGCAGCACTTGTTTACAGGCAAACAGTCCTATCTGTATTTCTAACGGTTTTATAGTACTACAGCAAAAAAGATCTGAGGACATGACTTCATTCAGTAGAATTACAGCATGTGAGTGGAAACTAGGACCTGCATTTCCACACAAAACATCCCTAAGGAAGAAATGTACAAACAGGGTTTTGTGTGCAGTTCCCCTTTATTTGGAAATGATTAGTTTTTTTTTTTTCTTTCATTTGCATGTATGAACCACTGAGAAGCAACTAGCAAAGAAGAGGATTTTTAGAATCTTTTCTCGTCCTTCAGGTCAAACTTTTGTCACTTTTGTCAGCTTTTATACATGCTTACCACAAGACAAGATCATGGTATGGGCATGTAAAAAGTAAAGAAGAGCAGCAATACAGATTAACAGATTATGGCTTGATTACTAAATGAAGTGCAGTCAACATGACCACTGGTGAAGATGTGAGCCAAAACAGTGGACTTTGACTATGCAAAATGCTGTTTGAGGAAAGATGATTATAAAAAGAGCAAGTCTCTCCTTCAGAAGTGAAGCACAGATATCATCTTTTTTATTCCATGCGTCTTTCTTCCTTGTCAAAACCTGGTACCTACATTACCCTCAATGCAACTTGACCGTTAACAGTTGGGTCGGAGATTTGGGTGTATTATGCTAGTAGAGATGAGGAGTGAGCTACTGAGGTCTGGTAAGGTCACTTCTTTCTACCACCACACTACCTTTTTTTTCAATTTTCAAACTTGTGAGTGCAGCCTCTTTGGAAATCTGGTTTCTGCATTTTCACACACACACACACACACAAACATGCAAACCCACTCACCTAGGAGCCGTACGATGTTTGGATGGTCAAATTGAGCCATGAGTGCTGCCTCTCTCTGGAAGTCATTCTGCATGTCAGCTGAGGCTTCCTCCTTCAGCATCTTCACAGCCACCATCGTGAAAGACTCCATCGGCAGCAGGCCTGGTGCTCTGCAACAAACAAACATTACAAAAATATTCAAGCACAGACGATGAACATGCAGCTTTGTTTTTTCAGTAATGCATTTACACTGGCTTAAACATGAAGGTGCAACCAGTACAGTTGCACCGCGGGCCAGAAGCAGTCAAGTGCCCGTGAAGGAAGGCGATTTTGACCGTTTCACGCTGTCTCGAAAGTAACCATTCAACAATAACACTATAATTACTTGTAACTAACACTGTCTTATTTAAGGAGCAGCACGGGGCAAGAATTGAAGAACTGAATTCTATACTCTCAATAGAGAACAGCAGAGCCAGGAACTTGGACTTGAGCAGTGTTTTTCATGACTTTGCTAAGACCCGTAGACTGAACTTCTAATTGTTGTCTTAGTTGCGGAGCTCAATCAGGGATTTAAATCTATAGCAATGTAATGTTACCTTGCATATGTTGGAAAACTCGCACCTGCTATAATCTGTGACAGCGACAACAAGACAAAGAAAAGGGCCAACAAAAAACATTTGCACCAGGCCAAGTCAATCATTATGTGCATTAACCAGATTTCAGTAACCATGTGTTTTGAATGGGTCTTTTTAGTCTTCTAACAAGCAGCCTAGCAAAATACAGCAACAGTATGAGTGCAGTGCACTGTAAATGTCAGTCCCTTGGAGGAAACATGCATTCACCACACATACATACACACACATTCAGTGCTGGCTCACTAGAGGGGCAGACTAAAGTCAATCTGTTATTTCTTAGTGTAGATTTATATGTAGCTTGCACACACAAAACTACACACACACGTGGAAACACTCAGTCACTAACACACTGGGAAACTACAGATTGAAGCCCATCTGTCAGGGGGGGGGGGGGTATTTACTCCTTGGGTCTATTTAGGACCCTGTGTATGTTGTGTGTGTGTCTGTGTTTAACAACAAGAGCGTGACCAAATGCATGTGTTGCTTGTGTGTTTATTTAATTGTTTAACTGTACACTTCAGTGCATGTGCTTACAGGAAAAAGTTTGTATTTGCCTGTTTCTGGTCATGCATTCAGTAGTGAGTGTGTATGTCAGTATTTGTGCTCTTGTACTGCAGAGTCATGATGTGGTTAAATAAGGACCTTGTCCTAATTTTGGGGTTAAATTTGGTTTTTAGGTTGCGGTTACAGTAGTCACGTAATTCTTCATAATAGTTGCTATGGTTAGTCAGTCATAACAGTTAAGATTACACACTAAGGAATACATGACACCAATATCCTCACATGTATAGTTAGAAATGTGTGTGTATTAGAGTGTGTGTTTGTGTGTGTATTATGTTCTCAGGGGTGTCCATATACTGCACCATTCCAGCTTTCACTAAGGGATTACCAACTAGCTTGAAGGACATCTCCAAGATCTACATTTCTACATGCAGGTGCTACTGTGAAAATGCCACCAACCACTATAATGCTTTGCTGACTGTACTAGTACATGTTCTGTACTATCTGTCGTGCTCCACATAGCAGCATTGAAGCTCTATGTGGTGTCTGTGCAACGCCATACACAGAAGGTCAACTACACTCTGTGGCATGATGGATAGTAATTGTGTGTATGATGTCTGTTGTTGAATTGCAATTTTATAGCAGTCAAGTACCCAGTACACAATGGAACAGAACACTTTGGGCACTTCTGAAGGGCCCTAAACTCCTCCTCATCAAAGAGGTTTGAGGTCATTTTCATTCATGAAACTATTTCTGAAACTCATGTGAACAAGCAAGTGCAACAATATGAATGTGTTCCAGAAGAGACATGATAAGACAAGACAAATGTGCGCTGTTATCCCCCTATTTAAACGGTATATTTCTGTTTTACCATAACCTGATCCTTTGCTCTTTAAGCTCCTCTCTGTGAAAATGTGAGATTGTTGAGTCCTGCAAGGTTAGAAAAACTTTCCTTTCTACATTTTACCAATTCAGCTATGCTATTCAGTAATGGTTATCACAAAATTGTCAATGAAAGTGTCCAGATTTTTAATAGATTTATGACTTTTTAGAAATGCAACTACTGCATGATCCACGTCTGGTATTTGGTCTAATCATAGGGATTTGTGTCTTGCTGTGAACAGGGTCAGTGTGGAGTGAAAGTGACACCTACAGCAGCTCTCCTTGTGACTTTGTGAATGACGCAGCAATTCTCAGAAGGACAAGAGGCCTTGTGTAGCCACTTTAACCCCCCACCCCCTCTGAATACTGTCTGACCAATTCCTCTTTCTCTGCCTGAGAAAATCATCATGTTAGCCCCTGGCAGCGATTATAATGATGACATGGCAAAATTATATAATAGTCTGAGTATACAGTATATTGTTACAGTTATAGTCTGAATCCATTACTCCTTCACTGCCCTTTTCCTTTATCTCCTTGTCTCACCTGGCTTGGAAAACCCGTCCGAAGGCTCCCTCTCCAATATCTCTAACATATTGGATATTATTACGGGGATACTCTAGCGCCAGCAGCTTTGAGTTTAGCAGCAGGGGAACCCGCTGGTACATAGGGTTGGGGTGGAGTCGATCCAGCAGGAGCTCCGAGGGAAGAGCGCTCATTGTGGGGGTCTCCATAGCTCTGTGGAGAGAGGGGGATTGAGGAATACAAAGGTGGACACATATATGAATTAAGAAAACTGTGCCTCTTGTTTGCATCTCACCTCTTCCGGTTTCTCCACTGCTTCCTCCGTCTACGGCAGGCGAAGAGGATGATAGTGAAGAAGACCGCAGCTGCAAGTGCAGTCAGGATGATGATGATGACGGACATGGAGTACGCTGGAGATGATCCTGTGGCCGTGGGAGGGAGACGAGAAGTCTGACGAGGACCTGGTGACTCTGGCTTCATCACTAATGGACACGGAGACAGTTCAAGGCGAAAAGATATCAATTGTTTTATCAGCACTGAAAGTATCACTAGAACCAAGCATTTATTGCATGTTTGCCCAGGGACTGCCCTTTAGGGGGAGCTAGCGAGCCGTTTTGCCACACCCATAAAATACGCAATTTTTTGCCCCGCCTGATGTGTGTGCAAAGTTTCTTGAGTTTTACAGCGGCCCCCAAAAGTGAGTTTCATTTGTAGAAGAAAAAAAATGGGTCCTCGCAGGTTTTGTGCTCGGGCCCAAAATATTGCTAACATTTATCAAAAATTTAAAGGGTGTCAGAGATAATACACTGTATAACAAGTCCAATTATATTATATTGTTGAAACAATGTCCAGTATAGCATCACAACTTCATGAAAAAATGGTGAGGGGACAGTGTATACAGGATGTGTCTTGACTTTGGGTGGCAAGCTAATTTACAGTCACATGTTAGCTGCTAACTGATGAAAGAAACAAGTGACAGAAGGCAGCAGAAGGCAGCACCTGACACCACGCTTGTCTCCCCACACTGCGGCACTGCACAGTACTCCCAGCGTATGTTCGGATTTGAGGTGAAACACCAGGGCTTGTCGCTGATTCCACCCGGGTTCCTACAGTTGTTGTCTGAGTTCTTCAACTCTGGAATCACATCTACAGACAGGCGGTGCTGGTGGGGAACCTATGGGACAAGACAAAGAAGAAAAGTGTGGAGAAAATCAACAAGAGGAAGGGTTTTGTGACCATTTCTCAACAAAGCCATAAAGTTTTTAGTTTTAGTTTTTAAAAGTAATAAGCAGTACAGAATCAGCTACAAGAGGAACAGGGCAAGTTGACTTTTCTGAACAACTGTAGCATTTTGGAAACTAGCCCTTTACTTCTTGTCCTGTCAGAGGTGTGCTGTATCTTCTGGGATCCAGACTGTGGTGGTTTTGAGTAAAACATTATTTGTTCTGGTCTGTGCTCCGGAGAGGGGTAAAGAGTAAAACAGACTTTTCTTGAGACAGTGACAGTGAAGTCTGATCAATACATGTATGTGTTTGTGTGTGTTTTTCCTGGACTGTTCACCAGCTGTTGCAGGCAGATTTGAATGGAGTTTTTACTTTTCCAAGAAATTTCTGACTCTTTATCGAAAACTAACAATGCCCTTCAAATAATTTAAGACATTTTTCGAGGCCCTTTTTAACATCTATCATAAGGTTACAGTTTAATAACTGCAGAGGATGTAAAATGTATGGGATTTTAGTGGTAGCATAATTGCATAAAAAGTGCCAACTCAAACACTGAACATCTGGTGCCTTCACGTGTCATGAGCTTTAGTCATCAAAAGAGCAATGGTCCAGCCTCCTCCAAGAGATGTGAAGCTATGAACTGAATCCAACACATGCGCTGCTGTAGCTGTATGTGTCAAGCAAGCTGCTCACAGGGTTGATTTCCCACTGGGGCCGGGAATATTAAAAACAATAAGTCACATACCAGCAGGATGGCAAACTAAGTCCACAATTTGTTGCCAAATTATACAAATTTACCTGTTAATAATTTAAAATGCTATAGAACAACTTGATGTAATAACCTACTTTACAAACATTACCATATTGCATTATACAGTATATATTGTGTGAATAAATTAACTGTGCAAATTAACTTTTAAGTAATAACGGATGGTCACTACATTCATCACATTTTATGGGCTTATTATGACACTCATTAAACACATCATTAGAATAATAATATGTTTTAATGGTATGTTAAAACCTTATTATTTATATTCACAAAACAGGACACTTGAGACACTGCTCACATGACTTTACAGCATGCGTATGTAACATATGACGTGTGGAACAATTTTATATCCACTATAAAAGACATTTGCCCAAAAACGAACGTAAATGATGACTTTGAACCAAGCCATCACTGAAAGAGCTTCTGTTGTAGATTTTAGAAATGTCAATGACTGACTGAAAATATTGGGAACAGCTGCTCTTGCCTGCAACACTAATGCAATAATGGACCAGGTAGGCAGGTGAAAGCTACACTGTAGTTTCAACTATAAATCCACCGTTAGTAAATAAGAGATTTTAAATTAAGTTGGAAGTTGGTCAAATTATTTTCAAGGTTGTTTCATTGTACATTTCCAAACGCAAGGAAAAACAAATTATGTAAAATGTATTTCTCCTGCTCTATTTTGTTTTGCACACATAGATTATGTCTTAAATTTTCAGAAGCAGACGCACATAATAATACACACTCATTACATGCACAATCACAAATGACTGGATGTTAATTTTTAACATGAACTCTAAGCCCTATTTTGAAATAAATGAAGATGTAGCAAGTAGGATATTAATTTATTAACTTTAATATAATAAGTAGACAAGTGCAAGTGAACATAGAGGGATTGAGATTTGGGGATTTGGGACTTAGAGCAAAATATCAAAGAAGCTTGATACTGTGTAACTTCGTATTCAGTATTTGTGAAACACGTGTTCCTAAAAAAGAAGAATGTCGAAGTTTTTTAACCTCATTTAGTTAAGAAACATACAGTACAGGCCTTTTGAAGTTCAGAATGAAAATGGTGCAATCAGCCTCACTTTACCCTCTGGGAGATCTGCTCCAGTAGACATTATCCCAATTGTGCTAGTATTATACTTACAAAAGGAAATTAAGGCTTTAATGTTGGCCAGGAACTTAAGCATATTCATCAAAATGATCCCATCCTGTTTAACAGCCTACCTTTTAAACGTTTAACGTTTGGCCAAAACATCATATCACCAAATTCCAGCTTCTTCCTGGAAGCAACACATGCTATATTCTTACTACCTTTAACTTTATATCCTGACTTTTAGTGTAGACTAGTGTTTCTCAACGGGGGCAGTACCGCCCCCCCAGAGGGCGTTCCGAGGACGATGGGGGGCACTGGAAGGAATATTTTGGAAGGGGGGGCGCTGAGCTGCTTTTGGGGGCGTTTGTTGGTTGGAAATTCTAAGGCGAGTTTACACTTAAGATTCACAGGACTTAAGATTCCATCCCCCTTTCCCCCTTCTCTTGCAGGTGTTGTCCTTTCTCTGTGCTGTCTGTTTGTGCCCCCCCATCCCCGTGTCTGCCCCCCTGTCCGGCCCGGTGACAAATCAATACATAATTAAATAAATAATAAAACAGACAAAGGAGTATTTTAATACTCTCTTGTTAAAGTAAAATCTGTCTGGCACAATATGGTATCCAGGTCATTATACCAGGCTGCTGGGCAGGACAGGTTTAAAAAAAAAAAAAAAAAAAAAAAAAAAACACTTAAGATTCACAACAATTCGAGTTTAAACAAACATCTTTTTGATGGGGGGCGGTAAGGGACCTGGATAATGGATGGGGGCACTGGCCCAAAAAAGACTGAGAACCACTGGTGTAGACCAATGGTTCCCAAACCTTTTTAGACCATTGTCATCCAATTTAACCCATCCCTGAAGGGAGAAGTTGTCGGCAGATGTTGGTTTTAACAATTGAAAAAAAAAAAAGTAACATAAAGTGTTGTTAATGTAAATTATGTTTACCGTGGTTAAATGCGAAAAATGCATTATAAATTAAAAACTGATTAAGACAAATCCTCAAGGCACCCCAGGGTGCCACAGCCCCCACTTTGGAAACCACTGGTGTAGACAATACACTGGTATCATGGAGCTCTAATTGACAGTTCACTAAGCCCCTGCTGCTGCTACACAAGGTATGCAGTTTACAGTGATAATGGTGGAAGATTTACCATTCAAAATTCTTAGTAATTTACAGTAACAGTGGGTCCTTGATTTCAGACAGTGGTAGACAAAAGCAGGTTTCTCGTTTCTATTCCATAACCATCAATTTTGTTCACTCAAATCACAACTGTTGCTAGCAGATTTTTTCAGCTATAGCTAGCAAGCAAATCTGTATTTAGCTGACTTTTTAATTCTTCAAGCTGTTACAAGCATCCTGTAAATAGTGTGTATACGCACAAAAGAGCCTTTTGTGTTTGAACCAACTCCAACACAGTGCGGAAATACTACACAACATGTAGTATGAAATTCTGCTAGATTAGGTTACTACTGTTGGTAGTAAGCCAGTTTGCTGGACATGCTAAATTTTGTAGCTTACGTCAGAGCACACTAACACAAAATAATGCTGTATGAAATTCCACTGGAAGTAGGCTATCGGGTTACTACTGTTGGTAGTAAGCTAGGTAGCCGTAAATGCTAACATTTGCAGGTTAAATTAGAGAAGACAAACACGCTGTTTAATCCATTCTTTACACTTTCACTCTTTTTTTTGGTTTTGGAGAGCATAAAACTTAAATTAAAATAAGTGTGTCCTACCTTTTACATTCTCCTGGGTTATGATTTGTTTCTTTCTCAAACATACACCCACACAAGCAACTCTGGCCAATATCAACCAGTAGTAGGAGACAGTAAATCATGTCCTGTGTTTTCTGATTGAAGGGGATGTTCGTTGAAGTAGATACAGACATCCGTTAATCTGATAATTCTCCCTGTGTGGGAAACCAAACCATTGTGACGTTGTGTGTGCGTTTTTGTACTTCAGGGGATATGTTAGATGTAGCCTTCATATTTTTTAGTATGTGCTCTAATGTGTACATGGTTTGGGAAGTGTGTGAGGGAGAAAAAAATTATTTATTTGAGAACTTAAAGTGTAAGCCAACATTGGGTGGAGAGAATGTGCAAATATTTGTAAATTGCATTAGAGAGCGACACACGTTCTCTCAATTTCAATGTATGTGTGTGTGTGTCTGTTAGCAAGTGCAACGTGTGTGTGTAAGTGATGGAGTCTGTGCAGCATATGCGTGTGAAAGCTAATTGCTTCCAGAGGCAGGATGTGACATGATGAGTCCCTCCCTCTCTGCTGATCTGGCACACACACACACACACACACACTACACAGGAGAGTACTAACAGTTCACCCTAACAGACCCTCTCACTGAGTAGAGCCATAAAAACATGAATACGCTTTTGGGCCACAGGGGTGTGTGTTAATATGAGTGTGTGTGTGTGTGTGTGTGTGTGTGTGTGTGTGTGTGTTTGCAGTTGTAAGCACTTTTGTGTTTTTTGGTTTCTGGTTAGAGGTCAGGAATGTTTGATATAAAACTAAACATCCACACACAAAGTATGAATACAATTAAATAAGTATTTTTTTTTCCCAGTAGAAACTGAATTATTAAACCAACTGACCCTTCACTAAGCCACGCCCCTTTTATCATGGCGCTGCCTCTGTCTATTACTTCACTCCCTGGAGAAATATGTCAAAATTTTGGATAAAACTATCTCAGAATGAAGAAGATGGTTTTGCAGTTGCATTGTGCATTTGAAGGTTTTATTCAGGCTGTCAAACTGACTTGAAAAAAATAAAGACAGAAGCTAAAGCCTACATATCACAGTATAAAAGTGAACCACTGCATTACCTGACTATTGAGAAAGAGGACAACAATATTAAGGATCAACACTGTTCCTGTACGGCTGGGTAGGTCTCTAGTCACTATTACAACCATTTAAAAACAATAGGGATTTATAACGTTACATTTAGTAGTAATTTGCTAGCATTAGCTAACTAACGTTACATTAGAAACAAGAGACAGCCTACATTTTTCTGGATTTGTTTTAGGTTTTGGAAAGGGAATGAATAGAACTTCTCCTTTCAACCTCTCTGGGTAGTGATTGTAATTATTTCAAGTGCCCTTAAGAACAGCGTTTGACCATATCTTGGAAAAATACAGCCAAAATAAGTTAGCTAACGACGCATTTTCCATAAGAGTAAATGGAGCTCTGCCATGAAAATGTCGGACCTCAGTTAGAGGGAGTCCTATACTGCGCTGTGATTGGTCAGCTGTGTATTCGGGGCGTAGCTTATTGAAGGGTCAATTCTATTGAATCTTCTGTCTGCATTCTAAAATATTGCACGTGCAATTGTATCTTATGGGTGATCAACTAAGAATTATTGCATAGATGACAACAGGTGCAAACACAATAGAGGTGGCAGTATTTAAATGAGGGTTTTGCTTGTTTTAATGGTTTCCGTCATGGAGAGTCGGAAGGGAAAGCAGCCACCGCGTAAAAGTCTTGGTTTATTTCTCTGCGCAGCACTTGGCGGTTTGCACTTTCCTTTCAAACAAATTAAATACAGATGCTGTTGCACTCACATGAAATTGCTTTTAGGCTTGTTGGATCACATTGTGTGTAGTAAATAAATGTATTTGTATTTGTTACCCTTCTATTACTTTGCACTATAAAATTGAAATGCCCCAAATTGCATATTCATTAAGGCAAAAGTTATAAATGAACAACAGGTGCTACCTTCCACTTTTGGAAGACATCATTCTTCGTGCACACCATTAGTAGATTAGTAGACACCTTACATGTTAATTTGCTGTGATATCAAGTTTGCGCACATTTTTACTCACGCAAACCTTTAGTAAATCTGGCCCAGTGTGGTGATGTGACAGTGTGGCTTTAAAAACATTTACACACACATACACACAAACCACAATACCTGTTGGCTCCATGGCTGACATGGTATCCCAGACCTCGTCACATTCGCACTGCCTTGGTAGAAACGGCCTCTGTCATCATAACATGTTGCTGTTCATACCAGAACAGAATGGATTTAGGATTAATATGTTACCATCTAATAAATAATCAAGTCATTTCTGTGTGAGATTAGTTCTGATGACTGGATACATCTTTGTTGGTACTTAAACTCTTTTTACACTTACTTGTAATTTGGTCTCTCTTGATGTCTGAAATGTAGAAAAGAAGAGGACAAAATAAGATAGATTAAAAACATTATTAATAAATAAAGAGGAAGGAAATAATAAAGGAGAAGCACAGCTATGAAGTCATCTGAATAAAAAACATTTCATGGGGAAATCAGCGCACCACTTCAGGTCAATTCAGTACAGTGATGATTATCTTACAAAGCAAACATGCAGACTACTGCCTAGAGACTCGAGTCACACACCTGCAGCTGCATATTTTGGCCCAGCTAGTCAGACCCTCTTAATGACCTCATCAGTATCAGTGACCTGCAGTCTAGCAGGCCAGGCTTTATTTGGCTATCTGCATACAAGTAACTGCAGCCAGCCAACTGCTGCTTTACTTTCATGTAATTTCCTGTCTGCTTGTATGCTGTGCTCAAGCTGTTAGATTTAGCACATTCTAGCAAAGTAATTCAATAAATCAAATTTATTTATTTATTTTTTTAAATGTAACGTGAAGCATAAAGTCAATTGATCTTTTCAGTGTGTTAATTAGTCTTTTGTTTTCTTCTGTAACACACTACATTCTGTAAGCCGGAAACAAACTCATGCATATAAACCTTTTTGGATTATTTGCGGGGGGTTTTCTCAGTAAGTGATATCTTACCCACAAAAGGGACATGTGTACAAGCCTCAGGGTCTGTGCGAAGACTTGGCAAGCTCTGACAGTTGGGCAGCAGTGAACTGGGAGTGTGGGACCCAGGGACAGAGCTGAACAGGCCCGGCTGGACTGAACTGCTGCCCTCCAGTACCAACCACTCCTTATGGCAGTACAGCTCCTTCACTGCCAGGCAGTGTTCTCTGTTTGAGAAACAAAAGAAATACATGATGATGCTCCATTTATTGATTAATTATTTTTGTTAATTTACTTTCTAAATGTATCTCCTCCATCACTTCTTGTTAATTTATTCAATTCATTCATTTTTTCTTTGACTCATTCATTTGTATATATTAACAGGTGAAACAAAGAGCAAAAAGACACATAATGCTACCTGCAGACAGGTTTAGGTGCCGGTCCTAACCCTGATGGGTTGCAGTCAGGGAAGGAGGAGTGGCAGAGCAGTGAGCGTATAGCAGGGCTACAAAGCATACTGAGCCCTTCCAGTTCCGTCCACCAGCTCTGAACCAGGTACTCCTGCATGTCCTCGGGGTCCGAGAGGGAGGAGTTAAAGAAAACCAGCAAATCATCTCGTAGAATGGTGCGGCAGACATCTCCACGATACGCACTGCAGTAGCCTGTGACGCCCTTATAGAGTCTGTGGTAAGAAGATGCACATAAATAGCCACACATTTAGTACAATTTGTATGTGCGAATATATCTGAACCACATCTAGATAAAGTCAAGCTACAATCTCTCAACCTCACTGGCAGTGAGGAGAAGTTGAACTAGGAATGGGAAATGGCTTAATTTACTGTGTCAGTTATTAAATTAATGAAATTAGCAAAGGACAGTAAATACCCCTCAACACACAGGGATAGTTCACCATGGCACTGCCCTTCATCTGTAATACTATTGCCTGGACAAATTTGTAATTTCTGTGGAGGTGTATTGTCCAAAAAAGAAAGTGAAACAGTGAGAAATAGATGCCATCAATGGGCCCTCAGTCGCCTAAGTCTTTCACTGCTTTGGCTTACAGTTAGTGAACTCGTGTGGAGTTCATTAACTGTTTGTCCACTACAAACAAAATAAGAAACGCTCTACTTGTATCAACTGAAACATCCTTTTAACACTGTCCAGATGTTGATCATGAAACAGACTGTGGAAGGAAATGAATGAAATTATATCCTGTCCGTCTGCCTGTTGGAATTCGTTGTTGCCTCTAGATTGAACCGGTTGGTCATCCACACATACATATATACATACGTCATTAACCTGCCCGTCTATCTACTGGGACTCTTTGCGTCCCTGCCTATCTTTTTCCCAGTTTCCCACTCTGTCTGCCTGCTCTTATGTCAGTTTGTCTTTCAGCATGGATATGATCCACATCCTTGGTCTTTCTGCCAGCCTGCACGTCTGACAGCCTTCACTCCACATTTCTCTCTGGCTGCAAACACTTACAATCTCCAGATGTTGCCTCTCTGGGAGATTGGCGCTTCGGCGGAGTTCAAGTCAAACCATCAAACTTAAAGCTGACCTGTAAATCCATCATCCCACCGTGTTCTCCTTCTCTTTACCATTTCTCTATGTCTCTCTCTCTCTGCTTCTATATCCTATTAATATATGGCCCAGATGTGGTCATGAGTTGGCAAATCATGTAAGATCTAACCATTAAGCCTGATCCTTTTGTCTTCTGTGATCCTGCAAAATCCACAGTCTCTTTCTTCATTTTTACCTCAGAAATTCTCATCAGGCATCCAAAGGCCAACGTTTTCTCTTTCTCCTACGTGTCTCTCTTTTTCCCCTTCTCTCTTTCTCCCCTTCTCTCTTTCTCCCCTTCTCTCTTTCTCTCTTTCTGCAGTTACAAAGTCCAGATGTGGTAACTGGGGTTGTGTTGTGGTTCAGCAAAGTTCATTCAACTCACACCATATGGGTGACTGAGAGACTGAGAGAATCCCTCTTGGCACTGCAGGTTTATTGAGCTAAAATGCATTTTGTCTTCAGTAGACCCAAAGGAAGCAACAGTACTTAGTCTCTTTAAACACAGTGCAAACACAGCTGCTTATCAATATTGAATTTAGTGACAGGCAATGTGCTGTGTAGTTTTTATGATTCAAGGTGGTTCAGCTTGGCTGAAACACTTTTTGTGTAAACCCATGAGAAATAGCATTTAGAAATAAAACACAGAGCATTTCTCTTACCTCCACTCTACAGGGAAGTGACAATATCCAGAAGATGTCGGATGAAGGGACACAAATAGAAGGAAAGGGCAGAAGAGGGGAGACAGACAGACAAGAGAAGGAAAAAATACAAAAATCAGTCTCAGCAAGAAGAAAAAACCAACCATCGTGCTTCTCTCACCAACTCATAGCTAGCTGTGATTAAACTGAGGGACAAACAGGTGGCTGGACAGTGTGTGTGGTCAGGGAGGAAGGGGTGCTGGTGTGTTTTTTTAGGTGACTGTGGTCAAGGGGTGTGTTGGCGAGTGTCGTCAAGGTATCAACCAAATGGAGGGGGACAACAAACAGCTGAAGCCACACAGAACACAACTAATATAAATGGCAGCTAACATAACTCGAGACAAAGCAGTAGCAATGCCCTAATACAAAGAGACGGAAGAGCTACAAGTATCTAGTTGGTTTTCCACTGATTTCAGAGACAGAGATTTTGGAATGTGTGATATCTTGATTGGAAATGAAAACGTGTCACTACCTGCGACGGTGACTTTAGCAGTTGCCTTGACAGTGTTGGCTCCAGCACTGTGTCTGTTGGAGGCCAGACATGTGTAGAGAGCGGGCTTATTCACCGTCACTTTAAGAACGGACAGGATCACCTCTCCAGTCAAAGTCTCTTCGACCGATGCCCCTGAGATCTGGGGGGGGGGGGGGGCATTGAGAGAAAAGGAAAAGGTAGCAGTAATGTATCATCATGCAAGGACAAATTGCACTTACAAATATACACAACTATATTGGCTTTTATAGGTTTTTGTCAACCTGACTACTGATACTGTCTCATATAAAGTTATTTTAGCAAACTTGGAACTATTAGATTATTTTAGATTATAATAGAAAGATTTATTCATCCCAAATGGGGAAACTCAATTTCTATCAGATCACAACAACATACAACAAAAACAGAAAAGGCAACCATTGCGTGCACACAAGACAAGAAATAAACCCATTAAAAGCCTTCTGCTTTTAATTGTTTGTTTTTTTTAAAGGAACTACTAAGTGTCTTAAAGACACTGTGGATGGTCTAAGATCCATGATCTATTTAAAAATTGAAAAGACACAGAGAACATTAGCAATCATTTGGAGTTGTGTTTCAGGCCACCTGATCTTTTTAACTCTGGGTTGGGTTTTAAATCTGGCTCTGCATATATGAAACAAATATCCCCCCCTAACTTCCATCATGAAATAAAAAATGATTAAAAACATTTAATATGAAAGTGCTCATACACTATTCATAATATACTTTCAAGGGTGTTGAGTTGTTAAAAGTGCCTACACTATGTGACTTGCATTAATATAACTACTTGTAGTCATTTAGAGGATTTAGAAATTTCTGGTATTCACACTGGGCGACGAGATAAAATGTTTTGTTTGTATTCTCACTTACATGTATATAAATGATATATGTGAGAGCCTGTGAGTATGTGTGTGTGTGTGTGTGTGCGCGTGTGTGTGTGTGTGTGTGTGTGTGTGTGTGTGTGTGTGTGTGTGTGTGTGTGTGTGTGTGTGTGTGTGTGTGTGTGAGTGAGTGAGTGAGTTTGTTAGTCATGGTGCTGATGTGCAACGGGTCTATATTTGAAGTTATGTCTGACACCGCCTGTTTTTAGGACGAGCTCGATTAATGACTTCAACTAGCTGCCAGAAAAGCAGCTCACACATGTCATTTTAATCAGCACGCACATACATAGCATTTACCAGCATTATGGGCCTGTAAACACGTTGTAGCTAGCACCCAAGACTATTAAAAAGCCAGACATTGTGTGGTGTACGTCTGCCTCCAATGGCAATCGTAAAAAAATGTCTGCTGCCTAGTTTAACCTTCTCTGACATTCTTAAAGTGTTCCGTGTGTAACGTCATGTCTATGATTAATTTAACCATCACAATGACACATGTAAACATGAGATTATTAGACAAAATGTACGCATCATAAAAATTGGACACTTGGCACTCACAAAATAGGTTTCAGTTATGGTGCTTGTTTAAAAGATTCATCAGCAGGTACCTTTATATCTCCTATAGTTATTTTATCTTTTTATGAACTCTATATTCATCAGCCCTGTGTAACAGCTAAATACCCCAGTCAGACCCCCTTTACAAGTCAACAGTTAACACAAACCATTCAACACCACAAGAACCTTTGTGCTTGCTCCCTTAAAAAAGACAACCCAATTAAAGCTGATAACACTGTGTATCACTGGCTAAATGGAAGGCAATCTCTTCAATCCTCTGTCACCATAATGAGAATTCCATTGCTGTTTATATCACTGATCCCACAGCCACTCTATGAGTGCATTGGCTATGTGTGTGTGTGTGTGTGTGTGTGTGTGTGAGACAGAGAGAGCGGGGGATAAGTGCTTCCTTGAATGCGTTGTTGTTTGCATTCGGTATACTTACTGTATGTGTGTGTGGACGTGTGTTCCTAGTATTCTGGTTTCCCTATTTCCCCTCGCTAATGCACGTAACTACAATACTATGTTTTGTTGATCAAATATATCAATAACACCAGTGTGTTGATGCAGAGACGTGCAGCAACAGGTGTCTCAAAAGAGAAGAACGTCAATTAGCCTAAACCACTTAAGAGCAGCGCAGGTTGCTTCTGTAGACCAAAAAAAACAGAGATCCACTGGGAGAACTGGTACTGAATAAGTCATAGATTTGTTTCCAAATGTACAGTGGGTCAAGCCAGTAAATTGTTGTGTCTGTTCTTTGGATATGCTTGCTAGCTGGGAAGCGTTTTGCTGCTAATATGACAAAATAGACAATGCTAATGTGCTGGTTGCAGGTATAAGCCATTAATCTACTAAATAGCTAGTTATATTGTATTCTTTAGAGCAGTCCAATATAGTTTAATCTCAGATGTATATGAAGATTTGTGAAGATGAAGGTTTCATAACTAAAACTTAATGGGACTGTAAGGCATGTTGGCTTTCTACTCTGTTATTGTCGCAGCTTTCACATTATGTAAGACTCTGCAGCTGACAATGTGTCACAATGTCAGCTACGTGATGAAATTTCTCTGATGCTGGCTGTGTTGACTTGACATTTGAGCCAAACTCAACCACTGTGAAGGAGACAAGAATATTCCTGCAGAGATCACAAGCATTAATGAGAGACAAAGTGGACCGGGCATAGATGGATGGATGGATGGATGGATGGATGGAGATGCCACCATAAACAATGTCATCACTTTGGATTGGATGCTTTTTGACCCTGATAGGGACACATTTATGGACTGAATTCAAATATCAGCATCAATAAAGGACGAGTTAAAAACTCATTTTGGTCAACCCCAAACACTTGCTTTCACACACACAAATGCACATTGAACCTGAACACTTACAGTGTTCCCATTTTCCAGCCAGGTGATTGTGGGGATTGGATTTCCTGTGGCGTTACACTCCAGGGAAATCTGGCTGCCATACGCGACCCTCTTCTCCTTAGGAACCCGCAGGATTCGTGCTGGAGCTGAACACGGAGACACAGTGTGGACATATAAACTCACATACTGCAACCAAACTATTGTATTCCACTGTTTTGACAATTTACAATTTTAAGTACATATGCACATACTAAGCATAGAGAGTGAAAACACATTTAAATACATACCCTGTACCTCTATGCTGACAGGCTTTGAAAAGGCCAGACCAAAGCTATTCCTGGCCACGCAGCGATACTGTCCTGCATCCTCCTTCTGTATGTTGTGGATCTTCAACGCACCATAGTCAAGAACGGTAACACGGTCACTGACCTGGGAGAGATTTGCTGGAATTATTCACCTTTATAATATATAAAAAAAAAGTTTTCATTTGCTTTCAAGCTGTTGTTAAATTAGGTGAAGATTGTTAATTTGTCTATAGAACATAGAAAAGATTTAAATTCAGGTATGATGTAGGTGTGATGCAAATTAGCGACAAAAGGCATTAATGAGAAACCAGGGCTTGAAAAGGGTTCCTAGGTACGTATCGAATATGCACCAACAGGCATTGGGGGAATCCATGAGCTATCTTGGCTTGCAGTCTGAAAGGAAGAGGTGTGATGCGAATTTGCGACAATCAGCATTAACATTATTATAACATCTTCTATCTATCTTTTATCTAATGCTATTGGACACCAGAAAACAAGCCAAAACATAGGACATTTTGAGCTCTTATGTGTTCATTTACAGTCTGGATATTTTTACAGTCTGGACCCATTCCATGTGCAGGTGAGACATATACAAACACTCCAATGACTACCTAACTAAAGCTAAATCAGTGAAATGTCTCATGTAGCTGGAAAACATCCACCAACTGCCTGTTGTTGTTCAATGTTTTGAAGGGAAAGAAGTGCATGCCTTGATAAGCTCATCATCTTTGAGCCAGGTCACATCCGGTTTGGGGTTGCCGAGGGTAACGCAGGGCAACACTGCTTTGGATTCTACCAGAAGGGTTACATTGGTAGGATGGCGCTTGATTTGTGGCTCTGATGTAGAGACAGACAAGACAAGAGAGACAATATTTTGATTAAGCCCTTTGTCTCAGTGCTACTTTGAGTGTGTTGTTCTTAATGGAATTGGACCATGATCTCAAGATTGACTAGACTCCAGTCGTACAACCTTGGAAGAAAGCAGACATACTCATCTTTAGCTGCAGCGCTCCACAGCTCTTGGCTGGCTCCCCAATGCCGTTACTGGCGAGGCAGCAGTACTCTCCATTGTCTGACTCTCTTACATGAGGGATCATTAGCATCTGTCCCTGTTCCCTGGTAATGTACCGGGGGTCATAGTACCTGGGGGGGGGGGGGGGGTGAAGCAAAGCAGAGTCTGATTGTGAGCAGAAGGGACCAGTGGACTTCTTAACATACTTTACTTTTTATTTGTCTTAAAATATTAAAAGCTTTAGAAATATAGGCTATTCTTTAGACAAAATGTGTACCAAACACAGAACAATCAATATATGTTTGTATATGTATGTGACTATCAATGTTTGCAGGCAGCTGGTATTATTTATGTTTTATTCTTGCAAATGTTAGCATTATGTCCAAACATTTTACCAAATTGTTTTAATGTTAGCCTAGCTGCTAGTGTTACATCCAGTATTTTATCATTTATTGCCAGTGTTAGCCAACAGTAGCTAATGTTGACACCATTAACATAGAAACTGCTTTAATGTTTGCCTTTTGCTGTCCAACTTTAGCAGCTAATTTCACTTACTTTTTATCATTTAACTTGTGGTTGATTTAGTTAGAGGCTAATGGTACATACAGGTATTAAATCATTTTTGTCTATTTTACATTGTAATGGTCATTTAGTTATTGACACTGTATCGTGTTATTGTCATCTTAGCCTTTCAGTTAGAAGTGTTTTTGATGTACTTTTTGCTAGTGTTAGCTAATAACAGCTAATGTTGACATTACTAACATTTTTAGAATTTGCCTGAAAGTGAACCTTTTTGACACTAATATGTTTCATACCTCAGTGGGAAAGCGCTGTTTGCATCAAATATATATGTAGCCAAAATAAAGATAAAAACAAGTATTTCACAGATTACCATTGAAGCTTGTGAGATTCCTTAATGAACCTGCAAAGGTAGATTCCTAGAAATATTAGTTGCTGAATAATGAAAGAGGTTAAGGTGTGAACTTACATTATTGGGTGGTTATTCTTGGTCCAAGTGATTTCAGCAGGGGGACGGGACTCCACCTCACAGATGAAGGTGGCATTGTGATCCAGTAGTACATCCAGTGTCTCTAATAAGGTGATGATACGAGGAGCTAGGCAATGAAAACATGAAGACTTTTGTTACAACACAAGAAATCCATCCCGAAAATCTTTTCTAAGTCACTGACAGCATTGATATAAGACTTTTTAATTTTCTTTAAACTACAATACACAGCCATCACGCTTTATTATGCATTGGCACTGAAAATGCCATTGAGCTGAATCACTGTTGTCAGGGAAGTGTAAACAGCTGCATATTTTCAGCACTAAGTATTTGACATTCTTGGCATTCCTGTTTTAGATTTGAGTAGTCTGTTTCGGTCACTCAGCATCCAGCTATGACTGCTGACTAATGGGACAGAGGTTTTAGGGTTTGTTAGCAGGACAGGAGAACAGTGACCGCGAGGGGAAGGCGAGTCTGTTTATTGGTGTAATGACATCTGAAGCATTTGGGATTTTAGTATTGACAGAAAACATAAGGAGAAAAGTATTAGAAGGAAGTAAGGATGACAGAGAAGAAAAGAGGTGAACTCGAGCTAACATTTTGAGGTTTGTTATGGCTTTATTTCTTTATTCAAGCAGAAGATGAAGCAAGGACAGTTTCATTTAACCCCTTGACGCCGATTGTCGCAAATTCGCATCACACCTCTTCCTTTCAGACTGCAAGCCAAGATAGCTCATGGATTCCCCCAATGCCTGTTGTCGCTAATTTGCATCACACCTACATCATACCTGAATTTATATCTTTTCTATGTTCTATAGACAAATTAACATTCTTCACTTAATTTAACAACAGCTTGAATGCAAATGAAAACACAAATAATTTAAAAAAAAATTTTTTGTAAAACAATTCAGGCGTCAAGGGGTTAAGGTTCAAGGATAGGCTCCATTCCCAGTGCTCACACTGTTCTCTACTATCCCATTTCAAGAGATGGTATTTGTTAAAAGGAAAGTGTGTAAATTAACAGTTTACAGTTCACTGCATTTACAATTATTAAAATTATCAAAACCACCTGCCACCTAATATAAACCTGGTGAATCCAGAGTAAAGATGTGATCAATATTTGTTTCATGCATATAGTCAGCTTCAGTCATGAAAGGGAGTAGTAAGAAAAAAAGGAGAAGAGGGATTATTTTTAGACAAGTGAGACACAGGTTAAAAGGAAGGCAACTCAGTATTAGTAAGGTAGTCTGATATTTATTTTTTTACTCTAGTGAATATATTGACAAGGAGAAAATAAGAGGGAGAGTAAAAACAAACAAAAAGACATGTTGAAAGGGAAAACCCATGGAAGAATATAGTAGTATCACAGGGGTGAGGCAGTAACTGTTTATATGTGGATTCAGATCAGAGACATCAGGGTTGCTTTAAACTTTGTATGAACTAAGAAGAGAACAGAGGAGAGAAGAAGAAGTCAAAACAGAGGAGGGGAAAAGGAACGGAGAGGAAAGTGAAGAAGAAAATGAAAGGAGGATAAAGGAAAGGATCAGGATTTAAAGAACATTATGCTTGTTTTGTCTCTTGTGAAACAAAGATTTCACAATAACATAGCCTCCCTACATGCCCACCCCAACCCTAGGTCACTGCTGCTGTTTGACTCATGAAGGGGTGAAAGAAAGCTACTGTAAATCAAACTGAAACCCTGGTATGAGGTTAAACGTTGGCTTGAAACTATTTTAGCCAAGGTCAAAATAAGGTGAAATATCTCACTAGTACCTGCTTTATAAAGTGATTTCCCATTGTTATTTTTAGCCATGCTAGCAGCATGGCTCTATGAAAGGCAACAGTGGTGTGTTGGTCAGGATGTCCACCACAATTAATGTTGTACAGACATTCAGGTTTCCCAGAGGATGAATCCTAATGACTTTGATGATCCTCTGACTTTTTAGAGGCATCATCAGGTCAGAATTTTAATTTGTGCATTACTTTGGTTTATGCCCAAATACTTGAAAACTATAATGACATCAGCCTCAGCTAAATAGTTTTTAGCATTAGCATAGAGTCCTCTGAAAGTCAGAAAATACTTACACAGATTCAATAATAATGTTGACTGTACTTGCAGCACATTATAGTAGAGCCTGGGTTTTTGGAGTGGGTTAGTTGCAAAATGTCTTTTCCCCCACTATGTTAGTTTTGCTATTGCCAATATTATGTCTGACCAGATGGACAACATCTGAAGAGTTTCACTGTGACTCATGTTTAAAAGAGAGCCTCTCTGGATTTGACCTTGTGAGAGGTTCTTGTTTGGAAATGCTGTTTGGACACCAGACATGATACAGGGCTGTCAAGGTCCTTAGAGGAGGCCAATTACAGTGATCCCATCTGCTCTCTACATATGTTGTAAAAACCTTCTTGATCCGAACCAACTGCCTCTTATTATCGTTTGCTTTCCTTATTTTTACTGTTTGTGGTTTCACTCCATAACATAAATATATACATTTGCTGGTGTGCAGCAGAAAACGTCTCGGGTTACGTATGTAACCCTGGTTCCCCGAGAAGGGGAACGAGACACTGCGTCGGTTACGACACTATGGGAACGCCTCTAGGCGAAGCAGGTCTGAACGTGAATGAAATCACTCCAATCCTATTGGCTTGTTGCTAGAACGGTAAGGTGTGACGGAATAACCGGAGGAGTATAAAGCACACCTGTACACACTCATCATTAGCTTCAGGCGGGGAGAGAGGTGCGGCGGGCCGACGCAGTGTCTCGTTCCCCTTCTCGGGGAACCAGGGTTACATATGTAACCCGAGACGTTCCACTTCGAGGGAATTCGAACTGCGTCGGTTACGACACTATGGGAACGAGATACCCACTAAACCGTGCCGAAAACCCCGCCTGCCCCAGTGTGCAATAAAGTGGCACTACTAAGAGGAGAGCGCACGAGTGCCAGGTGCCGAAGGAAGGTCAAGACTGTAAACCGAATGAACGTGTGCGGAGTGGCCTAGCCAGCCGCTACACAAATATCCTGCAAAGAGGCCCCGGAAAGGAGGACTTGAGAGGCCGCCATGCCTCTGGTAGAATGAGCCCTCACAGCCACAGGTGAAGGCAAACCACGCACCTGATAGGCCAGGGAAATAGTCTGAACAATCCAGTTGCTAATAGTATGTTAGCACAGCCCTGGGGGACCCAAAACACACTAGCAGCTGGTCAGCCTTCCTCCAACGGGAGGACCTCTGAGTGTAAATACTCAGTGCTCTGACAGGGCAGAGCAGATGAAGTCTCCCGTCCTCCGCCGTCACATGAGGTGGAGGATGAAATGCCTGCAGCACTGTGGACCCTGCCGCACAAGAAGGCACTTTAGGGATGTATCCTGGACGAGGGTGCAGGATAGCCCTAATATTCCCCGGGGCAAACTCCAGGCTTTGCAGGGAAACCGAAAGCGCTTGGAGATCCCCCACCCTCCTCAGAGAGGTGATAGCAAGGAGAAAGGCCATCTTGAGGGTCAAGTGCTTAGCCTCAGCTGACTCCAGGGGTTCGAAGGGGGCCCCAAGAACCACCGCCAGATCCCGAGTGGGAACCTTGGACCGAGTCGCAGTTCTCATCCTCCGGGCACCACGGAGGATCCGTGTGGACGGGGTCCTGACGCTGAGGAGGGTCTCGACTGCTCCGGCTGTTAGACCCGCCTCTAGGTACTGTGCCCAAATGTATTTTACAACAGATGCCATCAATGTTAATTATTATTACTTTTAACTTGCATCTTTTCTGTGTTTGTTCATTTCCTCCAGTACCCAGTAGGTCTCTGTCAACTTTTAAACCATCCTTTGGTTCCTTTGGTGTTTGCTTTGATTTGCAGTTCATCCTCTAGGATTTTTTCCCTACTTTGAAACAAATTGTAAACAGTTTTCTCTCTGACTCATGCAGACCAGATACAAGATTTTATGTTCTTCTTTTTTTTTTAATTGATAATTTCATTATGGTCAAACAAGAGCAAACACAAAAATAGTATTGTTCTCGTGGCACGTCATGTCTGCTAGGGAGTCATCCATTGTTTGTAGAGGTTCGGTTCACACAGACCAGCTGAGCAACATTAAACACCCTCTTTAACCTATCACAATGCCTTTAAATGCATAAGTGGTCTTGATTCACGCTTCTAGGGCATATTTACAATAATACTGGCCTCCGGCGTAGTTGACTAAAAGACATTGTGCTTTTGACAGAAAATGTTGATTCTACATGTATTTGTCTGCAGGAAAGGAGGTGTAATATTGTTTTGGTTCATGCTGTCACTAGTTGATTAACATTCATTTTAACTGTTTGTTCACACTCATTTCAAATGAAATCAAACACAGCAAATAAAAGACAGCTCAGCCTAGCAGAACACATGAAAGTGAATCCTTTTGTGACATCCATCTCAGCTTTGCTCAACTTCACCCACGCCTCAGAGCCACAACAAAGAGGCAATAATAATTATATAATAATGCATTTTACAGCACTTGTCAATCCAGAGTTGCTAAATATTCGTTTGTAGCCACAGCTTGTAAAACTGTCCTCACTCCAGTCACGGGTGATTACATTAGATCTTGAAAACCCAAACCTTGCTCGTACTCGGTCCCTCCATTTTATTTTAGTCTAACAGCGTTTTTGCGTTTTTACCTAGCTTTACTGTGAAGCTGGGAGACAGCTGACTCTGTCCAACATTAAAAACTACTGCTGACTAATTAACACATACAGTATCTTGTTTGTGTAACCAGTACATTCAAGGACATTTAAAAACATCAACTTATGGTATTTAGGAGGAATTTCATGCTGGTAATCAAAGCATACTGTATAAGGACTCACAATCTTTACTGTCCAACACACTCTATTACCTTCGGGTACTGAGGATGCGGTAGCCCTGGAAAGAATTCCAATGATTCTGACAATATTGTATTTGCACAACATCGTCATTAGTTGTTTTCTGCTACCATATGAACCTTCCAGACCTCTCAGGTCATCTGTGACAGGCCCGTTTTATGTCCCCAGAGTCAAAACTAAGCATGAAGAAGAAGCGTTCAGTTTTTATGCTCCATATGTCTGGAACAAACTCCCAGAAAACTGCAGATCTACCAAAACTCTCAGTTCTTTTAATTCAAGACTGAAGACTTTTCTTTTAAACCCTGCCTTTTATTAAATCAAATTTAAGGCTTTTGATTAATATCTTACACTGTCCTGTTTTATTCTATTCTATGTTGCTTTTCTGTTTTATGTAAGACACTTTGAATTGCCTAGTTGTTGGAATGTGTTACACAAATAAACTTGACTTTCCTTGCTTAAAGTGTTTGGTAACATTACTGACAGGCAAATCATTTTTCTCACTCGGATCTACAAATTAGTGCTGACAGGATGCCTTCAGTGATTTGGACCAACAAGAAAGATGCCATCCACATTCGTTTCAAGCTTCTAATCACCGATACATTACACAACGCACAGGCCGTCTGCCAAGTCCAGCCCAACACCGTGTCAACTCAACCTAGTTTACCAGCTACAATATCTACCCCGACAGAATGTGACAGCATCTACACCACCTGTTTCTCTGACTGTACTGTACATCTGTACTAATAAAACATGTATTGTATGTCAAGGCCTGTGTATGGAACTGTAAAATTGTGCCAGCATTCGATATGGTACCCATCTCACATGTCCTGAAATCCTGATGCCACAGCTGAACTTGCTGTCAAAAGTCAGCCCACAAGACGTCCATTTTTTCATTATATCTGGACCTTTTATCTTTTCATTATCAATGCGCTTTCATATGGCAAGTGCAAAACAGATGAGAGGTTTATTACAGCTATTGAAGTTGATTAAAGCCTCTGAGTTCGATTACTGAAGAAACACAGGAATTAAAGTTGCATGGTGCCCACTTAGTTTCTGATCATGTTCGCACGGCACGGCTGTGGTGGAGGCGAATCATCTGCAAACAGCAAAGGGAATAACCAGTTCCTAACCACCTTTACAACAGCCTGCAGAGAGGATATGCCAGAATGTAGGAAGGATATAGATTTAGTCACATTTACACTATGTAGGCCTATAAACACCTTCTCCTTTTCCCTGCAGGATGCGGTGGAAAACAGGTGATGTGTACGTATGTGGGGAAACTCAACCTGCATTCTCTTTAGGAAAAGTCTTTACACACGGTTAAAAAAACTCAAGTGCCAGAATAGAGGATGCTCTCCATGATATTTATTTGTTACTTACCTATGCATTGTTGAATATGTTATCTTTAGCCTACTGAGCTTTTCATATTTACTCACACATTGGTGCACATTCAGAGATAAGATTTAGCAAAATCTCTATATTGTAAATACAGCACCGGGCTATATTGCTTATCCATGTCCCTTTTCCTTCTTCTGTTTTGTACATTGTTTACATTTTGTGACACTTATTACTATATCTTAGTAAGCACAAGACAGTTTCTTCTCTTCTATTAATGAAGGCATACAAAAGTCACAGTGTTTTAGGTGTGCAATACTTCAATATGCTTTTGATAAACCTATGTTACAAAACACACTCTTAACAACTCTGCAAGCAAATGAAAAACTCATGTACCTCTCTGTATCCCGTAACTTGAGGTGACCAGAACCAGCAGAAAGAGGATCTTGAAGACTGAAATGGTTTCTACAATCTTCATCCTGGCTCTAGAACGCCTTGACAAATCTTTTTCACCGGTACAGAATAAGCTGGTGGTTAGAATCCCATAGCAGGTAAGGCGATGCTCTTGTTGGTTCACTCGGTGTGTTTCTTCACTGTGTGCGTCTGCGTCTTAGCCAGGGACAGCCATGAGCTCTGTGCTCAACAAGCACCAGCTCAGTCACTCTGTGTGTGTGTGTGTGTGTGTGTGTGTGTTTGTGATGGACAGTGGCAGCTGCTAGCTGTCCTCATGTACAGTCACTCACAGGTTTTGTAGCCACGCTCAAAGCTCCAATGCCTTTAGAGTGTTATCCTCATTCACAGTAATCAACAACAGTGTCAGTCCACTGTTTATTCATCGAAACACAGAAAAAGCTGCATTCAAGGTTCTGCGCTTTAGGGCCATTTTAGTTGACATAAAGTACATTTGTCTCAGTGAAGCTATATACCAGAAGTCCAAAACTCAGAGATAGCAAACATTGCTGCACAAATATAGTACAAATCCACTTTTCAATCACTTTTTTGCTGTCACATATCTCCAATCCCATTTGTATCCAATCTAGTCCAAGTTTCAACTTCTGTAACACAGAATTTTACCCAATATAGGACAGGATAGATTACCAGTCAAATACAGTAAGCTACAATATATGGTATGTGCATCTGAACCTTCTTTTCTCATTAATATGCTGTTTTATATGCAGATAAACAACATTAAAAATATGTGTGAAGCATCACATACTGGAAAACAGCTGTCCATATTTTTACAAAGAAATGTACACACAGGCGTATTCCAACTCGCTACTTAACATGTATTTACTTTTACACTTTGATGCACACACACACACACACAGAGTCCAGGAGACAGCCTTTGTGTCCACCTGTTGCCTGCCAGCCTGTATGTCCTGTTTTATTTTAGGAAAGGAATGGCATTTCAGTTCATTCGCTCCTTATCCATTCTGCTTTGGATGGAGTCAACTATTGTGCTTCCCTTGGCAGGCACAGTTAGCATTACACATTGTTGTTAAGGAACAACTAGCGTTCTAAGACTTTTTCTTTTTTTAATTAGGTTTAACTGTTGGCCTTAACAAAAGTGATATAGTTGTGACTGTTGTTTTGTATGAGGCTTCAATTGTATATTACGGACAATACCATCACTTGTGATAGTGAGGCTGCCGTTCATGATGCCATACCCTTGTCTTTTGTCTTGTCATGTGCCAAAGCTAGTAGATGTAGTTTCTTGCCCAGTGTTTGTCTTTCAGTGGGTCCCTTCCTTTATCCCTTTTATACTGTACATTTGTGCAACTCTCATCTCCCTCCATCTTCATGTCTTAGATCAAACAACGCACGCACATATATATATATATATATATATATATATATATATACACACACACACACACACACAAGCAGACCAGTATATGATTTTAGTAGTTCTTGTTCTTGTTGCCACTTCACACCACTAGGTGGTGCTGCCATGCAAGGTAATTTGTACTTCATGGCAGAATAAGAGTAAGCTTCTTTTTCAGCAGTATTTTTTTCTAATAAATGCAGCGCACCTCCGCATCTAAAACACATCTGAGGATGCAAACCCTGACAAAAACAAAAACAAAACCCATTACATTGTCAAACTACTACTTTGTCATGGACCACTGACTCAGCAGTATAATTCTGGACAACTTTAGTACTGATACTCTGACTCCCTCTGCTGACACAGGTGTTCAACTGCTCTTGAATTAGCACCACAACAGTAAAATGTATATTGTGCAAAACGTTTTGCAAACATGTTTAAAAAGATATTTTATTTATTTAAGAAAAAACTGGATACTGCTTGTGTTGTAGTCTGTTGGAGCCTGCTGGCATAAGGCTTCTGTCCTATGGGATTAATATTCTGCCTTGATTCAAAACTGAAAAAATAAAGCTCTGAAAGCTTGAAAACTCAAAATCTTACAAAAAAAAGTTTTGCAAGATCGAAAACTAAGATTTGCAAGCTTGCAAAATGTAAACAATTAAAAAAATCTCTGCAAACATTATGTTGTTTTTGAGTTTTCCTTCTTCAGAGTTTCAAATTTGTCAGTGTTCTCCCAGTGTATTAATTTGTTGTTCAGGTTTGAAACCTTGTAAATGGTGATCTGAAAACTGGTGTGCAAATGTGTGTGAAAAAAAGTTTTGAAACTCTGAAAATTGAGTTTCAAAAGGGCGAAACTTTATTACATTACATTTGCACTCCTATTGCAGACTATTTTTTCAGAACTGAGTTTAAAACACCCACTTTGCCGAGATACGCCTACACAGTTGCGAGCTAGCGACTCACGTGATTTGTGGCAGTGTTGTCACGCAGCTCTGCTCTGAAACTCAGAAACTCAGACTGAGCGAAAATTAAGTTTCGCAACCTCGGAACTTAAAAAAAAGGCCTGCAGGCAGGGCCTTCTGCTCTTGGCCAAGCTTGGCTGTCTGCTGAAGTACGGTCCAATCACAAGTCATATTTACTGGATAGAGGGATTGACAGACTGCTCCGCCAATGACAGACGCGGACAGGTTACGTGTTCAGGAAGCACGGC
Source organism: Micropterus salmoides (assembly GCF_014851395.1). Lineage (NCBI taxonomy): Eukaryota > Metazoa > Chordata > Actinopteri > Centrarchiformes > Centrarchidae > Micropterus > Micropterus salmoides. The sequence continues at coordinate 23,076,313 of NW_024041151.1, read as the reverse complement.
TCCCTGGACGGGCTGGCCGTCTCCGTCCAAGCGGTGCATGGATGTGGAAAAGGAATCTGTAAGGGGTAGTAGTTCAGGGCGGTTTGTTCATCAGCGCGATGTCACCCGTGGTGTTGTGTCGGGAGATGCAGTAACTGAACCAGCGGTGAGTAAGAAATAGTATAAATAACATGTAATTTGTTAAGCTATGAGGAGATGGAAAAGTCCGCTAGCCGCTAGGCTAATTTATGCTGCGTAAAATGCTAAACTTACAGTAAACTATCAATGGAGACTATCAACCAGACAAATCTCGACAGTTATTAAGCCAAAATATATGCTTTTGTTAAATGTGATTATTCTATTAAACCACGTTTTATGTGTGGTAGTGCAGTCATTTTAAAGTTGACTTTACTGTAGTTAACCAGTAACAACTATTTGTATTGTTGTTTTTTTCTTAGAAGAAGACATATATTTGTGGACAGCTTCATCCTGGAGTTCATTGTTATTGTCTACAATGAATGAACAATGACCATTAACAGATGGGTTGCCATTCATCAGTTCATCCTCAAAGACACCTTTGGATGTAAAGGCAACTACTTTTTTTATTGAAAACTAAACTGACTCACAATAATCTGATTCAGCTGTCAAATGTTTTTAGGTGCAGCAAATCCAAGCTAAAGAACGATCTTGCGAAACTTTTTTTTGTAAGATTTTGAGTTTTCAAACACTTAGTTTCAACCTTTCAGAACTTTATTTTCAGTTTTGAATCAAGGAAGGATATTAATCCCATACTGTCCCAAGTTGTTTGCATTACATGCATCCAGTAATCCTGTATGTACTTTAATTGTGGGGCATTGAATTACAATGTTTGTCTCATAACAGTAGAACTAAACCGCTGTTTTCTCTTCAGAGAGCATAAACACTAAGGCATGGTTACAGTTACTGGTCACATGTAATAAAGCTTGAAGACAAGGTCCCTGAGTGTGTAGAAATTTGACTTGAAATTTAATGGTAAGAGTCCTGAACCAAAAACAAAGCATGTGAAATAAATTGTGATGTTGTGCTTTAGTTGGCTCATGTTAGATAACGTTAGCTCGCCGGCTAACACCGAGCAGTTGACGTTATCCCGGTGCAAAATACTGTAGTTCAGTGGTCCGCAATAGGCTGCCTGCCTAGGCATAGGCGGCCACCAGCAATAGTATCTGGCCCGCGGCCAGATTGCTTTGATAGCAGAAAAATAGGCTAATTAAATTTATGATGGCTGGTGCTGAAATAGATCTAGCTACAGTTACTTACACAATCACTTCCTGTTAAGTGATTATACCTCTAAAATAAAAGCATGAGAACGTCTTTTGCAGCAATGCTTCATGTCGAGTTTATCAAGAGCTTTTACTTGGAAGAGTTCTCAAGGAAATTCAAGAGTCTCTGGCTTGCTTGACACACCTCTGAAAAAGCGTCAGTAAACGTGCGATTGGATTCTCCTGAATTTCCTCAGGGAAATGAGAAAGTGTCCACAGGTTTATGAATGCGGATCAAACGCCGGAACACGCACACATTGCAGCACATGCTTTATTATGAGCATGTGCAAAAGTGTCCTTTTGTTCAACAAGGGAGAAAAAAAATATCCACTGTGAGTTGGAATTGATCTTACAACCTACCTACGGGGAGTCCCGCACAGTACCGACTGAGCTAAACATATTGTACATATGAATATAAATAATTTGATGTTGTTCTGGCCCACCCTATAACAGCTTGAAAAAAATTGTCCCAATGCCAGACTTATTTGCCGACCCCTGCTGTAGTTATTTCGTTATTTTGCTTTCCACATTACTTCACAAGAAATGATGTAACGGTAAAAAGCAAATGTGGAGCAATTTGTTTATACTAGCCTTGGGCGGCCAGCCGTCTTTAGCACAGATCTAAATTACTGGTGTTTGCTTTGTAACGTTCAGTTTAGATTTATTGTTGTTTTACCAGTACTCAGACCGCAGCTTCTCCACTGTCTCACTTGCTGTAACTTATGTGACCCACATAATATACAGTAATGCATCATAATGGAAGTGTGGCAACAATGTCATTTAATATTCAGTCTAGCTCTCACCGTTTCCTTATCATCCAATACATTTAGCTGTGCTGACATTGCTGAGCCACCGGTGAAAGACTCACAAATAACGTTGGTTACTGAAAAGCAAAAAGGGCTTGTATCACGCTGGCTAAATGCAGCGAATGCACTCTTAAAACCGCTCTTCTAGTGGCCACTGAAAACAACATATTGCCCCTTTAAATACTTAACCCAAAGGTAACATGAGAGAGAGAACAGGAAAGGACCATGGACTGATCTCTGGGGTACTCTATGCCTGAATTGGGTAGTGAAGGATTTCAAAGTTTTTTCAAGGAGATCTAAAAGGGCACCATCTATGGTGAAGACTATGAAGATGAATCTGCTACAGGTGCATCGGGAAAAAAATAATATTGTGAAAAGTTCATTTTCTTCCCTAATTTAAATTTAAAAAATTACGTATAAAGTTAATATATATATATTTGTTTGTTTTAATCTTGATAATTATGGCTTATAGATAATGGAAATCTCCATTCCAAAATGTATTAGAATTTTGGAATAAAACTATACTATAATGTATATATTCCACATGCACAAGGGAGTCAGATAACACACTGACACACAAAAACACACTGACCTCCTGGGCACTGCCGAAGGTGGCCTTGAGCAAGCCCCTGAACCCCCCCAACTGCTCTGAGCGCCGCACTGATTGGCTGCCTCGTCACTCTGAACTCTCTCTGCGTGTTGTTCCATGTGCATGTGTTTCGGACTGTGTGTGTATACTAATAATAATAACACCAGAGTGAAAAAATGAATTTCCCCTTGAGGGATTAATAAAGTATATCTTCTTCTTCTTCTTCTTTCCTGCTGGTTTCAGAAAGCCATATTTTATGACCTATGCCTAAACTAGACAAAGTGTGTTTGAAAACTGAATGTTTGAATGTTACATCATGTCAGTGACTACATTTCAGTATCCTATTAGACCCTGCTACACATACACAAAATTGCAATCTACATATTGTTTTAACACTTGGTTAACAGCAGTCCACTGGTCAGACCTCCCTCTCTCTCTAAACATGCATGCACGCACACACACACACACACACACACACTCATACCCACATAACACAGTTGAGTCATATCTGGTGTCAGTCAGTCAGCCGCCCCTCCCTCCCAACACTGTCTCAACGTGTCCTGCAATAATTAACCAGCTGCTGCAGTGTGCTACACTAGCTCACCTCCTAACACACGCACTGTACTCTGGACCTATCAACAAACACACACGCATACAAACACACACGCAAGGTACAAGTCCTCAAACATGGATTGACCCAGCTTCATTTGTCTGGAGAAGCCTGGCCAGGTAGGAGTGAATGAACGTTTGATCACCTTTCTTTTATGCTTCAATTTGTTTCAATGCAAAATTCATATGACTTAAATTTTAGGTGCATTAACTGTTTATGTGTGTGGGTTTCAATAGCATGAATAACTATTTCCTAATTCTGATAAAATAATGCAACTAATTTTACGGGTCTGCTATACTTTAATTTGGTAAGCAACACACCAGATATGTTGCCTAAAAAAGTTGCCTAAAAGTAGATGTGTAACAGAACCCATTAGGGGGCACTATACTAACATTACCTAGTTTACTTAAGGTCAAATCTGTGCATGTGAGTGAGGAAGAGCATTTGTCCCGTCGTACAAAGATAGAAAGGCAAGGGCGAAAGAGAGGCAGCGAGAGAGAGATTTGGAGTGGCAGGAAGACAATAAAGGGAGAAGCTGGGTGTGTCATGGTGTAACTTGGCAATTTTCCCGCTGGCTATGTTTTTCCGGCTCACAGTTTTATAAAAGCTTGTATCTTATTGCGTACATACACTGCACCCTCTGCTCCGCCCACCACATGCGTGTGCTGGTTTGGCTTTATGAGAGAAATTCATAATGACAGCATGAATAGTTCTATAGCTCACTTCTGATAGTGCCTCTTTGAAAGTTGAGTTCAATCAAGCTTACAATGGCCTTTAATTAACATCTTGCATAGCCTGTATTTGGAATGTATTGCTCTACATTTGAGCCCATTGGTGGTAAATATCTAAGAACTGTCTTGGTTTTCTATCAAGCCTCATGAGGTCATGGTGTAGACTTTTTGCCACCAGTCAATCAAACCTGAACTTAAACACGCATACCAATACCTCGCTGGAAGTATAGTGGAACAACCTCTGAATAGGGGGAAGTGCCCATTGACTTTGCAATGTTGACCATTTATGAGTAGTTCTCTTGTGATGGCTGTTGGCATATGATTCACAAATCACACACACACGCACAAAAGCAATATGTAGACATGCACCTTCTCTGCTGCTCAGGTGTCTTCCATTTTTCCCTGTTAAACGTTTTTCCTTCTCTGAATCAACGGTCTTACAATAGAGGGTGTTGTATGTTATACAATAAAGTCCCTTGATGCAAATTTGTGACTTTGGGTTATGTGAATAAAATTGACTTGACTTGACTGTGCTCAATAACACATACAGTTCTGATGTATTTGTTCCAGGGGATCTTAAAATCTGCATGTTGAGGCTTGAAAGACACACAGTGAAGTGCCCTCATCGGTTCAAGTTAAAGATAAAAGAGAAAGCTGTGAATCTTTGGACTTCTTGCACATGGTGTAATCGGCCCATTAATCCACTCTAACGCTTCTTCAGTGCTTTTTTACTGTATTTATTCTGCAATGAAGAAGCTTTTATTAACCTTCATTAACCTTTTGCAAAACTACATCTGCCCTTCCCCAGCAAAGTCTGTTCAGACACAAACATGGCGTCACTGTGTACAGCCTGGATTTACAAATGAGTAAGTGAGCAGCTCCAAACCAGTAGACGGTAATTGAGTGCTGTGATCAAGTGAATTAGATCCTGTACCTGGAAAGGTGCCCTTGGATCCCTGTTAAAATCCAGACAAATAAAAGGCAGATTTAAGTGTTTCTCAGGCATGCATCATTCAGACCTCTGACCTGACTGACCTCTGTTTATCTTAATCAATTTATCACACAGTAAATTAAAGGATAGAGCTTTAAATAAAAATAGAGAGGTTACATGATAAAATAATATGATGGAAAGAATTAAAATTAATAAAAAATTAAGGGAGCTTATAAGCAAATAAACAGGTAAGCAATGCAATTTGCAGCTAAACAAGTTAGACAAGTTAAAGAGACTAAGTTAAAGATTCCTATCTGAATTTTAAGCTCACTCATCACTTAGTCCCACTCATAACTCTGCCTTTGTTATATGCTTTGTACAGGTATAAGCAGAATACCTTGAGTCAGTAAAGTGTAATATTAGTTCCACTTTCCTCTCCCTAAGCTAAACATGAAACAAACATAAAAAATATGCGGCTGTTCCTAGTACAGTTGCTGCTGTCTGACAAACATTTAGCTTGTTCTTTTCCTGATGATTTTATTGATTTTGCTTAAGTAAAACTTCTGTGCTTAATCTTAGTTGCCACAACCTGTTCACTGCTAGCCATGAACATAACGGTACTTAACATAATGGTACTTATTTAAGGGGTTTATACTGATCCTATACATTCTATCATTATTACTATGTATTAATGACACTTTTTCATTCTGAACAACTAACTTGTAACTTACAGTCGAATTACAAAGAAGGTGTTCTCACTTTTACATGTTTAGAATAAAAAGCACATAAGAATTCATCATATGTTAAACACATTAGACATGTTATCATTATGTGGAATACCATTTCACATGTAATTTTGTGAAATGTAAAACATCACGTGTGATTCCACACGGTCCACATGCCATATTGGCACATGCTTTTTTTGGACAATGACAATGTGGGATTTACTACATGTTGCGTACTGCACCTTTAAATTTTGTTGTTGCTGGTGTAAAATGGTTCATCCCTCTGTACAAGAGTGAGCTGTCAGTCTAACAGGGAGTGGAGGTCTGCTGGGATGACAACTGCTGAATACCTGAGATATTTCTTAGCAGCAAACAGGCTGAGACAGAGAGAGATCGAAAGAGTGAAAGAAAGGGACAAACAGCACAGACTGCTGTGTCATTCAGAAGAACAGAGGGAGAAAGATTTAATTAACAAAAAAGAGAAGCCACATGGATATTCCAACAGGCGCACAGGCACAGGCTTCAGTGTCTCCGACAGAAGAATAAACAAATGGTTGGGTCTACACTGTCATCACTGGTTACTGGGTGGAGTACTGTTATTAAATCTCTTGGAGACAAAAAAAGAAAGTGAAAGAGTAAAGGCACAGCTAGAGAGAGAGCGAGAGAGGGATAAATATAACACAAAAAACTTCAGAGACAGAGCAAGAGAGAGAGGAAATAGATATTTAAAGCGCAGAAAGAAGAAAGACAGAGACAAAGAAACAGATTTAAGAAGAGAGCTCTGATTTGCCATGTTAGAGAAGGTAAGACTTCAATTATATTGTTTATTTTTGGAAGGAGTGACACCGTGCTGGCTGGGCAATTGCAGTGCAGTTTAATTCCTGTGCAGCTCCTTACTCCATGTTGACATAATGCTTCTCAGGTGTCTGTTAAGGAACATCTACAACAGTAACACGCATGCTGAAATAGCATTCAACAAGTCGGCAGATGTAGCCCGTGTGTGTCTATGGTGTGATTACAGTAGCTGTTGTTGTGAATGATGTGTTCATTCATTTTTTTCTCTCTGCAGTAAACAAAGATGACTGAAGCAGCATGTTTCCAAGTGATCCAGGCAGGGGACAGGAGGAAACTGTCCAGGTGGGTCACTTTATATGCAGCTGAGACTTAGTTTTAGTACAGTCCGGTAAATGTTACATATAGACATTAAAGCTGGGGCAGGCAACCTCCCTGCAGGCCTCCCTCCAAAACCACTCCCCCAAAACATATTTTTATGTGTAATGAAGTGCATGCAGGTAGCTATGTAGACAGGCAGGTAGGCCAGCCAAGAATGCAATAATTGACTGTGCTTATTACAGTTCTGCCAAAGCTACAGATATTGATTTATCGATTGCTGTTGAACGTAAACAGAAAATGCTTCTGAAATAACTTGTCTACCCCAGCTTCAATAAGCTCAGTGATAAGCAAACATGATTGTTGTCTTGTTTTCCCTGAAGAGACTATAGCAATTACTCATAAATCAGCCATATTTGGACCATGAATACGAGAACATTACAGTTACATAACTTGTGTGGTGCTGCTCTGTGCTATGTAATGATGTGCAACACCATGTACTCAGTCACTCATTGCTGCTGTTTTCATTGCAGAGCAGAGTTTCTCTCACTGCTGAGAACCTACAACTACTTCCTAAAGGACCAGACTCAGCTGCACCTCAGTTACTCCCAGGTATCTTATAATCGAATTCTTAAAATTTCCTGTTTTGTTTTAAATCAATTCATATTTTCTCCCAGCCAGTCCTGTTACTGCCTCTTGAAGTTTGTCATAACTTTGCTGGACGATTCACAGGAGAGTAGACTGACCATGAGAAGCTTAAGTAGTGTCTTCAGAACTCTTATTTATTAGCTATTACATAGCTGCTTTTGAATTTGGGCCATAAAGTGGGATGTAAATTGGTTTTATGGCCAGAATTATACACCGTACAGGTGTCTGTGGGTCTGTCTCTGTCTGTAACAGGGTGCTGATGGAGTGGTGGTGGTGGAAGGGTTCCTGAACATCTCCTGGGGAGTGCGAAGACCCATAAGGCTGAAAATACAGGACGAAAAGCAGATGATTCCCTTTGCTCTTCCGATTTCGTCTGACCCAACCAGTCCAGTCAGCCCGCTCGAAAACGAGAGGTTTGTTTTTATGTAAACAACAAGGAGCAAAATACAAAGAGCTTTGGAACCTTTGCATTCACAAGCCCATGCTTATCTGGCCATCAGGCTCACACCTCTTTTTGCCAGATATCCATTTTGCAGAAGGAATTGTCATATTTGTTTGACCAGTTAAAACTGGAAAAAGAATAGAACACAAATAAATATGCGGCTCTCTACATGAGAGACACTGAGTATGCTAAATTTCTCCGAGCTAAAAAAGCTCCAAGTAAAAAGTCACAGTGTCCTTCATGCAACATATGATAAACATTTGTGTAAATCAAATGTTTCATGCCAAGATTAAAGCATGTCAAATTTAACCGCCGTTCATTTCTACATGCAGGAAATCCGTTTTAAGTGTCTGGGACAATACTTTCTCTTCTTTGCAGGGGTATGACACGATGGGGAGAATATGTTGACCTTCACCAGATTGATGAGATGGCTGAGACAACACAGGACACAGTGGTCAACAGTCCTTTACCAGGTTGGTTTTTATTTTCAATAATGTTTCTTTTTCTTTCAAAGACATGCAATCAACTCATTGATTGTTTTGAAACCTCATTTTTCACATACAATCGTGATTTATTTTTCTGTTTGGTTTCGCAAAAATGAAACAAGAAAATAGTGTAACACATGTTGAATATGAGACATTTTAGTCATGTGTTTCTGCACACTCCAAAGGCCCAGTTGTTTATGAGACCACCACACTGCGTCATGTGAGGCGTAAGAACTCAGAGCTGGAGGCGGAGTCCAACCTGTTTCGCTGTATGAGTGACGCCTCATTGGTCAAGAGGAGGAAGGGAAGGGGCATGTCAGCAGCACAAAGAGAGAAAGTTAGACAACATCGCTTTTCTATCAATGGACACTTCTATAACTATAAGGTAGGTTTAAAATGTTCTTCCTGCCAAGCTCAATTCTCCTCTCCCTTTCCATATGTCTCACTTTTTCTCTCACTCCCATCTGTGCTGTAGCTCACCAAATATCTCGTTGTTTTCTACAGACCTCTATCTTCACTCCGTCCTTTGGTACTCCAACTAAAGTTCGTATCTCCAGCAGGATGACCACAAACCAGGTCATTGAACAGCTATTAAACAAGTTCAAGGTGAGTCAAAATGCAGGACACATCACTATTGTATAAAAAGGCACAAGAAATATATATATATATATATATATATATATATACATAATTTATTTTTCTATATTTCTACTCCACCACATTATTTGACAGCTTTAGTTTCTAGCTACTTTTTAGATTACTTTTATTATTCATTTTTCATACCTTTCCTGTCCAATTAAAACCATGTATCTCCACATTTGGTGATTCAAAAAACAAAAATGATCCTGCTTTGTAAGCGAAATATACTATTTAAAAAAAGTTGGATACTCTGAACAAAACTGAAAACAGGGCTGAGGTGCAGGTGTGTGAAATTGTATTCATTGAATGCATTAGTGTGTGAAAACTAGTTAGGAAGCAAGCAAAGAAGTCTAATCAGTCAAAGTAATTGATAAATGCTTGAAATAAATAGCTACAAAAAATTTAATTGTGTGAAAATGTACATTACCACTTTTATATAATTAATAGTGTTATACATTTAATACATGTTGGAGTTGATAGTTGACAGGACTGTCAAGACACTTCAAAACAGTATTTGAAGTAGTTACACACATGGTTCGAATAACGAGGGGGATTGGGGGGGTTTGACCCTCTAAAGGTGTGTTCACACTGAAAGTGAAGTTTTCTTCGCCCCTCTTTACTCGCGCGAGTTTGACCGCTGGACACTAAGCGAATAAACATAATCCGCAAATACTACAGCTAAATGAACCCAAAGTAGACAATTTACTGTGATTTAATTGCAATAAACGGATAAAACTGATGCTGAAATAACTACAATATGATGCTGATTTATTTTTGGCATATGAATTCATGCTTTTTCAGGTCTGTCAGCAAGTCAGCAGGACAACAACTTTTAAAATGTTTTCTGAATATAGTTCGGATCAAGCTGGGCTATGCTATGCTAACTTGTTCACAGTAAAGTACAACGATAGCTGGAATAAAGTTACAGACACATATTTTCTGAACTCACCAGGTAGTTCAACTTCCTCGTTTTCTTTTCTCAAAGTAATGTCCAGTCCGAGAAGTGTCCAGCTGCAGCCTGCAGACAAACACGACGGAAGTTGAACTTCCACTTATATTACCTCCCTGAAGCCACCGCACACAAAATGTACTGACATTTATCTTGGCCGCTCTGCACGCGCAGAGCCGTTAAATAAAAACAAATAAGATAAGCGTTAACGTAGTAATCAGTATGCTATAATTATATATTATTATTATAGTATATTAATACTAAAATTCCTGCAAATGTTTATTTATAATAGCCTAATGATAATAATAAAGCAATGTTTCAGTTACCACTGTTGTTGTATATTTTATTTGTTCCAAAGTGATTTTAAGTTTCACAAACCAAGAATATTCTGTACATCACGAGCCAGATGTAACTTGATTTAGGTTAAAACTTTACATTACTGATAATTCAATGCTAGAATAACGGTACGAACACTATCGTTCAGCTGTTGCTGGACATGTCTGCTGTGTTGGCCGCAGCGGTCTGTGTGACTGGGCCTGGGGGAGCTAACCGGCTGCCGGCAAGCTAGCTATTCCTGACAGCCCCCCGAAGAATATTAATCTTACCCTAACCATCACAGGGGTGAATGAAGTTATTGATTGTATGCATGTCGACTGGTTAACCCTATCTGCTAGCACGTTGCCGTAAGGCCGTGCTGTGCAGCCTCCGGTAACATAACTGCAGCTATATAATATTGACACCCGTCGGAGCTTCTAAACTCCGAAAACATTGGAACACATTTTCGATTAGCCGTCAATTTTTGTAAAACTGCTGATATTCGAAATCTACAAAGTTGACTTCTCGCCTCAAAACTTCTCAGAAGTGTATTTAAAGTTCTGTTGTTGGCCTCTAAAGAACAAAACGCTTTGCATTAGGATCTATACTGTACGTGAGCCAAGATTAACATCATCACGTTTTGTGCGCGGTGTCTTCTGGGACAAACCATATTTGGAAGTTCAACTTCCATCAACTTCCGTCACATCTGGTTAGGTCTGCGGGCTGCAGCTGGATATACTTGTCCAGACCACCACACGCTAGGGGAAACACTGTAAGTTAATGTCAGTAGTGAGCTATCTAGCTGCTTTAATACACTTAACTTTCCTACCTTCAGAGTTTTGTAATTAGCATTTATTTTACTTTAAATGTGCTATGTGATGTTAGCTAGCTGATAGCCCACCCTCATTCCACTATATCATTTCATATTTTATGTAGTTGCTATCCAACCCTGGTGCTTAGGCATGAGCAGTGAAATTGAGGATTAGTTATAGTAGATACACATTTTGACATCAATATAGAGTTTATTATATAATTTTAAGTATTTTGTGAGTCTTTCTACAGTAAGCATGATCTTTGTTTTCACTGTCGAATTCAGGAGTTTTACCAGGCTAGGTAAATGTTAAAATCCAGGTTTGTTATTTCACATGTATTGTTTTTTTATATAGTGCCATGGAGCAGGTTTTCACTGTACTGTTTATTATTATTTGGGACCCAAAAATTCCCAATTCCCCAACAGTGTACTGCTTTATTGAACGCAGATTACATTTCATTCACAGTCAACATGAGATATTTGCTAAAAAGAAAGTTAGATATGATAGTGCAGACTGGATTTTATGATAGTGTCTTTGGTTCTGGTGCAACATTGTGTGGATCTGTTTTGAGTGGTCATGATGGTCTGCTGTTGTGTGTCTGACCTGCTGGCAGTTTTGCTGTAGAATAGTGACCTCTGACTAAAAAAGTTGTCGTGTGGTATGGGGCACCCATCAACTGGTGTAATGAATTTGATTTATCATCGTCTACAGACTGCACACATTAGTTAAATGAGAAAGGATATTGTAAGCATTGTAAGATTTTAGTTTACTGAATCCCTCTCTGTGCTGTACTGGGTTTTAATTTTGGCCTGGAAAAAAAAAAGTTGACCCCCCCAGTTGTCACTGTATAATTCACACCCTGGTTACACAACTACAGCAGTACAATGCAACATACACATTAATGCCCCAGAAATATTAATCCAGAAACATCATTTATAATACTAATAGGAACCATTTTCTGCACAATGAGTAATTTTACTTTTGATACTTTAAGTCAATTTAGCTGACAAAACTTTGACTTAAGTAAGGTTTTGAATGCAGGAGTTGTAATGTTTTTACTTCTTAACCCCAACTGGGTGTTCACCCAGTTAATTTTGCTTGTTCAGTCTTTAGTAGATTACACAGCTATTTTCAAAAATTCCAATTAAGACAAAACATTTATTGTTACCAGTTGATATATTATAATTCATAATAATAGACCAAAATATAGACTGTGAAGTATTGTGATTTATTAAATACAAATAATAGACCTCAGACAATCCTTGCTGAACAAGGATTTACAAGGATTGTTCTTCTCTATCTTCTTACAGATAGAGAACGATCCCCAGGAGTTTGCTCTGTACTGTGTCCATCAGAGTGGAGGTATGGTTAGTTTGCAAATCAGACTTATACACAGTAAAAGAAATATTTAGAATGTATTTTAATGTGTAGCATTTGGTGTGTGTGTGTGTGTGTGTGTGTGTGTGTGTGTGTGTGTGTGTATGTTGTCCAGAAAAGAGGAAGCTCAGTAACAGAGACCTGCCCCTATGGGAGCGCATACTACAGGGTCCCTCTGATGACATCATGAGGATCTTTTTGATGGACATGGACGAAGAGGAAGTTAGCAATGATGTGAGTACTCTAGCCCCGCCTCTCGAGGGGCTGAGGTAGAGGTAGTAATATTAAAACATTGTGCACACTGCTTCGTTTGAGTTTACAGAGAGAATATTTTTTCGTTATCAAGAATGATGGTATTTGTCAGATGTTGCCAACACCAGGACATTTTTCTTGTGCCACTGATGTAACGGACATACTATCATTTAAATGAAAGTCCATCTCTAATTGGGTGGCCACATAAATGTGAAGTATGTTCACATATATAATTGAAGAAATGTAACAGTTTAGATTACAGCCAGCAAGTTTTTTCCATAAGGATTTTTAATTACTATATTCATTGCTGAGTATGAAGGCAGGAACAATGGCTAACAGTCTATTATCTAAATATTCTTAACAACAACATTTTTAAAATGAAGTACTTATCATTGAAGAGTGTTTTTAATTTTTTTTATGATATTGTTGTTGGTAGGAAACAAAGTATTAGGCTTAGCCGTGGATGAAGGGTGTGTCTTTATAGCTCTAACTGTAAAATAGTTTTATAGGTTACGTTAATGTGTTTAAATAGAGGTCTGGTAAATAACTTTCCATTGTTTACCCCCTATTCACTGTAATTACAGTTTTGTTTTGTTGTTTTTTTGTTGTTGTTTTTTGGGGTAGGAGGATTCAATGTCTGCTGGTACCCTGTTTTTCCATTGTAATTATTCAATATGTACAGCGAAATTTAAAAAGTTAATTTAAGTTAATTTTTATCTTCTAGGTCCCCCCTTAACCCAAATGTGTTACCCCCTTGTTTTCTTCTGTTTCAATTAAGACAGATAGCAATTGAAAAGAAGGCCTGTTTAGCATGTATTTAACCTCTAGTGACGTCAGTGCATCAGAAAAAAAAAAGATTTAGTATTTGAGAGTTACAGCATTATATATTTTTCCTTAGGGTATACAAAATGTCTTTAAATAATACTCAACATCCAGTATTTAATTTTTTTCTCCTCTCCTCTCCTCTCCTCTCAGGTAGCCCAGTATCTGAACCTGGAGCTTCCTATCCTGCAGCAGTTTCTGCTGAAACTCAAAGAGGAGGAGAACAGAGAAATACAGAGCGTCATTGGCAAGTCAGTATGTGATCTTATACTCCTGAAAACTTTCTTAAAGGATGCCATTAGTTTCATTTTCTTTAATAAGTCATGTCATCTTAAGGAGAATTGACATCTACAGAGTCATAATGAAATGTTAAATGCGTAAATGAAATAAACTCTGCAAGAAGTTTACTGAGAAAGCAAAGCCTTTGTTAAAGACCTGTGACCTGTGTCAGACATTACAGCCATAATATGAAACATCTTTATGCTCAATCATGTAGTTTGACAGTGTGCGGTTCACTACCCTCTTCTGCATGACTTCATTCAGCAGACACTTCATTTTAAAATGTTTAAATAACAAAATATTTTGATACTTACTCATGGTGTGTATGTGTGAATGTCTTTGTGTGTGTGTGTGTGTGTGTGTGTGTGTGTGTGTGCATGTGCCAGGTACCACCACCAGCACAGACTGCTATCCCATATGTTGAACTGTAAGACATCCCCTCACATTGAGACCAGTGTCTGATGACTGCCGATCTGAATCACTGACACAGGATCAGTTACAAGCAAAACTCATATTTAACTTCATAATTACAGTTAATGATGCAAAGGATGATTTTGGAACATACCACATGACAACACTACAGATGAACAACAAAGAAGTGACAAAATACATGGTACTTTCTCAAGTCTTACAAACTTAGTCACTTATATCAATTTTATTTGCTGTATTCCTTCATTTTTTTTAGAGTTTGTAAAATAAGCAAGATGCTACTGTAAATAACTGTAAATCAGTGTTGTGTGTTCATTAATAAATATGAGTTGTGGGACCAGCATGACCCCTTATGTTTTGTGCTTTATGTTTGTGGAGTGTACCGCAGGTATTTTTCAGACGTTAACTAATACTCAGTAAATTAATCTACATACATAAATGTATGAAATGATTAAGACAATTTGAATGGAAATAATTTAATTGACTACCAGCATGGGTACTTATTCCTTTAGGTTGGTGCCAATAGTGTCCCTTTTGCACCATAATAAATAAATACATAATAAAAGAAAGAAAACAATAAAATAGTAACTGTTAGATTATGGTAAATTTGAAAGTGTAACCCTGTTATTGAACTTATAATTTGGATATAATTTTGTTTGACTTTAGACATTGTCACTTTTCCCAGACTCTTGCGTTTTTATGACAGCAGGGGGCGACTCCACTGGTTGCAAAAGAAGTCAGATTGCATAGAAGTCTATCATAAAATGACCCTTTGTGCACTGTGACCAGCTCCACCATCTTGTCTTAACATGGTGGCAAGATGGCAACAGCCAAAATGCCAAACTCGAGCCTTCAAAGTGACTACAAACCAAAGGGTGATAACTATGTTTGCTTACCTGCTTTTTTATTTTTCCTTTTTTGCCTGCTTGCCTGCTCCCTTATGAATTTGTTTGCCTCTGATATTCTCCAAGGAGACCGGTAAAGGTTATTTTACCTTACCCGTTTCGTCCCTGAAATAGCTGTTGACCCAAACATCTACTACCAGAGCCTCACTGAGAGGCTGCTGCTCCATTCATTCATTACAAACTCACTTTCGGCAGCCCAACTTTGTTCCAAAGATACCAAAGATATCAGGCGGAGTGTTGGGGAAATGTGTCTAAAATTATCCACAAAACAGATTATTTATAGTTGTTCAAATGGAGCAGCCATAAAAAACAAGCTGATACACAATATGTATGATCGGTCAGACAGAGTGGAACAAGGAGATTTTTCCAACTCTGTGTATGTGTGTGTAAAACAGGAGACTGCTTACAAGTAGGAAACACTGTCATCCTAATAGTTAAATCATGGTGTGGTGTAGAGGGAGCATTTCTGCCTGGGCTGTTTAGTGGCAAAGACCTTTTAAACGCTTGCCAGCCCACCAGACAGCCTCACATTACCCAGCACACAGTATAATTTTCCTCTGATATGATGAATGACCAAATGGGAATTAATGGTAACTGGTTGTTTTATTGAAGGATAGAGTTTCAATGTGATGACCAAGGAACCCAAACTAGTATGCTCAGAAATGGAAAGAGCATGTGGCATGGTGTGGCTTTAACTTTTGAACTTCTGGCAGAGATCCACAGATGTTGGCTGGGTGATACCCATCTCAAAAGAAAATTCAGTCTCCATGCTTGGTCATTAAGTTTTTTACAGTTTTCACTTTTACCGAAGTGCTAAATAACCAAATAAAATTTATCTTTATCTATTGAGCTTTAAAACTGAGGAAGGGGGTTATTTTTATTGTTTGAAATATAGAAAATAATCTTCTCTGCTCAGTGAACAATTCCTACAATCAAGGTAATAAAAAGTATTATTGTAGGTCATTTGGAACCTTGAGAAACTTTTCATTCTTTCTTTTTTTAAATCTATACACGGAAAATATTAATACAACCTCCAACTTTTGGTTAGTTCCCATCAGGCAGGAGAAGCTACAGTTTCAATTTAAACCTTTGTGTGTAGATGAGCGCATTATGTACTGTTTATATTTTGTTTGTGACCACAGTGGATTAGGTCTTTTGTAACTGATCAACATCTCAGTCAAATGACTTCAGTAAAGAAGAGCAGCTTGTCCATCAAATGATCCAATGCATATACACGTACACACGCTTATCCTTTTGTTTAGGGGTCAATATATTGTCTTTACAGCAAGACTGTTTCTCCCTTTCTGGCTGTATAAAAGGAAAACTGCAACTTTTACAGTCACTGCTGGCTAGCAAAAACCTTTCCAAGCTTCTCCAAACAATCTTTGACGTGAGGAAGATGAACCTTCCTTTAGTCTGCTGTACTGGCCCTGCTGTTGGTCCTTTCAGCTGTTCCCCTTTAAATGTTAAAATGTTAAGAGAAAGTAAATAAAAAGTGATAACATCTTTGACAAACTGCAGATTGCTTCAAGCATCCAGAGCTGTGTACTCAAAGAAAACAATGACTTCAACTCATTTTTACTTATTTTGGGAAAGCCTCCTAAAAGGCCATTTATGGCTTTATGAGCCCATGGGCACGTTTAAATGATTCTAACTGCCAGGCACTAACAACACCACACCTCTCAAAAATATGCTTACAGCAAACAGTGCTTTTCAGCACACATGCTTCTGACTTGAGTCGTGAAATTAGACGGCAAACAACCCACACAATAACCACATAATAAAAGTAAAAATAATATACACAAGGGCATTAAATAAATGCATAAAAATTGAACTTGAACTTACCAAGTAGTCATGGTGGTACGTTCATTTGTACTGCTTGTTGTTCACTTTGTGTCTCTTGCAGGTGTGACCACATGAGGAAGCTAACTGATCTTTCTCACCACAGGTGTTCACAACACATCTCATTGCACAATGGGCTGTCATGTTTGGTAACTGAGTCGTCGAATTTTAGGTAGGTTAAATTTTTTAGTTAAAATTTAGCTTAAAATTTAGTTACATTTTAAGAGCCTTACCATTTAGACATAACCTCAGGTATTCTGGAGGCAAATAAAGGTATGCTTGATTTATTCAGGGAAAAATGCCAATAATGTGTCCTCACCTGCTCACATCGTACTGATATCTGTGCCAACCAGTATGTTCTACGTGTGAATTTGTGCATCAATTTACCTTGCTGCCCACGTATTGTGACTTATGAATTGACTTAGCTAGTTGTTAGCTACAAATAATATTCTTTAAATTAGTGTTTCCACAAAATAAAGTAAATGTTTTAAATTAAATTAACTTCCACCAGAATATGGTTGATGTTTGGAGTAATACAATACATGGGCACCATGGTAAATATATGCACAAATAAACAAGAACTTTTCGTCTGCATATTATTTTATTTTATTTTTTTCTCTTGGAATGCCTTCACATCAGCTTTCAGAGCATACACTATTTCCCCCATAGGAATGACATGTCTAATACTGATATCAGGATCAATGCAATGAGTATAAAAAAAATCAGTAAATACACCATTTAATCCATTGTCTTACATTCATTGAAATGCATTGAAATTTATTTTTGCATTGAAATTTATTTTTAAGGCCTTTCTACTTGAAAGGAAGGCATTTCTGGAGAGAGTTGGAGAAAAAGGTTCATAAAGGAGACATTCAAACTCATATCATGCATGCCATGGAAACCTTTCAGATATTATGGAGGATTTAAAGGCTTGAATTTTGAGAACAGATTAATGCTCTGAAGTCACAATGCAGGACGAACATGGGCTGGGTTATTTTTTATGACTAATCTCTTATCATTCTTTTCAGACATTTGAAAGAAACAAATTAATACAAATCTGCTTTCACAAGATACTGTATCTCCAAAACTTCATGAGTGGCAATTGTATGCAATCATATTATTGATTCAATTATATAGAAATACCACCAATTCAGTAAGTATTAATATCCAAATGAGCATGTCTTTTTTATCGGATTCAAATTATTAAGCCATATTATCAAGTGTCAGTATACAAAATAAAAATAAAAATAATTTTACAACATTTTCACAACATCAACAAAAATCAACATCTGCTGTTGGCCATTTTTTCCAAACTAATTTTGTTGAAACCACAATGTGTCGTTGTTATAAGTCTGTCATATCGTCTATCATTCCACACATCCACCGCTTAAAAAGCAGCTGCAAAACATTTATTCAGAAAGAAAAAGATTGTATCAAAATGTAACAAGGTAGTCAAAGCTATAAAGCTCAACTACAAAGAAGGAAGCTTCCTGCACCTGTGACCCTGCAGCTCATGTTTGTTGTTGATGGGGTTGAGAGTCACCTCAAAGTAGCACTTCACTTTCTGCGGAGGGGAAACAACAACAGGTATTACATAGCAATTAGGACAGCTCCTAAGTCTAACTTAATGGGAAAAGCAGTTGGCAATTTTCAGCTTTGGTATTGTGAAAGAATATAAAACAGAAAAGCATGAACGTAAATGTTGAGAGCAACACACGGAGCTAAGATAAGATAAGATAAGATATAACTTTATTAATCCTCTGTGGGGGAAATTTAAGAAGCTGAGGATGGGTGTGTCAAAGGAATTATTGCTGATTTGAATATAACTTTATAAACACATACAAACGCACACACACAACGGATTTACCTTTTTCTCAAAACTGCAGCTGTCCAAGGCATGGTTTTCAGTCTTGAGACATTTGGTTTTTCCCAGGACTGCATCAATCTTAAAGTTGATCATACGTGTCACCTAATAAGATGAGCGGACAAGAGGACAGAACTATTGGATGTTGTGACACTGCAATAAGATTACGTTGTGGTGACACAGTGTTTTGCATGTGCATTCCTTTTGTTTCTGAAAGATGAATCTAACCTGACTCTCAGCAGCTTTGATGGAGACCAGTTTGAACATCTTCTTGCTTTTGGAGTTTGTGTTGAACATCTTCACAGCATGCTTGGCTGCCATCTTAACATCGGCTGCCTCCGGACTCCTCTCAGACCAGCCACCCAGGAGAGGCACTTTTTCTATGAGAAAATGAAACACATACACAAGATAAATTTCACATAATTACATGATGGCTATTGGTGTGACGACAAAGATTAACATAATACAGTGAAACACACCCATTCGTACACATGAAGAGGTACATTATTGACCCTGTGCAATAAAAAGCGCACCCATACTTACAGAATGTACTCACAGGCACACACAATCAGTCTGCTGTTAAATGTTTTGGTTGTGTGTGTTCCCTTTGGGGTTTTTATGCTCCTTCATCCTGAAAATTTACTGTGTCAGTCCAGAACATCAGTCAAGGACTTGGAAACTGTAAGACCACCAAACCCTGGATTCAGCCAGTTTTACACAAACGCTTGTTTTACACTGCCAAACCCACTTCACTACTCTGCCAGACCAAGTCTCAGTTATCAGGCCAAGGATTTAAAGCAGGATTTCTCATGGAAAGGGATACAGAATTTAAAGAAAACCATTGCAATAGTCTTGTACTTTGGGCGGCCCAGTCAATCAAAAATTATTCTGGTTTTGCTTGATGCAGTTTTTATCCACACCAATAGTGGGGTAACTCCAGGGATGGCATTGTTGGTGAGTCTGTCAGTCCACCACTTTGATCCAAATTGAAATATCTCAACAACTATTGGATGGATTGACCTAAACTGCACGGTGTGTAGAGGATGATTCTACTGGCTTTACTGATCCCTTGACTTTTCTATGTCTTTTTTTTATTTTATTGAAATTTCTTGACAATTGATCAGATTGCCGTCGAATTTCATACAGTTATTCATGGTGCCTAGAGAATGAATCGTAAAAAATTGGTGATCACCAGACTTTTCAAATGCTGGCTAGTTTTCACTTACCAGGTGAAATATCTCCATTAGTTTTCTACATGGATTAGCACAAAAAAACTGTACAGATACTCTTCATTCTCAGACAATGTACCCTACCAACTTTAGTGATCCCATGACTTTTCCTCTAGCACTACCAGGAGGTTGACCTTTTAAGTTTTGTGTTAAATGTCTCAACAGCTATTCAATGGAAAACCATTGAATTTGGTACAGATATGCAGGGCCCCATCAGGATGTATTGTTATAATTTCTGTGATTCCTCTACCATCTGTCTTGTGATGCTATCAACCTCTGAATGCAATTCTGTGCTAATTAGCAAATGTCAGCATAGTAACATGCTAAACAAATATGGTAAACATTTTAGCATTGACATTGTTGAGTACTGACTCTGTTTCTCTGCTCAGTAAAACTATTTCATTCATCCACTGATGTGTGATGATGAACAAATATGGTGAATAGGTACTGAGTGGCCCTGATGGATAATTTTTCATTCCCAAACACACCCAAATCAATGAAGTAGCATCGGACCAGTGACGACTTCCTCTGACTGCTGGCTATGCCAAACTTTCTGAGTCATTGTACCCAACCAGACAGGATTAGAGAGTCACTGTCTGTGCGTTATGTGGGTGTGCAGCTCGCTAATGTGCGCATGACATTTTGTCAGTTTCTTTACACAAGTCAACAAGGCACTATTGTGGAGCTCTGACTCAAACTCAGCTGGTTACACCTGTTGGCAGGCGGAGTGTCACTGTGCAAAATATAGCACACAGCAGAAACACATTACACACCAGTTCTAGATACATCAACATCATGTGCAGAGCAGTTGTTGTCGTGTGATAAAGGATTTAAACTATTCTGATAGCAGTGAATAAATGCATAAACATCAGCAAGTGGAATTGAGAGGAATTAGTGAACTGGTGTTCTCGTGGTGTGGGCCTTCATTTATAAAGATGTGGCTGACAGACAGGAAGGGTGATTTTCTTTAGGATGCCTCTCACTCTAAACAGAGTGATGGTTAACAGCAATGATCAGTAATGTATTATTTGTTGTTTTTGTTTTAATTAGTTTGAGGGTTAAATCACTGTATTGCTGAATTTGACATTTTTAAGAGCTAAGGTAATAAGTGTAATCAGCAATTGCTACTGCATGTTGTTCAGTATTACAGGTATGTGTGCTTTTCATGTTTGGTTGCATTCACAGTGATCAGATGGGAGTATTTCAGCTGATGGAAACAAACTAACTGACTTATATGTCATTACCTTGAGTTGTTTTGTTGTTGTTATATTATATTGTGATATAATATATAGATATTTTTCTTTTCTTTGATTTAAAGAGCTTTTATGTGTGCAATTTATTTCTGTCTTTTATTTTATGGTTCCTCTGGGTAGAGGATATATACAAACACATGTTTTGTTTGCTTCATATTTTTTATTGAAAATGGCAACGCATGAACGCAACAAAGTTAAATAGGCAGAGCAACAAATGTTTGGTTTGGTTTCTACACTCAGTTATGATTCTGACATAGACGCCTATGCTGCTGTCATTGTTGCATAGTTACTGTATAACATGCCTTTTTAATATTGTTTCTATTTCCGTATATATAAAAGAGTTATTCTCTGCTGTATCATTATTTATTTACTCTTCTCTAACTGTCCACATAATCCCCACATGCATTACATTATATGTTAAATATTAGAATCTCAATGATACTTTTTGTGGAATTCCGTCTTCACTTGGTTTGACCAGGCTTAATTTCTATTTTTTATTTATCCCCACACACACCTTTTTGGGGGACTCATCAGAATTCAGAAGCTAAATCAGAAAAGAACTATTTTACATTGCTTCAGTGAGGACTGTCCCAACAGCAGATTTAAAATGCGCACACAATTGTCTAAGATTATACCAGTAGGATATGAGTTATGTACAATTAGAAGGTCCTGTAATTTCAAGGTGCATTTTATCTCTGTGGTTACATGAAAGACAGTATTATAAGTAGTGGAAACTAGTAGTTGTGGAGCTTGAACGATCCCTTTCTATGTTCAAATTTGTTTTCGTAAAAATCAATAAATACTATTATGGTATTAGTGGCTGTCCATTAAATTAGCCACAGTCCATTTCTTGATGCTGTTTCATGTAAAGACTCAGTTAACAATTTTGTTATCACTTTTTGAAAGTGACATCAAGCTACAAGGTCTGTTCTCCCAAAGAAATTATTCAGAAAGAAGGTCAATTTATTCTTTTATCTCGCTTGCTTCTCTGTTACCCCCACGTCTATTCTCCAATTTCTCATCCATACCAGTACTTACTTGATGTGATGACTTCCTCCACGGGCTCTCCCACACATAGCTGGACAACTGACAAACATATCAGCACTGACAACGGGAGCGACATCTTCACTTATTAATCACCAGACTGTGTTGTGCTGTTCACAAGGGGGGGAATGCTGGAAGAAGGACCTCCACAAAAAGCTTCAGATGATCTGGACACTTGTCAAGCAACTCGCAGACGTCCTACCTGTGTTTGCAGCAAACTGATGGTGTCTGGGTCCACCGAGAAAGAGACATTGAAGATAGTGAATAAAAAGTCAACTTAAACCACTGCAATGAAGCCAGAAAGTGCAAAAAACAGAGAGAGAGACAACATTACAACTCTTCACCTTTCTGATACTGAAAATAAAGAGGACTTCACCTTGTGAGTGCAGGCGCAACAGTCAGACTGAGAGAAATAATGTGTGTGAGGGAAAGGGAGGCTGTCGTTAGTAAAAGGCAGTGGCTGTTCAGCATTTAAGCTCTGGTATGTTTAGCAGGCCAGTGAAAACCACACCCACCCACTTCCTGGCAATGACCCTGTGTAGGGATTTAACAACCATCAGCGGCTTTGGTGTGTGTGTCACAGAGTATTAGACTAGGTAGGTGGGAGGGTTGGTGTCGAGGAGTGTCACATGTGTTCCATTGTGTGTGTGTGTGTGTGTGTGTGTGTGTGCTCTTTGCATTCATGTGTGTTATTTGGGTGTGTAGCCTGCTAATGTGATGTATCTACATTAATGTGCGCATGACATTTTGTCAGTTTCTTGACATGAGTGAATTGACATAAACTGCCTGCAGGCAGAGTGTCACCATGTGCAAACTAAAGCACACAGCAGAACCACATTACACATCAGTTCTAGTTACAGTTGTTATCATGTGGTAAAGGATTTAAACTAATCTGATAGCACTGAATAAATGCACAAATGTCAGCAAGTGAAACTAAATGGATGGAATGAACTGGGTTATTCTCGTGGTGGGAAAGATGTGGCTGACTGAGGAAGGGGAATATTTTAGGATGCCTCTCACTCTAAATAAAGTGAACAGCAATGATCACTAATGCATGGTTCTCCTGATTCTAATAAATTACTACTTACTAATTGTGAGTAAGTAATTGTAGGTATACTCCGTAATTTTAACACAGAAAACACTGGTCAATTCCCTGCCAAAAAAAACATTGTTTGGGCCACTAGGGGGCAGAAGACCTCCACACAACAAGGTGACAGACACGCTATGTGTTGGCAAACAGTTCGCCTATTTACACAAATCATCACACAGCAATTAACACAAAATTTACACACAGCATTATAAGCATTCATTTGGAGAGGTGTTTCAAACCATGGATGTAAGTCCAATATTCTCCTTTTAGCTCTGTTTTGGTCTCCACCACTGAGAAAAGGATATAGGGTTAGCATGGTTCCTATCACTTCTACTGTACTTTTTCAATAAACAGGCATAAAACCAATAGGCCTACATATAAAAAAAGAAAGAAAAATATATTTGGCATTTTATCTTGATGTTCCGCTGTCTTCACCAGCTAGTCCCTAACTTTGTCTATCTGCTGTTTGGAGCTGGGCCAACTCCTGCTGGTGCTGGAAACGCAGTTGATGAGAGCGGTGAGATTCAACTAAACCAAGACAATGCGGTAAAAGAGGCTGAAAGCTCTTTGGAGCAGCCAAGTTGGGTGAAAACCCTGTGTGGATTTGTTAGTGTGAGCAGCTCCTTCACAGTCATATGATTCACTAAATACAGTATAAAAAACAGTAGCATATTAATGCAGAGGTGTCATTTACACTTGGGACATGTCCCCACCACATTTTGAAATGGCTGATTTTGTCCCCATCTCTTTTTGTAAGAAAAAAATCTTCTAAAAAATAGCTTTCACCAAGAAATGTTGACTAATGAAACTAATGAAAATGCTTTGAGAAAGGGTAATTTGCACAATAACATGCAATGCAATTTAAGAAGAAACAGCTAAAAAAAAAAAACAAGCAGCTGATTACTGCATTATATTCTGTTGTATTTTTATTTTTATGAATTGTCACCTGCCAGCAGATCTTTTTTGTTTCCCTTTATATAAATAAAGACATTTCCACTGTAGTTTGGAGCAGAAAACATCTCCAGAATGCAGGACATTAAAGTGCTTATTTCTTTAGCATTTCTTATTTCTTCAAAATATTTTAAAATCTCTTCTCGTCTTGTTCTTGTACATCGTCACATATCGTGACCCAAGTGTATCATCACGCCCCTAATCCAAACCCAACTGCTTTTCAACACAAAGGGACGCCTTTATAATAGTGTGCACATACCAACCTTATGGATATCAATAAACACTGCCATTTTATACAGGCTTTATGAAGTACTCACGCCCACAAAGGGACTGAATATACATGGCCCTCATATGAGGAGGGCCCACAAAGACGCTGTGGATGTGGGGAGGGGCACATAGAGAATGCCCAAAACAACCACCTGGACTTCAGCATGTAATGAGTCAGAACACCCAGCAGTGGGCAGCAACACCGTATTGCACAATGCAACAGGTGGTTGACAAGGCTAAATTGCTGCAATTTTGTAGCCAGGGAATGCAGGAACAGTTGGTAAAAGAGATGCTTGAAGATAATTAGTATACATTATGAGCAGTTCATTCTCCTCAATAGTTCATTCTCCTCAACTGTCACTGTGTCCTTTAAAAAGTTTCTCCTGACTGGTGATTTACTTTGAGAAATGTCAAAATGCTAGATCTTAAGCAAAGGGACTGTATGAACTAGTCAGCTAATGAAACATGACCAACATACAGTACGTTGTCAAGCATCACAAAATGTTAATGTAACAGTAGTACTTGTTGAAGTAGAATATGATTGTTTAAAGTTTAACAATATGCATGATAGAAACAACCATGATCACTAATATGAAGAGAATCAAGCATGCTCTGATAACAAAAGTGGAAGATAAGTGAAGTAGAAGTTTGAAGTGAAAGCAACATAAACAGAGATACCTAAATTATATATCCAAAACCCCAGACAGCTCTGGCAGAGGAAGCATAGATAGAAGAAAGGTGAGACAAAGGAGTGGCAGATGGGAGCAGACTGACAGGTACGTCGGCTTAAACAGTAAGGCAGATGGACAGGCAGATAAACTCAGTGTCAGACAAAAAGACAGACTGAAAGAAAAGAACCATGCAGATGGACAAGCGGTCATAAAAAAAAAGAGCAGATGCAGTCCAGTCCAACAACACAAAATTTACAGAGGATTTGAATTAACATGACTCTGACACGGCCTAAACAAAACAATTTAACATTTTAGGGTGTGAAAACATTGTGCTTATTTCGGGGTGATATACTAAATGCTATGCTCAGTTACATTAAATTGCACAGGTATTCTATCCCAAAAGGGCAAATAGCCATGCTTTTTAAGTGAATCTACAATACAAATACACACTGAAAAAAAACAACATGACAGGACAATTTTCTTTTAGGCCTGGTTGGCGGTCAATGTTCTACTGTTCCTAATGAGATACTGTAACTCTTCCAAGCTGCAACTGTCAAGTCAGGGTCATTAAGGGGGTGGCTCAAATTGTTCAGATTGGAAATCCCCTTTTTCAGTGGAATAATGAATGTCAGTGTAGGCCTGATGAGCGGACTGGACACCATCCGCCACAGTCATCCAATTTGTTCTTGTCCAGGGTCAAAGGTCAAATGAACAGCCTAAAACAGAGCATATGGTTTTTACCACTGTGCACTACTGTAACTAGGTTTTTAAGGTTACTAATCTTTTAGAGTCATATATGTTGTTAAATGTACTGTATATAGTTTAGCAGTATATTATTTACATTATTTATCATTATAATCAACAGTAAAATCTGTATGAAATGTGTCATCACAGAAGACATACAGTATAGACACAGATACCAGTTTATTAGACACACCTGCACCATTGAAGCAATCCAATATGACTCTGCAATAAATCAAAACCCTTCAGTTTCTGTTGACAACGTATCAGAGAGGTGTTGATTCTGTCTTAAGGTAGTTTTGAGCCTGTAGTGTTGTATCAGACTGTGTAATGTTGACACACGTGTTTTTCCTTCTCCATTTACATTCACCAGGGAGGATTAAAGGTCACTGCTTTGGATAATGAGATGTTACTGTCATCCAATTTATTGGTGCTGCTGCATAGAGCACCAGGAGCCATTAATGGATTTAATGTGTTTCTGTACTCATCACATAACAGGTAAGCTACATAAATAATAAATAAATAAATAAATAAATCAGGGCCCTGTCTCATGAAGTAGGATTCACAATTTAGCTGAATCACTGTGTTAAACCTGGAAAAGCTTCCATCCATGTCCTCATGGGAAGGGGTTTAGGGTTTTACTGAGCAAATATATATTATTCAATGATTTGTATTACTGGCTCCATGTACCGACTGATGCAACTTGTTGTTATGAAAATGGTCATTTAATTGACAGGCAATTGTGATCTGTTTTATTTAATGAGCTGGTCTAGGAAAACAGTATTTGTTGACTATATCTGGAATCTTCAGGGCCTTTGTACACATACAGTAGGTATACAATTAGTGGGAGAGTTTACACAAAATGTCCCTCATGTCAAGTGTCTGACTTGTTTGTCTTCAGTCAGCAGTACATATTCATGCAAAATAAAATTCATGTTACTCAATGTATTTATCTTGGCATTTACTATTTGGCCTGCCAGATTTTTTCCCTACCCTCTCCTTAAACTGAAAAAAAGAGTCATCATGAAAACAAAATGTTGCACATAGTTGAAAATGAGCTTGATCCAAATAATAATCAAGAAATACAAATTAAAAGTAATAGTCAAGAATCCAAGGTGGGTACAGTTTCAAGTATCATAAATAGTTTGGTAATATAGCACATTTATGCTCATGTTGCCAACTTTTGCACATACACATGTATTATAGTATTATAGTATTTTTTATATTTTTTTTGTATACTTGTACATTTTGATCTCCTTACTTATTAAATATTTACATTACTATTATGTTTTATGTATATTGTAAGCACCAATTCATACAAAGGCATATTCCTCGTATGTGAAAATGTACCTGGCAATAAACCAGATTCTGATTCATCTGTTTCACCATGTACTAAAACTGCATTAATGTATGCATTTTTACACATGAAAAGTAATGCAAATGTCAAAACCATCATAATCCTGCTGCAGGACACCTGCATCTGTTTTTCCCATGGTTTTTCCATGTCACATTCCTTGGACCTCAGACCTGGGATCAGTGCTGATAGCTCAGCCTCCATAATCCCTTCATTGTTAGGACCCGCCCACTCAGCCGGGTGATTGACAGCCGGCTCCTCCAACGAGGCGGTGGCCGACATTTCTGGCCTCCTCCTTCCTCCCCTCCTCGTTATCCGACTTTGTTGCTCTCCTGGCCCGCTAGTCTGTTTCCAGTCTCTCCGGGGAGCCAAAGAACAGCTAGACGAACCCCCGACCATGGAAGGCGACAACATAATAATGCCTGTTTGACTCGGGGACATTTTCCAAGGTACGTTTGGTGATTTAAACTGTTCAAACCGGGGAGGAGGGAATTAGCGGCTGGGAAGCGGACTGCGTGGTGGGTTGGGGGGGGGGAGAAAAGTTTGTCCGCCTTACTACGCGGTGACGGGACAGGAGGGAAGAGGGGAAATGTACTCCAGTGTTATTCACAGCGGCGGTGTGTCATGCTCCTAGCATGTACGTTGGCCCCTCTTTAGCTTGTGTAGCTCCCTGAACAATTGTTATATAACATGTCTTTTAATTATATGACCAATAATATGCCTCCACCAATGTCACATAAATGAATGGCAATATTCATATATCATTTCTTCAAATTTTATATCTTATAATTATAAGATAAACTGAACATAGAATGTTTTGTCACTGAAAACACGGATAAAACATGTTGCTGCAGCTGCATTTTGGGTAACATTTTAATTTAGGCCCTTTTGTTTGTGAAAATTGTAGGAAGAAAGTAGCAGCACTCAAGCTAATTATCAGATATTATTGAGGAAATGTGGCTTCATTTAAAATTTATTACATTATTAGAGTTAATTTACTCAAAAATCCTCAATTCGATAGACTCATAGCCTGCCTATTTTTGTGTGCATGCAACACTGTATTTGATCGGGAAAGTAAGGAAACGTTAGAGCTCCACATATAAAAGCACTGCTGTTGCTTTGGTAGTCATTTACTTGTTTTGCTTCAAATTCTCAAACACGTGCACAGAAACACACTTAGATGAAGCCTGCCACTGAAATCGTGAGTCATCCAAAAGCACTTGTTTGTGTGATAAACACCATTAGTCTTCATCCTGCTCTTTCCTTTTGTATATTTATATGCACAATTATTATAGTTCAGGCACCAGTAAAGGTTAATGCACCAAGTCCGCAATTAGAAACAAATAACTCTACACACATACAGATGGAGAGAGAGGGAGAGACAGAAAAAGACAGGGACAGTGGGAGGGGGTCTCACTACAGATGTGCATTCCTCCAGCCAGTGGAGTGATCAAGCCTTTAAATAGAGCTTAACAGGAATGCAAACAGACGGAGCAGAAAGGCAAAGCCTGGGGGCGTCTCAGGAGTAGGAGAAGAAAGGTAGGTGGTGGAAGGAGACAAAAGTACCTCTTTCTCAAATTTCTCCCAATTTTGAAAAGTGGGTCAAAGTTCATGCTGTGAAGGGGAATACCACTCTTCTATAGCTTAAAGCCGCTAAGAAAGTCAAGGTTAAGTTGTTTAGGAGGAAGATTTAAAAATGGATCTGTGTTCTTGCGTCACTCTGTAACATTTCACATTGTGTATTGGTGACAGAATTTGAGCCCTACCCACGAATCCTGTGATGTGACGTCAGTTTATGCTCTTGTTTATCAACCAGGCCGGTCTGCGATGCTTCAAAGAGACGATTCAGTGAGCAGATGAAATGATGTGATGATGACAGATAGAGCACATGTTGTTAAGAGCACTGAAGGAGATTTTCATTCATGTCTTATAGCCTGCATTTCAGTTTTGAGTCGCTGTGGAACTGGATTTAAATCTGTTATGTAAGGTCAGACGTTGCTCAGGGTGTTATCGGTTTGTTCAATTTGCCCCCATCACATTTCGCAGTTTGATTGGGATTGGCCCAATCAGAATGGACTGTAATGACCTTTTTATATCTGTTTGTAGACAAATGGCTTGTCTCTGTTGGTTAGTTGAGAAATGGAAGGTAAGAGTTCACACTCGCAGACTGTAGTATGTTGGCTGTCTGTTGACCAATTGGAGGCAGTTTTCCTCCCCACTCCCCTGTGACAGTTAAACAGAAAGACATACTTCAGCCAGTCTTGCTTGGTGTTATTGTGGCCCAGGTTTTCAGTGTTTCCCAGTTTGATCACTGTTTATTTCTTTGCTTTAAAATCCATCCTGCTATTTTAACTTCATCAACTGAGTCTATGCAGTGAGAGACTGGCTGAGATTGTTGTTTCGTTTTAGCCAGAGTCACTATAGGCTCTGTTGAGAGAAGAGCCACAACACCTGGCCACTCCCTGCAGTATCTCTGTCAATTACAACAGTGTTTACTGTTAACAGATTTCACTTCACAGACTGAGTGGCTGGATCAGGAATGTGTTCCTTATTTTTCAAATTCATGTTACATTAAAGAAAGCTGGCTTTGAAACTGTCTAGCAGAACATCCGCTGTTCCACTGTCTTGATAACTTTACCACTGTGAAACTAAATGTACACACAGTAAGAAAAATGAGAGACACTTGGCACCTTGGTTTTTACCTCAGGGAAGTTAGTTAGCCTACCCATGGATTCCCAAGTATACTGTCTCTATAAAAGGAAAATTGTAGTGTATTTTTGCTTCACAAATATTGTGTCCTGTAAATAGATTATTTAGAGATGGTGAACAAATGTGCGCTTTGGACTTGGACGCTACATGTCCAAAAAAGGAAAGGAAACCCAAGGTGTGGAGATTTCTGAGATAAGTAAAATACCCATGGCTGACATCTACTCATTTTGCCACATTTGCTGCCTGTTAGGGTTAAGATAAAATATACATATTTCTTTGTAATAAAAGTTACGAGTGTATACGCTCACGTCTTAAGGCAACCTATGTGAATCATTTAGTTTAGTATGGCTTTGTGTAGTCAAGATGGAGTCTTGTACTTATCAAAGTTCTGAGAATAACACTGACGATGACTTTAGCAAGCCCACTTTTGAGTAAATAAGTTATTTGCACACACAATCATCAGGAGAATTACCTCTAGTTAGAGTTAATTGTGGGAGCAACGTTTAAGAGTAGCTCTGAAGTTATCACACGATTGATCACATGAAGCACAGAGAGGAATAATTAGAGAAAAGCCCAGAACTATGCAGTTTGATAAATACAGACCTACAACTATTTAGTCTAACTTAGTCTGCTTCAGTTCATTTTTTAGTACAGCTCAGTTAAACTCTCCTCCTAACACCTTATTTTAGTTTAAGAAAGGTACTGTTATTCAGCTGGCCTTCTGCTCCGCATGATTCCCTGCAGACAGCTCCCACTGGCAGTCCAATCCCTGCGCTTGCTCTGGCCAAAAACCACACGCACACAAGTATGCACAGGCTCCACTTAGACCTTCACACAGACTCATGCATGCAGATATACATGGATTGGCACATACTTAGTGTGCACTCGTATAATCACAAGCACACAGAGCTAAACGCAGTCCAAGCCTCCAAACTCTCTTCTCCACACTCATATTTCACTAGTCACACACAGACGGCCCACGGCAATCAACTTTAAATTAGAGAGAAGGCTGCTCCAAGAACTTGAGAGTTGCTTGCCAGGTCTGAGGCCATACTGTTCTTGGTGTGTGCGCATCTGTGTGTGTGTGTGTGTGTGTGTGAGAGAGAGAGAGCCAGCTCTTGATATTAAACCAACTTTGAGGGGCCTAGAGTGGGGTATTTCTTCTCCTCTGTGCTGCTGTTCATGCACTTTATCCCTGCTCATACTTACCAGGAGATCTGCTCAATTGTTCAGTGCGTTTGAGGAGTTTGTCTGCGAGAAAGAGTTGTAAGTTATTTAATCCCAACCTGGCTTGTTTATACTGTAGTTTTTTTCTCCTGATTGTCTACATGTGCTACAGTTCATACAGATCCAAGCCACAAGGTCAAGCCACTTAAGTGTGGCTCGGAGCTGTGGCTTCTTTTGAGGTCAACTGACCAATAAGGATTGTGATAGTGGGATGAAAGTGTAATATTTGCTAGACAATAAGGGATTTCCTATCTAAGCTAATGCTGCCGTCAGTGCTAGCTCTGCCTGTTCTACATAAAACTTCCTTTATGATGGTTGAATACATAATGGCAGCACTGCAAAGAAACGCTGTACTCGCTCTTTGATATATGGGAGCTGATCACAAACATCTGAAAGTTGCTGCATCTGTTTTAGATTTTTTTTGCCAGCAGACACCATTTTTGAAACATATATCATACGTTATAATGGATAAATATTGTATATACGACTATTAAAGCGCATTGCATGAAATTCAACAATGACAACAAAAAGAACAAGCCACGTCACCGTTGCAGAGATTGATAGAGCTCTATTGCAAGTCTTGGACCGAACAGTAAACAGGTCAATGTGGATACATGATTAAACAACTCCTTACTTCTTTATTCACTCTTATAACCGCAATGTTCCTATCCATTGGCTGCAGACATATTGTCTTTGGCACTACTGTTTAAGGCCAAATGAAGTCATCATATTTGTTACTGATTAGCCTAGGAGACTTTATCAGGGTGGGTGATGGTGTATTTTTGTTGTTTCACGTTTGCGTGCCACCACGGCCGCTGAAAGGGAAGAAGCTGCAGGAGTATGAAGTTTCAAGCTGCGCTTGCGTAATGGGATCCTTTCCTAAACAGGATGAGCTCAAACTTTATTGTGCCCAAACATGGTTATCATCTGTATCTTTAGCTATATAGGAGTAGTAGGCTACATCCTTCTTTACCCACTATTTACATTTACAATTAAATTCTATTCAGCTTTATTGGCATGAATGTAAAACAACCATATTGCCAAAGCTACAAATAAATTACAAAAGAATATTTAATATTAATATTTAATCTCTAGCACACATCTCAGTTTATAAAATATGTGGATGTAAAGATGTAGGCCTTTCACACCATCTGGAAGGTTGGTATTAGTTTACAATAGGGATGGTGGAAATGGCCAAACATTTTATCACAATTAAAAAGTTCACATCAGTCGATATTGATAATTATAAAGCTAAATGTCAAATCATTATTTCTTTTCAAGTTAGAGTTGAGTTGAAACCAGATGGTAAACTGCGGTTTTAAGTTATTCTTTATGGTTAGAACATGGCATCACTACACGGCACTTGCCAAACAGTGGATCACTTAACAAGTCTGAGGTAGAACATTTAAAACAATTATGATAAAATCTTTTTTTCAACAAATATGCATGAGTAAAAGCAAGTAAAATAATTTTTCAGTTCAGTTTCTCAACAAAATGAATGTCTTAATAGAAAAATTAAACATTTGTTATATTGTTATTGAGGAAAATGAGTTTGCGTTAATTATCATTATTGTTTTATTGCCTAGCCGTATTTTACAAGCCCTAAATTAAAGACATTAGATATAATATATAATATATAAAACTCCATTTTACAACAGCAATACATTTAAGAGTAGTCCTGGTAGTAGTTCTTTAACCAGAAATGGTTTCTGGGTTGGTTTCTTATGGCTGGTTGGTTTCTTATGAAAACGTAGCCTCTCTTTTTAGAAAAGCAATCTTGTGGCTGGATTAAGGCTACTTTGATTGCCTGCAGGAAAATGTATTCTAAGAAGTTAATGACACACTTTAGATCAAGAAAAAAAACATGTTATAAGATTAAAACGCCTTGATTGATAATGTAAAGAAAGACGAAAGCACTCACTTACACTTTTACTCCTGCAAATGGCCAGCAGCAGAGGACTGGATGATGCTGACAGCTCCAGAGGATGCTTATCACTTGTTGGGGTGATTAACTGCGAAGCTTGGTTGTTCTGAAATAACCGTGTGCTCAGAAAGTTCCAGGAAAGATGAATGTTAAAGAATGTGCTTCCTTGCAAATGTGTGCTGTGATCCTCTGGACTTCCACGGGTTTCCACTGCAGGAAAACTATAACATTTGTATCTATTGGCCACAGAGGAAGATAAACCCGAAGTTCACTGACTTCTTTTACCATCTTACCATCTGTGAGGTCTGTGTGAGGTTTGTGTCTGACTGTGACCAACATTCCAGTATCTCAAAAATGAATGACGATGTGTATGAAATTTGCTGTGCACTTTTGACATATTGCTGCAATCTTGCCCGTGAAAGCAACATCTATTAGGTTAGCCATATATTCTGTTACTACTCTTTCAAGCGCAGTGTTGACTGTGAAAACAGCTAACTGGGGAGATTATTAGAGCTTGGCAGAATATTAGCCTGTGCTGGAAAAACACCCTATTGATTGCTTCGGTATAAAATTCTACCTCCAAATCTCGAGTGGTTACGTGCCAAACCAGCATGAAGAACACTGTGGATTGATTTACAAGCTGCTGTGGCAAAAAATGCACCAGCGTTTTGGCTGCTTGCTGTTGACTCCCGCCCTGCAGGTGTTCATATTTACCGTCACTGCCATCATTAAAATGCTCTGTTTGTGAACCTGATGGCTGACATGGAATTAAAGCAGCTGAGCACATAGATCCACCATCTTGTTCTTTGAAGAGGCTCATCGATGCCCTCTCAGTGGGGTTCATTTTCAGTGAAGAGACCTGAGAGCTAAAGGGAAAGAAAACAAATGTAGCTCTTACTTTTTGCCTTTGTTCAGTATAAACAGAGCTGTTGGTGTAGTTTCATGTCTCTCTCCATTGCAAGATAGGCAGCCAGAGAACCTTGTGACTTGAAATGTAACTATGCGTCCATTGTGCACATTTACTACTCTGGTGAACAAAATAACCCACACTTTGGTGTTTCATCGTTATGCTTGTCTCAAATCTATGGATTTTGTGAAGAGTATATTAGACCTGCAATGATTAACCAAATAATCAATAAGTTGTCAACTATTAAATGAATCGCCAGCTACTTTGATATTTGATCAGTTTTAATCTGATTCCAGCTTCTTAAATGTAAATATTTTCTGGTTTCAGTACACCTTTATGACAGTAAACTGAATATCTTTGTTTTGGGGACAAAACAAGACATTTGTGGACATCATCTTGAGCTTCGGGAAACACTCAACAACAATTTTTTGACATTTTATAGACTAAATCTATTAATCGATTTAACTTAATCGAGAAAGTTATCATCAGATTAATTGAACAATCGTTAGTTGCAGTCCTAGTGTGTGTATATACAGGATATCAGTGCTTATTAGTACCAAAACAATTACGTCCACAAAATACTAAAGACACTAAAGACATTGTTTGGGGAACAGCAATCAGTAATCCTTAAAGTGTGGCTTGTTGATAGCTTTTGCCAGGTTTAGGAATTAGTTAACATAGGGTTTTGGAAAATGAAAAGGATTTTTAGTTGCAGCCCTTCTCTTTAAAAAACATGATTTATGAATGTTTATTCATGATTTATTTGTTTTAAACTAGATCGGCAGTGTTTTTAAGAGTCAAGCCCCGTCTACTCTGGCTTAAGTGTATGGTACATTTAAAATCCCACTCCACTCCCCCATGTGTTCTGCTTGTTGTTACTTGACTGAGATGTTTGAGCTTTTCTGTGCAGAATGATGTATGTGCAGAGTTTGTTTTCACATTCATCTGCTGAAGAGGGGGAAGTTTCTCTGTGCTCACCTTAAATCTCAGTTTGACACCTGCAGCATTATGACTTCACAACTAGCATGGGCAATCATTTTTCACAGCATGCACCTTACACAAGTGTACCCAAGCGTAAGGTGCAAACTTGAAACCTTCAGTGCACGCACATAGGCTGACTAACTGTATATAAGAGGTGGATGCAGCCTCTAGGTCTGAAAAGTGAAGCCAATGTGGAAGTGGCTTAAATTTGCTTTCTTTCTAATAATCAGCAGGGGGCAACTCCACTGGTTGCAAAAAGAAGTCCGATTATATAGTCCATGACAAAATGACCGTACTTATCATGCGATGTATTATCTCAGTAAACACTTTATTAATGCATTTGTGGTCTAGTTTCTAGTACCTTGTGATTGACACTGCTCATTAGTTATGGGTAAAGCCAGCATTCAAGTACCTAAAAGTATGAGATGCATCAAAGAGAGAGAGGTATGGGATGTAGTTGTGAAAGTGAAGTGTTTCAGTGGACCATCTTGTGTTTGTGTATTTCTGCTGCTACGAAGCAACTATTTTTACAGGACTGGTCATATATAATTGATAGATATGTCTGTTTGAATTATGTGACAGTCAGTTATGATGTAGCAAAATGCCTCTGGAGTAGCAAAAGTGAGTGTGCGTGTGTGTGATGATGACATAATGTTGGAATGTCTATGTAAGATACGTATGAACCTGCTTTAGTCTTTAACACACATCTCTATTTCCCCTCTCTTCTATTCTTCCTTAAGTTTTACTTCTCCCTCGCTCACTCTTAACCTTTGTTTCCATGTTTCCCTTTGCTTTTGCCCCTGCATTTTTATTGTTTTGTTTGCTTGCGGTCTGTCTGCCTGCCTCGCTTTGCCTTCTTCCTGGTTTCTGCTGTCTTTGTTGTCTTCATGGAGTGTTAAAGGAGTTTACACGTGTGTTATCGAGCATGGTGATCATATCTGATTTGGCAGGCAGGTGACAGAAGTAAATGAGAATGAAGCCAAAACTAGACTTGTAATGTTTCTTAGATGACTATGTGCGGACACTGTGGCTTAAAATTTCCAGATTCTAATATTTTGCAAGGTTTTTTTTGTCATCAATTTACAAATAATTTCTTAAACTGTCGGCGAGTAGTTTAAGTTGGCGAAAACTAACCATCCTTCACCACAGGGGTGGCATCAGGCATCATATAGGTGTCATATGGCATCTTGGGTATTGTCATATGATGACTTTTCATTTGATGTCCTCCGTCCTTCCAACATGTATATTCTGAATAGACGCGTAACAGGAGTGGATCTGAACTCTCTGATAGTGGGTGCCAGCTCTCGGCATACAACATGGTAATGCATTGTGTTCTCACTGTCATCACACACGGCAAATACGTCAGTCAGCAGTAGATACGATTTTAAGGTATGACAGATGCAGGAGGAAGCTTGAAAGAAAATAATCTGGGGAGAGCAGACCTACATGGGGCTCAGTCTGAGAGAATGAGTGAGAGGATCTGAATAAATGTGAGTGATAAATGAAATATGGCTAAATATGATGGTACAATTTGAACACAAACTATGTATTAATACCAGATGTAAACAGGACCCGTGTCCCGTTTACAATTTGTTTGGCACAAGTTAAATTATTTATTTGTCTCTTACAGTGAAGCAGTTGGTGGAAATGAAATGTGTTATTCTCTCCAACAATGCTCATACAAAAATGTACAAAAGAAAAACACATTACACAAGTAAGAGACTCATTTAGACTCATTCTTTATTTATATAATTCTTCTTAAAAATTAAGTTGTTTAGGTGTGTTTTCCAGATGTTTTCTAAAGAGAAACACATTTTTGTGCATTTATGGACATTAAAAGTTCATTGTTCGCTCTTAATGTTCTTGGAAATGTTTGGACTTTTCAATCAGTGAGTAAAAATTAAGCTGAAATAAATGAATGAAAAAAAACCTACTGTGCTGGAACTGCTTGAAAATTGTGGTTTGTTACAATTGGTCTAAATGACGTCTGAGTTGTGAGCTCACATCATCAAATTTACCTTGAGTAAACGGTACATCAGAGCTGGCTAAATATGGCATTGTCTCCCGACTGCAGTTAGAGGGAATTTTTCGACTAAACTGCATGTTCTTTTGAAGGCAGTTTTATTGCCGGTGTTAAGGTTGGTTGCAATGAGTCAGGCAGTCCAGTGAAAATCTATCCTGTCAACAAATGATCCTCCACATTTGTTTCTTCTTGCTAACTACATGGCGTTAAACACATCAGACTGAAGTTGTTACTAGGTCGCAGTCAAGAGATATTGCTACATGAAAATATGCAGCATGCACCCATCCTTCATTTTCATGCACACAATGCGTAATTGACCATTCAAGGTAGAATAGAAGCAAACTGCTCTCAACTAGATAACAGACTGCAACTTTCAGAGGCTGAAGGACAACACCTTTTAGGGTTGACAAAAGGATTAAATACTGTGAATGAGACAACGTATCAAATCAAAAGCCACATTAGACAGTAATGGGGAGGAGACGCATGCCTCTGTGTCATGTATTAGATAAGCATATCTGATGACCATATGGACCCTGTCTAAATGGTTTTTAAATAGATGGTTTTCCCTGGGTCAACATTAGGCTAATGTGTTAGATAACATTACAGAGGGAGACAGCAACAGCATGGGAAAAAACAAGTCGAACTTTGAATATCTGTTGTGTCTTTCCGTCGACCTGTTTTTATGCACATTTTCAATTTTTGGAAACACCAGAATTTTAAAAGAAAGTCTCAAAATATTGCAAAACAGTTTGTGCACTCACTTGGTGGCGGTAGAAAAGTTGATGTATTGATTTTAAAATGAAAAAAACATTGAAGTTGAAAGTTTACATACACCTGAGCCAAATACATTTAGTCTCAGTTTTTCACATTTCTTGACATTTAATCCTAGTAAACATTCCCTATCTTAGCTCAGTTATGATCACTACTTTATTTTAAAGTCAGAAGTTTACATACACTGAGTTAGTATATGGTAGCATTGCCTTTTTAAATAGTTCAACTTGGGTCAAACGTTTTGGTAGCCTTTCACAAGCTTGGTTATAGATACTTTTGTAGCCAACGTTTCCTCCAGCAGCTTCACAAGGTCCTTTGCTGTTGTTCTGGGATTGGGTTGCACTTTTTCGCGCCAATGTACTTTCATCTCTAGGAGATCTGATGCGTCTCCTTCCTGAGCGGTATGATAGCTGTGTGGTCCCATGGTGTACTGTTGTTTGTACAGATGAACTTCAAGTGTGTGGAACTTGGTCCCAAGGATAAACCACAGTTGTGGAGTTCCACAAGGGTTTTAGCTGTTGATTTTCCAATAATATCAAGCAGCGAGACACTGAGTTTGAAGGTCGGCCTTAAAATACATCCACAGGTACATCTCTAATTGACTCATATGATGTCAATGAGCCTATCAGAAGCTTCTGAAGCCATGACAAAATTTTCAGGAATTTCCCAAGCTGTTCAAAGGCACCAACTTAATGTATATAAACTTCTGACACATTGGAAGCATTATATCGAATTGTAAGTGAAATAATCTGTCTGTAAACAATTGTCGGAAAAATTACATTTGTTATGCACAAAGTAGATCTCCTAAAACACATTTGCCAAAACTATAATTTGTTCAGTTGAAATCTGGAAAGTTGGGGAAAAAAAGAGTTTTAATGACCTCAACCTAAGTGTATGTAAACTTCGACTTCAACTGTAAATCATGAGGTACATGAATCCGTGACTTAAACCTCCACTGAAGCCTCCAGTCCACTGAAGAGACGAGAAATAGTAATATTTGTATAACAGTAGTGGTTGGAATGCTCAGTTTTTTTCTGGAAACATGATTGAAATTTGCATTACATTTAGATGGAAACTTGAGAGGGACTTGCAGGGGTCTCGCTCCTGCATCTGCATTTCACCTTTGTTAAATTGATTCCAAATGCAGAATTAGACCAACTTCTACTGTTGTACTTCATGACAAATTGGCAAACTATTAACATCGACACCTAACTTGTAAAGTTATAAACACACACTTAGGGCTGAAAGGATTCATCGATTAAATCGATTTAATAAAATGCTTCGACACACATTCTTTGAATCGATGCTTCGTTTAATCCATTTAACTATACAGCAGTGTTTCGCAGGGACATTTATTACTGTCGCACATCGCGGTTACGCTGTGAACAGGACGTGATTATGATGGCGCTGTTTGCAAAGTGAAGGAAGAGAGAGAAAATAGAGAGGGACAAAGTGTTGCCAGATTGGGCTGTTTTGATTGTGCGGGTGGACAAAATTTGGGCTGGTTTGGGATCAGTTTGGCGGTTTTAACAGTAGCACTTATAGGTAGGCTAATTTGAAACAAAACCAATTTGTCTCTGACAAAACACCCAATCAATCATCACTAATTGAGCAATGCCCACTTCAAAGTCACGTTGCTCACGGTACCAGACAGCTCTGCAAACTGTACATAATTCCACAAAGTTGCGTTCAGATGTTTTCTTCAACAGTCTGTTCAAGTGACAGCTGACAGCCTGTTCTGCATCTAAAGGAAAATTTTCTTGACTGACAGCTCCTTCATCGTTTTGACGCTATGGTCACGCACACACACACACACACACACACACTGTGTGTCATCTGTCAGTTACGCAGTTACCTAAAATGTCCTGAATGAAGTTAAAGCGTGTCATGTCATTGGATGAAATAAATTTGACTTCGTGTACAGGATCGCTCATTTACCGTTTCACATTTCACGTGTGTTTTCTTGACTAAACGTGGTTCGGAGACCAGCGTCTGGTGACACAGCCGTCAGCTCTTGTGTGTGTCCCTGTCACCGATAAGTCACGTAGTGTCGGGGGGGAGGGGGGCGCCGCCAAGGAAAAGTAGCCTACTTCTTAAACGACGCATCGATGAATCGTTGAAATAATCTGTCGAAGCGTCGAATAATAAAATCCTCGTTAGTTGCAGCCCTACACACACTGTATTTGGTAGAAATTGTCAGACATGGAGTAAATGTAATGCTTAAACTAGTGAGATCATGTAGAGTGCTTTCTGGTTTGGCAGATTTTGACTCCCCTCCCTCTGACACTGC
This sequence comes from Micropterus salmoides, assembly GCF_014851395.1. NCBI lineage: Eukaryota > Metazoa > Chordata > Actinopteri > Centrarchiformes > Centrarchidae > Micropterus > Micropterus salmoides. The sequence continues at coordinate 23,036,042 of NW_024041151.1, read as the reverse complement.
CTTTGATCTTTAACCGGCTTTTAATCTGTCTGCTTGATCACTCAAGACACGCACGCACGCACGCACGCACACACACACACACACACACACACACACACACACACACACACACACACACACACACACACACACACACACACACAGAAAAAAACCCACAGAAGACACGTACACACAAACGCAGAGTGTCTCAAAAATCAACAAACTTTGAAACCATATCATGGTGGTGCACTATAAATTAGCCTCCTATCAACCTTACTATCTCAAACTATCTGGTAGGATAGGCCGTTGTGTGTGTGTGAGCGCTGTCCATGCAGCAGAGCCAAACAGACTGATGAGGGCTTTCTCTTTGTCACTCATTTATCCTGAAAGGAACTGTGTTGTAGTTTGTGTTGCATCCTGCTTCCAGCAAATACTTTAGACGCTAATGAGGTTGTTGATGAGTTTTTCTTGCAGAGGCCATTCTGTCGATTCATATCTAACCTACTTAGCCTGGCTATATTAGTTCACAAGAAATGTCTTTGCTCTGTCTTGTTTTGTCTGAATAGCCACACTGTAGATTCTGCAGTGAACAGTGCAGATGAGCTTTTTGAGTATTTGCTTCAGCCCGACACATATAGGGTCTGTTTGCCCCACTGTCTGCCTTGACTGAATAGTCCTACTGTTGATCGTACAGTATACACTGCATCTCACCTCTGCGCGTGCGTGTGTGTTTTGCCTCGGCCTGGCGTACAGTGTATGGGGGCTGTTTGCTTTTACTGTGTGATCTTGTTGCCTGATCCAGTCATAGAACCTTTGATTCAGACTGTCATAAAAACCAAGCCACCAAAACTGTTTTAGCTTTTTTTTATTATTATTATTATTATTTTTTTCTCCCTCCAGCATTTAATGGCAGTTTATAGTTGATTGTTTGGAATGATATATGGTAGCCCGCCAGTGCTAGCTTGTATAACTTTTTTTTTTTCTTTTTTTTTAAAGCCCTGCAGCTGAGATGCTTTGTGGCCGTTAATCCGCAAAAATGTGGAAAGCAATGAGAAGAAGGTGTGCATATCACATTAAGAAAGAATACAAAGGGTCCTGTTGTGACCATACTGGTCTCTTCAGTATATTTCAGCCCAGTTATTACAAAAAAAGTTGACATCTTATTGAAGGTTTCTTCAGTTTTTTTTTTCTCTTGTTAATGGGTTTTATTTGAGGCATATGTCTTCAATTTCTTCCCTGTTTTCTTTTATGATGGTCTGTAGATGATACAAGTGTTCTACTTCTCTGTCTCTGCCTTGCCACTTTTTCATGCCTTTTGTTGCCCCCTCCTCTCCTTCCCTGTCCTTCTTTCATTCTTGCTCCCGCTTTCCTTACTCTCGTCTTTTGTTCTGTGCCCTTTCCCGCTCCTCCTCTCAATTTCAGTTCCATTGCTTAATCTGCAATGAATTAAATAAAAGAAAATCCTAAATGATGAGTGTAGGATTTAGAAAGGGCAAATCACATGGAGGAAATTACTCCCTGTGGTCGAATGATGCAAGTTCATCATGCTCATAACTTATTTTTACATTAACACAGTTGAAAAGTGAAAACATTTGATGTACACTACCTATAAACATATCAGTACAAGATGTACCAAAGGGAGTAATCCACAGGATTTAATTTTTGGTTATTTTTATTTGATATGTTTTCATCATTTTCATTATTCCATTTGGTTTTGATTTGCTTTGTTTGGTACTAAGAGCTCATTAGTTCTATATTGTTTGTGTGAAAACTCATTGTTCTGGTGTCTTTCCAATAAACTTGAACGATGGTAGTCATTGTGAATGTAGATGGCTATAGGGCAGCGTATGTGTCTGTAGAGAACTGTCAAGAACAGGGCAGATTTATTATCTTATTCTTTGACCAGATAGCTCTGGTTTAATCAAAGTTGTGCCACTTTTAGGCAGTTTTATTTAGGTACAGCTGCTTGTTATTAGACAAAATTTATCATTGAGAACTTTGGCTTCTTTTGTTAAATGAAAGAATGGGGTTTTGTGGAAAACTGTATTCATAATCTTTAGTACCAGTTCACTCGGCAGTTGGTCTGCATATTTTCTAAACACACTGGACATATAAAATGGATCACTTCCTGTTTACCATTAGACTTTGTCCATGAAAGACCTACCAAGTGTTTAGGTTACAACATCTTAATGTAAATGATTTTATGAACTGTACGTTTGTGAAGTTACAAGACAGGCTTTTAATAAGAAAATGTGTATTACATTATGATTATTCTATCTGTCTTTCTTCTTCTTTGTTTGTACTGTTTCCAGCAGCATTTTTCAACAGACAGTCAGACAGTAGTAATCAAGAATGCTCTCGTACGATTGTTTTTTCCTCTGGTTTGGTGTGTGCTGTGACTGGAAGTTAAACTTACTGTTTCACTGTGCCCTTGTGTATAGTTAAACAACCACTGAGGTGCACAGCTGATTTCACCATGTCCTTTCTCTCTTTCTCTGACTGTTTCATACACAGTCAGCTCTTCTTTCTCTCACCATTTTATCTCAGTTGGTCAGTATATCTGTTTTTTTTCTGTTTTACCTTTTTCTCTCATCTCCATTCTGTTACCTACTAAACTCTCTACCCCTCTCTCTCTCTCTCTCAGCATGTTGGGACAGTCAGTCAGCCAGCCGGTAGTAATAGGGAAAGCATGGAGTTCCCAGCAGAGTGACTCATCGCTCTAGCGAACAAGGGTCGTGTGTGCGTGGGCGTAGGACGGTCCAAGTGTGTGTGTGTGCGTGTGTGTGGGTGGATTTGGATTGTAGGGGGAGGGTTTTCTATGTACCATATATGTGTGTGTATGTCCTGACATGTTGTGTAATTTGGGTGTATACGTTTCCCATGTTTTTCCTTCCTGCTAAACACATGGCGAAAGCTCTTTACTGGCTATGTTAAAGGTCATCTGCCGGTGAAAGTCAAACACACATAAACTTGTGCACACACTCACACCCAATATGGTGCCATGAAGAAAACTTTACATCCTCACTCTAATGTTACTTTTTTTCTCTTTTTCAATCTCTCCTACCTAACGCTGAATGTTTTTTTTTTTATTTTCACTCCTTTTATTAGGCTAATGACATTGTCACTATCGCACACCAGGAGAGACTTGTTTCCCACAACAAACTTGCTAGTTTACATCACATACACGTTACCCTTAAGGCCACCTTCTTTAAAGTGGGAGGCTCAGCTGGTAACAAACGAGATTTAAATTTCCTTGTGCTTTTATGTCTTTTTATCTGATACTTTGTTGTAAATAATTTAATAATACTGTTACTTTTATGAATAATGTTGCTGTACATGTAATGCCTTGTTTGCACCTTGCACTGTGTGCTGTTTCACATCTTGGCCAGGACATCCTTGTAAAAGAGATAAAAAATCTCAATGGATTTCTTTCCTGGTAAAATAAAGGTAAAATAAAATAAGAGTTTGCTAACCTCACATGTTAACATATAAAAAATTGTAACTAACTATAGTAAGTCCTATAATTATTAAGTGTTTTTTTGATAGACAGAGAGGGGCAGTGGTGGAAGAAGAACTCAGATCCTTTACTTCAAAAGTACTCCAAAGACTGTACTGTAAAAATACTTTAAAGTGAAAGTCCTGCATTGACAATGCCACTTAAGTAAAAGTATGTAAGTAAATGTACTTAAAGTATTCAATTAGAATACTAATATATAATTAATTATTATTACTGAGACATTAATGTAAAAGCAGGATTTCACTGTTAGTAGGTGGTTGAGGTGGAGCTCATCTCAACTATTTTGTCGTGTAAGTAATGATTGTTTTCATTGTGGATTAATCTGCGGATTATTTTCTCCGTTAATGGAGGGATTGTTTGGTTTGTAAAAATTCTGAAAATATTGAGATTGAACAGTAATTTGGCCGGTACGTTTTTTCAGTTTACCTGCCATTGAAAGGTAGACCAAAAAGTTAGTCTTGGACCCAGTATATGATTTAGAGTTTATGCCATTGGGTGTTGTACACAGGAAGTAGTGTGATACTGTAGAAAAAGTCTAAACCCGACAATTATTATATTAGAATTATTATTAAGAACACCTTGTGTATGTATGTTTATTTGTATGGTGCCTATGTCTTCTGATTTGACTGAGTTATGACAGTTTAGAAGGAGGGAGAATGTTGACACAAATTGCACAAATCACAATTAACCAAGATTGAAAGGGAAAATCATGTGTTTTTAATTATTTCAGCTGTGTTCACTGGATAGTTTGTTGGTGCATGACAGGCACTATCTTAGCAGGATGCTAATTTGTATTGTATTGTAATAACATAGTGTCATGGTGAACAAATGGCAGTATTCCTAAAAACAGCCCACTTTATCATATTTTAGTGTATATCCATGTGCATGTGTGTTGCTCAGCGTTGCATAAAACTGCAATCTTCAGCTATCTGCTTCATGTCTTTATAATTGCTCCCAGCAGTAGCATGGCGCCAGTCAAAAGTACGTGGACGCGCATTTGCACACACACACACACACACACACACACAAACTCACAACTTACACAGCAGATCATCAGAGGAGTGCGGCAAAGCAGAACTGGGCAGAGTTAGTTGGCTAGCCAGCCTGCTGGCTTATTGACTTGGGCCAAGTTTGGTACAGCTATCATCCGCGTGCAAGTGCTTGTGCGTGTGTGTTCATGCATTTGAAATACTTTATTTTTCAGGCTCTGCCAATAAGCCATCAACTGACACATGGCTGATCTATCTGTTGTGGGTAGAATTGAGCTCTTTGTTTGTTGAACACATAAGGCGAATGCAGCTGTTTTAGTAGTAGAATAACACACACAATTCCACAATACTAATCAAAATATCAAGAATTTTCAGTGTCACAAAAATGTCTTTTCCATACCCTTCATCTACATTTTTTTTGTGTCTGTGTCGATGTTGGATCGTTTTGTTGTTGTTGTGTTTCTCTTTATGATGACGGATTGTCTGTGCAAGGCTGATAATTAATCACAAAGCAAAGAGTGTGTCTGTGTATGTGCTTGTGGCCGTCCGTCTGTCTGTGTGTAAGGCCTTGTTGGATAACAGAGAGCAGATGTGGGTGGGTAGGTGGGTGTATGTTTAAAGAGCTTGTCATTGGCTCATACAAAGCAGATGTTTGTTGGGCCATCATCTTCCTCTGGCTACCAGCAGTACTGTTTCTGTTCTGTGACATTTCAGATACTGTACCAAACAGCATGAATTACTGAACTCCTAATTTAAGAACATACAAGTCACATTCTCTTAGGCTGTGTGATTCATCAGAGCCCAGTGGTAGATGCATTGACAGATGTTTAGGTCAGTATACAGATGACTGGGAGTATTAGCTAGGACACTATCGCTATGGAATTTTCCAAACCACAGTTATAAAGTGCTGCGGTTTACGGTAATATTCTGGTACTGCCAGCTGACTCCAGCTGAACGTAGTCCAAACAGTTAAATATAGTTAAACACAGCCAAACATGATGAGAGGTGAGATCACATCCACAGTTTGTTTGTGGAAAAGTTTCCTTTCTCACCTTTTAGTGCTTGGTTCATTTAGATTCACTTTATACATTTACAAGAAAACCAGAGCTTGTAAACAAATGCCACTAGAATGTTTGCTTTTCTATTGCTGGTTTGGTTGACATTCTCTTTCCTAATTAACTGCACCTCAGTCTTTTGAAAGAGCATGAGGTCAACCCATGCTAGTCCAATTAATCCCACTAATACAGTGATTGTCGTCTGTTTGGTGAACGCCAATGTGAAACCAGAGCCGGAAGAGCCTCTCACATCATTTCCAAATTTCATGGGTTGAAAATGGCTCAATCTACTGTTTTAAATCCTCCTGAATCTTGCAAGGCCAATGCTGACAAAGTCACCTATTTGGGTCTAATTTACGTCATCTCTCTAATAAAGGAAGGAATGTCTGTCTGTCGACTTCAAACGTGGTGGGTGTGTTTCTGCGGACCCAGAAGAGTACAGTGTCGCGTTTGGTGCAATTTGAACACGCTATCAAAGTATTTTTTATTTTTTTTTGGCCTCTTAGTATTTTTCAATTTTGGTGCAATGGTTCGGACTTGTGCTTTTGTCGGCTGTAGAAGTACCACCGGACTTGCAACAGCAAGGCTACAGCTGTAGTCCTCTACGGCATCTTTTAAATAAGTTTGAAGTGAGGGAGATACCAGAATTTGGGTGTTCCTTGTGATACCGTCAAAGAAGTTATGCAGAAACAGACAACAGTTACACAGCTAATATGCAAGCATGCATAAAAACAGACCCACTGAACCATACATTTTGCGTACTGCTACACCCCAGAGGAAGGCTTGCCATGGCTCATGATGGCAGCCAGGACGTTGTGCAGGAGAACATCTGTTTGGCCACTCTGTTCGTGGCGCATTGGCTTTCTTGCAGAGAGTGCTTGAGAGCCACTAAGCTGGAACAAAATGTCTTGGCTTATATAAGTGATTTTCAATGCAGACTTTATGAAGCTGTTGACCAAGCAAAAGAAAAGTTGGACTTCTCAGTGGAAAGAAAAAAAACTAAACATTTTCTGTAGGTCGCAGAAATGACATCACTACTGGAGATCAAACCTTGTTCTGTAATCTGTGATAAAAAAAAAACCCTGTATGGAAAACCTAAAGGTGATTCAAGATTTAGAACTGTGCTTACTATGCCTTTTTATATGCCTTACTATGCTTATTCTCTTAGATGAACCCAAGCCTCTTCATCTAATTCGGTAAGTGGTATAGCTAATGTTCATAGAGTACATAGACCCCACTCCTGAATCCTGAATTCTCAGGATGCTGCAATGCCACGAGGTGATTTAGGAGGTCAGTTGAAGGGTTACAGTTCCTTGAAAATTTGAATGTGTAGTTGTTGTAATTGTCAGATGTCATCAACATTGTTACAAAAGGTTTATTTGCATATAAACCTTACCTTTGTGCTAAGATCAAGCACTTAATTCAGTAGTACCTTTGTTTTTTTGGTTCAGGTTTAAAATAATATATATATATTACAGATATTACATCCAAAACAACTATGAATTCTTTGACAGTTATTTTCTCAGGAGATCAAGTTACCAGTCCTTTGCGGTTGGCAGTGTGGCTTTGCCAGCCTTTAACTGTCTTTGAGCCCTCAGAGATTCATCAGGTCCTTTTCCAGTACCTCTGTGCCTCAGAAGACAGAAGATTCAAATCCTGGCTGTGGCTTGCATTAGCACATGGTGTTTACTATGGCACTGCCTGGCAGCATGAAGTGTTATTTTTTTCAAAGAACCCTCCTAAGCAGTGCAGTATAAACATCTAACACCTTGCTGCATGCAGGAGATTGAAGGTTGTCTGTCTGCGGTTGGTGTTAAGCAGTTGTCATCTAGTGTAGCTCACACTTTTTCTTCATCTCTTCCTTCTACGTCATCACATACCTGTCAGTGAGGGACAAGTCTGCAACATTTAATAAGTCACCAGATGTCTTACAGTATATGGTAATACGTTACAAGATGTGCACACAGTTCATATTTTACAAGCACGGACCAGGTAAAGCATCAGTGAGCAATGAACACACCACGTTGGTTTTGTTTCGATAGGCTACGTCATTAACAAGCCTCCTCCACATGCGGTGCGCCTGCTGCTGTAAACACAGAATACATGGGTGGAAAAATCCAAAAGATGAGTTCCGTGTCTTTTCGGCGTCTGGCCAGCTGATCTGCAGCACATGTCGGCTGGAAATGTTTTAATAACCTTCCAAACTGTCGTAATTTTATTTTTGTGTTGCTTTCTCTGTGCTGGAGTTATTTTAAAAACTTGATGGCTTTATCCAGTTTGTTATTAAATTTGTAATGAACGTTATCGCGTCTCTCCATTATACTCACACAGAAAAAAGCTGCTTTAATGGTCAAGCATAGCCTGTTGTTTTTCATTATATTCCAGTCAAATCTGACGTTCATTTATAAATTTTGCTCATGGATAGTGGTTACTAAATAATGATGCCTGTGCATTGCTTTGTACAGTGTACAGGCCTACATCCTACGTCAGCTGGTTAATTTTCCTCATCTTCGCTGGTCTTTAGACCATGGTGGAAACACACACAACAACGGGCTGAAGGAACCTTTACTTTCTTGAAAAGCTGGTTGAAAAGCAGCTAAATGTACTCATACACATCCATGTAGGTATAACTTATAAGCCAAGAGCCGCGTGTTTGAATGCTGTGCAATTGCGTGTGAGATTTTAGTTCAGCCTTCACCTTATTATGCATTTCAGCGTGTGTTTGTTTATACGTGAGGTTGGCTTCAGTATTACAAACTTGTATGCTAGCTGGATTGTGGTCTTCATTCGTGTGTGTGTCTGTGTGTGTGCCTGTGTTTGCCTTTGTGTGAATAGCTGGCATATGGTAGCCATCTTGCCCTGGCGGCAGAGCTGGAGGAAATTCCAGCGTTGTAGAGCTATGGCCAAGATACTGCCGCCGCACACAGCACAGTACAGGTTTGTGATACTTGTGCCAAAACTTGCGTGCACAAAGTAATACTTTTACTTTTTGAAAGGACTAACAAGTTGATGGAAAATTCTGTTTTCAGTAACAAACTGAAATCTGCTTTGCCTTTTCTGATTGCTTAACATATAATTACTAATATTCTCATTCTGTCTCACTTCTGCTCTCTTTCTCACACACACACACACACACACAAACACACACGCACACACGCGCAAATGTACACTCGGGCCTTGGTCTGTGGATTGGCTGGGTGCTATCTCTGTACACACATGGCAGCCATTACTCCTTGTGTGTTTAGTCTTGGGCAAAAGTTGGAAGTAAGCCTAGCTGCTCGACCAGCAACTCGACTGCCAGATAGTACTGGCAAGGTTTAGATTCTCTAGGTTTCTCTCTTTTCTCTGTTAACCATGATCTAAGGAAGTTATACAGGATCTTTGATTAGAAAAGCAGAATTCTGTAAAATTATAAAACCATATTATTACTAGCAGTAGTAATAGTAGTATGTTCACAGAACGCAGATTAACAATAATACTGAATAACTGCCTGACCAAAGATGATTGCTATGTTTGATTTACAATACACATATATATGTGTGTGTGTGTATGTGTGTATGTGTGTATGTATGTATGTATGTATGTATGTAATATGCATGGGAGCAGCAGGTGAATTTAAAGTCTTAAATCTCGCACTGTTAGGCAAAATTATTAGTCCTCTTTCTGACCTATCTCCTCCCTGGCTTGCAACATATTTCCAGGACTGCGCTGGCTTCCTTGGTAACAGATTTCTTATGCTTATTGTCTTTTCTTATCTTCCTCGGGAGCACAACCTTTCATTTTCCACTTAAACTGTGTGCACTCAAGGCCTTTTCACATTAGGATTTTAATTTTGAAGCCGAAATCTGACTGAACCTTTGACTGAACCTCTCTCTGCCTCTGTTACTAGATGCAGTAACATTACTGTTATCTCTGTCTTCTGTGGTTTTCTTTCTCTTTGATTTAAATTCCCATTAGCTGTTGCTCTGGCAAGTCTTGGGGAATTTCTTGTTGCCTTACGGTCAATCTGCCAGACTTGACCATCCAACTGGAGCGGTTTGGGGGAAAAAAACCCTAAAACCTAGCAGGGCTACAATTGATCCTCAGAGCACCAGATACTGTGGCATGGCCAACCATTAGGCCAAAGTGTTTCCCCTCAGCTCAACAGTTCATCAGATTACCCTGCAGGGTGAGCAGGCCTCAGCGTGGACTCGTTGGCACCAGAGTTTGCGTTAGACTTTCTCAGTAAAACTTTAAATTAATTAATTTATACATTTTTTAAATAATGATACGCATAGCCTATTTAAAACAACATTATGTAGTATTTTTATCTTAAAAGAACAGCTTCAAAATAATTTAAAGGTACACTGAGTTATAATGAGGTCAATGACGGATCTAAATATCATTACCGCTCCGGGCCATGAAAGCTTTCTATGGCACTATGTAAGATTGACATTCCAGGCAGGAATTCTATCGTGCAAACAGCATAATGCTTTACAGCACCACAACACATCAACAAAACTCTTCAGCATGCAACAGGTGGATGGATTATCTCAGCAAAGGAGAAGTGCTCACTAACACAGATTTTGACAGATTTGTGAACAATATTTGAGAGAAATAGGCCTTTTGTGTACATGGAGAAAGTCGTAGATCTTGATGAATGGGGGCAGAAACAAATGTGTTGTGTTTATAATTTTGTTCAGTTTAGTTTACTTGCACTGGGACAAGTGGGGAAAGGAAGAGAATGAAGAAAAATAAGTTTATTTAACCTCCAAAAATATTGAATATAATTTAATATTTTTAGTTTTGGTATTTCATTTTTGGGCTTGTGCATAAAAGGTTGGTGATTTTTTTTCATGGGGTTAAATGCGGAGGAAGACACACATGATCACAAACAGGGATACAGGGAGCCAAGCTTTTTCTGAGGAGCTTTACATATGGAAATACAACACACACACACACACACACACACACACACACACATATCCGTCAGCAGTGTTGTTATCCCCTGGAAAGGTCAGACTGCCATGGTGTGCAGTGGTTGCCATGGTGGCCGGGGTAAACACACCAGAGCCATTGTAGTCCGCCCCCACCATCTTGGCTTGACCTCCCTATGTTGTTGGTATAGTGCATGTATACACACAGAGAGCCCATACTCTCACATACACAGTAACACTGTGTTCTTTCACACACACATGCACTTGAATCAGTTAGGTTAGCTAAACTTATCATCATTTCCTTACTTTGAGCACAGGTACCCACAATGACACACAAATACACACTGGTGACCGGCAGTAGGCAAAATGAAACATCAGTCATGGTTAATCGTTAATTTACGACGCAAACTAATGACTAATGAATGTTCTCATGAACAGGACATCCTGTAATAACGTGTTATGTCACAGTGTTTAGATGTGTGTGCATACGGAAGATGTTAAAAACTGACTGAATAGACTTTAATCTGATTTTAGAGATGTTGTGTATTTTCAGTAGACTGTTTTTCAACTTTTTGCATCTCTTAAAGCCTACATTTCTGCCCATCTGTTCGATTTATATTTTAGCCCCCTGACTTCTGCCACCCACCTCCCCTCCCATCCCCACCACTCTTTTCCCCCTCCTTTTCTCTGTCTTTCTCGGCTCACTGTCTTGCTTCTTCTCTTGTAAAGCTGGGATGAATGTGCAGTGGCATGCCAGAGTGTGAGTGACTCACCATGTGGGATTGTGCTGCCACACAGACTGACTAAAAGAGAGTCCTTTCGGATTGGATTGCTCATTGTTAGTGTGCGCACACCTCATTTAACTATGAAGTCTTCTTCTGCCTTTCCTCGGCTGTCCTGTTTCTAACTATTCTTTTCTCAGTGCTTTTTTGTGTGACTTTTGTCAGGATACCTTGCCTTTGACCCTTGACCTCGTCATTACTGTTGGCTTGGAAGGAATTCTTTTTCACCCAGGAATTTCAGCATGTTCTTTTTCTGCGATCATTTTAATCACTCTGGTTGTGGTTCTGGACTGGTCTGCACAAATAGGAGGAATTTTATTTTCAAGAACAAATTGTGTATTTGGCTCTGTGCATGTGGGAATACTTGCATTATGGGTGCATCCTGGTGACAATATCCATGGCTACATTCCCCTGTCTATTCTGGTTCTTGAAGGAAGAGTTACAGTAGGAAGGTGACTGGTGTGAGGGAGTCACATAATAGGCTTGTGATCACACACACACACACACATTATATGGATTATTGAAATTTGAGGAGCTCATAATGGTCCCTAGCATTGTTATCCTACTATTTGCAATTATAATATGTAACATGGTGGCTATTTTTCATTGAGGATTGTATTTCAGTAGCTAGCAGGCTAAGCATACCACCGTGCAGGTACCTTTGGGGCGTCATAGCCCGCCATAGACATGTTTACACTGGATGAAAGTGTGGTTTTTCACATTTAGCTTCAGAAAGACCTCTTCCAGCTGCTGAGGTAAGTGGTTTGTGGTAATATCAGGCTTGCAGAGATTCCTGAAGGAATTGCATTGATAGACTGAGCTCAGCTGTATCTACTCTGGTTTTACTGAAATGTCGTGAGTCTGTTTCTTTTGCATCAGAGGAAAAACATCATATGTTTGCAAGTCCAACACGTCTTTGAGAAGACTGTTCAGATTAATTTCATGTTGAGTGGAAAAGAATCTACCTGACACTAGACTTTGAGAAAATTAGTTGAGTACATGTGGTTTCACTTTGAGGGATATGATGCTCTTCTTAGGAATTAGATAAAACTGACACAGCAGAAATTAAAAAAACCTTTTTCTTATGTTCTTGTTTTTTCTGTCTTCAGTCGTGTCTCAAAGCTTTCAACTGGCTCCGTCCAATAGATAGTAGCACTCCTGCAGCCTGCTGCACCAACATTCAAACTTTTGACTTATTTTCCCCAAAATACCAAAAGACAAGGGGAGTTGAATACCATATTGTCAAGTGGAAAAAAAGCTAAGCAGAGATAGCATTCACTGTATCAAAGCTAGTACCCCTGGTTTGGTCTTTTCTTTGGATGAGGGATCACAGTTTGGGTTTGATGGTCCTCTAACATCTAACATCTGCCAGTAATACCTACACATTTTTGAGTGGAACCTGATACAGTCAATGTATACATGCCTCTGCATTTATTAAATGCACACACACACACACACACACACACACACACACACACACACACACACACACACACACACACACACACACACAGATCCATCATACACAGCGCTATTAGAAAAAAATCTTATGCAAGAAGTCAACTGACATTCAGATATGAACGGGATCATGTTGCTTAGGGACGAAAGGACAGATTAGCACTGTGCTCTCACGGAACAACATTGTTCTCAAGTGTTAGGGAAGGAGCATTAGAAACCTTTGTGTAAATATGTTTACTGGACCTTGAACTGTCTGGCATTAGAGATGGAAAATAGAGTGCCTGTGCAGGAAAACACACACACACAGAGGGAGAAAATAGACCACTAAAGATGGTGAGAGGGAGGTAGAGATAAGAGAGCAAATGGGAAGAATTAATAGAATGGAAAAATTACATGGGAGTTGTGGAAAGGTACACGAAGGTACAGGGAGATGCTGCCTGCATTTTTTTCTGATCTCTAGTTACTCTGGAGGAAAGCAGGAAAGGGAAGAGGGTAAGCCATTATAAAGTGTGACATGAATATGTTTACTGAACCTTGAACGTTCTTGCATTAGAGGGATGGAAATCTTAACCAAGGACTGACCGCAGAGTAGAGTGGGAGGAGAAAAGTCTGTAGTCCAATGAAGGCCACAGACTGAAACTGGTGGACAGAGTCCTTGGGAGTTACCATCACTCTTGACTTTGCAGACAAGCATCTAAATCAATATTCCCTCAACCCATTTAACACATTCATTCAACACATATTTACTGTTTATTCACTAGTGTACTTGTTTATTTCTTGTCATGCGTAGGAAGGCCATTTCCTACTCACAGTCAATATGAGAGTCCCTGCAATGTCACATTAACATATCATAGCTGGTACACTGCTATTTTAGTTGGACACACAGAGGTATGTTAACTTGTTAACGGGTATTGTATTGTTGTCTTTGCACTTGTTGAATTTGTTGATAATAATATTTATTTTTAGAGCACTTTGTAACTTGTTTTTGAAAAGTGCTCTACAAATAAATATTATTATTAACTTGTCTTCCTATTAAACAAAATTGTTCTTTTGACTATCAAATGGTCGCCACTTGTAGGCTGAACAGGTGGCCCAAAATATTTTGTAGCTTGCTCGACAGCTGTAGTCTGCTTGGACTCATGGAATGGAATCACTCGAAAACATGTTTAAAAGCGTCTGAGAAGCTTTTCAGGCCACTCCTGCAGCAAAGTCCACACCTCCACCGTTGATCCATTCGTTCCACAACAGAGCCAAACACTCAATCTATTGGTGAGGTGAATGCACAATCAGCAAATTTAAAATCATAATTGGCAGTTGTCCTGTGTCTGTGTAAATAAAGAACTGAGCAGTGTAGCAGCTGGTTTGAAGGTACAGAATGTACTGAATGTAAAGCGGCTTAAGAAAGCATGGAGCGAGGGATGGACGGAGGAAGAGGAATGTAAGCAAGAGAGGGAGACAGGAGTCGGTGAGATTCAAATTTGCTGAGTGCACTGTGTGAAGTTACAGTGCCGTAGTGGTGAATGTAACAGTGCCGTGCTACATCATAAGACACCAGTGGAAAAAGAGGTTATCTCCGCTTCCTAATAAAGTTCTCAAGAACTCTGTGTACATTTTAGGTTTTCAGTTTTTTGGCAGATGCATGTGCACCAAAATGAGGTGATGAAATCCACTATCCAGGATATCCATGTGTTGTATGTGTAATTAGCTCTTTACAATATGTTTTTAAAGCACTGTTAATCAGAATCTAAAATGTGAGTACAGCACTGTTAACACTGTCTAACAACAACACATTGTCACCAGTATTTAGTCTCACAACAGTTACATAAACATAACACCTTGTTCTCCTGATGAAAAGTTGATTGTATGTATTTTATGGTTTAAACAAACAGATGATGTGCTTGGCAGCGTGTCCGCATGCTTACAGAGATGACAGAGCATACAGGTTTAATCTCACAGACACAGTGGAAGTTTTAAAGGGAGTTTTTAGCAATGTGTTTTATGTGCAGTATATTCGTGTAGCCCAGTGTCACACACAACTGTCAAGGCAGTGATCTGTAATGTAGTTCTTCAAAATCTGCATTTGGTAGCCATGGAAACACAGAACCTGCATAAGGTTTTGCTGCAGGTATTTCCCCCCAGTATTCAGGAAGTAAAAAGGTGTTTAAAACGGAAATGTTTTTCTTTGTCTGACCTCGTGTTTTTGTGGCAGTTCCTTGTTTAAAGCAAGCAATAATTAAGAAACAGCCTTGCTTTCTCCCATCATATTGTGTGGTACAAGACACCTTGTTTCCAACCTTTGTTTCTAGCCGTCTGTTCTGATATATGGTCATGTAGGCTGTAGTCTCCAAAACAGTAGATTGGTAAAGAGTTTCTTGTCAGTACATGTGTGTTTTGTGTACAAATATTGCTTCATGAGTCAGTGTGAACCAACATGGACTAGATCTGTCTATGGATTATTCTGTCTGTGGTCTGGACTAAGGGAACCAAACTACAGGTGTGAAAGCAACTGTAGAATACAAAGAAAAAAACAGTAAAAACCTCCACTGCAGTTGGAGGAGATGAATTCTTCAAACACTCACTTTGTTTGCCTGCTCACCTCTCTGTACAAACCACAGTGGCTGAAGGTGACCATAAAAATAATCATGTAAGCTAAGGTATCGTCACTATGATTTTCTGCCTCCTAACTTATTACTCATCCCCCATTTTACTCTTTGTGAAGCAGAGGTTTGTTTGACATTGAAAGAAATCCTTCTTCTGTACAAACGAAGTGCTCCTACTGCTTTGTGCTGACTATTAGTCAACCCACAGAAAATGTCTCACCGTGTCCCTGCAGGAACAGTTAAAAGGTGCATCAAGTTGAGTAGTCTCAGAGAAATCAATACATTTTAAAGCATAATGAGACACTATTCTCTTTGAAATGCTGCGTGATTGCTGTTGGCTTAAAACTGATGACTGCCTTTTGTCAAGAAAACACGTGAAATGTGAAACGGGAAGTGAGGCGGTAGCAGGGACTGTCTGTGCTACAGAGAGAGCTGGAGGTGAGTAAAGTGTTATGTGGTGGAAAAAGTAGCTGCCTGCTCTCATTGGCTGGATGTGGATGTCGAGTCGGCTGACTCTTCCAGATATTTGGCATGCTAGATATCTGGCAGACGTTGGCGATGTATCAGAAATAAGTTGGGGAGCTGTTTTGATGCGTCGTTGAGTAGTTCATAATGACTGGCGACCGCCGATCAATCACTGATTTACTCCCGATCACAGCCTGACTGTCACTGAGCTGCAAATCGGGCGAAAAATTGTGTAGTGTGAACAAGGCTTAATGCATCACACTGCATGTAACAAAACCACAAGAAATTATTTTTATGGGTCTTTAATCTCTCGTCACCACGGAGGTGCAGGTGTTGATATGTTTCATATGAGGATATCTCACGCAGCTATATAAAGAGAAGTAGCACCGGGGATAGATAAGTGTGAGGTACTTAGGCCAAAGTCACACACCCGATGCCAAACACATACACCACATCTTTCACTCGCAACACATTCATAGACCTGCTTTTTGAATCACACACACACACACACACACACACACACACACACACACACACACACACACACACACACACACACACACACACACACACAGAGAAGGAGAAGTTTCCAATGTCAGGAGTTCACATCTTTTTATGTTTTGAGCTGAGCCTGAGAGTACATTAATAACCAATGGTGATGTGTGGGAATAAAGAATCAGTGAAGTGTTTGTGTGTAACACAGAGCGAAACACACACAGGAACACTATATGCTACAGTGTTTCATGGTGTCAGTGATCCTAATGAATACTGCTATCTGTTGTAAATAGCATCACATCACACTCCTATAACCCCGTTACAATTCTCAAGTGCATTAAATGCCTTCTTTATATGCTGTGTGATGTATGGAAGATTCCTTCTTAAAGGTTAAGTGTGTAAGTTATAGCGGCATCTAGTGGTGAGATTTGCAGCCAACAGCATAGTGGTCACCGCTCACCCGTTACTACTAGTAGTAGTCGACTACAGCTGCTGCTACTTATTATTCTTCCTTCTTATTCGTATCTATTCAACATATTGATGAAACGCACTCCGTTTGTCCGTTTGGGCTACTTTGGAAAAGGGCAGCGCAACATGGTGATGTCCATATAAGGTTACCCGTGGTGTATGTAGATAGAAATGGCTCATTCTAAGGTAATAAAAACGGTTCATTATGTAAGGTCTTTATACACCACTGACAACATAGTTATGTATATTATATTGCATTTCTGTCAGTAGGTCCTCCTAACTATCACATGTCCTGCACTCAGTAAGAAGACATTTGTTTGATATTGGTTTGATGGCAGCTCCCTGTCTGCACATGCCATTGTGAAATTGTAATAGAAATCCATGTTAGCATTGCCATTGTGAGCATGCTGATGTTACTGTGTCAGCTCAAAGCCCTCACAGAGCTGCCTGCATGGATTCAGACCCTCAAATGTCATGACAGTGTAGCTTCATTTTATTAGACTGAACTGAAATGAGAGCGATAAGATCTGTGCCATGTACGACACGTGACCTAATAACACCACAAGACCATAGCATCATTATAAATAATATAGTATAAAAGTGTATCTGCTCTACTGGCCTCTACTTTTTAGATTGTGCATATCTTGGTTAGTTTTAGAAAATGTGTTCATTTTATTTATGGTAGAAAACTGGAAGATGATCTGTTGTCCAGCACAAGTGGAACTAAAATTTTACTTCTCCCAGAGCTTCTGGGAAAGAGCCAGTGGAAACAAAAAATCATTTCCAACATATTTATCCTCTGTTTTGTTCTCTTTTTATTGGGGAAATGTGTTTTTCATTTTTGATAGATTTGCAAAAAAAATCCCACTAGTCAGAGATAGAGGCTACCAGTTCTCCTGACCATTGTCTGTATTTTTTGGTGTTATGTGACATAGAATTGGCAATACTAAGGAAAAAGCAGAGACAGTTTTAATTTGTGAAGTGATTACCTGCAACATGCTGCTACCAAGCAATTTTTACATTTGTACGTAGTTGCTATAGTGAGGAAATTGCCCAAAAAGAGAAATTCCGGCTGTTGTCCCAAACATTTTTCTTTTTATACCAATTTACTTGTACAAAATGGACTCGAAATGATGACTATGATAATGCTGCTGCTGTTGTTAATGCTTAGTGCCAAACCTTTTAGGCTTTAAAATGAATCTTAATCATTATGCCTGCTCTTTCCCATCCCTCTGTTTCTGTAGATGCCAGGCCTTTTTCCCAGTCCTGTGTGTCTGACAGTCATCTGGTTTTTATCTTGGTCACTGCGTCCCAGTCGTGCTCAGATTTGGACTGATGAAGGTAACACACGCACACGCATGCATGCACACCACGCAGAAAGACATCACATACACATAGAAACAAACCTCCTGTTAAGGATCAGGCATGGACTCTGTTGTGAACTATTTTGGGCGCTCTTGACTTATCTTGACTCAAAAGTACTTCTCTTCTCAGATCTAACTTTACTGTGGAAGAAAGGAGGGAGGAAACATCTACATTTTAGAATAAAAGTGGATACAGTGCAGTTTACCATAAAACACTGAAATGTTTTTACAATCAAAATCTTGATCTGAGAATTTCTTTTCTTGTATGAACACATTATTTTATATTTTTATGGTCCTCTGTGTGTTGAGTTTTGGCTGTGCAACTTCATAATTTTTTATATTTGAAATGCAATTCATGTTTTTTGGATTAGCAAGCAAGAATTCTATTGTTGAAGTTTTTTTTTCTTTTTTGCCTCACACAGCACTTCATGGGTCTGTCTGGCATTAAGAAATGGACTCTTCTTTCTTTAAAAGGCTTTTAAATCTTCCCCCTTTCTTTTGTTTGTGTCCGTTCTACCTCTCTCTATTACTGTATCCCTTTTTTAAACTAGCTAGATGAATCACTCCAACAGTAAGAAGACTTGCCCTTAGCTATTCAGGTGAAAAGTTTCCCTTACCTTTAATTTTACCCTACAACATCTCCAGGGTCCGTTTTCATTGTTTGGAAAGTACTGAGTTTCATCCAGCTTGCAATTTCTGTGTCCACCCTGACATTTGATTTCATTGTCAGGGCAAACCTGCAGCCTTCCTGTGTGCATTTGTGTGTGTGGATATGTCTGCTTAAATGCATGTTTGTGTGCATATGTGTGTGGTTTTCTGTATTTGTGTGTGTGTGTGTGTGTGTATGCATGTGCACATGTCTGGGCCCTTTTGCCAGAGGTAGAATCAGATATGAGTGGAACGCTGCGGGTTTGGGGAATAATGTACTTCACTGCCAATAAAACATGAATACACACATTCAGACCAGCCAACTCTACACTGCACCAAGGCTCCATGTAACACACACACACAAGTGTGTGTGTTTTCAGTGGTTAAAGGGAAAAAGAAAACTATTTATAATGTGCGAGAGAAGCATTGAATAAGAAGATTGAGATAGAGGGAGATTTTAATAATATGAACTGATAATTAATTAAATTTTTAGAACTCCAGTATTAGTTGCCTGGTTGTGCGGACACATTTTTTCTCTGCAATAAATTAGGTCTGAATGATTTATTGTTTTTATATTGAAATTGCAAGTGCAGTTTTCAAAACGCAAGAGTCAAGATTTTAATTGCTGTTAATTAAATAATTGTTGTCTTAACAAACAAAAGAAAGTGAAAGTTATGCCAGCGACTGTTGGGTTCACTTCGCTATGACAACTGTTGCTGGTAAACTTAAGGTAATTCTATGAGTTGGCGAAACAACAACATTCTTGAGTTTTTCCTCTGGTTATGATGAGAGGATTGGACTCTGTCTTGTCATTGTTCATAAAGACCAACATAAGTTTTCTTGTACATATAACCATCTAGGTGATCAACAGGTCGCTAGCT
This sequence comes from Micropterus salmoides, assembly GCF_014851395.1. Classification (NCBI taxonomy): domain Eukaryota; kingdom Metazoa; phylum Chordata; class Actinopteri; order Centrarchiformes; family Centrarchidae; genus Micropterus; species Micropterus salmoides. Next base: position 23,016,425 of record NW_024041151.1, on the reverse strand, counting down.
AGTAGGCTTCTTCTGATTGGCGATTGGATCGGTTATCAACGAGTGAAGGGATGATCAGCGATTGTTTTTTTTTATGTGTCGATATTAAGGCGATTTTTATTAACTCACTATCAGAACTAAGATGACATAAAAGTTTGTAGATTCTGTACCCCACTGCAGTGTTTCCCATTCACTGATTTATTTGTGGCAACACGACAATTAACTTTTTGGCTCACCTGCCAAGGTGACTGGCAGATGAAAAAATCTACCGGCCAAGAATATTTTTTACTGGCCAAACAATAAATTGCCTTTTGTGTCACATAAATATTTGTTTCCGTCCTTTTAATTGAGATAATAAGTTATTATGTCAAATACAAACTTAAAGAATAGGAAATTTGAAGCAAAATTATATTATTGCTATTAAATGTACTTAAAACATAACAGTAAATTGTTTTATAAACTTAATAGATGCTTATTAATGATTCAACTTAAATCGCATTACTGCTCACACTTAGTCATGCTTTATCATTCAACTTAAACCTCCTACAATCTCCATCTTCTGGCCTCCTGATTCTGACAGAGTCCTGGTGCCACAGCATCACAGCTTTTGTGGGATCAACAGTTTTTATACAGCATATGGATCATTCTCCTTGATCTCTGGGGAGGACAGCAGGACCATTAGACGATCTGACAGTGTGCCAGGCACTAGACTGGACCTCAGACTAGCCAGCTAAAATCTAAAAACAGTCCCTATACAACTTTTGTAATTGGCTCCAAACACTAGCAGCTTTCACGCTGCCTTATTTCACGGAGGTATGCAGGCTCGCTGCACTTTATGAAAGTTACCGAGTAGACTTTATCCGCCTGTGAGCATGGAAAGTTGCTGACAATAACGAGACAGAAAGACTCAACGATCTGTTTGTGGTTTGTGGTTCCTGTAAAGCCGGACCGCTGTGTGACAGCACACATGGTTGCGGGGTAAAGGCCTTTTTACACGGGAACAAACTTTTGTTCAGTGTGAATAAGTGAATGCGACATATATGCGGAGATTCTTTCCGCGTTGATCTCCGTATAAAGCGGCAACAATCTCCCCTCTTTCCCTCCCGACTCCTGTCCCTCAACGCCCACCCCTACAAATCTATGCCAATCAAACACCGGTAACATGAAAAGAACATAAACAACAACCCTAATCTGCGTGTTACATGATAAATAAATGAATAGATAGATGAAAATAGAGAAGATCGCCCAACACTACAAGCTAGTAGTTTGAAAGTTGTTGAGTGTAGACAACAGACAGCTGGATGAAAAGAGCTGCTGGACTCTCACAGTTTTTTCTTTAAGCAAATGATAACACTGTTTAAAGCTTGTCACCTTTAAGTCTCTAAATTGAGACCTCCAGAATGTGGGCCTGTGACACCGCTCGTCCTGTCACTCTGAAGTTAATGTCATGCAGCTACAGTGCAGAGCAATTAACAGCCTGTAGATGTTGTCAGTTTGATATCAAAACATTATCAGGCGACATTCCTGTAGTTTAATTTATAGAAAATAAATCACAACACTGGTCAGAAAAATTTCAATTTGATTATTTTCCTTAAATCTAAAACTAAAATGTCTGGTGTGCTCACTTTTAATTTTACCTCCCAATAAGTAGTAGAGGTAAGTTTTTACTGACTGTCTGTCTGCTCTATATTGTGTCTTTATAATGTCACACAGCTTCGTTTACAGTGGCCTGTAAATAACAGCTTGTCTTGGTAGCTCAACATTATTAACCATGCCTTGTGTTGTGTATATGATAAATTGTTTACTATATACACCACAACAGAATGAACATGGTTCCATTTGTCTCAGCAGGATTCATTGTCCTCCTTTCTGTGCGTATTTGTCTCCTTCCCTCAAAAATGTAAATGCAACCACACGTGGAACACGTTGCTGCTCTTTTCCCCAGCTGTTTCATTTAGTGCAGCCAGTAAAACAGCAGCAGCAAGCCAGAAAAGTGAGCTTCAGATGTCTGTGAAAGTATTGAATAGGGTCTCAGTTTAAGCCTTCAAATTGAGTATGTGTCAAATTTTATTTAGGATTAACTTAGTTGGTCCCTGAAGGGCATGTGAGGTTATTGCAGCAGGAAAAACTAATATAAATATACCAATACAGCAAATTAAATAATAACATCCTCAAAATGCTTCCCCTCCTCCACCGGCCTGGGTTCCCTCAAGCCTACAAGTGTTATATTGTTATCCTACTTTAATACCAGTCAAACTTGTGGCAAAGAGACTAAAGGTGATAAAGAGAGGTTTGTAGGAAAAATTAAGAGGAAAAACTAAACATAGACCTGGGACAAATTGTTTGTTACCAAGGGAGGAGAGGCCAGGAGTGTGCATGCCTGAGTGATTGAGGTTGAGAATTAATGAAGGTGTGTGCCTGGCAAACTGGCAGTCAAAGTGATGTTTTCCCACTCCAGATCTACTGTAAATGCCAGCATTCATATTATGGAGCCAAGTTAAACACACACATACACTCACATACAGTACTGCAGATAGCGTATCAACTTGGCAAATTGCTACAGTCACCACAAATATTTGCTCAGGTATACACTACACGTAGTATTGCTTCAAATGTACTCTACCTTCTAATTTTGCATGATGGCAAGTAATCATTTAGCAGTTGTTCTGTTCACTAAAGCCCACCAGACTGACCGTACTTGGCCTTTTGAGCTTTTTCTTCCATTTTTATACACATTAATGTTATAGAACAATCAATAAAACTACTGGGCTACGTCACGTCTGCTTGCACATTAAAGGGTTGGTTCACGATGCAGATAGCTTTGGTTGTGTGTACCCAGGTTTGGAGATAATGTCAGAAAGGTGTGCCGCCACCCCACTTCTATGGGGGTACATGTGGTTTTATCTGTGCTGCTTAAAGCTGTTTCATGGGTAAAAATAGTTCCAATTAAAATTGGAACAGTGTGGTTGCTGTAGGTGTGGTAAGTAATCATGACATTTCCCCTGCTGATTTTTACAAATCAATTTTTTTTAGATATGATCACCGCAAACAAAAACTGAAGCCTTATGGAACAGGAAGTTGGGTCTTTGTGAAGTTAAGACTGGAAGGACTATATGATGTTGAATCTTCTGCAGTCAGTGAATCATTGTTATGGACAGGCTAACTGATCAGCAGCACTAGTAATTGTCACATTATAAGGGCACATTTTTCCAATGTTAATATAATTTTTTTCTAAATATTTAAGGGTAAAACCTATATATTTTGTTCTTATCTTTTTAAAATGCTTAACTGCTTCATCTTTTACTTAAGGGGCTATAAAGTGGATTTGCTGATATAGAGGTATATCATTTTAATTGTGATGATAAACTTTCAGAAAAATAAAACACACTGGAGCAGCTTTATACTGTGTGCCAAAGTCTCTTCAGCCTAGAGTCTGCAGGATCACTAACCTTGTATGGTCATGTTATTGTGGTACTGTTGACTCTACTGTAAACGGTGGCGCTTAAATCACATTAATACAGACAATGCAGACGCATGGGATGTCAAATTATGCAGTGTGCAGATGGTGTAAACCAGACGACAATGTGCTTTAATATTTTATGCGATGTCTGTGTTTCCAGTGTCAGGCGTGCAGTACGGGCACTTGGAGTCAAATGTGACACTGGCATGCGGGAAGTCACAAATCAGGTAAGGAAAGAAAACTACTACCTGTGTAGCTTAAAGTTGTGTTTCTTTGTCCCATAATGACAACGAGACATTTCCAGCCCAGTCATATGGGAGTTCGAAAGTAGCTGCTAAATGTCAGTAAACAAGACATATTGAATTTTTAGTCAGAGTGACGGTAGTGTTTTGAAAGTTAATTAGCCATCTAACCATATTCATATACTCAGTTATGCACTTTTTTTGTTTTGATTGAACCTGGACAAAATGTCATTTTTAATGGTGGTCTGACAACAGAAGAAAACTTGCGTGATACAAAGGGTCAAACAGTGCCTGCATTGCTAAATCAGTTGCAAAAAAGGCCAAATGTAAATTAACAGTAAGAAAAATGTGAAAGTTTTGCAGATCTAGATACCTATGATAATGTCCTTTTAAAGACTTTTGTTCTTGTTTAGGTCTTGTGGTTGAGCATAAGGCTTAAAGATCCGTGAAGGAAGTCCTCACAAGCGTAATAACTAAACTCTAACGTGTGCCCGACCAGGTTACCTGTCATATGGCGTCTCAACTACAGCTCAGCATTGCCATGGCACAAAGTGACATCGGATGGAGCCTTAGTCCTGCTGCACGTCGACCACTCGGCGCAGGGCAACTACAGCTGCTATGACAACCAGGGGTTTCTCCTCCACTCTGTCAAACTCAGGCTGGGCTGTAAGTATTTGTCCAGGCTCACAGCGGCTAATCTAGGAGCTATTACACTTTTAACAGCTCTTCCCTATTATGAGTCTCTCGCCATGACTGCAGCTTTAAAAAATTCTTCCCGTTCGGTCTTTGCAGCAAGAACAGGCCTTTGTCCCCGGTGTTTTAGCCCCTACATGCAGAGACAGCTTTCTAGTCCCTCACAGTTCAGTTCTTTTTTTTTCGATAATTCAGCATAAAAGCATACTCAGACATTCTCATCTTTCTCTTGTATTCGTCTCAACATACTTTCCTGAATGTTTCTCACTTGTCTCTTTCTTTCTGTCTCTCCTTCCTCCCCCCCGTTTGTTAAATGAATGACTTCCTCTCTCAGCGTCTAATTTATGTTGGCTCTCTGGCTATAGCAAGACATCTTCTTACTACAGTGATAATCAGAACAGAGCTGCTGGTCTTCAGAGGAAACCGGTCTTATCGTCCGTGACATAGACAAAGCCCTCCACTTCCTGTAAATGTCTCAAACAGGAAGCGGCTCCCTAAGTGGGCTTCCTTTTGAGGGACAGGGAGTTTTCCATGATACTGGCCAAGCCTCCTGAAATATTTTGTTTTCATTTTAGGGGACACCATGGCACAGAGCTGTTAATTTTGGACTTGAGGACAAGACAGAGAAACCTTTTAAAATATTACATTTAATAGGGCCCTTAAAAAAACTACGTGTCTGTCCTGAAAATGAGCTCTGTCTGACTCCCTTTTCCCAGATCCCCCTGGGCTGCTAAGCGTTTCCTGTCATGTGCCCAATCACACACACGTCCGCTGCTCCTGGGTGGAATTGGTAAATACGTTCCTGCCAACCAAGTACAATGCCTCCTTCAGGTAAGAGTGAGTTACTGCAAGTGAAGCAGTAACGCCCAAGGTCACATTCAGAATGGCCTATGAAGAAACTAATTATAGTGCATGTGCCACAGAGTCATATTTTGCATGTAGAGTGTATAGAGTCAGATCCCAATGTGATCCCTGTTGGCTTCAGCATTCAGATGTGTTTTGTCTTGTTTTCAAGGGGGAATGGTCAGGAGTGGAGGCCATGTGTCTTGGACATCACTCGCAAGCACTGTGATGTAGATCACCCTGCGTTCTGGCAGACCATCCATATCCTGAGAATCACAGAGAGCAATGGCCTTGGGTCCAAGACAACATATGTCCACTTTAGGTTACATGAGCTATGTAAGATCACATAAAACACACACACATACTCACAGACTCAACAGACAGGGGAATAGTTTATCTCCCTTTAGTGACACATTGGTATGTTGTTGTATGTTTGTCTATAAAGGATATTAGTGATTTTCACTGTTTTTTTTCTTGTTTCCAGTGCTCCACGCCCAGCTCTACTGAAACATGCTATATCATTATTTAAAAACTACTGTTGTTATTGGCTGGAAATACTGCTGTCCAAGTCCCCTGTATTATTTTTTCCACTTGTGACTCACACTCATTTAAAATAGCTTGTTCAAACTTTGCAATTTAACTAGTACAAGCTTTATGATTAAATACCACCTCCATTGTCCACTCTCCTTCTTTTGCCTAAAATCAATAGTTACAAAGGTTCTGGTCCATATAGAACCTAAAAGAGGCATTAACTGTCCTTGTTTTCCAAATTTCCTTTTCACATGTCCATGCATTTATTAAACAGGTTAAACTACAATAGTATTGCAAGGCGCACATCCATGGAGGCACAAAAACATGGAAGCGCAAACATGCAGATTTAAAGATAAAACAAACACCTGTACATTCATACAACACACACACCCACAGACATGCGCTCAAAATGCTACGATTATTAGCGCTGCACAAAACTCTTCCCGGCGGCTGTTGTGTCCGTGCCCTTTTGGTCGTCATATAATGACCTCAATTATCTTGTTTTGCTGCTTCTCTGTCTGCCTGACGTTCTTGACGCTCTCGGGCAGAGTCTTGGATGTTCCTAACTGTTTTTCCTCAACATCTAGTTTCTTTTTGTCACAGTAGTTTGAAGTGCGCTTAAAAACATAGACATAGAGATTATGTAGGACACAAATCAGATAACTGATATTTCGAGTAATAGCAAGGTGATATATACCTAGAAAAATGAATAATTTATTTACATCTGAACAGGTGCTTTGGTTTCCTTTGTGACATTCTTCCCTCTTGTACATGATATTTTACATGTTATGTCTTTTTAAACAAGGTTGGCAACCATAGTGGAAATAATTGTGGCTAAGTCTTTCTTTCTTTCTTTCTTTCTTTCTTTCTTTCTTTCCATCTGTCTCCACAGTGAAACCAGACCCTCCAGAGTCAGTGTTGGTGAAGGAGCTAGAAGGCTATCCACAGAGACTGATTGTCTCGTGGAACTTTCCCTCTTCCTGGCCGCTGCATGATGCTTTCCCCCTTGTGTTTCATATCAGATACAGGCCAAAAGGCTCTATATACTGGTCAGATGTAAGTAAGCAGGGGCATTCTTCTCAACAAAATCAAGTGATGACTCTTTATGCCAAAGGATTTCTTTTTTACTGCAGATATTATATTAAGATCTTTCTGAGTCAATATATTCTTATCAAATGACTTGTCTTTCTTTTGTGATGAAAGGGTCATTCACAAATCACTTTTACAAATCAAGACCCAACAAAGGACTTAAAACAACAATAGAAATAACATGCTACTTTCTTGTGCTCTCTTTCCCTGTCCTGTCTCTTTCTCCATCAATCAGATTTACTCTGAGGAGAGTCCAGTCGTGATATTTGACGCCCTGGCTGGCCACCTCCACCATGTTCAGGTTCGGGCCCGAGATGAAGTGAACTCTGACAGCCAGTGGAGTGAATGGAGTCCCCTGCTTTTTGCCAGGCCGTGGGAAGGTCAGAAAGACAATTCACAGAATGTTCATTTCTAAATGATTTGTCATGTTTATTTTTAGAGCTCATTTAAAAGCAACAAATGTGCATAAATGTGCTTAACAGAGAGATGACCCAATAAAGTTACATAGAAAGACTAACATTACTAAAGGCATAATTATAAATGTAAACAGTAAAGGATGAAAACAAAGTAGGCATGTTGCTAGAGCTGCAATGATTAGTTGAATAATGGATTAATGTTAGCGATATCTATTAATCGTTTCAGCCATTTTTCAAGCAAAAAGTCTAAAAATTCTCAAATGTGGAAGTTAGCAGCTTTTGCTTGTCTAAATATCTTAATAAACTGAACATCTTTCTGTTTTGGACTGTTGGTTGGACAAAACAAAGACATATATAGATCATAGACTGTATATAAGAGATGGATATAGTCATCATGACGTCACCCGTTGGTTTGTGGACTGCCGTTTTGAAGCCTCGAGTTTGGCTGGCCGCCATGTTGAGCTTTTGCAACCAGGAAGTGCCCGGAAGTGACCATATTTGGACAAGACGGCGTAACTAACGGCCGTGTGCGGAGCTAGCTAGCTTGCTTAGCTAGGTGCATCTGTAATTCATGTTAACTGTTATTTTAACAGGGCTGACAATTTTGTCTTAAAACAGTCTTAAAACTAAATGTACTCACCAGAGAAAGTGAACAGCCAACTCCTAATAAGCTTTTTCAGCAGTGCTGGTTAAATTTACACAGTGCTGTGGGTACGAGTCTGCTCTAGCCTTGTCAATCGACTTGTCAATCGTCTTGTCAATCATAGATAATCCCGCCCTGAAGCATACTCTGCGTTATGGTCTATTTTAAAATAAATGGGACCATAATTTACTAAATGAATATCATTTTGTGTTGAAGAAGACCTGAAACTAAACTCAACAGGAAAGTGTTAACTGAGGTTATTATTCAGGTGAGAAGTAGGGTCATTTTACAATTATTTTTAATGGAGCCGGACTTCTTTTTGCAACCAGAAGAGTCGCCCCCTGCTGTCCGTTCAATAGAATGCAGGTTTCAGGGACTTCCACGTTTGCGTCAGATCGCTGACCGTCACCTGTATAAGTGGATTGGGCTTTTTTTATTACTTTTTTTATTATTTTCTGTTTTATAGACCAAATGACTAATCGAGAAAATAACACTCAGATTAATCAATAGTATAAATGAACAATAGTTAGTTGCAGCCCTCCATGTTGCCCAGAGGACAAATAATATAATAATAAAAACAAGAGGGCGACCAGTCATGTCTTTGGAATGAAAAGCAAAAGTGAAGATTTAGGCCTAATCAGGGTGTATTTCACTGGTAACCAGTAAAGGGAGGGAGATGTGTGATCTCTCTTCATGGTACCCGTGAGGAGTCTTGTTGCTTGTAACGGTAGGCGAGATAAAGATTACTGACTCCTACTTAGAGAGAATTGCCACTACTTAAAGATCTTCACATCCTTACACAACAAGGAATTATTTTCAATGTGCAATAGATCTTAGGTGAAAGAACGGTTAAGTTGTTTGTCAGGGCTCATGCAGCAAGCACACAGCATCTAGTACTCTTACCCCCTTAGATTAGCAGTAGTTTGAGCCTTTGTGCATATTCATTGTTGCTCATTTATATAAATGCCCTATGTGTGTGTGTGTGTGTGTGTGTGTGTGTGTGTGTTTGTACACCAGGGTACACCACCCCTGAACCTGCAGAGGAGTTCCCGTCGGAGGACAGTTTTACAGACTGTTCCATTCCTGACAACACAAAACCCGAAACCTCCACTACAAAGTCCCACAGTAAGACTCCTTTCATAACTTCAAATGATAATTGCTCTGTGATTGTTTACAGTAGCAACACCAATACTGCATGTGCTAATGTTGTAGCTCAACAGAAGTGCAATTACTGTCATTACTGTTATTATGATTCTGCTACTTCTTCCATTCCAGTCATTTTGCTACTGATACCAATGCTGCTGCTATTACAAGTTATACCACTGCTAAAAGCAGATTCTCTACTGCTGTTACTACTACTGTAATTATTCCTGCTGTATTATGTTTACATCTACTACTACAATGCTATCATTTATCATTATTATCAGCCATCATTTCTAGTGTTACTACTACCGTAACTACTACTTTTACTAGTGCTACCAGTAGTGCATTTAAGTCCCTGAAATAAAATGCTTCAAAGTCACCCATTAAACTGTCAGCATGTTCACTCCATTATTTGTCCTTTTTCGACAGCAACAGGAGGCCACATCAGTCATTAATGGAGCAATAAGGCATTATTTATAGTTATTACACTCTACATAGAACAGTGCAAGTACATTGTGTCGGGCTTCAACGACCAAATTACATATAAATGCAGTAAATTGTACCTGCAGGGTATTACGTTCTCTAAAGTATGTGCCTTGGATGAAAAGTCAAATACATAGCAGCTCATATATACATGGGCAGAAACACTGGAAAATGCAGTCTTCAGTTGCAAGCATACACATCTCAAATATACAGACGCAAGATGTGTAAAGCAAGTAAACACACCCACACCCACATACAGTATACACTAGGAGACAGTTTTGGCAGTAGAGTAGAGACTGAAAGTCACTGTGAGTGACGCCGTCAGATTTCTTTTAGCTGGTCTGCTGTGAACCAGATGTGTGTGTGTGTGTGAGAGAACTGTCATTTGCAGATGTGCCCATAAATTCTCTTTTAATCTCGTAAATACCAAGTGTTTTTGCACATTCTATCTTTAATGTGTGCGTCTCTGCTGATTTCTTTTTTTTTTTGCTTTGAAAGAGAGTTGTTTACTCCTCCAGTATAAGTCAATGCATGTTTGTGTGAAAGCTATAATGGCAGATTTAAAATTAACTTCTCACCAGAGAGTAATTAAATCAAAGAACACACACAAACATAGAAGATGAAAGGACATGCATATCTTTGCAGGTTTTGCTTTTGTTGTTGAGTGATGACAAGACACAATCTACAGATGTGTGAAGAACTGTCTTCTTTTCCATCTTCTTCCTTAACTATATATATTTTTTAGTTTAATTTTCTTTATTTCACCACACATTTCCCTCTCCTATCATGCGCCTGTTCCTCTGATCTTTCTCTAACTGTTCATCTTTGATTCAGCGCTCCTCCTCTGTTGCTTTATTGCTCTCTTTCTTATTTCTCCCACTCTGCTTGTTTTGTTGACCCCCCCACTGTTGTTTTCTTCTCTATTTTCCCATTCAGATCCTGTACTTGAGGATGAAGGTAATTTGAGTTTGGTGGTTCTGCTGGGTTTTTTCTCCTTAGTCGTCCTCACCACCATCCCTTCCCTCATCTTTGTTGTGTGGTAAGACACAAACACACACCACACATCCCACTTCCACAGGCCACAGCTGTGTTCTCTCTCTGTCTCTCCTCTCTCCTCTTGTATTTTGCAAAGCCTGGAATTTTTTACATTTTTGGTTGGTGTTAACTTATTATTTTATATTTCCAGGATGAGGCAGAGGCGGCGCGATCATGTGACCAAACAGGAACTCACATCCATGGTCAAGATGAAGTCCATGCCAATCTAATGTGAGACACACATGTACCGAAGACATTGTTTCATCTTGAGCATTTTGGTTTTGTTTTGAGTTTGAAGTTAGGTTTGTGTCGGATTTAAATTCCCTCTCCCACTTTGCCCAACATGTGTTGTGAATCTGTTGAGTTCTCACTGATCGCCACACATGGTTGTTTATGTTCATAGTTCAGCTTGTTTGGCAGATAGTCTAAGACCTCTAATTAAAATCCTAATTAAGTGTCACTTTTTTAAGAATTATAACGCAACCACAAAATGCCCTCAAATGGGAGCTAAGCCAGTGAGAAGAACGTAGCAAAGCTCTGCCTTAGTAAGAACCGAAATGGTTCAAAGTGCTGCTATAAACAACATTCAGACAAGCCAGCCAACTTGTGATTATAAGCCCAACACACACACACACACACACACACACACACACACACACAGATTATAACCCTGTAAGTATGCCTGCATAACTCCCATCCAGCTCTGTTATTTAAATATGTGCTTTCAAGGCAGTGCTTAATTACATTATGATTTATTCATGTTTTCTAAAGTTGCCTTTTCTCTTCCGCTTTCCTCCACTCAACTCTTCCCAACTGCATGTCCCCTCTTATTTTCTCTAACCTCTCCTCTTGCTTTATTCATCAACTTTATCCAGATTTTCCTCTTCCTTCTTTTTTTCTCTCTCTCACTCTTCTTTATTCTCTTCTCTTCTCTGCTCTTCTTCCGTCTTTTCTCTTGTCTTCTCTTCTCAGGTTGATTTCATCTTCCCCTCCTAGTCAGCCCGTTCTAGGGCTCCTCCCAAGAGTCGGCCTCTGCCTTTACCACTGTAGAATGCTGACCGTCTGCATTTAACTACAATAACCAGAATGCATCTGCTAGAGGATCCAGGACAACAGGGACAAGCCTATACAAGGAACAATACGTGGTAGGGAAAAGTTACCCTGTATGTAAAAGGCTGAAAATAAGGCACGTTTTGCAAGATTTCCCTGGACATATTCAGTGGTCACGTTTAACTGCATTATTCATAATGTATCAGCAGACCCTTGCAAACAGGGAAAACAGACCCCACTCTGTCCTTTAGGTTCACTTCAGTGGACTGTAGGAGGGACACTGCATCAGGACATTTGAGTTCACTCACAACTAATGCTGCTTCAGGTGGACTGACTCCACAACCTCTTTGGAGAGCAGTGGCTTTTTTTTTTCTTTCTTTTTTTTTTAGTTTTGAACTGTTAAGCAAAGTAAGGACAGGACGTGCAGCTGCCAAACAGGAGAAAATAGGCTTTTTGTGGGAAGGGGCTTGCCTCTTCTCCCACCCAGAAGTCCTCACCTTCTTTTATTTTTTTGAAATTCATTGTGAGAAGTAACAAGTTAATGTGCGTCCATTTTTCGATCGACTGACCGACCGACTCAACGCTGTGAAGGAAACATAACTTCTGCCAGTCTTTCTGTGTGCATCTGATGCCAAAGCAGCAACTACGGGCATTAAGGTCTCAGCTGTGGGGCAGAATGCAACCTGCTACTGGCTCCAGACCTGAGGGATGGACACGGAGTATAAGGTCCAGGGTGGGCAGGTTGGGTTATCTAGACTTTATTTCATTTATGACAAGTGATTTTATGTTGCATGCTATCTATGCTTGTTCTGTTAGTACAGGTGTTCTTTTGTTTCTTTTGTTATACCTCTTTCTATCCATCCACCCACTGTTTCTGAATGTGTGTGGATGAAAGGCACACATGGGGAGACAGAGAGATAAGAAAGATACTGGCCTTTCACAAACCACCAGCATTATGACATTACAAAGATACTGAGTTAGCTAGGGAATATTATATTCATACATTCAGGGATAAAAGTCAAACCCAGCCTAGTTTGTCTGTTATCTTAGTGGATGACAAATCAAATTTTATTCCTAAAAAAGAGAAACTTAACACCAGGCTGAAAAATCAGTGCTATGCTGCCCTCTTAGGTTGAAGGTGGAACCACTGTTTCACCTGTAAACACAGCCAGCACCACTGATAGTTGTGGTCAGAAGTGTGCTTTGTTGCGCCTGTAACCACACCCAGCAGTGATGTCACGGAGTCCTGGAGTACACCTGTACATCACAGCAGCAAGGTGAGATGTAAAGCCGCTAGAGGTCAGCAAAAGCACGATTTTCCAGGGTTGAGTAACTCTTTAAAATCAGGATTGGACAATATCATTGTGGCTCACAGATAGTATATATGTACATACTGTTTGTTTTGCATTTAAACTATATGTGTAATATGACAGTGTCATATTTGCTGAAACTAACAACTAGATCTTTATCAATGAATCTGTTGATTCTTTTGTCTATTAAATGTCAGAAAATCGAAGGGGGGAAAAGGTTATGTTGACGTCTTCAAATTACTTATTATGTCTGACAAAACCAAGGATATTTAATTTACAATGATATAAAACTGAGAAAAGCAGTGAATCCTCCCATTCAAGAAGCTTTAACATTATTGATAAATGACTAAAACAATTAATTGATTTTCAAAAATTGAAAAGAGATTCATCAACTTTGTCACACCATCAAAGTCACTACAGTGGAAAACTCTTTTAGTGATCAAGTCTGTCTGTGTCAACTTGGTCACCGTAAGTTGGTGATTATTGTAAATTGTCGTGCAGATTACCATCTAACTGACATTTGTATATTTATTACATGGATATAAAGAAATGAAATGGACAGCTTCACCATCTAGTCTGTAGCCTAAAAGAGAATTGTGCTATTTACAACTACAGTAAAATCAGCAGTGCAGAGAGGCCACAGCTTGGCGCTCCTTTCAGTGCATTTCTACATTTATAACAGGCCTGAAAATAAACTGTAGACTAACAGTGCCTAACAATAAACTGGTAGCAGTTTGGAAACAAACATATTCATAAAATATTCAGATATTTTTCCATGTTGTCATGTAGGAAAAGACCCAAAATGAACATCCTAAGTGGACTACTTGATTGCTGTAAGCAAATTATTTGAACAGCATGTACAGTATAGTAAGCTTCTTTAGCTTATACGTGTTTGATCATAGTAACCATGATCACTATAAGCAGTTTCCACTGTATGAACTTTTTTTTTTTTTTAACTGTGTATACAAGGTTCATCTCTGGTGAGCCTGACAGTACCTGTAGACGATAGGAATAACAAGACAAAAGTGGACCCAAGAGCAAATTAACATTAGCCATTATTACTGAACTGTTTAAATTAGAAAAAAAAGGTTACTGATAAAATCAGAAAAAGAGGTTAACAATAAGAAACACATGACAAGCTGGGGTATTTATATTAGAGGATAAAGCTAGTCAACTACAAAATGTTAAGCACTTTGTTTTCCATCAAAGTGATTAGAGAATTCATTATCCCACCTAAAAGTCTTTTGGCAAACTGTTCTCAAGAACAAGTCTTGCAGACATTTTGGCAGCGCTGCTGTTGGTCATATGGGAATGGCAATGGATGCAGAAAGTCACTGCTACCATCACCGCTTCCTCAGAAAATGGGGACAGGAGGTAAACGGTTTGTGTACAGCAGTTAGCAGCATATATTTCTGTGCACTTCATTAAACAGAGAAATAGTATGCGCTACTGAGCTTGTCCTACAGTAAATTAGAATTCATGTTGATGCTTTAGTATGGTGGCAATATTTGACATTTTTGGAGGCTTGTGGTAAAGTTCAGTGGGGCATTGGCACAAATCAACCATAGAAGAGGCAGCGTTGGTGAGATAAGCACAGACACGACTGATTGACAAGAGCGACACTCTCTGCACTCGTGTCTCACGTCCCGCCGACTCATGGAAAATGAATGATTTCTGGGTGGCCAGTGCTAACCGTATGAAAAGTTCCAAATACCTCCAGTACAGCATATCTGGTTTAGTTTTGCATTTGACTCCTGCGCCTACAAACAACGTGTCCTGGCTAACTGTCTGCAACAGATGGAAACAAGAGGCTCTTCTAGTTCTTTCTTTATTTCTTACCGTCTGTTAGTCTGGTGGTTACATTCTTGTTGATCCAAAGCCGTGTAGTTATCAATCGATTGACTGACTGTGTAGTTTGTATCAGAAACACAAGGTGCATCTAAGTCAAAGTTTTTTTGTTTTGTTTTTTTTCCCAGTTCCCAACTGTATGTTCTCTCAAGCTAGCTCCACTTATTATGCATGGATCCAGTTGAAGCTTTTTTTGTATATTATTGTATATCACACTTTAAAAAATACATTTTGTGTATGTTATTATAAGTGATGTTTATATGTAGAGAAAAAAACATATTCTTTGGGATAGTTTCACAGACATGGTTTGTGTTCATTTGTAATAGACAAATTAGCAGTTAATAGCAGCTTTACAGCTCATTATATTATACACAAGTCAATTCTCAAACCTATTAAACCAAACATGCATTAGATTTAATTGGAAGATAAAGATCTTTCTTACAAGGAATATAATCAGAGCAACATGTATTCAATCAATACTCAAATCAGATCACCTTTGAGGTTTATGACATTGCAATGTAAAATACCAAAAGTGATTGAAGAGAGATTCCCACAGAGAAATAGTATTAGCGACCGAGGACAATCCATGTCTGGGGAACGTTCCCAGCATTACGTATGTGTCTTTCTACCCAGTTATATGAAGCTGTGTTACTGTACGATTACTGTATGGACAAAGTGTTTACTGAGTGCGTCTTCATCCGACTTGCTTTACTTTAGTGTTCAATTTTATTCATTTCTTTATTTGTCTTTTTTGCTCCCCACACCTGATCTTGAAATCCTGTGGCAACATTTACAGAATAAGTAAAACTGTTTCATTTTCAAATATCTGGCAGCTGATCTTATACTCTCTTTAAATTAGAGAAAGAAGTGTGTAGATAGATCAGATCAAATAGGTGTGAGCTACTATCTGAATTTTTAGAGCTTGTGCGAGCAAAAACATTTACGTGCAGCAAAATGTTAACATGACTCAAAATGACACCTGTTCATTCTTTTAAAGTGGATTTGAAAATGGTTAACTTGCAATGGATGGGCCACTAACGAATTAATTTTTTTTTTATCATCATAAAACCTCCCATGCTTTTCCAGGCCTTCAAGGTCTTAAAGTGACTTTGAATTGACATAATGAACTGCTCCGTTATTGTAACTTGTATGCGGTTTGATACAGCATAGCTATAAAATAAAAGTAAAATAGTAGATGGGATGTCGTGCTATGTGTGCTCTAACATCACATCAGAGCCACAAAGTTAATATTTTCCGATCTAAACAGCAAAATTAAAGTCAGAAATAAAATAAAAATTCTCTCTGTTAAAAATATTTAACACTTTGCTCAGTCAAATTTTTATAAGCATCCATAATCCATCCAAATTTTATGTGGCCCATGTGCAGTATTAGTGACTGTTCACCCTGTTTTTGAGGATCCGTTTCCTTTATAGCATGTAATGATCAATTGCCGCGTTTCTGTTTCACTCTAGTGGTGTTTTCTCTGTTTTTGTGGACTCACTTGTGGTATTCTCAGTCTTTATATGTTCCTCTGCAGTATGTGATAGCAGATGGAGCCTGTTGGGTTTTGGTTCTTATAAGTCAAATTACACTCAGGCATCCATTCTCAGATGTACATAGTACTTTATGTGTACGACAGATATCACCATAAGCTGTTTTTGTTTTGTTTTTTCCCCTCTCTCCTTGTATGCGTCTGTGAAATAAATACTATTTTATCACACTTTGCAGCTTCTGGGTATTTTGGTAATCTCTACCTCATGGTGCACAAGCTGCTCTTACATTCTTCTTAAACTAAAACTGCACCTGTGTTTACATGAGAAACATATTTGGTTGGTTGGTGGTAATGTTTGTGATAAACTGTCCAAAACATTTCAAATATTGTGCAAAAAAAAAACGTTATTCTTAATCTGAACAAATAAGCAGTCTCTTTCTCACACTTTTAGTATGGTTTGTGCTCCCATTCTCAATAAATGTAAAACATTTCCCCTAAAGTTGCAGTCTCTTTTAGAAAGTTCCCATGATCTGATTGTGACTGTGTGGTGAATCCCAAAATGCTCAAGCCGGCGTTTGTAAAAAGGGCCTTTAAACATGCACAACTGGAAGGAAATTGCCTTGGTTTTCTGGCTCCACTTCCATTATGGCAAACATGTTGTCATGCAGGCTTTAGCGTCTTCAGGGTCCAACTTTCGAAATTACTGGAGTATGATTCTTTATTGTTCTGCTGGTCGTCATTGATGCGAGGTGGACCACTTAGATGTCTTTGTAGATGAAATCTTTGCTGATAAATTATTTCCTGTTTTTCGAACCATTCATAAGCCTTGTGCTGGTGGTCGCACATTTAAAGTCAGGGGAGCGTGGTTTTATGTAACTTTGTGCAACTCTGACTCAGACCAACTGCTTTCCTCCTGATGTATTAAGGATATTCCCAATTAGCGGTAACAGTTCAGCACAATGCCTCTGAGAGAGACCCAATACAAGTACTCCGCTGAAGTGCAGCACCACATCCTCTTCAGTCCTGATGAGTGAGGATGTGTAACCTTTGCTTAACAGCAGTCAAATGGCACATTAAATGCAAACTAAAGTGTAGGGTAACGTTTGAGCAAGTGGGTAAGCGAGGAGTCACAAAAGTCAATTGGCTAAAGCAGTAATGCCAGGATGAGGTAAATTCTATGCTTTCCAGATGGCACATAATGGGAACATAACAGTTTCTATGTTCCCCAGTTCTAAGGTTAGGAGTTTGGGACCCTGGGAACATAGATATTCTCCCGTTAGTTCATAAGTTGTTGTGTTAACCTCTATATTCATAAACTGACATTACTCACACACTTTATAATTGTTGCTAAAATCAGAAGTACCTTAAATACTGACGAGAATAAATGTTCTGCTCAGTGCTGTATTGTTTTTCTGGAGAACAACAGATCTCAAGGGGCCAAGCTGAAAAGCATATTCCCTACTAAACATACATTTATTCAGTTTATTCACAAGCTGTTTGCTGAAAAGAGTTAAATGTCATATGCGAAATATGTCTGTTTATACCAAGGGTGCCGTCAGTGTAGAAATGAGCATCTCTGCCTTTTCTACAGTGGATTCATTTACTGACAATCTGTCCCTCTTAATGTCAGGACACAACAGCAAGTTGAGAAAGACTCCTGATTCTGAACAGCTGATGGCAATGTTTACCGGCATTTCTTCTTCTGCCTATTGTCTAATCTCACTTCATTTTGATACTATATACCTTTTTACTTAAATATGGAACATGTACTGATGCACAAACACAGAATATATATACACACGATATATTTTACTGAGATAAAAAGAACACTACATTAAAACTATCTTCTTAACAATTTATACCTTCTATTGAAATAAAAACTTAGAAGCATACAAAACAAAATTCAAACAGGAAAAACTTAAATTGTGCAAAAATTCAACATAATAATTAATCATTAAAGAAGTTCAAATTGTAAACATAAGCAGCAGTAAAAGACAATGCTTTACTAAAAATGACACTGGTAACTAAAATGGGACGGCAGCCATTGTTTAGCCTCAGTGAAGTAGGTGGAGTGTTTTCAAACCATTCTTTGTACCGTTCAAGAGTTGATATTTTCCAAAATAATTAAAACACAGATGATAATGCAATAGCAGCAAAACAAAGACTAACGCACACACAAACAACTAAAGTCACATGTAAAGGACTTTTTGTTCTATAACAGACTTTAGGACCTGCTTAGTACCAAATGAACACAATGTGAATCCCTATAGCTCACTGTAGGAGCCTAGTGGACAACAAGAATCACTACAACCTTAATCACTAGCAGCTTCACAGGAAAACAAAAATAATCTGATGGATATTAACATATCTGTTGTGGCTGATATTTGACAACTGAACTCTGTCCCAGATCAAAAATATAAAAGCAGACTGTTAGAAACATTTCGAGGTCCGCTATCCCGTTTTTACTCAAAGCATGTCAGTTGCTTTCAAATAACTATAATATGGTCCTAAACATTAACTCCACTATCCACTCTATTACAAAACATTATGCATCATTTAAAAAATACAGTGTGTGATGTAAAACAGCCTTCCTACCTCTATATGTTGTGTGTCTTAATGGATTAAGAATTTTAGTTCAAATAAAAAGTCCATGTCCTTCTGCAAGTTGTGGTTTCACCGCTGAAAAGCCACCGGGGAATTTCAGCCTGTAGACTGTGCTGTATCAGTCATTTAATTACAGTAGCATAACAAAGAAAACTGCAGAAGAACACTATACAGCTAGTTAATGCAGCAATTATGTTTTTTTATATTTCGGTAAATATCAACAAGCATTATGAAGATATTACTGAGCTATTGAACAAATCATTCCCTTGATCTTTCCAGCTCTCGTATGTTTTTGTGTGTGGTGTAAAATAAAGAGGTCAACTGGGACACCGTACACGTCACTGATAAATTCCAAAATCCTCTGTCATGTCACCCATTTGCTTTTACTGCAACTACTGCACTGGGACAATTCTGTAAATGTTAACACTCCCAGTAGACTGTCCTGTTTTGAAACGGCACAGCCATTTTTCCGGCATTGGTACAATAGTAGGAAGCCAGAAAACTAGCAAACAATCTGAATTGTATGGCATCTCTAAACAGTGGAATACTTCTCACTTCACAGGCTGATTCATGCACACAGTACAAGAGCCGTTTCAAGTACAACAAATACAACTGGTGCTTTGGATTAACATCGGTTTAATCCAAACAACATCATGTTGTTTGTTTTTTCAGCTAAATCCAAAAATGCAGTGTTCAAGATGCTGAAAATGTAATTGAAAACTCTGGCTTCTATAGGAAAAGTTCTTGACTGGACAGTAAGGCTCATCCAAGCAGCGAGATGAAGCGGCAGAGAGGTGACAGCTGGATATTGTAGGCGTCGACAGCCAAAGATAATTTTTGTTTTGCGGTGATTAATAGTGGATCTGTCATTGGAATGTGGTAGTGATTTAAATCTCACTCTCCAATAAATATACAATCCGTTAAATTTCACTACGATGGCAGATGAGCTACTTTAAATGCACAGTGGGATAACGGCGGTTATATACTGCTGGACGCACTGAGGCCGAGAGTGACCCTGATAAACAATATACTAGTGTCGTACAGCCTGTGGTTGACCTTTGGTTGACTTTTCCTTGAGTGTTCTTAGGATGAGGACAGACGGTGATAGTTCAGGTGGTGGACTTGTTAAGAGTTCAGGGGGCCAAGAAATGGCTGTGAGTTGTGGAGGTAAAGTCTCTGGTCCCTTTTTACAAGTGTTTGGGTAGATGAACAGATAGCAGGCAAGCAAGCCTCTGCAAAATGATATGTCAAAGCTTTAAAGGGTCACTCCCTAAACACTTTAGACAGTTTTTGGAAATAAGCATCACTCTTCAGATAAGTGAACCGGATTCTGGTACATTTCAATAGCAGAAAACAAACTTCACAGAAATCCATGATTGGCACCGATAGAGTAACGTTCCTTTTTCGAAAAGCGTTATTTTAGTCTCCATCCATGGAAACTGTGTAAATGTTTTTTTTTGTTTGTTTTTCAATTATCATATAGTGACAGTGTCCTCGACCTTTGTTTGAAGTTCCTCTTTCAGCATCATCTTTCAGTGCCATGCTGCTCTAGTGTCACAATGTTTTTTTCTCAAGTAATTTCAAGTATCTGAAAGTTGGTTCAAACAGCAAAAGAACCTGACCTGCGTTAGACGTAGCTAAGTCAGTAACGTCTAAACATCGATGGCCACTCCGTGTTTGGTGGAGATCACATCCCGGGTTCCTGTCAGATACATGAGCACTGAGCACAGATGAGGGAGCGTCGCCGTGGTGCTGACGTACAGCCAGTAGGGGAGCGGCGCTGTGTTGCCGAACGGGCACACCCACAGGCCGTGGCGCACGGCATCCCGGACGTGGTGCGTCGCCATGGAAATGAAAAGCATCCACGGCAGGGAGCACCAGGCGTCTTTGAGGCGTCCGATCCACATGAGGAAGCGGAGGGAGAGGCAGAGGACGGGGATGAGAGAGGAGCAGTGGAGAGGAGGACGCTGAGGGAGCGAGACGGCAGCCTGGAAGGAAAGTGGGGAGAGGGAGTTACCGTATTTAGCAAGGTGATCTTCAGCAGAATAATAATAATAATAATAATAAATATCACTCCACATTCTACAAATATTATTGCTGGCAGGAGTTCAGCCTTCTCACTACTGATAAGCAATGAGTTCTGCCAGATTTTTTAAAGGCTGCATCATCAAAGAGGGACTGCTACTTATACAGCTGCTTTTTCTTCAGAATATTAATCATGTACCCACATCATCAGTTTTGTGTCTCATTGGGGGGGGGGGAGCTAAACACATTATTGTTGCTCTTTGAACCTTTGGGAGGAAAACAATATGTAAAAAGTCGAGCCAAATATGTAAGACGCCATGATGTTTGCTGACATCTCTAGAAGACATGGGCTGAAAATTATAAATAAATATAAATTTAAGACAGCCCAACTGGACTTTCCTTTCAGTGGAAACAATATATTTGGCAAAGTCACACTTAATTACCTGATCTCAATCGTTTCACAAACAATCTGATTATTATATTCAGATTGCAATATGTTTGGTGCCAGACAAACAACATTATGGGGCATTACAGAACAGAAAGTTAGGACTTTTTCATGTTTTATTTGTGCTTCTGGCCTCGTACATTTCTGAAAAACAACTTTGACCACACAGAAGTTCACATGCAAAGTGAATTAGTACCACACTTTTAAAGACTGTTTGCACACTCTGCATTTGCCATATTCAATACATTTCTAAACTTATTACATATTAGAGCACGGCCCATATGGGATTTTTAAGACCAAAACAGATTTTGATTTGAGATTTGATTTTTGAATCCAATATATCGGCCAATATTCCTTTTTTATTCGTTTCAGAAACACATAACAAAGATTATCCCTAACATTTGCTATGTGTAGTTACGAGACCTCACCAAGATATCTTGACATAATGCAGTTTTAAAATAACCCATTTAATTTTTATTAAAATAGTACTTCGAACAAAAGTACAGCTGATTGCTGTGTTTTGTGGTGGATTTGTGGAGTTCCAGAGTGCCCTCTGGTGGGGAAACTATGCACTCCCACCACTCAAAACATGAATGAAAGATCACACTTCCGTCTGTTTCTTTTTTAATTGTCATTTATCGGCTGTCGTAAACACCAATAGCAATTTTTCCAGTATCGGCTGATAATATTGGCACATCTATTTATCGGTCAGGCTCTATTAAATATGCAGAACAACCCTTGGAAAGGGTGCAGATCTCACCTTGAGTGACAGGGATCCAGCCATATAGAAGTGGTCCAGGTCTATGATGGATGCCAGAAGGCCGGCCAGCAGCACCTCATAGAGATCACTCTTTTTCCTCAGTCCAATAACAACAGCCCATGACCACAGCCCCACCAATCCATGTGTGGCGTTGTCCAAGGCAGCGCGCAGCCAGAGGTGTTGCTGGATGAAGGACAGCTGGAGGGCGTGGTCCGCCACCACACAGAACATACCAAGTCCTGCCGACGCCAGCAGAGAGGCGGAGCTGAACGTCTGTAGGAGAGCCTGAGCTTTCTCCGTCTCCACAGCCAGGCTGAGAGGTACGGGGGCACCTTCTCGCACGAGGCCCGCCCCCAACAACGGGGACGAGGAGGGGGAGGAGTCGAGCTTGGAGTAGAATCCTTGCATGTTGTCAAGATGGATGGCTGCGGGGGCCAGTCTCCACTGAAGGTCAGCACAAGTCAGGTAGACTGGAGAAGGAAGGGAGGAGAGGGATTAATGAGGGGAAAAGGAAAGAAGAGAAGAAACGTGGGATACAGGTGGGTTGTGAGAAACATCATGAAAAGCAAGGGAGGGGGAGACATCACACAGAAAAGACTTGGGTGCACCATATTAGCCCTCTAGCTGAGACAGATACATGAGTCGCTTGCTTGAAGTCATCTGAGAGCTCTTTGGGCAAATATATAAACAATGCATATGCACAAAAAAATGCATATAATACATTCACAAATAAACACAGTTCTTAATAGTAAAAATAACATGCAGTGAAGATGTGTACCTCTGTACAATGTTCTGTTTGGAACGACGACAGCTAGTACAACTTGAATACCTCCCTATTTTAAGAAAGAAATAAGGATTGATTTATTATCATTCCACAAATACTCCTCCCATGAGGTTTTAACAATGTGCCTCTGCCACAGTGCATCAGCAACAGAATACAATAAAAGACACTTTATTGTCCCATGAGGGCGGGGAATTGTATTTCTCTCACGAATAAAGACAATAAACGTGACAATAAAAAGGGAAGACAACACACATCACGGCGATCATATGAATAAAACTTCCCAGTATGAGGGTGTGTTAGTGCGCTTTCTTCTTTATACTGACTCTGCTTGGTACAAAGATACACATACTGTATGTAAGAGTTCATCATTAAACAGCATAATATTCTAATATCACGTTTACCATAGAAGTTTCATGTTTAAAACTGCATGACTGTCCCTGTGGTCTCTCAAGTCAACATGAAGAAACAAAACCTGATCAGCTGCATTTCACTGAAGTACCGCAGCACCACAACCGGCAAAAAAAGACACTTACCTTGAATTATGCTAATTTAAAAATACACCGCATATATTATTAACACGGCAGTCCTAGTCCTATGGTTACCCCTGCTCTCTAACAAAGACACCGTTTCAAACTACAAGGCTGAGGACAAACAGCCTGAGACAACATGTCTGTACTCTAGTTCCCATCAAAACCAGCGAGGCCACCGCTCGAGGAGTCTTTTGAACCCAGAGGGAATAATATAAAAATAGGTCTCTCATGCAACTGAGTGAAATGTAGGACAGACTCAACTGGCAGTCTATCTGAATTCATCTCATCGTTACCAGCTGCTGATGTAACAGCGGTCTCTTGCTTTTGAAGAAACACATCTTCTGACGTTATGCTCCCTAAGTATGACATTTTAATTAGCTAGTATAGTTATTTATGTCACCTATTGGTAGCTCCCGGTGAACTGTTGTAACATTAATGACGTTAACGTCAGTGAGGCTACCTATGGTTATCATAATTTGTTCTCGTCTGACATCCACAGGTTAACATTAGCCCGTTTAAACAGAATGACATATTAGATAACCTTACCTCACCAGGCTACAGTAACACCACTGACGATGACAGCTAGCTAGGAGCTAACTGGCTAACAGTGACATGAGAGATGATGCTTTGTGTAGGCGGACAGCAGCTGTCACGATTAGCTCCGCTAAAACTGCAATGGATTACACAACATGACACACTTCGCTTGCAATTGTGTAATTCAATTGTGTGTTGGCTAATTCAAATGTTTTTTGGGGTAAATTTTGATCAACCGGTTGATAAATATCACGATACTCACCCCATTGCCTGCATTGAGCTACCCAACCGTCAGGTTTACCTCTTCTTCTGTTGTGTTTTGCGGCACTGTTGTGATGTACTGTTTTGTGTGCGGCGCTTTGCTGCCACCCACAGGCCACGGATGGAACAGCCACAGGAATGTCCTTTGTCATTTGTTCCCAGGAAATTAAGATGATGTATAATTTAGCAAGATTTTTTTTTTTTTAAAGCAGAGTAGAAATTAATAGGTTACCTGTAGCCTAAATGGGAGAGAGTGGCAGTTTCCAGCATGTCTTATTTAAAACATTCTCAGGAGGGATGTTTTAAGAAAAGGAAAAAATGAGTAATAAAGAAGTTTCCACAGTTTGCGTGTTGGACACCTAAAATAGCACACTAACTTCTGTGTTGGGCTGATTAATTAATCAAAATAATATTAAGAGCAATATACAAATTGCAGGAGCTGTAAGTTTTTGATAAAGGTAAAATGTGTCACAACATACTATTATAAATGAAGCACTGTGGTGCTACACAAATGCCTGGCCTACAAATCAAATTCTCCAGATGTAAAGGAACACGCTTGTTTGGTACAGACCCTGAGCAAAAGTCAGATTATCATTTTTTATAGTTGTTGCAGTGAAAATAAAATGCAAACTTTACCATTCCCACTAAAATCGTATCTTATTATGTCACAATCTGTTTGTTAATAATAATAATAATAATAATAATAACAACAACTTATATTTGTATAGTGCCTTTCACGGGACCCAAGGATGCTTTTCAGATAACTACAGAGACAGAACAATAAAAGTCCTTCAGGGTTGAATGCCTTTGTGAAGAGGTGGGTTTTTAGGAGTTTTTTGAAGGTGTCCAGAGAGGGAGCATTTCGGATCTCTGAGGGGATGAGTTCCAGAGGGTGGGGGCTGCGATGCTGAAGGCTCTGTCACCAAAAGTCCACAGTCTGGTGTGGGGGACAGAGAGCAAGCCCTTGTTGGTGGACTGCAGGTTCCGTGAAGGTTTGTTGCACATGGTTCAGCCCTACTTCTGTGTTATTTAGTTAATAATCACTGATTTTGACTGAGCTAAATCTTGTAGTGATTATGGGTTAGTCCTTTAAGTTTTTCCTCCTTATTGAAATGTATTTAAATATGAAGCGCTTTGAGAGACTGGTCCTGGCCCACAGCAAAGACATTATCCCTCCCACACTTGACCCACATCAGCTTGCCTGACATCCCAAAAGGTCTACAGAGGATGCGATTTCCACTGCCCTGCACTTTGCCCTGACTCACCTGGAATACAAAAACACATACATCTGGATGCTGTTCACAGATTGCAGCTTTGCCTTTAATACCATTATCCCCTTCAAGCTAACCACCAAACGCCTCTCCCTCGGACTTAAACCCTCCATTTGTAACTGGACCTTGGACCTTCCTGACCAACAGACCTAAATTTGTTATGTTGGGGATCCTCACCTCCTCTACCCTGACCCTTAGCTCAGGTACTGCAAGGTTATGTTCTAAGCCTCCTCCTCTAGTCCCTCTTTACCCACGACTGCCTGCCAATTCACTAGTCATTGCTCGTTGTGGACTTCAGGAAGTCCAACAGCTGCCACTCCCCTATATATATCAATAGGGTCGCTGTGGAGCGTGTCTCCAGCTTTAAATTTTTTGAGTCCACATCAGCGAGGACATCTCCTGGAAACCAAAATCTGACTTTCTCGTGAAGAAGGACTCAAAAACTCCTGCACCTCCTGAAGAAGCTGAGGAGCGGCCGTCATCTCCCAAAATACTGACCAGCTTCTACCACTGCACCACTGAGAGCATCCTGACCAGTGGAGACGTGTTCTCTGGAGGGACGAATCATGCCTCCCTGTCTGGCAATCTGATGGACTAGTCTGGGTTTGGCGGTTGCCAGGAGAACGGTACTTGCCTGACTGGATTGTGCCAAGTGTAAAGTTTGGTGGAGGGGGGATTATGGTGTGGGGTTGTTTTTCAGGGGCCCCTTAGTTACAGTGAAAGGAACTGTTAATGCCTCAGCATACCAAGACATTTTGGACAATTTCATGATCCCAAATTTGTGTAATAGTCCTGACCTCAACCTGACAGAACAACATTGGGATGAATTAGAGCGGAGACTGCAAGCCAGGACTTCTTGTCCAACATCTGTGCCTGACCTCACAAATGTGCTTCTAGAAGAATGGTCAAAAATTCCCATGAACACACTCCTAAACCTTGTTTAGCAATATTATCGTGACTAGCCTCCCTTCTTTAAAACCTGCTAGGGGTGAACGGCCACCCTAATAAAATTGGTGGCCACCCAGTGGGCTCCCCTGGCGAAGGGCATATTCATAAAATGCTATATACTGTATATTTTATGTAATCGCTGGGTTTGAGTGAAAAGGTGCTCAGCAGGATACAAGTGATCTCATATTAGGCTCTGTCACTTTACGAGAGTGACCTCTGACTCTCTTAGTGACCAGCTGCAGAGGAAAGAAAAGTGTAATTTAATTAATATACAGAGACGGTTCGTAGCTTGGCTACTTTATAATAAGTTTGTCACACTGCTACACAATGTTGTGTATTGTACTGTGTGTTGGGTTGAAAGTTTGCAGTCTGCAGATAGCTATGTTGCAAACCTGTTGCTAACAGCAAGCTAACGTCGTACCGACACAGGAGCCCCCGACAGCACCGTGTGTGACCGGGAAAGTACCTCTGGCTTCAAGGAAGACCATCCTGTGCCCATAGTCATCTTCATCTTTTCTGAGAGGATTCAGAGGGAGTCATCTGGAAGATGCTGTGAAACTGGGCTTAATGTTACTTGGAAGGGAAAATGTTGCTGTTTGAGTTTTGATGTCCAGTTTGATGTAAGGTTTCGATTAGAAAAATGATGTGTGCATTAGCTATAGCAGAGAGCCATTTCATTAAGGCATCACAGAGGACATGGATAGAGTTTACTTTTAGTAGCTGCAGTTTCTCTGAGCACCACTAGATGGTAAAAGAGGCCACCCAATGAAAACAAATGGCTGGCCCTACACACTGTAATGAAATAGCATGCATATTGTGAAGTGGCGAAAACTCCTGCAGCCTCCTCTTAAAAGGCACGAACTGAATTCTCTCACAATAGTTTATGCTGATGTTTCAGGATCCAACATGTGTGGGAGACTAATATAATGAACAGCACAGTATACATCAAAATAAAGGTAAAAAAAAGTCATCCTGCAAATAAATGTTTGTTTTAGTTTTGTTAAAAAATTGTTTTTTGATGAACGTGACAGGCAGAATAATCCCAATGTTGAACCTTGACTGGCAGATAATGTTGGCTCCCGCATTTCAAATTAGTCATACCTGCTGAGTGGAGGGTTTTTAAATAGGTGTGTCAGTTCAAATCCTGAAACTTGCCATGCAATAAATTTAAATTTCACCACTCGCATAAAATCCAATCTAAATAATGTCTCTATTAAAGGTCCAAGATCATATCTGCAAAGACAAGTTTAATCCCTTTTAATGGGATGTCTTTAATGAGCCTGGTTCTCTTTATTCGAAATGACTACCTCAATCAGTGGTTTGCTTTTTCTCCATTTAAGCTCGGTCAGCCCTTTGAAGGTCTATTTAGTGATCTTATGCAAGCCTGTTCCTCACTGTCCCACGGCTCTACGTTTGCTGATTTATTTAGTGTCCATGGTTGCTTTCTAATTTGAAAGACCTGTGTTGGACGCTAAAAAGCCTGACCCTGTCACCGAAATGTTCTGGATCATGTTGTTCAGCTTCACAATGAGCTCTGATTGTTTTTTTTTTGAGGGAGGACAAAACAGAGAGAGTTGTTTTGTTTTTTTTTTTACACCAGAATGGCATAAAGTGACTCATCATGCTTCCACATTTGGCTTGATTTTTGAGTTTGTTGAATGGTCTAAATCTTGTCTGGATTTATCTGTTCAGGGAAAATGAGCCTCACTTCTTGCAGCGTTACGGGGTTAAATGCAATCTTGAGAATCACCCCCATTTGGAGGACGAGGCTGCGGTCCAGAGTGAGTAACATTTCTGTGCTTGACAGAAATCTTGGACAGCAATGCTCCAACAGTAATTGTGGTGAATAGCAACGCGACCTCTCATTTCGTGGCATCGACTTACAATTCATAGATGTTCTGTCTTGTTTATTGCTGACAAGCTAATGGTGGAACTGTCCAGTGATTATCATGTCCCGAATCTGTGCTTATGTTTTACTTGTTTTTAGTTTTCAGTCATCATTTCCTATTTTATTTTAGTAAACTCACTTCTATCTTTTATATTTCATATAGACTCACTCCTGCCCTCATG
Organism: Micropterus salmoides; assembly: GCF_014851395.1. Classification (NCBI taxonomy): domain Eukaryota; kingdom Metazoa; phylum Chordata; class Actinopteri; order Centrarchiformes; family Centrarchidae; genus Micropterus; species Micropterus salmoides. The sequence continues at coordinate 22,987,936 of NW_024041151.1, read as the reverse complement.
TCTCTCCCGCCTGTGTAATTACCCTGCCCTGATTTGCTTGACCTGTCCCTCATTACCCTTCCTCCCTCGTGTATTTAGTCCTTGTGCTCCCCTTGTCTTTTGCCTTTTCTAACCGGTTGCCCTTCTGTGTACTTAGACCCTGCCTAGGCAAATTTAGGATACCTTGGCCTTCTTGGACTGATCACTATTTTTTTTTATTCTACCTGTTCTGTAGTTTGAGTTGTGCTATTGAGTCCTTTGTTTGTTTCCAGCTCTGATAGCATTTGGCTGATATGAGAGGCAAAGATCATCGGGATTGTAAAGCTGATGATACACGGGGCAACTTTTCAAACAATGTTGCTAGGCAATCTTGCTGGTGGCAAGTCCGACTATGTTTTGAACGGATAGCGGCAGCGAGGGGCAGGTGGCGGAGTGGTGGGGGAAGGGGATTAAGGTAGTAATCTTTGCTCATTACCACTGACGGCAACTTTGCCCAGCACAATTGCTCTAAAAATTGCTCCGTGTATCATCAGTTTAACCATCTGGCCAAGCAAGTCTCTAAACATGTGACACAACATATTTTTATTCAACAAGTAGCAGGCCTTACAAAAAGAAGAGAATGAGATTTTGGGTTTGCCTCATATACTTAAAAACGTAAGTGTTGACTAACAAACAGTTTGTAATGCAATTATTTGACATACTGATATTCTGCTTGCTCCCGGCAAAAGGCAGAACAATGGGGACTGGGCCATCCAGCATAGACAGAGGAGATATGAAAGATATGAACCATGCGTCTAAATTATTTAGTACCATGGAGAGAGGCACAGAGATAGAGGCTGCGTTTGAATCGTTCAGCACCATAGACAGTGCACATGAAGGAGTCTGTCTCTTCTGCCCTCCAGTGGCCAAACTCAGTGTAAAATCAATCAAAAAGGTACAAAGTTTTGAACTTGATAGGTTGCAAAAGTTGCAAGACTTTAAAAGTGTGCTTTTGTTTAGCATTTGTTACAAAAATGAATGGTTTGTTTTCACTTTCTGGCCACTTTATAAGGCACAGCAGTCCAGTAAAACACAACCACTAACTATGACTTCAGTAATAAACATATAGTATAATATTAGTTAACACCATGGCCATAATAAGCTTCGTAAAGGTAGAATATGTGTCTGTACTGGAGTGCATTAGATTGAATAGCATTATATTCAAATATTCATGCCCCCTCATGTTTGTAAATGTAAACCTCTCTGACAGTGTCAGTCAAAGCTTAGTAGTGGTAGGCTACATTAGAATATCAGTTTCTTTGTAAAAGTAGAATATATGGTTCCGGTGTTGTTACAGGTGTACCCAATAAATTGGTGACTGAGTGTACGCTAATATTCAAACAGGTTCCCTTATTAGAAGATTGAGAACACTTCCTCCTTAGTATGTATGGCGGAACACAGATTTTCTGAAAAGTAAACAACACATCGCTGCCAAATGCAAAAGCACCAGTGTCCCGAATGTGCCACATTCATCTGTGTGAAAAATACACTGGTGAAATATTGCCCAGGAGAATGCAATAGGGATGAGAAGTTTGTTGGAAAAAAAATGCATGTAGGTGCTGTAAATTGGTAGCAAGAAAAAGAAGTTAAAATACCATGTGAGAGAGAGGAATTGTAAAACAGAGAGGTATAGAAAGTCATATAGCAAAGACAGAGAGGAAATACGTTGAGTGTTTAAAGAGGCGAGAGCCAGAAGCCCAATTGAGAGGGAAGGAGAGATCGTGTCATTCATCTAGTTATCAGTGAAAGGTCAAACTAGTCATTAGAGCAGAGCAAGGCTGTTGGAACTGACAGGCTGTGGATGGTGTCTCCACATCTCTCTCACACACACACACACACACACACACACACACACACACACACACACGCACACGCACACACACGCTCTTTCCTATATACCTGAGGTTAATGTGGCTCACATTACAGTTCAGACAAAGTTTCAATTGCCGTTTAATTAAAATTCAGTTGAAATATCAGCTGAAAAGTTCAGTAATGCGATTTATGAACTCTTATTCATTAAAAAAGAAAGAAATATGATTTTCTCTGACTGTTTAGAACACAAATAACAAGAAGGACAAGATAAGTCTTGCGGCTTCTTTACTGTCCTTGTTCCCTTCCATCTCTGTCATTGTAAATATTAATTGAGTTCTCATCAACACCCCCATTTATTAAAAGATAGGACAGGCCAGTATGAGCAAGGGAAGAAGGGAGGAAGGAAAGACTAATGAATGCAATACCCACAGCAGCAGATACACTCTTGTCTTCACACACACTCAAAGAGGACTCCAGCTGACAGCTGTTAGATGGTGTATTGATTTGTCCTCGGTCTCCAGATCAGCCTGCCAGAACTTGTCAGAATATTGAAAGAAAGAGAGGGAAGAGAGACAGTGAGACATATTAAAGAGAGAGACAGGCACAGAGAGTGAGAGCTAAAGGTCAAAATGGGAATTTTGACCAACAATATCTCCCTTCATATGTCAGTGCCACCTTATGTTGATATTTCCTTGAATGTATCAGGCTGAATGTTGATATTGTATTTATCTGTCTATGTTCACAGGCAACACTTTTCTGTTGGTTGTTTCTCCAATATCTGTATGGTTAAAGGATTATTCTGGTTTATTACAATTTGAATCTTATTTTTGTAGGTTTGGCCATCATTTCCATCAGGTATAATGACATGTTCTTGCCAATTTAACATGGCGATGTCAGATGGGCTACCGAACACAATCAAAACCCCACTTTTGTCAAACTTATTTGATAGAGAAAATAAAAGGGTAAAATGATTGCCAGAAGAGTCTGTTGCAAACATTCACAGTTTACAGGTCGACCGTTGTTCGGATAACGCTTGTGTTTCTCGTGCTATCTTCAACTCTCTCTGTACACTGAATTTTCATTACTTTGATCTAGGGCTGCATGATTTGGAGAAAAAGTCATATTGCGATTATTGTGGACAATATTGCGATTTGCGATTCGATTATAATGGAACAAATGGTACTGAGTCTACTTGCTTGATTGTCAAGGAAAATGCACAAAATACTGACATTTTGAAATGTGTTTTTCTGAACTTGAACGAAGTTAAACAGTAAACAACATTTATAACAATAACTTTAGTAAAACAGATGTAAAACAGAACAACACAGCAGAGGCTCTATCACAACCTCGAGGAGGAACTACTGTTAATGAGTGTATTAGTATAATATTATAACTAGAGGCGGATCGATATATCGGCCGGCCGATGTTAGATGGAAGTTTGATTGACACATTTTGGACTAATCATTTTGGAGAAATCTTGAAAAAACTGCCAGGAGACGCACTGTCCAGATTACCATGAGGACTCACGGTGTTCCGGACAGCTGAAAATTCCTACTTACTATAGAATTTGCGGGAAAAGGTCAAGTGTCCGGAATACAGTGAGTCTACGTTATAGTTTCTGACTTATTCTAAATATATCTGCGAGCCGCCTGTCTGCAGGTAGTTGGCGTGTCTGAAATGATTAAACCAGAGCGGACATGTAAAGTAACGTGAGCTGAACAAGAATCTAACACAGCTTCTTGTAGCTCCTCTTTTTGTGACGTTGTAGATGTGAAACGCTGTAGTCAGAGCCGTAACGGCTCTGGTTATAGTTATAACGTTAGTTAAATAAAATCTCAAAGTTGCAGGTCCTCGTTGCAGAGAGTCATGTTGTATTAGATTCATTCAACAGCAGCTTTCACGTAGCTTTGGTTACAATTAAAGAGTGCTGGTAAAGGGATGAACTACATGAATGTGCTACATTGAAATTTTGGCAGATCATGTGTAAAGTGAAATACACATGCTAATTCTCTCTCACTCTCTTTGTTTACAGATGGCTGAAAATGTTGCACCTTCCAGTAGCAAATATTTATTGATGTGCAATTGTTTACATGTTCACTTTTTGAGACTGTAATCGATTTTATTAACATAATCCATTTAGGAAAAGGTTTTATAGCCCACATACATACCAGCTTTCAATATTAGCCTGTTCTAAGTGTAGTTTATACAGTAAAGAGGTCTACTATCCAAATCATTCTTAAAATCAAAATATCGGCTCATAAATCAGCTCTTTTTCAGTTTAATATCGGCATCAGCCCCCAAAAACCAATATCGGTCGGGCTCTAATTACAACATTAAATAAAAAGAATATTGTTCAGTTAATAGTATACTGTTAGTATAATGTTAATATATTAATTGCTATATTCATTCTAATTTCATATAATAGTATACCATTTTATCACTAGTTCAATATTAAATCCAGTTACAACTGTTTCATTTCTATGGGTTTGTATTTATTTATTTAATCCTTGTGCAAGCAAAAGGCTCTACATCGGTCTCTAATTTGTTAATGCTTGTCAATAATCACATTATCATATTATCTGCAGCACGTCAAATTTTTTCTAATGTCTAATGTGATTGGTCGGTTGATGAGAGGTGACTGACATCACTTTATAGCTTTATGAAAAGCTGAAAAACAAAAGGCAGCAGTACAGCTAATGTCAACTGGCCAGCGATCCAAAGCCAAACCTTCTTTATCTTTTCCCTGTTCTCTTCTGTCTTATCGCTTCAGCTGCTGACGACACGTAACGTTACAGTAACTGTCTCTGTCACAGAGCGACCGGCCCACCGGCATTTCTGTCGGTGCACCGGGGGCGAGACCGGATATGTTTTGAACTATTAGTGGCGGGGCCTGGAGGGGGGGCTACAGTAGGTTGTTGTCTTCAACGTTACCCGCTCACTGCCCATAAATTACTTTTTGTGGTTCCTACTTATCTGTTTTAGGGGCACATGCGAGAGCTCGGTGTGGCCGGAGATAATGAACAGACTGCAGTGCAAACTGAGAGGAAAGTCTCACACTCAAAGCACACTTTTTCTGCTTAAATCGCACACCTTTTGTGGTTATGTAATCACGCAGGTCAAAGTTTTACACTTATTCAGTGTAACATCTGAACAACATCTACTGATAGATTGGCACACATTTTTCCACAGACATGCATGGTTCTAAGACAATTGAACCTGCTGAGTTTGGTGATCTAGCAAGGGATTTCCTCTCATGACTCCAGCAGGTTGACATGTTTAGCTGTTATTGAAACATCTCAACAAGTATTCATTGGATTTGGTGTGAAATTTGTTACACACATTTGTATTTCCAAGAGGATGAATTGTGATTACTTTGACTTCTCTGGTGCCATTTTCAGATCAAAATTTTGACCCAGTGATTGCGCTATACAAGGGTAAATTCCTGCAAACGGGAAAAAAAAGTAAAAAATTCCCATTAGCCTCAGCCATACTTTTAGTACAAAAAAGGAAATGTTAGCAAATGTCAGCATGTCGTTGTGAGAATGCTAGCATGCTGATGTTAGCATTTAGCTCAAAGCTTAAGTACACCCTCACAGAGCTTAATCTTGTTTTTTATTAAGCAGGAAACTGACTTTAACACTTAAAGCTCAAATCAGTGTCCTCCGGTAGCATCTGTGTGCACTACATGGTACAACTGACATATTTAATTTTTTAAGAGGCATAATGAGATCATTATAAAGAATGGACACAAATCCATTCCCTGTGTCGAAATACCAACTATGGATCCATGTTAAGTGTCATGAAAATATGCAGTGGTGATATAGCTCATCTGTAGCTACTTCTCCCACTGAGCCAAACTGAGAAAAACCTTCTCTGCAAGGTCACAAGTATTGATTTTGGCAGACTTGAAGTGAAGCAGTGTTTCTTTATGGCATAACGTGGGAAGTAAGAAATGCATGATGACTGTTATTTTACTGAAATGTATTGCACGTGTGTTAATGGTAGTTAAAGAAAGAATGCGTTTCTGCCCCTCCGTTGACACCTCACCTCATTGGAATTTTTTTTTAGGAGAAAATAATCTAGAAGTGTGGGAAGAAGAGATGACCATGAAGTATTGTGTTCTCAGTGTATCAGTTGGAAAAGCAAAATGAGTATGAGGCCAGCGCATCATCATTCATTGTGAAATGGTCACATTTAATGGTTGAAACCTGTCATTGTATATACATCTATAAAAAAGACCCCAGGTACAGGTTACGACATTCTACTGCTAATACATACATTATTATTAAATAATAAACTTTTTGTTCAATGTTAAAGTTACATATCATAGTTTACAAAATAGGATCAAGGAGAATTAAGCCATTATGAATGTCTGGAAGAAAAAAAAACCCAACTAAAATCCTCTATGTGTTTTTATTATTTGTCCATAAAATAAAAAAATACAATAAAACACATCAATATTCCTTTGAATAACATAATATTAACTGGTGATATTGGCTATTGAAATGTAAACTGCAAAAAGACATTTTTTTGTATGGTTTTTAAAGGCGTCAGAAAGCAAACAGTTTTGTGTTTTGTTTGTATTTTACAGCACAGAGCAGAATGGAAAACCAACAATCGTACCAATGCTTCAATAACCAACTCTGTCGTCGTCAGTACAAAGTAAAACCAAAACAAATGGGTGGACAAAGAATTGTTCAGTCTCAAATCCACTTTATTATTATTATTTTTTAAAATTTTTTTTACAATCCAGGTCGTCCTTGCCGTTCGCTGAAAGCAGAGTGTAAAGCTAATTGTCTAAATAAGCCAGACTACCGTTACTGAATTCTTCAAAGTGTTAGTCCTCATATGGTAAAACGGCTCGCTCCGTCAGTTTGACTCAGTCGCTGGAGTTGACAGATTCAGAGTCTAATTGGGTGATTTTGTGACTTCTTTGTTATATGGTAGGTTTACACAAACAGCAGCCGCAGGGTTCCTCAGATTTGTCTAAAGTTTCATTTGTATACCGTTTGAGTCGGTACCAATCAGGTGTTATACACACACATGCGCGCGCTGACACACACACTGACACACACATACACAACTTTTCTGGGATTTTTAACCCACGACGAAGGCAGACACAGGCTTCAGGAAGCTCAGTGAATTGTTTGGGAATCACTTGTTGGGGGTGAAGTCGAGTCTTTGGCATGATGATTTAGCTGTATGGGGAGTGCTACGCTAACTATACACGCAAACACACAAATGCTCTATGTGTGTGTGTGCGTGTGTGTTTGTATGTACAGTGCTGCAATATCTGAAGAAAGTGAAAATCAAGACAATCAATTGATCAATAAAAACAAGATCACAAAGGTAATGAGGAGATTGATTTTGTTGTTCGAGGAGTTGGTTTTCTTGCTCTTAAGATGAGATTCCCAAACCAAACTGTTGTCTGCCAAACAAAGTCTGCTGTGGCCCGTCAAAGCCACCAGGGGGTAATATGACTGTTTATGCTGATATCACTGCTGCTGTTGTGGTTGTTGCCGCTGCTGTTGATGAGGGTGATGCCGCTTTCAAAAGTTCTCCTGACGAATATCTTTTGGCGCCATTAATCTAAAAATGCGGAATCGCATTATCATCGTCTGATTTCACGTCTAAGTAATCTTGGTGTGTAACTGTGTGATGGACAGAAATGATCAATGCACTGTATCCTTGAAACATGTGCAAAATAGAAAAATGACCAGGCTCCTCCTCCTCCTCCTCCTCCTCCTCCTCGTCTTCCTCCTGCTCTCTTCACGAATAAGACATATACATCTGGAGAGAGGAGACAGAAGCACAAATTAGGCATCTACAAACATTCCTCGACAACCATGGCATCCAGGAGAAGTTCCAGTCTGGCTTTAAACCACGTCATAGTACAGAAACAGCACGCCTATATAGCCAATCTCGCCTTGAACACTGTGTAGGTATCAAAGGTATTGTCTTGAAATGGTTTCAGTCATACCTGACTGATAGGAGCTTCTCTGTTCATTAAGCTGAACACTTTTTGTCAGCTGCTCCTCTCACCTGCGGGGTCCCTAAAGGCTCTAATCTGGGCCCTATCCTCTTCTCACTGTATATGCTGCCACTGGGTTCCATTTTCCAGAAACATAGCATCTCCTATCACTGTTTTGCTGATGATGTCCAAATCTACTTGCCTATGAAATCCATAACCAAAGAGTCTGTGAAGCCATTGTTAGACTGCTTAAAGGAGGTAAATGAATGAAAATAAAAACACAAAGATCATCACGTGTGGACGTTTAGACGCACTGGGTGACCCTCTTGGCACTTTGAAAATTGATCCTCTGTTAAAAATCTTGGTGTTATTTTTGACACCTTATTCCCGTTCAATAAGTAAATCAGTGCAGTCGTCAAGACCAGCTTCTTCCAGTTAAGACTTCGAGCTAAAATAAAGGCCCATCTTCCTCCCAAAGACCTTGAAAAAGTCATTATTGTAATTCATTATACATAGGTCTACATCAGAAATCTTTAAATTGCCTCCAGTTAGTCCAAAAGGCAGCTGCTCGCCTTTTAACAAAAACAAAAAAACCTGAACACATAACGCCTGTCTTGGCCTCCCTCCACTGGCTACCTGTCCGTTATAGGATAGATTTTAAGATTTTAAGATTTTATTGCTTGTTTTTAAGGCCTTAAATGGTCTGGCGCCATCTTATCTGGCTGATCTCTTAAGCCACCATTCTCCAGTCAGAACACTGAGGTCAACAAATCAGCTGCTCTTGGATGTCCCGAGATCAAAGCTTAAAAATAAGGGCGATAGAGCCTTTGCAGTGGGTGCCCCCATCCTATGGAACAACCTCCCCATGCATATTAATGCTGCACAGACCCTTCAAACGTTTAAATCTCTGCTTAAGACGCACCTTTTTGCAGTAGCTTTTTTTATTTTTAGCCCAAGAAGAACCCAAGGACAACAACAAACGCACATTTGTACATTTTCAGCTGAGGACTGCAGCTTACTTTGGCTAGCCTTCAACTCAACAATCAATCATGATTTCAGTTAAATGTCTTCTTTGTCCCTCGCTATTTTCTCTCTCTTCCTCCACTTTGCAAACAGCGGCATCATAATCACATCGTGTTCACACAGGTAAGCGTGATGTGCGACAGTAATAAATGTCCGTGCGAAACACTGTGCTATATAGTTATATGGATTAAACGAAGCCTCGATGCAAAGAATTTGCGTTGATGCATTTTAGTAATCAAATTAATCGATTTAATCGATGAATCGTTTCAGCCCTAGTAGAAATACAAAGTAGCACTGCCTTTGGTGTATGTATTTACATTTACATAGAGCCACTGCAGGGAGGGGGATGACCAGGGGGAAAATATGGAGTGGAACTAAGTTGATTGAACATGGTTTATGTAGGGAAATAAAAAAGAGTTTGCTGATGCTATAGTGCTAACCTGATTAACCTGATTAATTTTTTTTATTTCAATCTACCTCAGGGCTCGTCTTTTATTTACTGCTCCCCAATATTCTTAATGATTGATAAGAATTCATTCTCTGGTGGTGGCAATAACATTTTCGGCTTCTGAGGGGGGGTCATAACAGAAAAAAAACTATTGGGTTAAAGTGTTATTATGTTTGTCAGTGTTCCTCTTTTGATTAAACAGGATGCAAAAAACATATTTTCTGTTTGTACACCTTTACAGAAAGCTTTGTTGCGATCCAATAACATTCAGCTTTCTAAGCGTTCATTGTTCAACATCTACATCTTCGAAAGACACGTACTATTACAACATGATTTACCTTCAGGGGTCCTGCAGAAAAATATGAAGAAAAAATCCCTGTTGGGTCATAAAACAAACTCACCCAATAATTGTTGCACTTTTCTAAATGCGCTCGACATCAATACACATGCATCGACCTGTCAATACATGTCTGAATGACTGACTTCATAATCAATTCAAAGATGAGGGGTTGCAGACTCATTACATGAAGTGTGTGTGTGTGTGTTCGCTCACCACATGAACAGCAGCAGCATTCCTAACAGCAAAGGAGAGAAAAATGTGAGGAGCCTGGCAGCTCTGCCCACTGGAGGTTCAGCCTTTTGTGGTGCGTTGGAGGACGGTATGGGGGAGGTCTTAGTCTCTGGAAAAACAATCAGAAAACACAATAAACCTTACCGATCATATTTCAATGAACTCCTCTGAATCTTGCTTCATTTGCGTGTGTGTGTGTGTGTGTGTGTGTGTGTTACACAATTGTTTTGTTCCCAAGTGGCAGAACATCCAAAAATGGTGTTTCGATGAATGGACACTGAAATGTGCTCATCATGCCGGGAAGAAGCAAACAGAAAGGGAAATACAGCGCAGAGTGAAATCAATTCTAATCAGCAAGCGCAATCAATATGGGACTTGTCAAGGCAGTTATGAAGTGAACTGGACAAAAGAAATCTCATTCACACTGAAGCCGCAGGGAGAAGGAGAGAGAGAAGGACAGAGACAGAACAACAGCAGATGACATAGAAATATAAGAAAGGGAAGACGAGGTAAAGGGGAAAGTGAATTGAGGTGGATAAGCGAAAAACAAAAGGGGAATTAATATATTGCTGATAAGAGGTGGTCTAGTACACAATTTGACAATCTACCCATTTACAAACCTCACTTGAGTTTTTCCGTATTTGTATAGCGCCTTTCTAGTCTTTTCGACCACTCAAAGCACTTTTACACTACATCTGCATTCACCATTCACACAGAAACTAACATTCACACACATTCATACACCAGAGGCATTTCAGGGTTCAAGGATACTTCGACACGCAGCCTGGAGGAGCCGGGGATTGAACCACCGACCTTCCGATTAATGGGCAACCCACTCTACCAGAACAATAAATCAGTTAAAAAAAGAAAAATGGCCTCAGTGACTTCAGACTTGCCCCCAAAGACTTAAATCTTAATTCTCAAATGTGCCCTTGATCATCAATAAAGTATTATCTTCTGGTTAAGTGTGCAGGTTTAGGATGAAACTGCATGCACACTTGATGAAACAATTTTTTTCCTCATCGCCTCTTACATTTTCTGTCAATTCCATTATTTAAAATTTTTATTTTTTAAAGTGTGGAAAACACTTGTGGAAACATAAATATGCTGAAAACAACTATGTGCTTAAGCTGTTTATAGTGCTTCAGCTTGGTTTTACGTTGCCTGACAAATGAAAATATCACAGTTTAATGTTTTATAAATCAGGGCTATTGCTACAGCTGCAGGCAGCACAGTAGATATTAACTCATGCACACTGTTTGCAGCTCAGTCTAGAACCCACATCATTTTTTATTTTTTTTTTTTACTGGAGAGAGAATATGATTTCCCTCTCCTTCCAATTAATGACTGTAGTATAGTACAATGTTGGGAGTGGGGAGATATTAGGGGGGAGCGTCCAGGTGTGAAATAGCCACAGAGAGAGAGAACTAGGACATGTTTAACATGATCAGCAGCTCAATGCATTACTTCCTGCCTGCAGCAAAACATTTTGCTCCGGAGTGGTGGAGAAAATAAAAAATTAGGCAGACATAATTTGATGGTGATGAGGAGAGACAGTTGTGGTGGTGTACGTCGACGTAACAAGCTAGCCGGGGAAAGGTAAAGAGAGGGGGACAAGACAATGATGTGAGGAGGAGAGAGGACTGATAAGCAATGGCAGGGAAGTAAAACAAGTGAAGGAGGAGAGCAGGCAGAAAAGTGAGCATGAAATGAGCCTCAATTGCTGTTGGTATGAAGGAGCTACTCAATAACAAACGTTCTGCGGTTACAGAAAACAAAATTCCAAATCAAAAAGTGAGCTGATTTAACCTGCTGGATGAATTCTTCAGGTATCCACAAAGCCTAAACTGTAGCTTAAGATCAGTGATTGGGTGTTTGGCAGCTTGGGAGTCATTGCTAACTTCTGTGCTTATGTTTTTTTTCTAACTCAGATACTACATTTTTATGGGCAATTTTCATGCCATCCAAGCCTTGGAAGAGCTCTAAATATGTCACCTAACATCGTCTATGGAGAAACTGAATGAGAATTTTACTTCTAGAACGCCGAAAGCCTGAAATAACACCTTTATGTCCCCTTAATGACAGCCTGCAGCAGAAGAGGACCTTAAGGTGGTTTCTGCTTATAAAGCACTTGCATGCAGATAAACACATACTCTGACTCTACGAAATACCTTGAAACAGAAACTAAGCATTTATAAATAGCTGTAGACATGAAGAATATAAGAAGTGATGTCTAGTGTAGCCTGTTTGGTACTAGACGGTGTCCAGTTTCTGTCTCACAGAGTGAGGGCGAGGCAGAAACGCATATCTTAGATGCTTGCAACACTAAGGATGGTTGCAACTTTTTAAAGCCTCAACTGATCTGCTTTTTTACTTCCGTGGAATGTTGTAGCCAAGCGATGGTCCAGTCACTATGGGATGGGATTTCTAAATGTCATTTTTCTGTCACTGCACTATGCTTCTGATGCGAAGTGAGGCTGTTGCTGCCAAGACACAGTACAGACAATGGCAACTAGCTACTTATTTTTTTAGTTTAACTCCCAAGGTATGGGTGACCTGCTACTGTTGATACATGACCAGAGATGAAAAGTGAGAGGAAAAAAAGGGAGGAAGAGGAAATGTGGCAGAGGAGATGCGAGAAAGACAGAGAGGAAATGGAGAAAGTGTAACTGTGTGCTCAGATTGTGAGCTACACAATCAATAAGTCACAGGAAGTCCGTTCATTTCCTCTTTGGCTGAGCAGCCAGGAAATATTGGTCAGTCTTGAGATGTTAACAAGCTGGTCAGCTGAAAAAAGTTGGCACTGGCTGAACTTTGTGTGTTTATTGGCCTGTTTGTGGACAGGAAATCAGATATTTTCCTTATTACCCTACTGATGTTATTCTGTTTCACGGACAATTGCTCCAAATTGAATAACTACTTGATAAATATTTGAAATGTCTACTAAATAAATATGTGGAAAAAGTGTGTGTTAGCATCAGCTTCCTTATACACATTAATATTGAAGACATCACATAATTACATAATTAACTGAGCTCCAGTAACTGTGATACATCATGCCCATTAAAGATGGCATGTTTTTTCCCCAGTAGTGTTTTTATCAGCCACTGTAATGACAGAGAGGGGGCTGATACGCAACAAGGGCCCCTTCCTGGACTTGAACAAATGACTTTGGGGTTACGTACACCCTCGACACCTCAGCTCTAATTATTCTGGAATTCCTGGTGAACTGGATGCATGCAAGTGTTGCTGTGGCAGGGTCACATGAACGCTTTGTCTACAGTAGACAGTGACATCAGTGTCTAGTTGAAACATCTGTTTATCACATCTTCTCTTTCCAGTTTGCCAACTGTTCTACTTGGCTAAGCACACAGAGTTTTTAAAGTAAAAAAAAATCAATTTCTCCCATGTTTTTTTGCACAAATTAAAAATGAGCATAACAAACAGGTTGATGGATGTGCCGATTGTTTCTTAGTTCCAAACCGCTTTTATTTTGAAGACCAGAGGGATAAAAAAAAAACATGGAGAAATGGCGTATCGATCAATGGGAACGACAACCCTGAAGTCACTTTATTGATATTAAGATAGCAGCTGTAGCTGCACACAGTCGCTACACAGATTTAACATCTGTAAAGAAGGACAGAAACAGAGATACATACAAAGTAGTAAGGTGAGAGTCTTACTCTCACCTTACTACTTTGAGTGAGTGATCTATAGAGAGAGGAGTGAGGGGAAAGGGGAAAGATAAAGGCAGAAAAGGAGAACAAAACACCTAGAGAGGCAAAGAGAACAGGACAAGGAGAGAGGAAAGGGAAGCAGAGAAGCCGCAGCTGGATCGAGAAGAGGCATGAGGAGAATCCCAATAACCTCCTGTTCTTTCCCTGAGAACAAGAATAATACACTGTGTACTGAATCAGTGTTTGTGTGTGTGTGTGTATACACTGCATGCTCTCAGAGGGAGGTACTGTGTATTTGTGTGTGGCACTGTTTATACCTGTCTGTGTGTGAGGGAGTATTAAGACAGGCTGTATGTTCTGTGTATGCTGTTTAGCATGCGTTTGTGTGTTTCTAGGCACGGGTGAGGCTCAATCAGTGTTGACTGCGTGATGATGAGCGTGCAGTGCTGCTCTTGACCAACAGGAGTCACTGTCACACTGTATACCTGTTGAGAAATGTCAATGGACAGGCAGAGAGAGAGAAAGACAGGTCGAAAGGCAGAAATGTTTCTTAGAAAGATTTTAATTTGGGTTCATATCGTCAGTAAGTCAACATTTTAGGAAAGTTCTTCCCTTCTTTGCCCTGCTTGATGTAAAATTCATGTTGCACAGTTGATAAATAAGCAGCTTTCTCGACTTTATCAATATGTTGACATGTAGAGCTGTAGATTTTGATTCAGGACTGAGGGGGGCAAAAGGAAGTTTGGGTTTGCTCAACCATAATGCTTTCCAATGATAAGTCCTGATCAGTGTATGTAAACTCTGAACCAGCTGAGCACTGCACAACAACCTCAATGTGGCCTTTGAGGCAAAATCTAGGTAAAAAAAGTCTTAAGTTTGTCAAGCCTGTGTTGGTGTGAGTGCACGCCAACCAACGAAGGTGACGTAGATGAGTGTATCAGCATTTTATCATGTGGAATATTAAAGGAATAATTGGACATTTTGTTAACACTTTCTTGCCAAGAGTTGGATGAGAAGATCGAGACCACTCACATGTGTCCGTTCAATATGAAGCTACAGCCAGCAGCCTGTTAACTTAGCAAAAACATTGGAAACAGAGGGAAACAGCTAGCCTGGCTCTGTCCGCAGGTAGCAAAATTGGCCTTGTTTGTTTAATCAGTACAAAATCAGTAGCTGCCAAGTAGCAGTCTTATACAGGGTTTATCTGCCAGACTATTTCTCAACTGGGTGCTATTACACCCTAGAGTCTTGTTGTCGTTGTGAGGTTGCCAGGCACTCCAGGAAGCCATTGCTCTGGCCTGAGAAATAGTCCGGCACTGTAAATGCTCTGTAAAACCAGATTAGATGAATCAGATTAAACATATGGCAAGAAAGTGAAGTGTATTTCCCAGCTGGACAGTAAGAGGAAACTGTTTTAGTAAATAAGGAGATTTCCGTGGAAATAACACCCCTGTTGATATAGTGTATATTAGATTGTGTGCTGTTATCCAAGGCTTTTTCTTTTCAATATTCTGTTAAGGCTATTTTATTGTCATTTATCCTCATTTCATCCTCTTTGGATGCCTGTGCACAAACATGTTTTCTTGGTCAGGTGTACTGACTGGCCTACAAGCATACTGTAGCACATTCTGCAGGTCTCTGACATTGTGGTATTGTATAATGCAATGATGATGGGCAACAGAAGCAACAGTATGTAAATCTTTAGTGTAGCAGATACGCTGTGTGTCTAGATGTTATGCAGTGTTCAGGTTTTGTTCATGTTGGAGGTTAGATTTGGGCTGTTAGTCAATATCAAGCTTCTTCTCTGTGGTGATTCCTTTGGACATATGTTTGGTGGCTTTTAATGTTTGACATATTGATACTAGAACTGCACACGTTGATGTTTGACCTCAGATTTACATGCAAGATACATATTTCAGTCAAGAGCTGTAACAAGTCCAGCGAGGAATTTTATTAATTCTAATTGTTCTCCTCAAATTTGACCTCTGCAGGAAATTCAAAGAGCAATTAAATTTTTGCTAACTTCCAGTGGTTGAAGGTCTCAGATTGTTGCAAGGATGCAGAAGTGTACTTAAAGTGTGTCATTGCACTGTGACATCACTATAGGATGCGGTTACAGAGCACAACGTGTAAAGAGGTGAGCTTCAACCACTTGCACACACAAAAACCGCCTCTTTATGCAATGTTTCTTGCAACTGTTTTTTGAATTTTATGATAAAATATTCACCAGCTTATACAACTGGTGATGGTGCAGATGAACACTCCCTACAGTTGCAAGATCAGTGTAAATTGGCCAATCACACTTCAAAACTTGTCCAGTCACAGAGTCACATCAGCATTCAAAATCGGTCTTGACATTTGTGCTTTGCTATTCCAGCGTGGTCGGAGAGATGTGGCCATAAGCGTTTTCAGACCAGGAATGGATGTCCTATTGTTCAGGGATCATCAGCGCGTCGAGAGATTTCGATTTGACAAGAGGGCCCTCCTTGATCTCTGCCACATGCTGAAGGCATGCCGAATAGATAATTCCCAGAGATGGTTTTTGTCCTTGTGTGTGTGAGTATGTGCCACACAAGTGACACACTAAATATAATATTCCATGTTGAATTATAATTTCTCATGCATGTAAAAAGCCTAGAAAGTGTAGAGTGTAGTTATAATTTAAGTGAGCCAAACTGAGGGTGTAGGAGAGACGTGAGCATTTTTCAAAAGATGGCACGGTTTTTCCCTGAGGCGATGTTCAGGCGCTCAGGTTGATGTGTGTCGATTTGTCTGGAGGCTGCTGGATCTTATAGCTTAAGCTCCGATAAAAGTTCAAGGCTATCAAACGCTTATAGTGTACTCAATTTAATGATAAAGAAAGTTATTAGCTAAACTTAATTTCATACCTAAGCGGTTCAGGAAATTTACTGTGCGACAGCCGTGGGCACAAAGAACAATGTTGAAAACATTATGGGAGTACTTTTTTATTTAATCATCACAAAGATTTCTCCAACTGATGGACTACAAGACTGAAAACCAAACAGCATTTTGGAAATACTATACTTATACTATACTACATATATACAGTCACACTGTAAGCCCTGCTCTACCTCTGTCATTCTCTCTTTGCATATTTGGGGAATTAATGAGTATTATTAACAACTCGTGACAAGCCATTTCAATTCATTATAGGCTACTGTTAGATACTTAATAACAAAACATCATGTTCCATACATTCTGGGTATTATTCAACTTATTAAATATTAACTTTGTTTGAAGTGAAGTTATAATGGGAGTCAATGAGAAATCCCACTCATTCATACATTCAAATATAAACTCAATTCAAACTTTTTTCAAAAACATCCAGAACTCTTGGGAATTTCTGCCAATAATTCAACTTTAAAATCGCTTTCATACTTTTTACACAATCACAGTTCAAAATTCATGCAATTTTCAGAACTTCTGAGAATTTTGGCATTTGTGTGTGGGGCGGTATGTTCACAGCTGTGTGGGTGACATCGCTATAGCGCGGAGGAGCTGTGAAATCCTCTAAAAATCTTCTGTTAAACATATACATCAAAACGTACGAATCAAACAGACTCACACAGCTGGCAACCGTCTGCTTCAAAGTGACAGCAGTGCCGCATAGACTTTCATTTTAACTGAGACTGGAATTTTCAGGAGGGAGGGAGAAACGGGGACATTTCTAACCTGCTGAAATTCACACACTACACACAAAATCTCACACAGCCCCTTGAGTGGGGTTTCCACTCTCTTAGGTTATCTTAACTTAGATGATAAGAGTTCCAGTCTTTCACTTAGAAGCAGGAGTACGAGAGGTGCGCCTCAGCTAAAATCTCTATGAAATTAACAGAGCCTGGAATCACAAAGCAGTTACCGTCACCAGGGTTGGAAATTAGCACCCGCCACTACACAAAATCACCCACATTAGATGGGTGCTGATTGTGCTGCCGGCTGACTGTAGCGCAACATTCTTAACATGATGAACTATTCATAAAGTCAGCCTAACATTTGATCGTGTGGTCAGTTATAGTTGACTAACGTATGTAACGTGCCACCGTAGGAACAGCGGTTACATAACCTTCTAAACAAATTTTTAAAAAGCCTATTGCTTAAATATTGTAGATCTTGTTTTATTACTTTTCACATGCTGTTACACACTGCTGGTTACAAACATTGAGTGGCTGGCAGATTTTGGAATCCACCAACCATAGTGGCAGATAGACAAAAAAGTTAATTTCCAACCCTGCCATCACCATGGCAACTTTTAATTGCAGTTGGGAACACACACCTGATTGAGATGAGCTAATTAGTCCAGTTTGACACACATTAATAATCCTATCAGCAATGATTCTGAGGTCATATTAACAGTGTTTTCCCTGCAGTTATAGGGGTTAGGTGGTGAGGCCCAAAACTGCTTGGGTGCTGTGCCATGAATGTAAAATCATTGTGGAGAGCATCAAAAGACAGTCAGACATTTTTGTATGTATTGTATGACACATACAACAACATGATAAACACAAGATAAACCGGTGTGGAGTGGATGGTGTTTTCGGAAATCTGAAAGTGCAGCTCAGACAGTACAGGTCCAAACACTGATAACTTTCTTTGCCTCTCTTTTGAATCTAAATTTTAAACCTATGCATTGCTGACTTAACTCACCAACTCTGTAACAGACCCTTACGGAAGAATAAAAGGAAAAGGCTTTAAGTGAGGCTGTAACCTACCGGTAGGAAAGTCAACTTCAGTTGTGGAAGTGATCGGCAGAGGATCTTCAATCCAGGGTGTAGCGTGGACAGCAACGCTCCAGTCACTCCATGTTCCAATCTCTGTGTCCTTGGCAGCCACCTGATGAACAGTAGAAAGAAGTTAGAAAGTAGTCCGTTTATATAAATTATAAAATATTTTGGTAAGCTAATATGAAATCAAAAGGCATATTTACTGTATATTGTTAGTTCATCAGATAAACTTTGATAACTTGGTGGAAAGGAAACCCTTTACAAGAGGATATATTGATTTTGTTGGTTTTGTAAAAAGTTTTACGTTTGTTAACCGTTTGTTTCTCAATTTTGAGGCTACAGTTTTACCAAATAATTGTTCGCGAATGCTTTTGTAGATAATACAGAATTAGACATTGATTGCATTGCAAGTCTTAAACTGTAAGTCAGGTAGAAATGGCAAGACAGGAGATGTTACCTGGATGATGTATTCCTTCCCAGCATAGGCATCCGTGATGATGTGGGAGGTGCTGTCAGACAGCTCCACCTAAACATCCAATAAAAGAGAGCAGGTGATCAGTTTGGATCAGGGAGCAGCACATTTGAGTAAAATTAATTGAGTTACACTAAGATAACTTAAAAGTAAAGTCTATTTTATTCTTGGAATATATTAACAAAGCTACCTTATTTGGGGCTACCTTACTTGGGGCTACCTTATTTGGGGCTACCTTACTTGGGGCTGTTATAGACTTTTCAAATGTTATTGACTAAATGGATCATTGGAATGGATTTTGATAGTGAAACGAGTCATTTCGCGTGGGTTGTGACGCTCAAATATAGTGATCCACTGGAGGTTTTAGGAATGAAACTGACATTTTTGAAGCTATCTGAATGGGTTCTGTGGTCCTAGCAATATGAAATCTTCCAAAATTATGAATTGTTCCCAGCTAGAAAAGGCAGTTATGAGGTCCTATGTCAACTTTGGGTCCTACCCTTCTACCCATAAATGATGTGTTCAGTATAGCACAAGCCTGAGTGTTTAATGTTTTATGGTGGATAGATTCTGATACAGAGTACAATTTATATTTAGTGCTCATTTATTTACAGCTCACCTTTCATCATTATTTTGTGCATAGGTCAAGTCTGTTGCTTTATCCTCACAGTGTTTTACATTTCACTGTTGAATTGATTGAACCTCGATGCCCCTGCAGCCTCACCACTCCACACATACCAACACTGAGACTCGCATGCAAAATACCAGAAGTGTATTTGATGATTATACCAGAAAGCTTTGGAATCAATGCCACATAATTTTATATCACAATATAATGCATGCCAACATTTGAAAGCTTTTTGTGCACACTTTAATTTTCAGAGCGCAACAGAGAATGAACTAAATGTTTGAGTCACTGGCTGAGAGAATGATTTGCTGCTGCTCTGTAATTTACGGTTGGTGGTGTGTGTGTGTGCACGTGTGTGAGCGCGTGTTTGTTTGCCTTTGGCCTGTGTCTGACAGACTGAAGGAAAAATAGAGAGAAGGAAGGCACTGCCTTTTCTACTCCTGAAGTCAACTTAAATGATTTAGTGACATGCCTATTGCCTTATGCAATCTACCAGTGCAACCACATCACACATCTAGGTGATTCAGGCTGAATCTAGAGCTGGAAGGTATTTGAAATAATTTACTGTACTAACATTACAAGTAGTTTATTTATTTGTGTTGGCTATACAATACATCATACACTGATTACTCAAATTTGGTATTAAGCAGTGTATTTACTACATTTCACTTTTGTTAATACATTTTCAAACACAACAGAACTACAGAACAGCAGTACTCTTTTCTTCTTGATAATAAATTGGTGATTCATTGTGTTCTTGATAATCTGAAATTGTTGGTGCGGGTGAGACGATTATCCTAATAACTCTCACTAAATCACAGACCGATCTGAGTTCATTGTTAGTCTGTATATGTCACTATGCACACAAATGCAACCTGCGCTGATATACTGTCAACACAAAAACACAGTGTAGTTAAAAGCCTTTAAGCTGGAGTGATGTGGGCCAACAGGGCTTTATAAGAAAAGAAGCTCAGTTGGCAGCTTTTACTGTATTCCTTTGAGTATCTGGAGGTTCAGAGGTTCCCCAAGGTTTAAAAGAAGTGGATAACATAATTTTTATTAACTTTTTTTTTTTCAGTAGCCTGAGACTTGACATTTGTTCTTCTCATATGTCATTGTCTTTTGACTACTACCAGCTCATAGGATAAAGTCAATTTTACAACCTCCACACGCCTCGAGACTTGTTTGGGGGCTTTGACCATTGTTTAGTTATGATAATACTGTGCCCACAAAGTTAATTGCTGAGATCTAAGAACAGTGCAAAACGGCTAGAAACAAGCAGTCAGATGATCAAACAGGTTGTAAACAAGCCGGCAGTTTAGCCAGATTTTCAAAACTACTTATAAGTAAAAATAAAACTAAGAGTGAGTGAGAAAGCACCTGTAATGGCCTTAATAACCCCCAGTAAACAAACATGCTGCACAAGCACAGTAATGTTGAAACAGGAATGTACAACTGATGGTTTGAGTAATACTTTTACTGTTCATCTTTGATTTCTGATGGAGATGATAGGCAAAACTACAAAAAATAAGACCTACAGTATATTGTAATAAAACTGAATTTAAAGAATTGTCCTCATAATAAATATTCTTGATATCTCCAGGGCTGTTCAGAGCAGTCTTGTGATTTGATCAAAAAACCGTCACACCACCATCTAATCTTTGCCAACCACCAGCCGTAACCAAGCGTCCAAATGGAGGTTGGTTCCCTTTTAGTTCTTCAGGATGTGCAAATCCAGAGTTGATCTGACAAATAACTCCCTCATACATCCCCAGCTTCCTCTGTCTTCCTGTAATCTCTCTGTCCCTACTCGCCCTCTGTTTGTTGACCCCTCTGTTTTCAACTTTGCCTTAAACTTCACTGCCTCTCTCTATCAGCTCTAAGTCTTTGTCTCTCGCCCCCTCTCCCTGTGTTTGGAAGGAAATTCAGGCTTTATCTGACTAGCCGAGCGCTACATTTACAAGCTTAATTTCATTAGTGGAATGCAACAACAATGTCTTCTGAGCATGTGTGCGTGTTCCATGTTCGTGTTGAGTGTGTGGATATGCTTTAGTGTGTGTATATATATATATATATATAGTGTGTACGTACGTGTGTGTTAACAGACGTGTGTACAGCCTTTGAGGCAAAATCTTCCACTGTTTATATGTAGTCCAACCAGCGTATCCAAGCACAGCTTCTATCAGCATTTCTTCCTCACTCCAATACGTACGTGGGTGTTCTTGTGTGTGTGTTTGCATACTAATGTTTATGGTGTGAAAGCTTGTGAAAGTTCAGTCATACACATACATTTGTTTGATTCTGTGTGTTCCTGTAAATCTGTGCATTGCCTTTCTATTTTGTGTGCGTGTGTTTCTGTGTGTGAATGTGCTTGGATTTGATATGAATGTAAAAAAGAAAACACACGCACAACATGTTGGAAAAGTTTGTTTACATTCATGTCAGTACATGTCTGAACTGGTGCTTGTGTGTGTGCGTGTGCATGTGTGTGTTCATGCACACATGTATGTGAGTGTGTGTGGAGGAGTGTATGGAGTAAACAGCTTGCAGATAAACATTTCCAGAGAGATGGATGTGCTGCTGCGTTGCCAAGTGGCTAAACAGGGTGCAGCGAAAGCAGCACTTAATATCACATACTAGAGGGATAGAGGGGGGAGGTAGTGAGAACGCTGAAGGGAAGAGGAGAGATGGATAGATAGATGGAAGGAGGAGATGCATTTTGGAGAGGGTGTTGCTATTGCTGCCAAAAAAAACACAGATCATTCACAATGCAAGACCAAGCCTGCGTGTTGTGTAAATGGTGGTGAAGTGATGTACTATATTACTTGTTGCTCTGTTTGTGTGTGTGTGTGTGTATTTATGTTACACATGTGTCTGCAGCACTGACATGTTGTATGCTAAGCTGTTCAGAGCTGCAAAGAAGAAAAGACTTTTGCAGTGTTCATAAAAAGTGTGACTCATCCAAACACACACACAACACATTGCCACTCCTAACACCCAAATATTTACCATACCATAATCATGTCCCATTGACTCAGTGTAAATATACTAAACCCAAGATATAATATGATAATGATTATAATAAAGACTCTACTCAAATGGGTTGACCACAAAATGGTTCTATTTTGAAAGTAATAATCACTAAATGTCCTCACAGTGGGGAAATATCCTCATTTCATGCATGAACACTATATGCCTGTTCATTGTAAACAGCATATGTGAGCATGAATGTTTGAACACAAGATTCCTGCTTGTTGTCATTATTGCAGGGACGTACAGACAAGCAGCATACATGAATTTTCTAACCCCTCTGAACATGCATGACAATGCTAATTCATTGTTGCTTCCTACCTAAACCAAAGTTCAACAGCTTTATAGTAAAAAAAAAACACACACACACAGGGGAAGCGCGCGGGTTTTGTTTCAACATTGGAGGGGACACATATTAAGCGAGTGTTAAACACCTCATTTCCTGCATTCTGGGAATTTGTTCTGCACCAAATGCTGCCCTTTCTGCATCAATTTATGGTGGAAACACAAAATTGAAACGGCAGGTGACAATTCAAAATATAAAAATATAATGGAATATAATTCAGTAAGGCTCTCAAGCATTCTGGATTGCTTTCAAACATGTATTCTCCTGTGGCTCATCTTTTCTCATGTAATATCATCCCTGCTGAGTCATGATTTAGTCTTCCCTCCTCTTGTGTTTTAGGTTTGGGGAAGTAACCACTTTAAATGTGCATGTGGCACCTTTTCACATCAATAATCTATGAATTAGCTCCTAACTTTGTGCACATTCAAAATCAACATATATACAAACATCTGTTCTGTCTGACATTTTGAGAACAAAGTCGTAGCCTAATGAGAAGTCATAGGCTAATCATTTTCAAAAACCTACCTGCCCTATACTCTGCTGTGCAATGCGTTAATGCTCTGCTGATGTGGTAATATCCCCTTCAGACTGTTTGACAGACACAGAACCCCGTTTAGGACTGTACTGGATGAGACAAGTGCGCTGCTCTTCATTGGAGGTGGAAAACCAAAACAAACTGAAAACACTTACTAAATGTCAACACATATCCACACAAATGTTAACTGTGCCACCTCCGATTAAGTGCAGCTCACAGCCGCTTCAGTGGGAAGCATCCTGGAACAGAGACACAGTCCCAAACAGAGCAAAGGTGTCTCTAAGTGAGGGGGACACAGACATGTCCCTACCACTCCAACCTAATTCTTAACCCTTGACTGCAGCTGTTGAATAAACATTGGACTTGGCTCAAGATTTAACAACTGCTATCAAATTTAGCCAGCAAGCTGCTCTGAGTTAGGGCAACAACATTACCAAAGCAATTCTGATCAACCAGCTAGCTGCTGCCGCTGTAAGTAAACACAGTAGAGTACACAGACACAGTAACCAAACCTCTCCCTTTATTTAGCTTAACAAGGCTGCACATGCTACCAGGCTAGCCAGCTAGCTAGTAAGGTTGTGTTGAGAGTTTTTTTCTTATTTCAAAGTGAAGAGACAGCAGCAAACGCTGGCAAAAAACTAGTATATCTCTGTGATTACTCTAGCCCACACGAGTTAGCTAACAATGCTAACACTTGATCATTTGATGCTGAGTAATAAATCATAACCCGCCTAGCTAGTTAGCAAGCTTGGTAGGTGGTATTATTGTTAAGACAAATAAATAAAAGATTATGTCAGTGTGTCTGCGTACTGTGTTTATTTACAGCAGCTATATAGTTAATTCAGAATAACTTTGGCATTGCTGTGCTAACTGGTTAACTGTCATAGCAGCTGTTAAGATAAAGAGACAGGTGTAATGTGAATGGCAGAATGGTGAGAGGGCAGTGAAAAGCGGCATGAAATAAAAACAAACTTAAAAAAAAATGTTTTTATTGTGAAATAAAAACTCTGTATGAAAGTAAGAATAACATTTCACAATAATGAGCTTAATTCTTTCTTAAATTAGTTTATTTTAAAATGTTTTACACAATTTCTTCACCACATAATTTATTTTATTACTATTTATTTTATACTGAACACCCTGAGGCTCCATAAGAGTGATGCTTTGTTCATCACATATCCACTCTGATATGTGCAAAGGAGTCACAACAGATGTTCTCTCCAAACTGTGCTGCTCAGTGCATTCCAGGTGTTGTGAAGAAGTGTCATGTTGCCTCAGCTACTTTTAGCTTATTATTTCCATAGACTGTCTTTTGGCATGTACAAGCAAAGGATCTGTGGGAGGTCAGCCATGACAGTAAGGTCAAGAGAGCAACAGTTCTCTGCGTCAGTGAACTTCATATGGAAAATAAATGTCAATATACTGTGGACTATATATATCTTGACACAATATATAACGTATATCTACAAGCTTCATGTACCGTATATAAACCAAGCGGGAAGCTTCTGGTCAGCAAACTGATGCGAACGCGGAACCTGCATTCTATTGAACGGCCACTAGGGGGCGACTCTTCTGGCTGCAAAAAGAAGTCCGTCTCTATTAGAAATAATGATAAAATGATCCTACTTCTCAGCTGAATAATTACCTCAGTAAACACTTTCCTAATGAGTTTATGGTTTCAATTGCCAGGCCAGAGTGACTCATATCCACGGCACTGTGTAAAGTTAACCAGCGCCGTTGAAAAAGCTTATTAGGAGTTGACTGTTCACTTTCTCTGGTGAGTACATTTAGTTTAAGACTGTTGTTCGCTAGACAAAATGGTCAGCCCTGTTAAAATGACAGTTAACGTGAATTACAGATGCACCTAGCTTAGCTAGCAACAATGGCTTATTTCAAAATATTCTGATGCAGGGGCCAAGATAGAACATTTAACAAGAAAAAAACCCAAACACACACCACTTAACGCTAGAATACAGACACACATGCACACACTCCCCAAGAGCCTCTACACAAATCCAGACAATGTGAGGGGCAGAGAGAGGAGATGTGAACATTCCTTAGGGATTGCATAAGGAACCGGGAGAAAAAGAACTGACCCTTTACTTTTCACACATCTTTTTTTTCCTTTTTCCCCTCCTTTCCTTTTTTTCCCTCTCTGTCTCTCTCTTTTGTCTCATGCCCCCTTACACCTTTGTCTTGTACCTTCTTTAATTGTTCCACCCCTCATCTGGCTTGCAGCATTTTCTATCTTGTACGTTTATTGTTGCAAAAACCTCAAATAACTTTCCTACTGGAATCAATAAAGTTTCATCTCATCTTATCTGCTATAGACATACATTTACAGTGATGTTGTGGAGATAAAAAGAAAGGAATGCACTCCAAGTGACACAGTTGACTGATTATCCAGGTCATACTAGGGGTCCAATAAGTCCAATAAAATTATGTTAAATGATTTAATTATAGCTAGCATCAGGGGAATAATATTTGCTATCATATATAGACACATATGTTATGG
Organism: Micropterus salmoides; assembly: GCF_014851395.1. Taxonomy (NCBI): domain Eukaryota; kingdom Metazoa; phylum Chordata; class Actinopteri; order Centrarchiformes; family Centrarchidae; genus Micropterus; species Micropterus salmoides. Next base: position 22,962,148 of record NW_024041151.1, on the reverse strand, counting down.
CATAAAGAACCAGTGTGTAGGTGGATGTGGAAAGGACAATGAAATAAGCACAACAGTAGGGAGAACTGAGGAAAAACATATAAAGAAAGACACATAAAGATAGACACTAGAAGACGGAGAAGAGGGGAAAATGAAGAGGCTGAGAAAAGAGAGAAAAAAACAGAGAGATGCAAAAAAAAAGACAAAAAAAAAGCAAAAGACAGAAGGAAAAGCAGAGAGAGGGAGACATAGACAGAATTGGCGTCGATGGTCAGATCTAATCCAGTGAGCATGTCTGTTGTCCTGGAAAGGAAACCCAATTATATGGCACTTCCACTGGCCTGATGGCGCTCTCTGTGTGTATGTGTGTGTGCGCACTGAGAAGGTTGGTCTCATTAGGTTGACTGACAGCTCCCATTTTTCCGCCGCACATTCCTCCCATTTGAGAACACACTCACACACACACACATGCATTCACGCACGGAAACGCCAAATACAGGGGTAATTTCTCAGACAGTATTTCCCTCTGTGAAGCCCAAATCGCCACAGCAGCAATTACTCTAAAAGGAAGCTAAACCCTCCAGCCGATCGAAAATCCCGAACTAGACCTTGCGCCCTTAAAAACCTTGCGTTAGCTTCAACAACACAGCAGTGGAGGTGTCGCCACATTAGTTCTGGTGGTTTAGGCTGTCATGCCGGCATATCAAAAAAGTCAAACATGAACACGTCATGAAAGATAACATTTGAATCTGAATTCTTCTTCCTGAGCTGTAAAACAGGTCTTGTCATGTTCCAACATGTTTTTCTCGGCTCTTTCTGGAGATACATGAAGAAATGAAACTTATTTTACCTTATTTAATCAAAACTTAATATACTGTACCATATACCATGTTATCTCATCTCCCTTTCATTCAGCCACTTCTAACAGTTGGTAAAAAAAAACCACTAAAATTCTGTACCTGTAGCCTCCCCCATGAACCTGCACAGGTTAAGTGGGTATAGATAATGCAATGGATGAATTTTCACTGCCTTGCTGAGGGACACTTTAACATGCAGTTAGGAGGAACTAGGGTTCAACGACAACGACAATGCATCATTTTATGATAATTTAGCTCTGGCACTGCCGTTTAAAAGAAAAAAAGGTCTGTTTGCTTGGCTGTATACAATTATTATACATACAGTCTGTAATTTGATGTAGAGATTTTATTTGGATCAACTGATTAAATGTGGTCTAACTTTTAAAGCTTTGAATGTATAACAAAGCCTGACATCCAGGACTTCTAAGTGGCTGTTAAATCGTGTGCTGGTTTGTCAGATAATCAAACCCACAAGACAAAAGACAAATAGCATTAATTGTTATAGATGCTACAGTGAAATAGGTTGTCAGTTCTGACAAAGCTGGAGAAATGAAAGATGATGAAATCCAATGAGAACAGCAAGCTACAGCACATTGAGCACTGTATAATATTCGTACTGCTGCTCAGTAAGTTCACAATACTTATTTCTGCTCAACACTCAGCTGCCTGCTTATGTGAATCATTTGTCAGAAAGCCTCAAATTGAATCACCCGTCTCTCACTCAAATCACCAGATGGCCATTTTTAACCCCCCCCCCTCCCCCCCCCCCTATTGCCTTGTTGCTGCCCACAAAACGATCCATGATTAAGCTGACAGAACATGATGAGTGGTGAAACCGCTGTACACCAGCTGAACCACACTTCTCCAAAGAGAGCGGTGCTGCCCAATGGCAGCTGGCACTACTCATCAGAAGTTGTTGCCTTTGGGCAAAAAAAGTTTTTACAAATTTTTCAAAAATGCCTCAAAAAAGGCAATCTTTGGATGCTATTTGAACATTTTAAAGATAACCTATGCTGCCAATTTTTCCTAGGCAGACAACCAATGCATTTTGCCCATCCAGGCAAGTTTATGATGGTATAAACCTGTCTAGTTCAAGTACAAGTAAAAGCAACTTGCAGATGATGAAACTTGCTTAAATTAGCAATTCAATACAACATGGTTAGGCTTGCAGGGACTATTTTTAAAATTGCTTACTTGCTGTGTTCACATTCAAGCTTTGGTGACTTTGGTTTTATTTGGTGACTGCAATGTTCATTCTATCAAAACTTTATTGGCCGTGAGACACAAGCCCCCAAGATGAGGTCCATACAGTGTATCTGTGTGTCCTGACATCTCAGGGAAGATTAGCAAGTGTGTATGGCAGCCCAAGGATTGACATAGTGATATAAAAATCAATAGAGGCAAAGGAGAGGGCAGTGGCACCATTCATCTTCATTCACCTCTCCATAGTGAAACCTCCAAAGCACAACACATTGTTGGGAAAAATCCCAACTGCAATCTCGGGAACACACACCTTCTTTGATGGGTGATATATATGAGACCTGTTTATATATTAGTGTTTAACAGAAAGAGCAGCTCCCGCCATTTAGGTCTTGTTTTCTGTCTGTCTTTTTATATTTTCCTCTACTGTCTTTGCCCCCTTTTCTTATTCTCTTGAAGTTTTTGTTTTTACTTCCCTTATGGCTAATAGAATGAAAACAAAAATCTGATTTATATCAAAGGATGTACTGTATATTTTTATGCTTATTAGATTCTGTCAGAAATGAACAAAAAGCTAACACACTGCACAGTGTAAGCCCATAACAGATCTACAGTATGTAGCTCTGTGTGTTTGTGTAAATGTAAATAATACTATTCGAAATTAATGTATTTTGACAGCAGAGCTAAATGATGATGACTTTCATATGTGACAGGATTGAATCTGTCCTCTGTGTGTGTGTGTGTGTGTGTGTGTGTGTGTGTGTGTTAGAAGGATGGGGTTTGATAAATGATCTGTCTGAGGCAGTGTCCTTTAGATGGGATGTTTTCTCCAAACAAGGTCTAAACATTTATCATGTGCGCCCATAGATACAAATGGGTGGCTGGAGGGACGGATGGTTAGATAGCTGGCTTAATGCATGGATGGAAGGATGGATGGGTGATGGTAAAACCGTGGATTGCTGAGAGAGGGAAAAGTGGTGTCTAGTGGCAGAGTGGCATGAGGTGGTGAAATGGAAACAAGGAGGTAGGACTGGTAAGGGTGTGTGTGAAAAGGAGCGAATCAGAGGCACTGTGTAGCTTTCATGACGTTCAGTGTCAGACTGAGTTGCATAAACTCTTGTTCAGTGTCAGCCTTATGCTTTTCCGTTGCCATGATAATGGTGTCGCTCAAAAACACCCACACAACAACGAAAACTCAGACAAATAAAAGGAGCACGCATGGAAACTTTCCCACTCACATGCACAATCACATACAAACAGTATATCTATGTAAATCTATTTGGCATCACACACACATACACACACACACACACACACACACACACACACACACACACACAGCTCGGAGCTCACAAGCTGATTTTCTTGCGGGATGAGAGTAACTTCTGGCAAACATACAGAGACCATTTTGACATGGATAGAGAGAGACATACAGTGCATTGGTAGTAGAAGACAAGAGTGACAGTAAATTGAAGGAATACTGATGAAAGAAAGACAACAAGAGGAGAGAGAAAAAAAGAGGGAAAAAAGATGAGGTGGGGGAGAATAAGTGAGACGGATTGGAGAGGGGGGATGACGGATGTCAGACATAAGGACAACGGAGAATAAAATGTGGGATAAATAAATTAATGAAAGGCTAAACTGGGTTGGCCAAGCGGACGCAGATTAAAGGAAGAAGTCCACCTCCCTTATCTGTTTCTCTTCTCATGTCTCTTATATCATGAATATTTCAACGTTTGTACTTTACAGCCCCCCATCGTATTTGTACAGTCTGCCATTTCATATCATATATATACAGTGGGGTACTGTGTATGCATTGCAAAAAAACTCCAACAATCTCCTCAAGTCATTTTTGGCTGATAAACCGATATAACGACTAAAACTTCTTCCAGCGTAGAGACATTATTTCGGTATATGTGCAATACAAATCACTATTTTCCCACAAATTAGTACTAGTATCCTAAAAACAAGAAACAAACAGGTTGAAATTGTCTTCCTGCTCAGGCAGACTGTTTCCCTGTTGAGAATTTCCAGCTGACTTTTAGGACTTGATGAGATGGAGAGTTATTGTAGTGTGCTATTTGTGCACGTGTTAAATGTCTGTTAATATAATATGGATACGCTTTGTGTGTTTCCACATGTACACACTTGCACTGGATAGATGTATATTAATCTTTGTAATTAGGATCACAAGAATCTGTATGCGTGAGCGTGTTTGTGCGTACCAGAATTTAAGAGTGTATATGCACGTGCGTGTGCTCATTTCTGTCTGTTTTATGGGGGTTTCTGTGCATGAGAGTATCTGCATGGAAAAATGCATGTGTTTTCATTCGAGTGGAGTTCAGCGTCATTCCCAAAGGGCGATTACAGCCTAGCAGATGCAGTTTCTTACCACAGAGAGAATATTGAGCAATGTGAAATTGTTCTTATCACAGTTACTGGACCATTGCTTTAATTGCAGTGAGAGTTTTGAGTTCACGTCTCAGTGAAGGGAGCATGAGGGTGGGATGGAAACAGCACAAGGCCATGGGAAACAATAATTCACCGATCATTTACAGCCATACAGATGTATTTTCATGTGGTGATTCTTTTGCATCTCTATGACACAGACACAATGTGAAGTTCAAAGTAAAGTGTCATGCAGAGATTCCCTGGGAAGAAAAAACAGCCTCCCTACTAAATGACAGGAGACTGGCCCACTATGTAATGTTTTAGACCAAGCTGCATCCTAAAGGAAAGACATCATCGTCTTTATAGAAGGGATGATCAGGGTAGGCAAGGACCAGACTTGCCTTTTGAATTACTCACTTGAGAACAAAGTGTGTTGCATCATTTGATTTGCTTCAATTGAAACCTGTAGCATGCACCTGACTAAAAACTGAAATAGTAATGGTATGGTGGACGGCAGGGTCTGAAATTAGCACCCGCCACATGCTGGTGAATTGTTGGCAGTGACAGGTAAAATAGTATCCGCCACTTTGGCAGACAGGGAAAACACACAACAAAAAGACATGTGCAAAGGTTAGCTTAATGTGGCACGCGCCACGTCACACACACACACACACACACACACACACACACACACACACACAAGCACACACACAACCACCAGTCAGCTCAGGGAATATCTATGTCGGTGTTTCAGACCAACCAGTCCATCCAGAGTGACAGCTGGTTAGATTGTTGGAGAATGTATGTTTGATGCAAGAGGCATCACTTGGTTTTATTTTTGTTGGCAAGCTTTTGCATTAAAACTTGAAAGTATGTTTTGTTTGCATACTGGGATCCAGAAGAGCAGTTTTTTGTTGATATGGATTCTTGTGGAGATTTTAACAGAGAGAAGGAGTCATTCATTGGTGGTTGAACTGTGTTTTGTATTGAGCTCTGAACTTTGTCTTTCTTGTCATCTTTTGGTACCTTTGAACTACTTGAGTGATTGTTAAGAAAGGTGGGGTGATTGTCATGGAGTGAAATGCATAGGTCCTTTGTGCACACAAACATGCATTAAGTGTTTTTTGTGTAAGACTGACAAAATAAACCCTTCAGACCAGGACGTGCCTATCTGAGGAGCAAATGTGATAAATGTCCACTTTTCAGGAGTATTGATGCATGTGGGAAATAACACATTGGTGTATCATGATGAGTAGATGTATATCAACAAGCAGTGGTGTGTGTCAAGATGCCAGCGTCGAGTCTAAAAATACCATACTAGGCACCAATACAAAAAGTAGGAACCAATTCAACAATGCACATCTGAAAGCAATATATTAGTCTTGAAAAGAAGAGGTTCTGGTGTACCTTATTTGCAAATACACAATGCCCATGTCTATGTTAATTGCTTTCTTTCTTTTATCTGATCATATTTGGTGCTTTAAGGGCAAAAAATCGAATTTCACATTAAGTCTGGATGTTTTTTTCTATGCCTCGCAGTATGTCAATTTGCAAATCATTCAGTGACTCAATGTGAGGTCATGTCAGTTACTTGCAGGGAAAAATCTATGTTGCACTACTCTCATGGTTGTATTCCTAAAGTCTGTCCCTCTCTTTATTTCTAACTATTTCTTGGCTTAATACACTGCTCAAAAAAATAAAGAGAACACTAAAATAACACATCCCGGATCTGAATGAATGAAATAATCTCATTAAATACTCCTTTCTTTACATAGTTGGATGTGCTGACAACAAAATCACACAAAAATTATCAATGTAAATCAAATTTATCAACCCATGGAGGTCTGGATTTAGAGTCACACTCAAAATCAAAGTGGAAAACCACACTACAGGCCGATCCAACTTTGATGTAATGTCTTTAAAACAAGTCAAAATGAGGCTCAGTAGTGTGTGTGGCCTCCACGTGCCTGTATGACCTCCCTACAACGCCTGGGCATGCTCCTGATGAGGTGGCGGATGGTCTCCTGAGGGATCTCCTCCCAGACCTGGACTAAAGCATCCGCCAACTCCTGGACTGTCTGTGGTGCAACGTGGCGTTGGTAGATGGAACGAGACATGATGTCCCAGATGTGCTCAATTGGATTCAGGTCTGGGGAACAAGGCGGGCCAGTCCATAGCATCAATGCCTTCCTCTTGCAGGAACTGCTGACACACTCCAGCCACATGAGGTCTAGCATTGTCTTGCCTTAGGAGGAACCCAGGGCCAACCGCACCAGCATATGGTCTCACAAGGGGTCTGAGGATCTCATCTCGGTACCTAATGGCAGTCAGGCTACCTCTGGCGAGCACATGGAGGGCTGTGCGGCCCCCCAAAGAAATGCCACCCCACACCATTACTGACCCACCGCCAAACTGGTCATGCTGGAGGATGTTGCAGGCGGCAGAACGTTCTCCACGGCGTCTCCAGACTCTGTCACGTCTGTCACATGTGCTCAGTGTGAACCTGCTTTCATCTGTGAAGAGCACAGGGCGCCAGTGGCGAATTTGCCAATCTCGGTGGTCTCTGGCAAATGCCAAACGTCCTGCACGGTGTTGGGCTGTAAGCACAACCCCCACCTGTGGACGTCGGGCCCTCATACCACCCTCATGGAGTCTGTTTCTGACCGTTTGAGCAGACACATGCACATTTGTGGCCTGCTGGAGGTCATTTTGCAGGGCTCTGGCAGTGCTCCTCCTGCTCCTCCTTGCACAAAGGCGGAGGTAGCGGTCCTGCTGCTGGGTTGTTGCCCTCCTACGGCCTCCTCCACGTCTCCTGATGTACTGGCCTGTCTCCTGGCAGCGCCTCCATGCTCTGGATACTATTCTGACAGACACAGCAAACCTTCTTGCCACAGCTCGCATTGATGTGCCATCCTGGATGAGCTGCACTACCTGAGCCACTTGTGTGGGTTTTAGACTCCGTCTCATGCTACCACTAGAGTGAGAGCACCGCCAGCATTCAAAAGTGACCAAAACATCAGCCAGGAAGCATAGGAACTGAGAAGTGGTCTGTGGTCACCACCTGCAGAACTACTCCTTTATTGGGGGTGTCTTGCTAATTGCCTATAATTTCCACCTGTTGTCTATTCCATTTGCACAACAGCATGTGAAATTAATTGTCAATCAGTGTTGCTTCCTAAGTGGACAGTTTGATTTCACAGGAGTGTGATTGACTTGGAGTTACATTGTGTTGTTTAAGTGTTCCCTTTATTTTTTTGAGCAGTGTATATTCCAGAAGTTTTTGTCTTTTCTTCCCTTGAACCATTCATCTATCTTCGCTTCACTTGAAACACCTTGTAACCGATAGCCTATAAAACTTCAGTTTCAAAGTACCCTCTAGTGCTCTCTTTTCTTCTCGTCTCTCGTGCTTTCATCCATGTATCTGTCTATTTGAGGCTGATGTTGCTTAATCATACTCCTTTCCATTTGAAATTTTCTCATTATCTCCCATACCTCTCATCCACCATCTTTTCATTTTTTTATAAGCAAACACACAACAGAAAGACACGTAACTTTATTTAACACTACATGTTTTTCAAATGCAATAACAATTTTTTTCCTCTTCTCGTTCCCATTTTTCGTCACCCACCCGGAATTTGTATGAGTCAACATTTCGATCATCTTCTGTCCCTCCCTTCCTGGTGAGTCCAAATGCTCTTGTGAAGCTATGCATGTGCTGAATGCTTCTATCAGTCTGCTATCCATTAATGTGTGTCTCCATCTCTGATGCACTCCATTCAGCACTACTTTAAAATGTTTCCTCATTTTCCCTTTTCTATATGGATCTTCATCACTGTCTGAATCTTCATCACCTAAGTATCTGGGCCAGTCATCCCTTCAGGATGGATGGTTTCCTGTGAAGATCAGTCTGATCACACCGCCGCTTTCATTTCTGACTCAAAACACATGCAAAATGTTACATGTGAAAGCCATTCTCACCAGGCTCTGCCGTCTAACCACATTAAAAGGTACATTCCCGAGCAATGCTAACCACTTCAATTAGTATTCAACCTCTGAGGCTATAATTAATGAAGTATATACGGGGCCAATAAACAGTGTTTCTTATTTTGGCAACCTCATTAAACTCCACTTAATGATTTATGTCACGGCTTGATAAATCCAAAAGTTTTCAACAACAGTCTGAAACTACAGTCAATCATTAAACATGAGATTTACAGTATATTCAGCTCTGAGCAGCTCTGAGGCAGTAGCCAGTGACAAGCTGCCATAACCAACAGATATGGTTCTATTTACAGTGTCGATGTCGCCTGCTCATAACAAAAGCATTTTATGCTCATATGAAGACTGTACAGGCGATGGTACACTGGGTTTCTTCAGTTATTCAAGAATGGCAGACTTGGTTAACATGTTTAGAATGTTTATTGGACATGTATTTCAAAGCATTTTTGAATTTTTGGAGCATTAAGTCGAGTCTACAAGAAACAAATTCAGAGTCTGATGTTAGCCAATTTTAGTTTGGGAAGGCCTTATTTTGCCCTAACTGGTGAGTTTAAACTGATTTATCTGTACCACTGATGTAATTTTACTTGACACAGAAGCTGCAGTAGCAGTGGCTTGGTACAGTTAATGTTAATCAAAAGAATATGCCAATTTAATGGCCCTACACAGGTGTCGTCAGTTTTTAGACCTCTGCTCAGGCTGAAGGTGAAAGAGAGCTATGCTGAAATGTACCTGACGTTACTGGACAATGTCAAACAAACAGTCTGTACATGGCCACACAGTCTTAAGAAGAGGGCTAATAAGGTAGAATAAGTAAAACCAACTGATCTCATCCACACACGTAGCTATTTTTGTTTTGTTTGGCACTGAGAGGTGGCTTCCCCATCCTTAAGGGCTGGATATACTTCAAAACGAGTGCGGAAAGACATGAGGTGCTGTTTGTACGGCACCTGGTGTCTGCTGAGCTGTGCATAGAGAGGATTATATACATGTTTGTTGGTGTGGTAACGAATTGAGGACCCTCACGGATAAGGGCAGATGACAAAATGTACATCTCAGATCCTTGCAGCTATGCAGATGTGGAAAATATAATATGCACTTTAATCCCGCCTTCAAAGATCTGATAGGCTTTGTTCTTACTGCAAGAGAGGAAACAGATGTCAATAAGCACAATGCCACATTAGATGAATCGACTGATTGATTCCCAATAAATTATACACACAATTATACATGTAAAAAATCCATACACAAAAATGATTTATCTATTATCCAGACTGCACATTTTATTTAGGATTGAGAACTCTGCCAACACTGTTAGCCCACACCTAATAAAAGGGGCAGTAGTGCAACCCAGTCCAGAGGTGACGGGTTCAGAATCCTGCTTTCTGAAAACCACACTTATAGCTACAGAAATTAAAACCATGACCCTGGAGACATTCATCAAAGAACACCGCAAAAACGGAAAAACCCTGCAGTTTTCAGCTGTCATCAACCCTATTTATGTAATTTTCAAATGTGCTCTTACCCAATCCAAATATTGACTTAAGGTTTCCCACCTTTCACGTTATGCACCAGTTCACATATTGATTGATTAGTGGTGAGGGCAAGAAGGGAAACTTAGAGTGTCTGTCAGGTTTAATAATTGATTTATACCACAAAGATTTGAAGCGTTATTATAATTTCCTTCATTCCATCTGCTGTGTGTGTGTGTGAGACAGAGAGACATAGGTAGAAAGAGAGAGCGTTTGAATGTGCATGTGTGTAGACAATAACAGTATTGTCTTTACGTGATTGTGTGACTAAGGGTTTGTGCATAGATGTAACACATATGTACAGCTAGGTAACTGTGGTGACTGTATAAACATGTATGTTTGTCATCAATGTTTAAATTACTCAGTTTAGTTCGACTGTGTCTTTTGTTCTATCTGTCTTTTTTTTTTTCCAGTCCAATAATCATTTAGTCAGAAACTGAGCAGGAACCAGCAAATCATTGTACTTGATAAATCACTTGAAAAATTAAAATTATTTTAATTGCTGTAATTCATTTTCTTATGATCAATTACGAACAATAAGCCCTCAGTTCATCGCTGCAAAGGGCCTGAAAGCAGCCTAATTAGGGAATAAAAATCAAGGATGTCTTGTGGGTTTACTCAGTTGCATTTACATTTTTATTTCCGCTTTGTTTGAACTAGGTATACATATAAAATACTGAACAGAAATACCATCAAGTGAACTTATCTGCAGTGGTTTAAACAAGAGAGTGAACAGCTGTGATAAGTAAAGGAACAATAGGAGAACAGAGACGGAACAGTAGGAAAAAGATTGATGTAGCAAGGTAATGACAGAGACAGACACTTGTTGAAGGATACATACAGGGGTGGAAAGAGTGAGAGAAAGACGGGGGGAAAAAATGTGTAGTGGTCTATAATTCATTCGTGTGTGTGTGTTTCTGTGAGGCTCCGTAACCCAAGTTCTTGGAACAACACCTTTGCAGACCATTGATGTGCATGATAATAACGCTGCAACGTTAGACCTTGGTAGAGGGTGCTTTCATCCCTGGAATCCTATAGTGGACACATATGCTTTTACTATACGAAGCCCTAAGGGAACTGAACCCACAAGAAATCGTCAGATACAGTAACACACACCAAAGACGCTGAGCGATTATGTCTGTCTGACAAGAGATCTAACTCAGGCAGATGCAGGGTGGGCTGTTTTCCTTACAACTGCTAAATGTCCTCACTTTCTTTATTTTAAAAAATATTTTAAAAAATCAAATTAGGGTCATACTACTGATCATCCGGATAATAAATGTACGGTTCATTTCAATAGTTGCCTGGAAAAACTAAGATTGCTTTTTTTTAAAGTAACATGATCACAGTTAAAAGACAATCTATCATGCTTCTAGATTTGCCATTTCCTTTTGAGAAATATTTTTGCAATGAGGTGAAACTCAGTCTGCAATTCGGAGAAAGGCCGGTCTTTTTCTTTAGAACACCACTTCCAGAAAAGAAATGAGACGGCCAGATGGATTCAAATACCAAATAATGAATTATTCTCAGGTTTTTCAATGTTGACTTACAGTTTTTAGTAATGGAGATGTATCTGGACAAATACTCCTATATGCCATTTATAACTCCTTTTATTCTCCGTCATTACATGTGTCAGTCAGATTTCTTCCTGGATAAGCTTTCAACTCACAAGTGAAAATTTCCCTTTAACTATGCGTGATTGATGTCTCTGGAGTTCGTGAAACTCAGGTTGGTGGTTTTGTTGACTTCACTTGATGAAACTGTGAAATACCAACACAACTTAAATGTCTGTAGGGTTGTATGAACTTTCTGTTTCTCTCTTACACAGACAAAAACAGACAACAGCGCTACTCACATGCTGCCACTGCTCTCTGATGAGCGGCCGATATCGAAGGAAGTATTTCAGCGGGAAGTTGTCGATGTCAGGCCAGGTGGCAGGGCTGTGCCAGGACACCTCCAGCCTCCGAGCGTTGAAACGGATCGGGGTCGCGGTCACACGCTCCGGGGGGTCTGGTTTGACTGTGGGGATGATAAGAACAATTGGTTAAAAAGGCATCCCACTGATTTAACGAGTAATGTTTAGTTCGCTCGCTGTGGGGAGTACTACTCAGCTTGTTGATTAACCCCGATGATGTCATTATCTCGAGTTGAGGCGTGTTCACATTACAGCGGAAAAACAAGGTTCTTTAGAGACTCAGTGTTTTTGTAAAAAAAAAAAAAAAAGGTTGGTGGCTACATCTGCATTCATTTGCCAATCTTTCAGTTCAAACATCAATCAACAGTGATTGGCTGCTCCCACAAAGGTCAGCACAGCTCAGGTCAAAGTTCAACTAATTTTGTTGTCAAACCCGACAACTTTCACCCTGAGCCCTATGTCTCCATGTTTTTGTGTCTATGTGACTCATTGGGACAACAAATTGTTCCAGTATTGAGCGAGCACGCTGCAGTCGGCAGCAGCGAGACAGGGCTACATCGTAATCCTTGCGGGCAAAACACTTTGGTAAAGTATGTCCACTAAAGTGCTTGCTTTGCCAATGACAGGCTCAGTTTGGTGTTGGAACAATATTATGGAAAGGATCCCTAAAGATATAGACCTTTTTTTAGGTAAAATCCTTTTTTGTTTAACCAAAACAGTCACTATATTGCGCTGCTCCAGACTCCCTTGACAAAAACAGTAAATTTTCTTCTCTGGTCTACCGCTGCCTCAATCAGTTAGTCTGTTTGCTTAATTGTGTGACTTCAGTGTTTTTAACCTCGCTCTTGTCATTTATAAGAACGAGTCTCTCTACTTCCAACTCTAAGAAGTTGTCTCCTACAGTAATAATAATAATAATAACAACACGGTCACCATGTACTCTAATGGGGAATAAATGGTTAGAGTCGTGTTGTTAATTTATCAGTGAAAGAATGCAGTGAGGACAAAGACACTGAGAATGTTTGGGGAAACTACTATATGACGAGGCATGAGATGAAAAGCCATCAGTCCCTAATGAAGAGCCATGTATAAATGTTGTGTCTCTGAATACATGTCCACTGAGAAACACACACAGACAGGAAGATTGAGAGAATTCAATTCAAAGCTTTTCAGAAGATATTGAATGAACCGGTCTTTGTTAGATCACTCCCACTGGGGAACACACTGGCCTGCCACTTAAGCTACATGAAACCCTTTCTCAACCACATACACATGACATTACAATAGGAAATGGATAGTGGCAATTACAACACTATCTCTGCTAGCATACACACAGACATAGTACCAGAGGATGAAAGCAATTTTGGTAAAAATCACAAAACACCTGTAAGGCTTGTAAACTGACAGCGCATAGGCAAATACTGAACAAAGCACAGAACAAAACAGAGAGAAATCTGTATGGGTATGGTGTCCCGCTTAGAGGCTTTTAAAGTATTCATCTGACTTGAAACATAGAGTATTAGCTTTTGTGCTGCATGAGTAATGAACGCATCCTTCTTTTGATGATCTCTGGGGGGGTGGGGGCGGGGGCGGGGGTGCACCTGGAGCCTGACCAAGCACTACTATTAATAATAAAGGATTTTCTCTTAAATGAAAAAGTTTAAAATCCATTGAGACAATAAGAGTCTGGGACTTAACTGACCAAAACAGATATGAAAACTATTGGAAATATGCTGACATGCACAAATGAGGAGGAACAGATTGAGGGCCCTAAGACTGAAAGTAATGTTGCAGGTAGGCAGGCATAAGCTGTTTTGTCAAGACAGATGAATAAATTACAGAAAATAATAGGATAGTGTAATGAGGCAATGTTAATACAAGAACACCACATCACACATACAGTCTATGGCCAGAATAAGTATATAGTAGACAGAGCAATAACTCTTAATGTGGGGGCAAATATTAAAATATGTAGCAACAAATGATTGGTTAAAAAAAATTAATAAAAATGATGATGTGTGATCATATGGGTATAATTTTATGACATCCCACTGTTGTGCCTGTCCATGCTTGGCCTGAAAACGTCTGTCATGCCTCCCTCGACTGTTCAATTTTCGTCCGCCGTACTATTCCCCTTTCTTTCTTTCAGTCTCATGCTGCAACAGTGACTGCAGCCCAGTCGTTCTCTCTGCTGGTGATGCAAGTGAACAGGTCTACTGTAACATAAAAGTCGAATCTTTCAAACAGCTACTTAAGAGACCATTATTTTGTCTGCACTGTCTGCTGAAAATGGAGCGCGAGAGAGGGGATAATCTTTCTTACTAAGAAGAAAAAAAGTGTTGCTTAAAGATTGTCCTGGTGGCTACGGCTGCAAGTGGTCTGCAAAAACTAAATCCGTATGCCTGAGTACTTTCTTTAAACAGCCGATTGTAGTGTTTCTAAAAGTATTATTATGCGTCATCTAGTCCTTTCACTTAATACATCCAGGTGTGACTGGATTGTTAAAAAAAATCCATCTAAAACTCTGTCGTTCCTCTCTCCCCTGTCCTCAGACTACACCATACCCTTTTCACATAAATGGGCTTTTCAAAAAAGAAACAAACAAAAAAGAAAAGTGGAATCTATTTATCTTTTACAGTAGAACAGGTGCTGGATGACAGCATCTAACAGTGTACTTGAACAAATGGGAAAAATGGTGAGAAGTAGAGTGCTTCGATCTGCAGTGAAATCTTACAAAAATAACTTACTAAAGGGAAAATGGAGCAAAAAAAGGGTAAAAAAAAATGCTCTTATAAAACAGTTGTTGCTGTGTAAGTACAGCACAACAGCTCCTCCATAGATAATGCCTATACCATGCTAAGAGTCAAATCTTAAAGTGCACAACACTGAATCTAACGTTAGAGGAGTAATAACGGCTGATAAGTGAGCTGCTAGTAGTAATCGTAATATGTAGTGTGTTATAAATGAAAAAACACATCAGGAGCATCAATTGTGTCAGGTTTGCTCTCTTTCAAAAGAAATTATAAATTAAAGTCGCATTCCAGACTACAGGGACTCATACCGTACCCACGACAATTGCGTCAACCCTTCATCCCCTGATTCAACTATGATGGGGATGCAACAATCTGATCTCTAACTTGTGGTGTTTTATTAATTTGACGCAGATCCGCATCATTTGGGACCTTGCCTTGCGCCTCAGGGATTTTTAGCTGAAAACTGCAACAGCACAACGGTTCTTAAGAGGTGCGCTGCTGTCCTAGAGACAGCTCTGCTTGTTAAGTTTTGTGCATGGTCGTAATTAGTGCATCTCTTAGTAAATATGCATCCAAACCTCTGCCAGCTGTGCTTTTTTTTTTGTTGCCAATGCTGATCTCTGACCACCCTTGTGGAGAGAGCTAAGCCTGCTGGAATCAGAAAAATATCACAACAAACTGATTTGTTGCTTTTTTCTAAATAAACAGCACTAGGGCGTTAATTAAAGTATTCTGAACTAGCTGTCATTAATATCTCCTCTTTTATTTACTGACTTTTATTAGCTGCTCCTGGGACCCTTCTGCTTCCCCCTCAAAACTACCATAGAGTAACCGCCAATTAAACATGAATACGATCACTCCACCAAGTATTAATTAAAAGAATTGTGCAGCTACATTCACCCTTTGGAATTAAGTTACAGTATATTTATTTTAATAACAGTGAATCGGTAATGTAGTATTGAATGACAGCAGGTGCTGAGGTGGGCTAATGTCAGAGTTGACAAAATAAATCTGTAGATCCCTTTACGCTTCGACAACTTAGACACGTTTGATCATCTTGGCACTAGAAAGCTTTAAGTTATCATTTGATGAGTGTGGAGCTTCCCCGAGGCTTCTCTTTGTAACTGTACCCACAGCATGCACATGTGGCGCACGCACGCACGCACGAACACACACACACGCGCGCACACACACACACACACACACACACACACACACACACACACACACACACACACACTCTTATCTAATTTCATCCCAGCTTTGGTAGGATGAACAAGGACAGTTGAGAATCGTCTTACTCCCACTCAGAATTCAGAAGTGCACCAGGAAGCATGAAATTGTTTTATTTATTTACGATCTGCCTCGTTGTCCCTGCTAATGAATGTGACTTACAACTTAGAATGGCAGGAGAAAGACTTTTAACAATGCAGGAACAATGAGGAGATGGGGGGAGGAGGGAGAGGACTGACAGAAGAGAAGGCAAACCGTATGAAACGTCAAAAATGAAGAAAAGGAACACAGAAAGGGAAAGGGCCACATCCACACTCATTTGATACACGTGTTGCAAAAGTTAATCTACCAGAAAGTGTTAATACAGCATTGTATTGGTTGCTAGCTACAATTTTACTAAAAGCCGAAGACAAAAAAGAAGAGATAGAAGTTTTCTTCAGGCTTAAAAGCAAACTTTGAGTAATCAATCTGAAAATAATAGTGTGGACAGATATTTGGCACATAAATGTCATTTTCAAATTTATCTGGAGGGTATGGCTAATGATAACAGAGAAACCGAGAAGAGAGGGAAGAAGAAGGAACATAGGGGGGAAGAGAGGGAAAATAAGTACAAAGTCACAAGAAGGGCATGCAGGAATGAAAGAGAAAGCAGAGGGAAAGAAAGGAGCAGTGGGGTATTTTGCTATCACAAATAGTTGAAGGATATTTCCTGAGCCAAGGCGCTAATCCGGCTAGCATTAGCATTTTCATGAGTCCTGTGTCCGGGGCTTGGCAGAGCATGTCACCGCCTCATTTGGTTACTTATGTACACACACACACACACACACACACACACACACACACACACTCACACACACACACACACACACACACACACACACACACACACACACACACACACACACACACACTCTCTCTCTCTCTCACTCTTTTTCAATACCTTACCCTCTCAACCGACACACTCCACACAATTGCTCACAGCCCCATTGGTGTCTGTGTGTGTTTATGCGTCATGCACACCCATATCGCACTCTAAGCAATACAACAGAGCTGAGAACTGCTGGAAGCACTTCCCTTATCTATCAAAGTACTCCTCATTTCTTTTTTAAAATGAATTTCTCCTCTTCACTGCTTTCCAGTCTGAGTCGCTTATGAATTCTAAGAGTCTTGCTGTTATTATGAAGCCTGCTGCAGCCTAAATGGACAAAAACTTCACAATCCAAACTGCATTTCTTTAAAACTACTTCTCATATGACCATGAAAGTTGTAATTTATAAAAATAGCCAATGAAGGAACTTTTAATGTTCCTTTTCACATTAATACCAGCTGCTTATATGGCAGCTGGTGTTTTGGGTTATCTGGCACATTCAGTGAGTATCCAGACCACTGATTAAATACTGTTTGCTGTTTGCAGAAAAGGTTCAGAGGTAGCATGTTTATTATGTAACACTTTTGGTAATGACAGGTGCACCATCAGAGGTGCTAATGGACTATGCTGTTGGTTAAAGAAAAAAAGCTGTGCACTCTCCTCTCAGCTGGGTGACGTTTATTTGGCCATTGAATATTTCAATTTCAATTTCATTCTTTGTCTTTCTGACACCAAGCACAACTGTGTGGGCAACACATCTCCAAAGGGAACCAGAAGTGAATGAAATCAGTCATCTGTGGTCAAACAAATGCATTAACATTGCTCAAGGGTTGGCATCCTCAAAGAGAGGCCTTGACAGTGTGCATTTTAGTCCTTTGCCAAATATTTGTCAGCCTGTGTGGGAAAACGATCTTAGATGTGTCCCTGAACTTAGCTTTAAAAAAAGCATTGTTTGTAAAAGTGCTAATATTCTGCAGCCTGGATAAGTTAAGAGGAAATATTTCTTAAATGTTCAAAATGTCAGTGTGAGCTCAGTACCTAAATGAACCCATTTAATTTAAAGCAAAATCCAATTGGGAAACCAAAGTGCTTAGACATGCTTTCTTTCAAAAGTGATAAGCCTGTAATTAATTTAGTATCAAATTTGGTATGGGGGAAATTATTGTTAAATATGTCCAACACAACACCGGTCACCTTACAGCAGAATGCAGGTGTAGCAAAGGAGAATGGAACAGAAGACAACATAATAAAACATGACACAACATCTATCTTACCTATATTCGACTCCTCAAAAATAATGTTGGTAGAGGCTTTCCCCAAGGCGTTCACTGCTGTCACGTTAACTTTGTAGGGAAAGCTGGAGAAGACCTCGGGAAAACGTACGCGACAACGATTCTTGTGGTCCGGATCTTTCTGCACCTCCAGTGAACGCTGGTTGTGTCTGGAGAGGAGAGTGAAATTACAGAGGTAGGAAGAGATAGAGGGGGGATAGGTGAAGAGAGAAACAAGGGCAAATGTGAGGAAGACAGAGACAGGTTATCTTCAAGCTTCAAAGCTGGGATGTATTTTAACTCTAACAGTGAAAACTGCTGACTATATACCTTCTGCTACACAGAGCAGGACAGCTTGGATTTTGACTTAGCCACACTCGAGATTTACTATCTTACTTTTTAGTATAATTTTTTTATGTGGCTTCTAGGCGTAAATGTGCCTTTACAACTTTATTTTACATTTACTTATATGCTAAAAGCACTTTGAAATCTTGCACTTTATTTACTGCAGATAAAAGCCAGATGTCAGCAACTATCAACAGAGCTCCTAAAGACAATTACAATCCGCTCCTCAGGAAGTCATTGATTTTTTGGCGGGGGCGGGGATGAGGCTGTTCAGCAGAATGTCAAATGCTGCTCAAAAACAAGGACACACTACTCATATTGTTAATCTCTGTCCTCTTCATCTTGGTCTCTCTGCCCCACTGCTCATTATTATTCAAACAGAATAATATTAGTATTACAACATTAATGAAGGCAGTGCCAACCTGCAGGGGTGTGAGCTGTTGGGTCCGTGTGATCTGGGAATATCAAAGAGAACATGACAGAGACAGACTCGCCCGGTCTCCATCCACACATTTTGAGTATTCTCACTACTGTTAAAACATGCCTGGACGCCCGAGGACAGGTAGAAGGCGGTGTTTAACTATAGAAGGAAACCAAATGGAATATTTTTCTCACATGCCCCTTTTCTATAATCTCAAAATCATCTTTTTCACGAGCCATTTTTTTCAGTTTAAACTTTTCCCTTTAAATGTGGTGTTTTTCTGTCTTTGAGGTTTTCAAATGAATTACTCAAGAGGACTGGAACAAATATAAGAGATAATGATACCAAGTGTAAGTCACACTGAATCTTAAAATATGTGTTTTATGTCTGTATGTTCAGGTTTGACATAGTTATGACTCTGAGGAGGAGTACAATGTTTTACGGAAATTGCTGCAATTGATGTTTTAAAGTACTTTACATCCCTCTGTATCCCCCCTCCGGGGGGGCGAGCCTCAACGTTTGAAAACCAAACTCTACTAAACCAGAACATAATTATAAAATGTTATTTTAAAATGTTATTTTAAATTAAATTATCAGAATGACACTTTAAAGGATAATCTAAAAATGTATTAAAACTACGGCCTTTGTGGAAATAGTTTTGGCCATCCTGACTATTCATGATATTGCATCTTTTCCCATCAAACATTGTTATCACAATGTTCCCATAACTGACAACAATGATTGCCAAAATTACAAAAATAAGACATCAGTTGTGATAAACTAGAATTATCCTTTAATTCATGTCACTCAAAGGAGGCTAGCTCTTTGTATGCCATACCACGGTATAGAGGTGGAAAGTTGCGCCCATGTTTGTGCACAAAACAAATGCACTTACTGTACGTCCACTTCAAAGTTAGTGGGGATGTATGTCGGGTGCATCTGGTGCCAGCTGCAATAGAAGCCTTTAGGGTAGGTGTTGGATCGACAGGTGACTGAGGGCTCCCGAGGGGAAACTACAGAGAAAATAAAAACAAGAAAGACGGGAAGACGGTTAATTAACTTGTACAGTATGTTATAAGGAACTAGGATGAGTTACGAAAAAGCGAGACATACCAGAGAAAGAGAGAAATCAACATATCAGAGTTTGTATAGATTATATTAATCAAAACTAAAGCAGCCGTGCCTAATTACACCTTTCCTTATTGAATAATTAATTCTTGATCAAGTATTTCATTAAAAACGTCACTGCTACCCACTTTAAATTAGATTGTGTCTCTGGATGTTTTATTGGATGTGCTTTTAATTTGTTTAAGTGTGATTGCCTGTGTTTTTTTTAAATCTTTGTTTTAACAATACAAATAAATGATTAAAATCACTTATATACGTGTAGACCGAAACAACATCTTTTAGGTTTTACAGAATCACTTGTATTTTCTATAAAAATCAAGCTCAGGCAATCCTGGCAAATCTGATATGTTGAGTCAATTTACTTTGAGAGACCATCTTGTTACAAAAATTTCATGTCAGGTTTAACACCACACAGCACAGCAGTATGTGTCTGCTTCCTCACACTTTTATTTAATCACTGCAGCAGTTTTTTCTAATATTAAATGTTGCGACCTGGGGGGGGGGGGTTTGAAATGGTCAGAATTTTAAATTTGTCTGATCGCCTTTATGAATAGAAAACACTGAACTGAACACCTAGTTGTAGGATATTTGTGACCTGGGACAAGCAATCTCTCTAACAATTCAACCAATCTCAATTAAATGATGAAGAATTTGAAAACCAATAAAGCAGCAGAAGGTGATGGAGAGCCGATCTGGAGAAATTGGAGGGACGGAGGAAGAAAAAAGAAGCTGGTAGAGAGGGAGGGAAGATGGTGTGTGGAGAAAAAAAGGATATTGGAGTGGTAGAGCAAAAGAAGAATAAAAGAGGTTGGCCAGCAAAAGTGATGTTACGCCAACTCTGGCCTCCTCCAAGATTAGGCTCTTTCTTCACGGGTAGTGAACCGCGCATTCGTCTACCACTCCCTCTTTCTGCCCACAGCTTTTTACCCTTGTTATCTCTACTACATGTAATACACAGTAAGGGGAATGGATTGTGGCCACTGTTAGCACCGTGGATTGTGCATCACTTACAACTGCTATCTGCCCTGTCTCAAGATCCGATTCACAAAAGGTAATGATATTAAGTGCCATAAAGTTTTGCTGCTGAGTGCAATTTGCCCCTGTTTTGCATCTGTTAAATGTACAATTTTCAGTAGCGTTCCCAATAGTATTTGTTCTTAATGTGTCCTGAAGCAACATATCACATGACATGGTTAAGCAACATTTGAGTCAAAAAATGCAGCTGCTAGGAAAAAACTTTCCACTCATATTATAAAATGTTTGATTTGGAAGAGAACTTATTGTACAGGGTTTTTCCTGTATTGAGACTTACAAGGCGACCACCTCCTTACATATTTGGTCCCACCCCCAGCTCTTCATAAAACACTGTTTTCTAACAAGCGTTGCACTTTTTGGAATTCTGTCATTTATACTGCACCTAGACGCTGCCACAACTTCCAGAGAAAGAAATGGGCCGTATTTCCGTGGACCTTTCTCACACAGCAAAATAATCACTACAGAACACAAAAATGCTTTCCCCAGCTATTCCATGTTTTTAAAATAGTTTAATATCAACAGCAGGTGCTGCAAATGGCATTTGTGAACGCTGCTCTATGCTCCTCTGTGCGAATGAATGCCTTCCTGAACGACTACAAAGCTACAGTATGGTTGTATATACGTGTGAAATGTAAGGAAATAAAGTTGAAATTTTTTTAATAAACTTTTTTCTTACTTTATAGAATACAAAAATTTAAATAGACATTTGCAAAATAATAAATAAAAAGTGATCGGCTGTCTTGTATGAGAGGAGATTACTAAAAATTAAATTAAATAAAAGTTATTTTTCATTTATTTTAAATTCTTCAAAAACAGAGATCTTCATGTGTAAACCATACTTTGCTAGAGAAATTCTGTTTATCAGTATTTCTCAATCTCAAACATTACTTAACCATGTTATATGACATGCTTCAGTATGAAATATTAATGGGACCACTACAGAAATATGAAGGTAAACATTTAACATCCAGGTATTCACATCAACTATACTGGAAGAGGACCCTGAACTATAAATGAAAGCAATAGATGATGTTATATTTGATTTTATTTGAACATCTTGCTGCATCAGTTTTTATGTTGAATTTGAGTTAATGTTGAACAGGGCACCTTTTTTTTTAACAGAATATACTTTAATGTGATTACTGTAATTTTCTTCAATCATAAAATTATTAGAACTCTTTAAATATATTGCTTGTAAAAAGTTGAAGGCACGGTACACATGCACCTGTGCGCACGGGATCAGGATGGTACCACTGCCGCCTCATTTTGAGACAGGGAAAAACTAATTCTAATTATTCTAATCTCTAATTCTGTCTGCGGGACGTCTCTTGTTTTTCTGTTTCATAGTGATTGTTATTTGCGATGCTTTAATGGCGCGCTCCCCCTCATGCATCTGTGAGCACGGAGAACTGTTTTGTCTCCTCTGCTCTCTGCTGGACTGGTACTGGAGTGTAATCATCACCACCGTCTCTCACAGCAGCAGGTTTAATGTTGTTTTTCTAATTTCATTGCCTCGTGATGTATATCAGGTATTGTACTGTTTGTGCCGTCTGTCCTCATATGATGTACTGTGATGAGCTATTGCTTCGTCTGGCTTCAGTCACTGCTGCAATGATCACTGGAAAGTCTGGGTGTGACACCCCTTATATACAGTATGAGCTTTAGTCACCTTCAACTCTCTGAAGAGGCTAATAATGTTTTTACAATGAGGCTCATTTGCATAGAAGGAGGCCAAGTGTTTGCACATTACCTAATTTAAATACGTGCAAGTAGGACCGGAGCACAGTAGCACAATTAGGTGTGCATTTCACTTTTGTTATTTTTACTTTTAAATAATGTTCCACCACCCTCCTTTCTTATCTTTATCTTAGCAAGGCTTTTCATTTCACACATGATGCTTCATTGGTTTCATGATGCTTCACTGGATTGCTGCAGTACATCGTTTTGACAATATACGGGGCTGGCATTGAACTTTCATTGTTAAATATTGGATATCAGCCAATCAGTAATATATACTCCTGATATGATAGGTTGAACTGATAACAGCTACATTCAGACTTTTAATTTTTCTATTGTTAGTAATGTAGACCGGAGTTAAATGGTGGGATGGGTCAACCTGTCTTTAAGAGCCACTAACCCATTCAGTGTGGACATGTGAAAAACTGCATGAGCTGCTCAGTCGAGCAGGATTTCTCTCCCCAGTGGGAAAAACGATAACTCCCAGTGTTTTTGCAGAACAGAGCTGCCAGGGTGTGGCCAGAAAACAGATAACAACCGACAGATCGATGGGAGGGAGCAAGGGGGGCGGGGGGGCAGAATATTTAAATTAACCTTTTCTGCTATTTTCAGTAGTTTGATGAAGGTAAAGTCTTGAAGGGACAATGGAAATTTCTAGATATGTGGCCGCTGGGAAAACTGAGTTAGGGTGTTCTGAATGTCCTATCAACCTGAATGTTGATCTGTTTCGAGATGGAATTATATTTGTTGGGATGATGTAACCCCACCAAAGTACAGTAAAAAAGTACACAAAGTGTGTTTAATAACTTATTGCCCACAATTTTTATATAAAAATAAAGTACATTCATTAAAAAGATATATATTACTTAAACTTTAGCTAACAAAATGAGTAACCTTGACTTCACTGTAATTTAGTTTAGAATATAAGTGAGCTAATGAATTAACCATTACTGTTGCAAAAAACAATGTTGCTATGACTAATCACTATATAATAAAGGCTAGATCAAATCATAAAGCTACTGTCCTGATAGCCAATAAAAGACAAGTATTTTTTTGTGGCAAAAATAAGAGGCATTGTGTCTCAATATAGGAAAACATCAACAGTGGAAGAAAAACAACACGAGCAGAAAGACAATCCCTCAGAAGGGACGGAGTTGCAAAAGGCAGGTCTATGATGGCTCAGAGATTAATTCACAATAAAAAACAGTATGACATACTGTAGCAGCATCCTGTCTAATTATTTTGTAATTTGCAATTGTGATATCAAGACATCTTTGTAACATTCTTTGTGAATAACTCACACACACACGCCCACAAGCAAAAGGTAAGCTTGATTGGCTGGTATGGGGTCATTTCACTGTCACACACAATCGGCTGTGCTTAAGAGGTCACCACGGCAACTAATTAGCCTGTCAATAACGTCAACGATGAGGTGCCAGGGACGACATCCAATCACACTCAATTAATCTCGCAGACTAATTGGGGCCATCTCAATCACTTGGCTCCTCATCTGAGAGCTTCAATCAAAGTCATGAACACACAAAGTCGAACAGAAGCATACCTACGCACATACTAATTGTCAAGACGACAAACAAACACACTCACACACATGTTCGGAGCTGCAGGTAATCCTATAGTCTTCGTAGAATTAGCCACAATCTACCAGCTTATTAAGAACTTGGAGAAGTTACAAGTTCAATGATAACAGGTGGAGATCATTGTGTTAGGGAGAAAAAAGCAGCAGAGGAAATGTAAAAAGACGAAAAGGAAGGAAGGAATACAGGCGTGACGAGGGTGAGCCCTATGTGTGTGCTCTTGCCAGCCGTGTTTGGAGTGGGTTATTTGAACTCTGGAGTGTTTACTCCTTTAATTTAGTTCTTTTTGCCAGGCGTGACTGGTGTCAATCAAACTATCGCTGAGACATCTAAAAGGGCAGTTCACATGGTAGGGCTCCTCCAAAGGGGACCGGGGTGTGGTTTGTTAGGAGAGGAGAACGTGATCTGAACCATCAATACTAAATGACCCCATAACACCAGGGTTTATGTGTACAAGGACACAGATGTTGAGACCTAAATGCCAGCTGCTCATCGTGTTTTTAAAGTCAAGCGTAACAGCCAGAAGTAAGGACAAATCGAAAAACTGGACTGATGCCGACACAAGTTACTAAAACCCAATAAAAGTTACTTCTAAGTCCATGTGATTTAAGTTAAAAGCCCAGGACTCCTTGTATTATGTAAGTATTTGGTCAGTTTTAACCTTAAAACTTTAACTGTATTTATAGAGATGTGTGTTTGTTTTGTTTTCTTGGTTTTTTATTTGCTTCAATCCTGTTGGGATCTTTGTTTCTGCACGGTTTTCAACATTTAGTGATAGTTTGAACCTGAACGAACTAAATTCCTAAACGCAATAAACTAGCCTACCCATTTGGAGAATTTACAGGAAACAAATGTGTTGGTTCAGTGACAATGTAAGAATTGCCAAAGGAAACCAACCAGGTCAATGTTAGAATAGCAGAGACAAGAAAAGAAGAGGAGGGTAACAAGGACAGGGTGGGAAAGAAGAGGTGTATCTGTGAAGGCGAGGGACTGGGAGAAGAATGGAAGAGGAGGAAAGGGCTGGCATGGGGTGAGCCTAGAACAGAGAAAATATCTGGGAAGAGTAAGGGAAATAGATGAAAAAGGGAGAGGATGTGAAACTAAAAGGCATTCTTTCATCAGATTTTTACTAATGTGCCCTTGAAACACAACACGTCCGCATGCACATGCCCACAAAGCTGCAGCTCAGTTGCTTCAATAACAATAAAAACATCAAAAGCTTTCTATGCATCTAATGAAAGGCTGAGAGGTTGAAACAGGAAGGAGAAGACAGGACAAGAGATAATGCACCTGAAATGGAGAACAAAGACATTAAAAACATTAATTCATATTAAAATGGCATTGTGCACGTTGTTCTTCTTTTTGTGAATCACTGCGTGTGATATCACTTGAGTCAGTGGCAGACAGGGCACCGCTCATGAATAAATGTTATTTGAATTAGTGTGCTTTCATCATCTGGTTTGAATTGCTAAACAATGAATGTGATTTTGAAGATCCCCTTTGTCAGCCTCATGAAACACACACCTGCATGTGTGCACAAGTGGTTAGTAAGGTTACTTTTAAATGGTGATAGGTCACAGACTCAACTTACTACAGAGTGGGGCTCATAAATCACAAGAGACCAAGAGAGAAAAAAAAGGAAAGCTTTTTTGTTGAGAAAATGCATGCAGATTTTCTGTTTGAATCTCTGTAGATTGTTAATCATTCTATCAATTATTAACTTTGAATTTTATTTAAAAACTGACCACGATGGCAAACTGAAGCAGAGACAGACATACAAGCACTGGTTTTGTACCTGGCTTTATTGCAGACATTTAACTAACAAGTGCAGTCAGAAAATATCCCTCTCAAGTTGCTATAGTCACAGATTGAAAATGCCATTCTTTTTTCTTTCAATATGCCATGCTGTACACAGCTGTTTCATTCTTAAGTCACAGTGAAGGTGGAGTGTCTCACAAATATGATTTCAAGCAAATGCCGAAGGATGTTAACGTTTCACAGGGAGAGAAAATGGGAAGATTTTGTCCACTCGATTTTGTATCACTATATATACATTTGTCTCAATTTTAATGCCGTTAGATTACATGATCAATGTCATGATGTAGTTAGTCTTGGAGCACTGGGATGTATTTTCTTGTGATCACTTTGCTCCAAATTAATTGAGAGAAACAAGCAACTTATTGTAGTTCTTTTTCTGTCTCATACTCTATAAGCCACACTTTCTCTTCTGCTGTCCCACTATTCTAAACCTGTCACACAAAAATTTTGGGTCTCGCGAAAGAGGATCTTTGTCACAGGAGGGCGCGCACAAACACACACACACAGAAATGTGATGAGGGACAATGACATCCAGTTGCCTGGTTGCTAGGCTGCTGACGCTGTAGTAATTGCTATTTGATTGTGTTAGTAGCCTCCCTGTTGCTTTGTGTGTGTGTGTGTGTGTGTGTGTGTGTGTGTGTGTGTCTCACATCCCTATGTGTGTGCGCATATTCATGTCTTTCTGTGCTTGTGTGTGTTTGTAGTGGATTCTCTTGCTATGACAACAAGGATGAATGCCTTTTCTTCTTTTGCAATTTCTCCATTCATTCCCCTTTTTTAATAATAAAAAAAAAAAAAACTGGGCTTATGAAAATCAAACTGGATGTCTTTGGTCTCGACAGAAACACAAAAGTTGGCCTTTATTCAGTTTTTTTTTCACTTACATGGAATCCGTTTGACAAACCACAGTGTTTGCTGAACACAGTTAAACCTGCAGTGCGCAACATTTGTCTCCCCCTTCGGGCAGTGAGAGTAATTACACAAACATGTTGATGCATGTTTATAACGTATGCCTGATGTATCACGTAACGCTCATAGGCCCGGACAAGTCTCAAGCTTGTGTGCAGAATAGTTACACAAATACAGACACATTTCCACAAGACAATTATCCATTATTTAGGTAGGGTAAATGTAATAGCTACATAGCCCACCTCAAATATTTTACAAATACCAACCTGTCTAACAGAAGTAATGCTACATCCACGTCTGCCCTCAGCGCTTTCTCTTCTCTCAGCGCTCTCCACCAAGGAAAAGTTACACCAATGGTTATCCATGTTTGTTCTCGCCGTTAATTGCTTTCTTTTGTTCTTCTGTAATCCTTCCCCTGAACGCCAAGTTTGTTTATATCTGGAGCATCAGAAACTTTTCTTGGATGCTTCTTGAACACATCATTACCAGTGCGTCAACGCAGGAATGTCACCACAGACACTAGATTTTAAAACTCTGGTATGCTGCGAAATACAGAGAGATTTACCTGGCGGTGAGAGGCTTTATCAGTATTGTGCGAACTCGTTAGGCAAGGTCTTGAATGCAATGTTAAAGTCCCACACCCCAGCTTCAAGTATCAGAATAACAAACCAGGCGAATGACACTAGCTAATATCCATCTATCCGTCTGTCTTTGTATCAGGCACATCTCATTTAGTTTAAAAATCACGTTTTTCATATTAGAAATCCTACTGGGAAGAACTGGATCCTCTTGGAGTCCGGGCTGCTTTGAATGGCATAACTCGTTTAGGCAGATGGCTTTGGTCTCTGCTTGACTCGGCCTGCCAACGCTGGGCTCACTGCATTTTAGATTAGCTTAGTCATGTGTCACGGGAGAAAGAGGAATGTAAATAAAACCGTAGGACAAAGTCACACAGAGACAGAGACGCTGTGGTGCCTTTTTGTCCAGACCAGCTGTCGTGGCTAACGGTAATGCAATTGTGGTGTAATATTTTTATCCGGTGCTCTGAAACTATCCCGAAGCATGAACGCACATGTGAGAGTGTATGTGGCTGTATGAGTTTATGTTGTGTACTGTAAAGTGAGTATGTAATTTTATGTACTGTATAAGTACTTGAATTGAAAGTGCCTACATTTGTACAGTATGTGCATACTTGTGTGAGTGTCAAGTTAGGATAAATATATTTAAAGAGTGCCTTTAGGCCATCAGCATACATTTTTGTTACTTTTGAAGTAGCTTAGCTTTGATTGTATATCGTTTTATATACATTTGCCTAAAATTCAGCAGGGCATATTTGGTATTTTTTAATTGAAAATAAAAGTACAGAGCCCTAGCTTGTGTGCATCCTGCATGTTGTGTGTATTTGTAAATGGGTTTGCTCTTTATTGCACTTCCTGTCTAATTTATACAATCACTGAGCTGAACTTACTGACTCAACGCACCAAGTGCTCTTTTCTCTCCTTTGCTTCTTTTCAATTTTTTCTGTTTCTATCTTTTTCTCACCCTCCCATCCTCTCTCTCTCTCTCTCTCTTTCTAATAGTCACTGATCCAGAGCTGCTCCTTCTGAGTGCGCGCACGCACGCACGCACACACACACACACACACACTGCACAAGACAATGATGCCCTGGCATTCCAGGAATGTTTCTGGGCCAATTGGAAACAGCCGTGTGTGAGAGATGAATGAATGAAACGAGGATGAATACCTTATGAGAGCATCAGGAGTTGATAAGTGAAAGAAAGACAGAGAGACAAAGGTGAAGAGAAGAACAAAAAGAAGAAAAAACAAACCCTGAGTTGTGCAGGGCAATAAAAAATAAAATGTGTCTGCTTGATAACATCGCCATGTTCCCCGATCACCAATTACCTCTGTAATAAACCGGAATTATCGTTTTTAAAGTACTGGAGAGAGGTATGAAGGGAAGGAGTTGTTGAAAGGTTTGCATTGACCTCCGCAACTCTGGAAGTCAGACACAGGAAGACGACCATTACACTTGGACACTTAGATCCCCACCCCACCCCTACCCCACGTCTTTCAGTCTGTCTCGTACACACACATGCTCACTTAGCCACCTGACATCACAAATCTTTCTCAAAGCTTGGGAATAACAGCTTATGTTTCACAGGAAATAAAACAAGATTCTCAGGCAGCTTCACACGTGTAAATGTGATCTCACCTCAAGCACTTGCTTTGATTTTTCAGCTCCTTCCTTCCTCACACGAAACCTCTGTCGGTAAGTGTTGTTGATGTTCTTAGATCACCAAATAGGTTTCACCACAGATTCATAAATTCAAGCGGAGTACGTGGAATTGACATGGGGGTTTTGATGTCATAACACAACTCTGAAGTGGAAAGCTTTCATTCCTAAAAAGTGCTTAATGAATAATCATGACCTAATGTTCACTGTTTAATATTGCATTGAAAAACATAATTGCAAAGTCCAAACTGTAGCATGGGAATCTGCATTTATTTGTCTTTTGGGAAACAACAATTACCTCTTAGCAGGAGAGCAAATTCTTTCACTGATCAGTGCTCCCTTCCAACTCGTCTTTATCTCCTTGTCCACCTCTCAATCCCTACCTTCTTTTTTTTTTTTACCACTCCCTTTTTGCTTGTTATGCCTCTTTTTCTCTATCTTTACTGTTCAATATTCATGGCAATGTTACACATCCTAATGCAGGTGGAGAATAAGGGAAACAAAAAGACAGGTCCAAAAATCCCTCAGAAGCCATATGGATTTGGCCTTTCAGACAAAACAAAAGATATTTACTGTATTGGAAACTTGTTTTTATATTTGTATGTGATTTAGTCTTTGGGACTGTGCTTAACGTGCTTCAGACCTCTGCACAAACTAGTAGCATTGAATCCAGAAGCTTATGAGAGGCCAGGCATTCCTTTCGTGGTACTTCATTCTTACCATATTTCATTATTATTTGTCTTGACAGCACAGTAAAGATTGCCAGGAAAGTTGGGAAACAGCACAGTGCCACTCATGAGTGATTTGTTCATTTAAAAGTAATCTTCTTAGTGAAACTGGGAAATTTAATTTTTCAAACTGTAGCTTCACATGCCTGGACCGTTCTGCACTCTTTGTTTCAATTCCTTCATAGTTGCTGCATTACTGCCACAGAAAGGTCTGGCATCAATCGTTCTACGTACAAACAAAAGCAATAATGCAAAATCAGCAGTTTTAGATTTGTTGGTTGTTTTGGACACATAACCGATTGCAAAGAAGAAATTCATCATGAAACTTTAAGATGAAGATGGTCTTCCACTCTTTCAGAACAGGGCCTGGTTATGGCTTAATTGCCTTTGTCAGGGGAACAGCAGCAGGTCTAACACTTTGGCTAACAGGGGATCGAGTCCAGCACCGTGTCACACTATAAAGTAATACGAGGTGACACTCAAAACCTAATGTATCAATAGCCATCATCTTTTGATTTCCAAGTGGGAGATGGATGGCAGACCAATTATTTCCCTCTGCTCTTCCCTTGCCAGATATCTGACCGATTCGCCTATTACTTTTTGTGTCAGGTGTAGGTCAAAACCTCAACACTTTCTATGTAGCCTTTTGTTGTACTTAACAGGAGAAACACAAACTCCCTTTGGACTTTTTTCTGCCACAGTACCACCTGAATAACAACTTTACTTTACTTTCCTACATTTTACTCAATGTAAAGTAAAGTAAAGAGTAAATACTGGAGAAAGTTGTAGGTAAAGGGAAGGACTAAGGAAGAGGAAAGCTAGTGAGCTCGACATAATGCCAGCAAGCTAACGGAACTAGAAACAATTTCGTCACACAAAAACCCATCAGTACTACAAAGCAGTATAGCGTTTTACCGTGCAAAATTTATATTTCAGTGTGTTAAAGCTGTTAAGTTGAGATGTCTCTAGTCTTACTAAGAGGTAAAGCTCAGTGTCACCATGGCAATAATAGCCTGAGGCTCTACTGCTGCCGCGACAATTGCCTCTTAGCTGCAGTGTCCACGATGGCAAAATGAGTGACGGTTTGGGATTGACCAATCAGAGGTGTCAGTCTGCCAAATGCACAAACAGCTAACTGCCATCACTTGAGAGATGAGACAGGCAGGTACCACCCGAATCCCCAACGTCTGAATTGAAACAGCTGACTCCTTTAAATTTAGCTGTCACATTCAAAGCTTGACAGACAGACAGGAAGACAGAGAGACAGAGAGAAATCAAACGTGTCTGGTCTGTAAAGCGTGAGGCCATAATGGTGAATTCAGCCAGCTTCTTTGTGATGATCCGTTATGCTGTCTTTTTACATACACCATGTTCTCTTTATGGAGTTACGAAAGGTGCCACATTACTTTGGAGGAACAAAGGCTCATTCTGCACAGTCTGAAACCTTTAGATACACATATATGGTGCTAAAGAAAGGGCAAACAGGCAGCTGGACTGACACTGTAACTGACTGAAAGTAAAAGAGCACAGACTAGAGCACATACCCACTCCACAATCTACTAAACCAAACAACAAGAGAGACAGTATATTATGTAGTTCTGTAGACCCCTGGGACTCTATAACAGCTATTCTTGGTAAAACTGTAATGTTATTCTAAAGGAATGTTTGCACATAGATTTTACATGGTTTTAATCAGGTCCTCCACACACCAGCTGTGCACTGGCTGATCTAATCCAGGCCCCCTGTCAGCCACGCTGGAAGATCTCAGCTCTTTGCTACATCAGCGAGACTTGAGCTGATAGCAAAATGTAACACTTTCACCTCAGCAGTATCCACAAGAAAAACTAATACAGTTAAGTGCTGTTTACATAATGTATGTGTCATTTAGTTAGCTAATGATACTGTAGGTATGGCAATAACTCATTACTGTGTTGGGGAAAAGGCCAAATGCTTTGAGAGATTAGGGCTGAGAAACTATCCAAATTAATTTTAGATTTGGCATGCTGGTCCATTTGGAGAGACTTGACCAGGATCTACACTTGAAGCAAAGATTTTACCTGACCTGGGTCAAAGAGCATTGCATCTGTCAAGAGGCATTTGCCTAGATAGGGCCAGGTGGTAATTCAACATGCCATAATATATTGACTTTCTGTAGAATTGTTTCACGGTGCAAGTCCTCCATATTAAATGACAAAATGGGTCATTTCTGGCTGCCCTCTAGAACGGCCTTATCACCAGGATGCCATCACTCTTCTGTGCCTTCCAAAACCACTACAAATTTGAAGTATTCACATTTGTAATCACCGTTGTCACTGACCGAATCACTTGCTTTTAACAGTGCAGCTGTCCTCAGTCGTGACTGAGAGCACCTTTGTCATAATCTCTCTGTTGTAAATAACAGGCTGCTGATACTAACCTTATGTGTTATGTGCTGTTTAAAAAAAGTTTTGTACTGAGCTGACAGCATGTGCTAGCAACAGAATGAATGCACTACTGAGCTGAACGTCGGGCCTTCTGACAATGATGCGTTCACTTACTGTTGTACATACTGAAGTGCATCTGGATTGTGATTTAACTCGGGATATCCACCTGTACTACAAATTACTGCTGAAAATTAAATCTGTTTTATGATGTGACATATGGTTACGGCAGGTCTTGGTGAGGTTTAGGAAAAGATCATGGTTTGGGTTTAAATATGGACTTTATTAAGGTTGAGGAAACATTGTGGTTTGGGTTAAAATGAGTAAGTGGCTTAGGTTACGGGACCTTTGTTGTCATGGTGACAATAATAAACACTTGGAACAATGGCAGACATGCTTTAAAAAAATAAGTTTTGGTTTGCAACAGGAAACGAACAGCAGTCTACCCAGTTTAAGCTCAGGATTTTTGCATGGACACGGTAACAATGAACACCTTCTTTGTTCCCGTAAATAATTTCTACGGGCACTTGAGGGCTCTGTCACTTGAAAATAATCACATGTTGTTTAGGGCCAATTGCTTAAATGGCTGACGCTGTTGTTCTTCTTGTGAGCAAAGAAATTGATTGACAGAAAGGATTATTGTGTTACTGTAAAAGATTCACCAGTCTATATTAATGATTTCAAGCAAACTGTAATTAATAAACCACCAAAGTCAGCATCTGAAGGTTTTACTTTACACATCTTATGTCTAATGTAAGGTATAATGGTGCAACAACTTTGCATACATGTATATGTATCGTCAAAAATAAGAAAATCTTAGTTAAGTCATATACAAAAACGAATATCCTTGTGAAATGTAAGTGTCAATACTGATGCTGAAATTCGATGCGAACCTTTTACTCCTCCGTTGTTAAATTCACTTCAGCTCAGAGTAGAATGACCTGGCCACTGCGCATCACAGACGTGATTTACTGCTTGTCAACAAAGCAGAAGCTTCGCAGCAAGTCAATGTCAGCGTCTAGAATAAAGAATGCATCACATCAAATACATTGTAATGTGCCCTTTTGTTAAGATTCCAAAGCAGATAGCGTAATCATGAAATTCAATTCCCTCGTCCTTGAGCGAAAATGTCCCTAACTTTCGAAGAGGCAAGAACGGGCAAGGAGGAGAGCTAAACTGAGGCAATAAAGCAAGTAGGAGTCCATCTGCATGGTTAATTGAAAGAACAAACAGTGATCTCATTCCCTCAGCAGCATTTTGGCACCGGCAGGATGCTCTTATCACACCTATCCTCATTCCTTTGAGTCCTGTTTGGATCAGCCACAAAGATCAACAAACGCACAAGCTGATGCCTCAGTTTTGAGGGTGAAGTGCTGCATACTTTTCCAAACTCCCCTCCACCCCACCAGCCTTTATTCCATATACTTGTTCTTTGTCTGTGTGTTACCTTTTAAGCAAAGACAAGTCAAAGTCAGTCATTATTCAGGTATCCGACGTATGTGCATTAAACTTCTTTTCTATCTTGTAATCTTCTATCTTGTGATCCCTCAGATTTATCTTGAGGATTCCCCAGACCCAGGTTTGGAAGCGCCTACCTAATGTCTGTGTAAGTCGGTTGTAACTGTCCTCCCTGTTCGCTTGTCTGTATCTGCCTTTCTACATGAATAAAAAAAAAAGTTTAAATTATTTAGATGCATGTGTTGCATTCTGTTCATTCCTTCTGATAAGAAATGGCATCAACACCATGGGGGTTTGGATGCCAGTCCCTACTTTAAAAATCACTACTGAAGAGTCATTCTAAAGCACCAAATGCTGGGCACACACATGAAGATCAATAGTTTCTCTTTCAGAGTCAGAGAGAAAGGCTGGAGGCAGAGGGATAGTACGCCGTGTATCTTCTTATTCTTTCAATCTCTTTACTGTATGTGTCCCATTTCTGTCCCTGTTAAACCTGTTTCTCTTGCTTTTGTCTCCCCATCCTTTTTAATTTGAGATGGAAAACTGTCATTATATTTTATCAGCCAAGCTGATTTTAATGGTGTTGGATCAGTGAATCATGTGTGATTGAAGTGTGTGTGTGTGTGTGTGTGTGTGTGTGTGTGTCGTTTTGATCATATTACAGTAATAGAAAGTCAGGAAAATCTACTTTATTCATTTCTATTCTATTTTACTGAAGAAAAATTTACTCTGTACGGATGTAAAACCATGAAGGAAGAGTGCAGGCAGACGGTGAGGGAGACATGGGAAGGGCGAGGTTGGCTGGGAGGGTGGGGGTAATGTCAGAGATTAAAAGCAAGGAACAGAGTTAAAAAGAAACTGAGTGGGCAAGGGAGAGAAAAGGAGGATAAATGACACTCATTGTTCCTTCCTCTTGCTGTCAGTTCTCAGTAATGCTAATCATTAGGCTAATCTGACAGGATGGTACACACACACACACACACACACACACGTACCATGTCCCCCCTCCCCCCCACATTCCAGTGCCCAGTGTCAATGAGAGGGAACCGCCACATTACATGGCTGTTTGTTCTCTTTGTATGCTCGCCTGCAATGCTATTAGGGCCAGGGAGTATGTGTGTGTATGTGCGTGCGTGCGTGCATGCATGCATGCGTGTGCACATTTGGACCAAGTCTTTTTTTTCCTTTTTTTATAGAAGAGTAAGATTAATTTCAACTAAAAGCAAATGCATGGTGAATTCATGGTGTTGAAACAGATTTTTGAAACAAAATATTTGTGTAGTATACTAACGCAATAATACAGGTTTACTGACACCATGTACTTTTTGTGGCCATGTCGAGAGAGCAGCTGCAGTTTCCCCATCATGAGAATTTGATTAAAAGCAGACTGACATGAAAAATGTTGCTTCACTTCTGGCTTTGTTTTAATGAAGAGGAAGCTCTTAGATTTAAAACACATTTTTCACTCTGGGATGTATTGTCGTACTTTTTCTACCAATTCTGACAGTGTCCCACATGATTTTTTTCTTCTTTTTTTACAGTTGTGGTTTGTAAACATAAACATAAAATGAGCTTTTAATAGAATTATGTTGGGCTTTGATCCGTGCTGCTTTTCCTGGAATATCAGAGTGTTCTAGGTTTTACTCTGGCCTTGAAGGGGCGCTCTTGGTGCACTGTCTAGCTTTGAAAGCATAGAAATTAAGGGGTTGGTTTGGGATTTTTGAAGTGGGGTACCTCTCCATAGTAATACAGTGTATTACCTGCAGTAGATGGCGATCTGTGCGTCCCCAGTTTGGACAAGCAGACAGTTGTACCCGCACTCTGGATAAGTACCTCTTATAGCCCCACTTCAAAAATCCAAACTATTCCTACAAGGAGGAACTTTTGCTGCGACGATAAAAAGGCTGGGGTCAGTGAAAGCATTACATTATGATTTTATTAAGTAAAGACTTGTTCTTCAAGGTTTATACTACAGCAACAATTAAAGTCCACATTTATACAAGTCATTGTTTTTTTTTTTATCTGAACCTCATGTTTTCTACCGAGAGTAAACAGAAAAAAAGTTCTTAAAAGTCTCCACAGTACTGAATGATTCTCACTTTCAGTGAAAGTTGAGGAGGCCACACAATCTTGGGCTTAAGTGGGATGCAGTACCGTTAAATAAGTGTGTGCGCGTGTCCTGAGGGAATAGAGGGATCTTGGTTTAGAATAGGTAACAGTGGAATGTAATTGAGCTGAAAATTGAAAAGCGGAGCCGTAGCAAAGCCAAGCTTGTGTGCGTGTATGTGTGTGTTTTGCAGGTATGGTTTGGAGTGTGTGTGTGTTTGTGTGCACACAATTTTATGTGTGGTACCTGTGTTTGTTTGTGTTTTAAAACCGGAGTGGGATGCCAGTGTAATCCTTGCACAGCCGGACCCCGAAGGATAACAGAATTTACTGCTGTGTGGGTGAGCCACACAGGCATGCATACGAGAGCACGCGCCCACACACACACAGCCCCATGCCAACTACCTGAGAGAGTAAAGAAGAGTGAGGATGAGAGCATGCTGAGTCTCGCTCCCCTTCTCCCCCAGAAACACTCGCTTGGAAAATTGGAAAGAGCTTTGCCGTCTCCTCTGAGCATCACTCATGATGGTTCATTTTACACAGTATACATAATATATTGTGCATAGAAAGAGGTGATATATGCTGTTACGTTACAGTATAAAGTCATTTTTTACCCCATTTCCATGTTGTTTCACTGTAGGTCTCCTTGAATAAATAAGTAGTACAATAATGCAGCTTTGCTTGTTACAACCCAAAGTCAATGGCAGAACTGCACTGATGTAAACAAGGGCACAGTGTGTGATAGAGGTGAAGCTTCCTACAGTGTTGCAGTGAGGAGGTTATCCTGGTTTAATGAGTCATCTGCAAACAGTGCCATGACATGTAAATGAATGTAGCCAATGGGCTTCTTGTGATCCAAAGAAGACAAATGCAGTCTTCAAATAATCGGAACCTAAAAATGCAGTTTCTTGCTACTTTATTACTGTCTTTCTAATGGCCAGCAGGGGGCGACTCTGCTGGTTGCAAAAAGAAGTCCAATTTTATTAGAAGTCTATGACAAAATTACCCTAACTCTCACTTGACCATAAACTCATTAGGAAAGTGTTCACTGAGGTAAGTGAACACTTTCCTAATGAGTTTATGGTCTTTATTGCTAGTTTCATGTCTTCAACACAGCAGGATGTTCATTAAGTAAATTATGATCATATTTAGAGTAACATAGACAAAAAAGCATGGTATGCTTCAGGGCATGGCTACCTTGTGATTGACAAGCTACCAATACGCCACCACTACGACTCAGTCAGGATTATGGCATAGCCATGTCGCTCCCCAGCCCCACCCTCTCGTCCAAATATGGTCACTTCCGGTTCCAAAAAAACCCCCCAAAACAGAATACTATACTCAAGGCTTTAAAGAAAAAAGAAATAGTAACATGTTTTGGACTACAGTTGAAAATTAGCCTGCTGGCTAACACTGGCACATTTACAGAAATGTTGATTAATGTGCACTGTCCTTAAATAAATAAATGAAATGAAATGAAGTAAACCGTGTAGGTGTTTTACCTCCACTATCCTGTAGCAGTACCTTCATATTCTTTCTTTTTAATAGAACACCCCTAGTATTTAAGTAAATGATACACTTGTGTTGACTGAAGCAATACCTGAAACTGATGTGTGTGGGTCAGTTTGGTATCAGTGCACATTTCAGTCTACCGGGCCAGAGCCTTCACTGCCTCTGTCCCTTGTGTTTTTGATCAACATGAAACAGAATCACTGAATTTGTTTGACAATCGTTCGTTGCAGGTGGTCAGCCCGGGAAGAAAGAACGAGCGGGGGGGGGGGGGGGATTTCTCTCCATCTCTTCTCACATTTCCCTCTCTCTCCAGCTTACTCATTTCTTTGCCACACACCTTCTATCTGTTCTGTTATTCTCTTATTCCTGCAAGTGATTCAGTGTGTGCCTGTATCTGAGTGGGTTCATGCCTGTGTGTGTGTGTGTGTGTGTGTGTGTGTGTGTGTGTGTTTGTGTGGTCTACAGAGAGGGGTATTTGACTGCCTGATAAGCGAGACACACAGGCACTGACAGCTTCATCCATCAGAGTGTCTGTCTGACGGACAAGCCTCTGTGGAGAGGTCACACTCCACATGCGTGTGTGCGTGTGCGTGTGGTCAGACATAAATATTCCTCTATTGGGACACACACAGTCACTCTGCCTTAGTCAGAATATCAATGTGATGCTCACTCCTGATCCAAACCCCTTCTGTTTTCCTCTATTTCCTCCCTTTATTTGCCCTCCTCCTCTCCCTTTCACCTTTTTTCCTCCTGCACTCCTCTTCCCCATCTCATTTCTCATTTCCAGTGTGCTTCCTATATTCTGCTATTTTTTCCACCACTTCATCACATCATCATTTTGTACCCATTCCTCATTCTTTCTAATCTAACCTGGTCTTTCTAATCAGCTCAAGTGAGAATTAAGGAAAACACAGGCAACAAACAGAAACATTTGTCATGTTTATTTCATTACTCACTGGTATGTAGGTTTATTCATTCAGCAGTTTGACAACCTTGGGAACTTTGCTATGTTCCACAGCCATTCATTCACTCGCGCACATAAATGACAACATCGGTATGTAAGAACACGCACACCAGCGCGGCGTAAGAAGAAAGACCGCTGTCACTCATTTCCCCGGAGGATCAAAATTGTTCCCAAACATCCAACGGGGAAGTGTTCCCTGGCAACAGAGGCAGCTAAAGGAAGTAAAGAGGAAACTGACCCCTAATTTCTGGACTAGTTGACCCCTAAATTTTTCAAGATATCTGAATGCATTTTTCTTATTCAGAGACAAATTTGTTATGGGAACGTGATGCAATGTGACGGGAGTACGTGATGCAACATGATGGGAACGTGATGCATTCATACCAGTTACGTCATTCTCAATGTGAGATAATGCCTTTGAGGAGAGCTGACAAAAACATCGCTATCTGGTCCCATGGTAACTTAACACTTGAGCTAGCTACCAATCACAAATGTCTTGTCTCATTAAGGCCAACTCCAACGTACACCATCTGTATTTTTGCAAAATCAGGGCAAACTGCCACCATACCTGTTTTACATTACATTTATTTAATAATATTTAGAATTGATTTGAATAGAGAACTTAAAGGGCAGGTACTGCACTGTTAATAGAAATAAGTGCAATAAGAAAAAAAAAGACAGAAATAAACTACCAACTTTAATGCCCCGAAATTGATTCTATTTGATAACATTAGCTAAAATCTAATCAATCTGTCAGGGGTAATGTGTTAATTTTTTGATATCAGGATCCGACCAAACATGCAATTCTCAGTGTTGTTGTGTTTAAGACATCTGACATTGTGAAATGAGAAATGACACAAAGGAAGACACCAAAAGCTCCTGCTGCTCTGTTTGATGATCCTTAGCTGAGTTCAGTTCCATTCAAGGTTTTTCGAACTCTGACACTGCGGCGCTCTGTCATGTACATATAATGTTTATATTTAGGCCACCATTAAAAGTATGCCAAAGTAATCGTTAGCAGTTCCTGCTTCCATCACTGGATTACTTTGAAACTAAAGAAATGTAAAAACGTGATGTTTCTCAGGTAAGTTTTGGAATAAAAGAGTGTCCTTTCTATGATTGTAGGATTTATGGACACTTACGGACAGATATAATTATCATTGGAAAGTGTCTGTGTGTTATTTGACTGAATTACGACTCTTGAGAAGGAACAACATTTCTAAGTATCTTAATTGCCTCCATGAGCTGTTTGTCACACCCTCAGCTGCAGGTCTGCAACTGCTGACCATATTAGTAAGGGTGCCACATCAACAGCCCAAATAAAATGACTTCCCACTGTTTGTAGAACACCAACATGAACCTGTCTCTTTTGCCTCACACAATATCATTACCTCATGTCTCTCCCTCCACGCTTCCAACCATTTTTCTAAATGATGTGCAGTGAGCAATTTCTTTCATTAATTCAAATATTTTTATGATTCCTTATCCCTTTAATAAAATTTCAGGAAACGAGAGAAGACATAACCCATGCGTACATTTTCATGCCATTTGACATTTTATCCCCAAGTTTCCCTCCCTCTTTAACTTTCTCTCACCCAATCTCTGTTTCTCTCCCCCTCTCACTGTCTCAGTCAGTCTCACATTCCACGCAAGCTTGGCTTCTTTGTCCTGAATGACATCACAGACATAATGCCGTGACAGGCAAGACAGGAGGAATGCAGGGCGAGAGAGATGGATAGAATCCATAAAAGAGGGAGAGAGAGAGAGAGAGAGAGAGACGATGATGGAGCGAGAGAGTGAGAGTGTGTGTAAGGGAATGAGAAAATGTGAAAGAAAATCAGAGAGAGAGGGAGAAAGAATTCCATTGATTCAGCAGGGCATGAATGGACTTCACAGAGGACTCCCCCCAGTCAACACACACACGCACACACACACACACACCTCCCACCACTGCAACCCTCCTACTCGTCCACTCCCTCCCGCGGCCTCTCTCTCATCCTTTCATTAATCTCCTTTAGAGGAATCAGACAACAGCGACCCCTCCACAAACCCACATATGCAGTGGTAAGCCCAAGTCCCACTCTGTAACACTGTTTAGGAGAACGTTTCATCATAGAGGCCTGTTAGGTAGAGAGTTCTTAGTTGGACTTCCCTAGCCAAAAACATTGAAAAGTTAAAAATGGGGACTTGAGGGTGCAATTCAGCTAGTAATGAATTGATGAGTAGCGCCAACACAATGATAATCAATTAATCGTTACGTTGGAGAAACTAGCAAGAGACAAGGTATCCAACCGAAAAAATACCCCCTTCCTTCAGGCCTCCTCCTTCTAAAGGTTGGTATGCCGTGGTTATTACAGTCCTGCGACAGCCACAGGTACCGGATTTTTGTGTCAGAGGAATTGATTTATTGATTGCCGTCAAGATGGAATTTCAACAAATATAACAA
Organism: Micropterus salmoides; assembly: GCF_014851395.1. Lineage (NCBI taxonomy): Eukaryota > Metazoa > Chordata > Actinopteri > Centrarchiformes > Centrarchidae > Micropterus > Micropterus salmoides. Next base: position 22,921,291 of record NW_024041151.1, on the reverse strand, counting down.
AAAAATGTTTCTAGCGTTCACTACAGGTCCAGCTTCTCAAATGTGAGAATTTGTGGCTTTTATTTGTTTTACTTCATTGTAAATTAAAATACCTTTGGGTTTTGGACTGTTTTCTGAATGGTAATGGTAAATCGACTGTACTTGTATAGCGGCTTTTTCAGTTTTCCAACCACTCAAAGCGCTTTACTCCATATGTCACATTCACCCATTCACACACATTTATACACTGATGGCAGTGGCTACCATGCAAGAAACTAATTATCCACACACACCAACATCACACATGATTTGACATCAGATCAGACTGCAAGTCTTTTAGGAATTAAAGCTAAAATATTTCCATCAAACAGTTCACTTCCTGTGTGCAGAGACGCCTAGTACACTCTCGCTTACAAATTGCAACCTGCTCAGCATTTATAGTTCCCTGCGATGCTGTGGAAATGATGCTGAGCTACTGTGGCTTTTACAAGAGACACTGTGTGAAGACATTAGCATGAATCATAGCAAACCTAATAAATACTTCATTCACAAAAAGTGCAAGTTCAAGGTGGGTACTTGCCATCAAAAGGTCAGATCTACTTATTTATATAGTGCCTTGGACAAAAACAACTTAATGTTATTAAAAGTGAAGATAACATATAAGGACACAATATGATTACATAAAAGACCACGCTGAAAGCTAACAAAATTAAATTACTTAGGCAAATCTTAAAATGGGTATTACCTTAATTTTTCAAGTGCTTTATTCAATGCAATCCTGCTACCTCCTTCCTTCACCCTCAGGAGGAATTTGGAAACAGCTGCGGTAATCATTGAGGATAGCTGCAGGATATGGTGGCCTTCCACAGCAGTTACATGGTAAGGAGTAGAAAAGTGGGATAGACACAGGATGTGGGGACTTCTACAATGGCTAACACTGCATGAAACTTTAACATCTGACCACAACATCACACAAGACAGATTGCTTTCCCTCGGACGTCTCAGCACAGCCACGTCAAGGCAAAAAGTCTTGACGGAGAGGAAGAGAGGGAGGATTACAGAAAAGGAGAAAGACAGTCAGAGGAACCAAAAAAGTGAAACTGGACCCTTAAGGAGCAAACAAAGTGAATGAGAGAGAGAAACGTGTCACGCATTAACCATCAGGCAGACTTCCGTGGTGACAAATGAATTTGTTGTCAGATCAATAACTCATTATCACATTCAAAACAGAACTGCACACACATTCATGCAAAAACACAACGGAGCACACCCACGCTGCAAACACAGAGATACACACAAACACACACATTCAGTGGAGTCACACACAATTATCTAAAAGCAGATGTACACACACACACACACACACACACACACACACACACAAAGTTGGGGGTTTGAGATATTGAGTGGTTGGATTTTCCAAACCTCTGTGCTGATGCGGTGAAATTATTTAAACCCATTAAAAACAGCAGAGCAGCCTTGGCCAAACTAATTATGGAGAATTCTGTCAAATGTAAGCAAAGAGGAGAGTGGTAAATAAGATGGTGTATGTGTGCGCGTGTGTGTGTGTGTAACCACAGATGAGGCAGATGAGGTTAACATACACAAAACTATAGCGGGTACACCATCTGCGGATGAAATTAGAAGCAAATACAGTCCATGAAATCCAGAATCATCTTAAATAATCTGAACCAGACACCCTTCATTTTCTAATCAGTAGCACTTCCAGTCCATTAACATCCCAAGAAAGGCTCGTGTGACACAAAGCAAAAGACTTGTCGACACAGCTGTCAGATGGCGTATTGACGACTGCTAATCAAATCAATAAAGGCAACAATAATTACAAAGGAAACAAGAATGACAATACCAATCTATCAATCAGAACATTAGTCATTAGATTAGACGTGCTAAACATATCTTGAATCAATACTAACCATATGGTGTAATGGGTAGCAGCCTCAGGAGTATTTGGGAAGGTTAAAAAGAGCCTTCATAAGTAGGTAAAGGTTAGCGATTTTTACATTTTCCATGTTAGTCCAGCGAAACTTTTAAAATAATCATCACGTAACATCATGTACAACAGTTTCAATAAACTTTTAGGGCCCTATTTTAATTGTGCAAGCACAACGACAAGTGCAAAGAATAGATCTAAAGTGCACCTGCTATTTTTGTATTTGTATGTTAAGTATGTGCAGCAGCACAAAGTGTAAAATGGCTGGGAGAATTTTAGATGTTAACCTGCTTTAACCACATTAAATGTTTACTTTTTTTGATAAAATCACCAAAGTGTCAGACTTGCGACGATTCAGCTCCTACCAAAGAGTTTGCAACTCCCTTTGTGCTGCGTCCCAATGAACCTCTCAAGTCATGGCGCCGCTTTAGCCACCTGTGCACGTAACATTCAAGCTCATGAAAATACCAAACAGTGGGAGCGCTGGCATTGCACCGCCACGAGAAAAAGGGTTAAGTTAACCCTACAATGAATACACACAAAATGCACATGATGACTGCTGGACACTGCAAACAGATTTATACCAAGTACACAATCTCATAGAAACAGTGAGTTAGACATTCACATGTGAGTGATGGTTATGTTTAAACTGACTCTTGTTTTCTGCTCCTCTGACTGCCTCTATTTACCTACTTTTCATTTCTTTCTCCAGTTTCTCTGCTTTTCCATCATTTCCTTTCTTCGCCCCCAAAATGCAATATCCATGTGTTATTTTTGACTCATTTATTGCCTCTCTCTTTGTTAATTGCTTTGCTGCTCCCTCTCCACCCTTCTCATTTCATGTGTTTGCTGTGCTTTGTAAATCGTTCAAACCCATTCTCACTCCAGCTTCAATCCTCTCGTTCATTCTTTCTCCTCACGCTTTTTTTCTACCTCTTTCTCTTGGTAATATGATTCTCTGATTTTCTTTTTCCATCCGTCTTTTGTTTTCCATCCTCTCGGTTTTCTTAATCCCTTTCTTCCCCCTGTAGACAGACAGCTGTTCTATTTAGGGCATTTGATTAATTTGATAAACCAAACCCCCCCCTAAACAACAATGTTACTGGGGGGGCGGGGGTGGTAGATGGCACTCTGGCTGGACAAAGAGCTTGCCTGTTTGTTTTAGTTTATGGTTTGAAATATTAAATATTTGGTTTACAATAACGTTAAGTGGCCTGGGCCTGAGTTATGGTGCCACGGTGGCTTCTCTGTTTGTTTTGCTGTTTATGGTTTTGAAATATTAATCTTTTGTTGTAGACTAATAAGGCTAAGTGGTCTGGGTGAATGAATAATGGTCTGTGCATCAGCTGCCTTTTGAAGCGTTGAGCACATTTACATGCTCGCATATCATGTTCCATTAGAGGTCACATTTGGTATGTGCTGTGTCTGTATGCATTCTCATGTGTCAATCATTAAAAAGAGAGGATGATCACGATTTCAAAAAAGTAACACCCAATACTATGTATATTATTATAATACAGTATCAATTCCTCTGTAGGTACCCCGTGTTAGCATCAAGAAGCCTCTTCAACACCCACTCCATATCAAAGAGAGTGAGTTCAAAGCGTTCTTCAGATATAAGAATACAAATGACATTGATATATAAACCTGTATTGTGTGAGTACCTATCAGTGAGTCCTTTTGCCTGCTCAAAAATGTTTTAAACAAATTGGTCTGGAACTGGTGTGTGAGAATCACAATCTACTGAATGTTTCAAATCAAATCTTAAAGCTTTGTTGCCCAAATAGTTTTCTCAAAAATGATGCAACTCCAAATATTCTTGATCAGTGCTTAATTTGTGCCAGAGCTAGCTGGAGCAGCTCCGGCACCTCTAACGTGCGCTCCGTCACTGCACTGCCCTTCTGCACAAATAAAATCCAAGATTTCATCTAGCCTAATAGGGTAAGTCTAATTTCCTTATTTGCTATTTGATTTGGTAGCTAATAATGGTTTCTGTTTACCCTTTAAAACAATGTGGAGGTACGTCATGCGTTTTAAATAGTCTAATTAATTATCATAAATTATTTAAAAAATTATTTTCATTGGGTGGAGTATTTCACGTACTCCGGCATCTAATAATTTACAAATTAAGCACTGTTGTTGATCTTCTACCATGCACGGAGATATGGCTTACTACATTTTTGAACATATTTGAAAATAAACCCACATTTTCACAGTATATAAAAACTGTGGTCCTTTTTCTTTCTTTTGGGGTTAGTAAGTGGCTCCATTGATGGTATCTACCCCTTAACATGATATTAAAGGCTAAGTACACATAGATGAAGAAGTAAATACTACATTTACCATTAAATAAGTATAATAAAAAAAAAGGTTTATTATTTTGCGTTACCGTTTTTTGTGTAGACGTGCGGATGGCATGCATTAGTCCCGGACTGTATGTGTGGTGGAGGACTCTGGGGGGGATTACGACTGGGTAGAATAATGGCTGTGTGATAATTAATGGGATTAACAGATTAGACAGAAGATTACGCCATGGCTGTTTCCATCGCATAGAGACGAAAAAGAGCAGAAAAAAGGACGAGGTTGAATAAGGAAGAGATAGAAAACAACTCGATAGAAGACAAATTGCTGTACCAAAGATGATGATTTAAAGCAATAGTTTGCCAGTTTTAGACTATTTTGTTAAGGCAAAGTTCTTGTAGTACTGCTTGTTTTTAGACAGTTAACACTAGAGAGAAGTTATTGTTTAATACCTATCCCAAAACTTGTAACGAGAGTGGTATTGATATGGCCCTTAAAAACACAAATGTGGGCACGGTTTAGCTCACCTGGTATATACAAGGCTGAGTTCTTATTGCACCCCTTACTCTTCTCACCTCTATCCATTATCCTTTCAATAAAGGCGAAAGATGCCCACAAATGTGCTCACAACTGTCCTTTTTCCTTCTTAACCATGCAACTTGTGCAACTATATGTTATAATTTCCATCATACCATCACTAAATGAAAAATGCTTCCATGTAATTTTCTTTTAATCCTGCTACTGGTCACCATGCTGTCCACTGTACCACATAGTGATGGACAATGTTAATGTAACACCTTCACTAACTCATACTATTTAAACTTCAAGTACAGTATGTGCAGTGGACAGGGTTCACATCTGGCGTGAACCACAGGGGACCTCTCTGGAGTTTGATTGAAGTAAAGCCCAGATCACCACTCTGAGGTGGACGCGAGACAGCTTTTCCTGCACTGCACCTGGATTTGACAACACCTGTCACCCTTCACCAAATGTTCCAAACCCTCAGAGCAAAGAGCAATGGTCTGGGAGGAAAATTTTCCCTTCTAAAAGCGTGAAAAGGCCTTTATAGATTTAGCGAAAGACCGACAAACTTCAGTCTTTTCAGTAACAGCTAAAACAGTCTTTCCATTGCTACATGCACATATTCATCTGTATCTCCTACCTTGCTCGCAAGCTTACTCATAACTGCAAATATTATGTTCTGGCAATAACATCCTGCAGGAAGTGTGCTTGGGTATTTTTATCATGCTAACCCTTCATTGGACTATTCATTTATTTATTTTGTTGTTGCTGGAGTACAGCGTGCCACTATTTGGGAAACAACAATATAACAGCATTCCCGAAGTCTACATTGGATTTTGAAATATATTGAGGTTTATGGTTTCAGTGCCCCTGGGGCTAAACACTACCTGCTACCATTAACAACCAGTGGAAGTTGAATGCACACATCTGGACATGCACACACACACCCATACAGTATGGTCAGTATCATTTACCCACACAGTGGCAAACTGGACAAGGCCATGGGCAGACCCAGCCAAGGCCACCGGTTCGCAGATTTCTTGTCATAACAGCAAAACCTCCTGTCTGGCTACACACAGGATATCTACGGTCAGGATTTTTTTTTTTCAGTCTGAACAAATGATAGGCTGTAGTTGAGAAAAACATTTATTCATTTTTCACGTATCCCTAAGTTCCTTATTCAGTATTTCTAAAATGCGTAGAATCCAGTCTCGTCTACCAAAGATTTAGATCTTCAGTCATTTTGACGTTTGTGCAAGTAAACAAAGTGGACCTGCAAATTATGAAAGGAATTTTACATACAAAATAAAATTAGTGGCTTTAAATACCATTTTGCAAAGTATAAATAAACACACTACCCCATTCACACACTATTCATAATATACTTCCATCTTTACTCTGGAACAGAATAAAACATTTAAATGTGAAATCCAATAAAATGGTGGTGTCCTCAGTCACTACCAGATAAAATGTTTAGTCCACCTCATTACAAAGCTTCCTTTGCAGCATGTCATACATGGGAGCAAAACAAAAAAAGGAAGGAGTGCATTAAGAGTCAGTAATGATTCACTTTGAAATTCATTCATTGTGACATTAGTCATAATACACTTGTTCCTCATTATAAACACATTAGTGTGTTTCTGGCAGGATGAGAGCTGGTCTGTCTGCTCTCCATTACACTGAAACTACTGAAAAGAGAAAAGCTCATTGTTCTCAAGTCCACTTAAGTGTAGAGAGAATATATTAAAGGAGGTTTGATAATAATGTGCTTTTGCAAAACTTCAATCTGACAGTGAAAAAACGTGTGAACCCCCCCCAAAACAAAACAGGATCAGCAGGCTCAAAACCAAAAGTATGGACCACATTCTAAATGTTACTCAAGGGAAGGGGAACGTTACTTTAAATTTACGGTCAACATGCTGCTCTCTTGCGTGCAATGATGTGGTGTTCTCTCTGAAATATGATAATAATTGTAATGCGCGATTTGAATGTTCTTTGTCTCTATTGGTATGCTCTTAATTGTCTTAAAGGTACCATGTGGAGTTTTGTTGTAAACAAACCGTTAAGATCACATTCAGTGTTTCTAACCAAAACGCATTGTGTGTCTCCTTGATGCCTAACAAACATGTTGAATGCATTTCCTTCCTCATAAAACATTTTCAAAGCCAACTTTTGAAATATTTTGATACCTGCATCATTTTAATCCATGTATCAGCTAGCAGTCTTCTTCTTCCCCACATTTTGCTGGCACATTTCCACTTTGCTTAGTAACCTGTTTACTGCCGCCATCTGTAGATTAATGGAACATCGTGGCCTGCATACACTACACATAACTGCCCCGTGCAGCAGCAAAGGGATGTGTATTTCATCACCTACTCGCTTGTGTGTTGTACATGTGCGTCGTTGTGCGTGGGCTAGTAGAGCACAGTCTCTTGAACTTGAACTAATTTGCTGCTTGACTTTCTTACAGAAAAAAGGCATTTTACGAGTTTTAGTGCGACACAGAATTCACGACAGGACAGCTGAAGGATAAGAAAGCCAAGTTATATAAAGCATTAATAGCTTGTTTGCTCAAAGTAGTGAAAAATGTCTTAAATTAGTGGGAAAAAAGTGACCTTGACCTGCAATGTGAATCCAGCTATTTTTCTTAACATCTATGGGCACTCTGTTTTTTTCTCAGTTTTATTTGAAGATGTAAAAAAGTGTGTACACTAGTTTGCGACGTGTGTGTGACAGAAAATGTGTGTGTGTGTTTCAGAGCATAAAAGGGAAGCGCACAGCGTTAGCTAGATGTGGATGGAATGTGACACGTCTAACCGCTCCGTGCTGTGGCACACAAATACCGCAGACATCACCTGCAAAAGGACCTTTTCTCTCCTGTCTGCAGACTCTCACACACACACAGTTACGCAGAAATACACCTATACAACATGCACACTATAACACACACTGCAGTGAGATCACACAGAAACAATCTGAAAGCTGTGGACTGTGCGGTCAGAACTGTGCGGTTACTTTGAAGGGCAATTTCATCTGGCTGACGGAAACGTGTGAGTGTGTGAGGGTGGTGTGTGTTTTCTCAACACCAGGGGGGGTCAGTCACCTGGGGTGTTAGGGAATTTTCTATCAAAATATCCCTGTGTAACTGTAGAACTCTGTGCACAGAGCTGTGCGAGTGCACGCGTGTTTTTATTCATGGATGCATTTTATCTGCATAACCTGCAAGTGCTAGTCTGTGAGGCTGTATGGGTCCTCTGTGTGTGCGCATAATGTGTGCGTCGTGAGTTGGCATGTGGCCAAAGTGAATAGCAGCCTTGTAAGCGTTTTGTATGCCTTCTTAGATCTGACAGGACATGTGCAGGCATATAGGCATGCCAATGAGGTGCGTGTGTGTGTCTGTGTGTCTGTGTGTCTGTGTGAGAGAGTAATTTCATGCAAAGAGATGAAGGAAGCCAGTCCATCATCCACCAGTCCTATTGTCCTCTTACTATGCGTGTGTGTGTGTGTACAGTATGCTGAGAGAGAAGAGGCAGATGTTATAGATTTCCAAGAACGCAGTCATTTGATGTTTCAGTTCAGAGAAAACGGCCTTACCCGCCGCTCCCATATTGTCATACTTTCCCCACTACAACTCTCAAAATTATGTTCTTTGTGCAGAGTGAGTGCTGCCCATCACCATTTACCACCAGACTATTATGTGTGATAATAATTTCACGCAATTTGTTCAACTCCATGAGCGAGATACCGGTACATCTTGGAGTGGCTGTGTAGCTAACATGACTGACCTTTTATTACTTTTCAAATAGCATATTTCACAGTTTGAATGAGTAAGGTACACTGAGTTTTAAATGGAGTTTTGGCAATGTGTTTTTTGTGGAGACGTAGATTTTGACCTTTTTTTTTTTTACTGGATGCAAGAAAACAATTTTTCGTTTTGTGCGTGTTTGTTTATTTTATCTCTGGCTGTAGAGCTTTGAAGAGCTTTTTGCCAAAAACAGGCAGGGGGTGCATTACAGAAGGGTGACAAAAGAAATCAGATGTCAGGAAAAAAAAAAAAGAATGAATAAAAAAAAAATGGAATTTGAGCATCAAAACTCCGCCTGCTCAGAGTGTCAGAGAAATCTTACGTAATCTTGCCACAGACACAGGTGTCCTTTAGAATTACTGTGGCTTCCAATCACATGAAAATATATGTTTGAATTTATTATAAATTCTTCAATCATAGGAACTGTTTGCATGCAAAAGCAGAGTGCAATTTCATTGAAAATACGGTCATAAAATGAATATGACACAGTCTGTACTGGAGGAGGTTAAGAGGTGATTTTTCCAATATCATGTCATCTAAAACTGGTTGGAGTATATGGAAGCTTTTCCTTTTTGTTGATTGGATCTCTGTAGTTGTCTGATGGTGGCAGAAATGGTACCCTCCATCTGCAACATTTAATTAAAGGTATGAGGTGCATATACTCAAGGTGCCGTGCAGCCTGCACAGGGCTCATTCAATGTTTGCACCCTGATTAAACTTTGTGTAACTAGCACTAGGATTTTGAAAAATAGGTAAGGGAACTTCTTGATGGCACTTCTGTGCACATCATGCTGGTTAGCCATTACATAGTAGGATTTCCATAATGTTGAGATGAAATAACACTCTCCAAAAACCACTTGGTTGGCAGAGCTAGTATAACTGTAAGCATCTTCTTACAAGTCAGAAAAAGAAAAGTGAATTATAAGTTATGTGAGTAAATATGAAACCTGGTACGACAACATGCAGTTACTGTGTGAATAAATTTACACAACATGGATCAGAAACATGACATTTTCTGCACTGGGGGGGTACTGTGGGCACTTTGTAACTCCTCATCAGTAAAGTTAGTCTGTCATAATTCTTCTGTTTATGTACATTGTTGTTACACCTGACTCCATGCCAATAAAGCTCCTGTGAACTGAATTGTGTCACATAATGGTCTAAGATAGTAAAATAAAATGAAATAATAAAATCACAAACATCACAGCGCACAGTTTATCTTCCCTTTTTCTTTTTGAAGCCTCCCTCTTCTCTCCATCTCTATCTAGTGTTAAAATATGAAAAAATATAATGTTCAAAAAATAAATAATGTGTTTAATTACTGCTTCCATCTGAAAAATGTAATGACAAAAGTTATTTTATGTTATAGCAAAGCTTTTGTGTGCATGTGTATTGGCACATGCATGCATGCATGTGCACGAATGCTTGTGTGCATGCCCGCACATCTATATGTGAATGACACGGTGGTTTTAAATGTTTCTATCCAAAGGTTCAATTCGTGCCCCTGCAACACTTAACAGAAAGAGAGAGGGGGAGAGAAAGAGAAGAAGGAGGGGCATCGAACAGCAAAAAAAATAAATAAATAAAAATAAAGGCAAGGAGTGAACAAGATAAAACACTTTAGACACAGGTCGAGAGCAAGAGAAAAAGATGGCGAATGGAGATAAAATCAAAGAAGGCCAGGAGGCGATAAGGGCAAAAGTGGCATAAATCCATAGATGAGAGAGGGAAGAAAGAGAGGGAGAGCACTGAGGACTGGAGAATGGTAGAATGGCAGAGACGGCAGAGAAAACACAGTGTGAAGAAAGCTGTAGGACAGACATGAAGAAAGAAAGGGAGCATGGGAAAGAAGCAAAGAGGGGCTGAGAGAAAAGGAGGAGTGTTTGAGGGAGCTTTATGTAGCGCTTGGGTGATGAAATCATGAATGACCCCCTGCCGCGGACCGCTCTTTGAGGGTGCGTCCCCACTCGCATACACACAAAAACACATTTGCAAATACAAAAACAATGGTAAGCTCAAACACACAGAATTCACAGTCGCATAAGTACAAACATCTCCTCTTTTTGTGCTTACTGGTCAGAAACACAAGAGACCTTAAACACCAAATCCCATCTCAGCCGCCATCCCGAGCTCCCAAACTGTTCTCAACGTTTTTTGTTCCTTCCCCTCATGCATAGCCTCCTCCGCTCGCCTGCTTCCACTTCACTTTTTTTTTCTCCTCTACATCACTCCTCACTCTAAACATAAGGTGACAGTCCATGGCCAGGGTGGGATGGATCAACGCAAGAGGAGAGAAAGAGGGAGAAGGAAAGGCCAAAGGGTGAGCAACCTCTTGACAAGTGGAGAAGGGGAATGAGACAAAGAATAAAAAGGCTTTAGTTGGAGAAATGCTGGAATTTATGGAGGCCAATAAGGGCTAGACTGTTTCCAGCTACAATTTTGTCTTCCATTTCCCATACAGTGGGTTTAATTTTGTATTTCTACTGGGCAGCTGAAATGACAAATGTCCAAATGTAACTGCAGATACACTGCATGTCCTAAAGTATGTGGACACCCAAACCGACCAGATCATAACTGTACATGGCGAGGCGTAGTTACAGAAGATTTGGCGAAAGAATAAAGAAATGCAGAAGAATCAGACCAGATTGCAAATGTAGCAAAAGGTCTCCATTTCAATTCGAAAACGCAGTAGTGTGGATGGGGCCTAAATGTCTGGCTCACAGCTGGTGTTCCAGTTCATCCTAAAGGTATTGGATGGCATTGAGGTCACAGCTCAGTGCTGGCCAGACAAAGTTCTGTGGCCATAAACTTGGAAGCGCACTATTGTTTAAAATATCTATGAAAAACAGCAAGGGGCTGGACAGGGGGTGCACACATACTTTTGGGTATATGGTGCATTGACACGTCCACCCTAAAACACACCCTTTAACACTGTACTTTTCACTTCAGCACCCATTTAATGTAGCTGGGGATGAGGTGAAGTCGAGATAATTCCACAGTAGCTACAATGGAGTGTAACATTTTACACTGACTTTCAACGATAAAAAAGAAAGAAATCCATCATAACAGACAAAGTGATACCAATTGCTCCACTGGCAAAGCTGCAGACACATCTTGCTTTTTAAATAAGAGACTCTCTTTTTCTGTACTGGAAACACTGCTTGTTTTATTGAGGGCCATGCATAAATAGAAAAATCCTCCGCTGAATGGAATAAATTTGCACATTTGTAGAGAGGCATTCTGGAAAATTCGTAGGAAAGCAGCAGACAAAACTAGAGGTAGATGAAGCAGGCTGAGGAAGAGTGTGTGTACAGAGATGTCTGACTGTCCTGATAGCTAAGCGCCCAGTATATTACCTCATCACCACGTGGACAAGGAACATGGATATGGGTCTGTGCAACAGATGGAATATTCAATTACAGACTGAATCACAGGTAAAATTAGAGAGGAGCGAGGGAGGAGAGGGAGGAGCAGGACAGAGATGTGCTGTCACAGGATGAAGAGAGGGAGATGTTCCTCTAATGCATCACGGGAAACCACACGCAAAGTCGATAAACACTCAGACAGCAGCATCTGAGTTTATGGCCTGTTAAGTTTTCAAGCATGATTAGGATGTGTGATTTCTTGACAGGCGGTATCATCTACAAGAGCGTTCTGCAGCTGTGTGATGTTAAAACAGGGCCCCTTTTGATGTTGATGAATTGACAGTTTGGAAGATTTTTTAAAAGAGACTTGACATAAATCAAAACACTATCTGCTAATATTGTCTGAGCTTGTGGGCCGGTGTATGTAGGCCGACACGCTCGTGTTGACAGCAAACTGTTAAATACTGAATTAACAAGTATACATTCAAATTTGTGGCTTTTAATAATAAGTTAAGTAAGTAATAGTAAACCTTCACAATTGAAAAACATGTTTGTTATCTGTAAGCGGTTTCCATTTTAACACTATATATGTCAGTTTATTTGAAAATATAATTATGTAAAAGTAAGAGATTTATATCTTTAATATGTAGCCATAATGTGATTTTTCTCCCATTAGTGAAAAGTCCATTTTGAAATGAACCTTCATATATTGTGCCGTAAAACCAAAGAAATTGAAAGCAGCAGATATATGAGATTGCAGTATAAAACCAATATGTGTAACTATGTGTTCATATATTGGTGTGGTGATGGTGCAATGGATAAGACCACTGCGACCCATATACCATTGTGTCCCTGAGCAAGACCCCTAATTGCTCCAGAGGCGTGCGACCTCTGAGATGTATAGCAATTGTAAGTCGCTTTGGATAAAAGTGTCAGCTAAATTAATAAATGTAATATGTTATTTTCCATCTTCCATTTGCACAGTTGTCTTATAAAAAAACAACAACAATGGCAATTGACCAATCTAAATCCAGCAAATTCTTTCTGCGTGATCCCAGAAGGATCAAATAAATAAATGAATTAAAAGCGACAAGGCCAAGTGGGATGGAGGTAAAAAGTGAACAATAAATATGGGGGCTTATAGTATGTGCAAAGTATTGCTGCCTTAAACCTCTCAAATCCTCTTATCAGACACACACACAGAGGACAAAACAGCTCTTTATGATGTAAAAACAACACCCTGCGAGGTTAAAAAACAGCTATTATACACACAGGTTATTTAACTGCAGGGTCAGATGTCTCTATAAGAGACTATGATCGGATCTTTAAAAAGTAATCATGTAACAATTTCAAACTTATCGCCCAGTGAAGTGAGGCAGCCATACTCAACTTCATTTCTGAGGCAAATACCCTTATTTACTGACAAAACGCAACACAAAAACCTAATTTAAATGGTCAAAGGAGTTTACTTTGTCTAAATGTCCAATGCCAGTTTATTTGCAGTTCAAGTGACGGTCAGAAAAACAATAACTGTGTATGGAAAATCACTTAAATGGTTTCCTTTATTGTGCTTTTATTGCTTGTCTGCCATTGAAAAGAAACAAGTTCATAATTCACTATGTGTAAGCATAATTGAGGCCTTGTACTTTCAGGAATTCAAAGGATATGTTTTCAGCTTTGCTCATTATTTGGAGATGATGATTGTAAACAAATTACTGTGGCTTCTCTTTCAAGGTGTCTGAACTTTAATTACATTTTTTAATAAACTCCCTGGCATGCATTCACATGTATGTGTGTCACTGAGCACAAATTACCCACTAGGAAAAGCATTTTATGTTGTGTTTGCGTCCCTGTCTGCTTTCGCTACATTCTGTAATTTGTGGACAGGCAGGCACAGCAACACACTGACAGACACACAGATACAGTATGTGCACACACATACAGACACACACATGCACATGGATGGCCAGATGCTACATGGGCCGTATCTGGTGAACTCTAAGACACGTTGATATTAAAGCCCCTAATGGCCATCATTAATCACATGATACTAAATCACTTTAGAGACAGTGTGGGAGGGGGAGAGAGGGAGAAGGAAGTAAAATGGGAAATATGATAAAAGACCAAGGTAAGAGAGAGGGAAAATGAATCGAAGAAAGAAGTAAACAGAAAGTAAGAGACACGAGAGGGTGCAGAGAGAGAGAGAGAGCAGAGCGGGATCAATAACTGACTATGAAAACATTGATTTTACAGATCATGCACACATCCACACACATTTATTTTATTTAACATGTTTGTGATGCCAGCTCATAGTTGCTCTGATGGTGTAAGCCTGGTGTCAGCCTTTAAGATGATATCATAACCCAGCTCCAGTTGCCTTTTCCCTCCAAAAACAGAGCAAAGAAGAGCAAAACAGAACAGAATACAAAAGAAAAACATGCTGAAAAATACTCAATTATTAATTTCAGAAACATAGAACCACAGATCTAGATCAGTAGTCTAAAGAAGTCTAAGCAAGGTACTGTAGGTGTCATCATGGTGTTTTGTACATTTATGTATTTTATTTTTATTCCAGGGACTGTAAATGAGCCAGTGGTAGCCAAAAGGCTAATTGGTTGAGAATGCTGTCTTTGGGGGCTGTATAGCCAAGTTCCAGCTTTTTGAGGCCTTTCTTTTTGACTGTTTGGATTGGCATTAGTGTCACTTTCGTCAGACGAAACTAAACAAAATATATTCGTCAACAACCTTTTTTTCCGTGACTAAAACGAGATGATGACCAGACGGCGACAATGTACTTAAACGGTGACTGTGACTATCTTAACGTGCAATATTGTTGACGAAAAATGACGAGACTAAAATGTAATTCAGAAAATAAAAACATTTTGTCAGTATAGTGAGGAGACAAGATATTACAGGCCATATTTTCTCCCTCTAAATTTTCACTCGAACAGTGTGTTCATTCAGTGGTATTTTTTTCTTCCTGTGCTTTGAATGCTGGCCGACCGGGACGACACCTGGTGTGCGAGGAAAACGTTACTGTACTGTGGAGGATGCAAACTGTTGATGAACACAACATGCTAGGGAGAAAGAGGCGCTTAGATATTTAGTCCCATTTCAAATACAGTGAGGCGGACAAAAAAACAGAGTGCCTAATAATATCGGATGGCAAGCAATGTGGTTATAAAAGTTTGGGGAAAAACACTAGGAACTTGAGGCGGCATCTTCAAATTTTGCAAAAAAAAAAATCTTTATGTGAGATGAGTGAAATCAAGACTAAAATGATAAATATCTCTATTTTGGTTAGGGCAGTTTGAACAAAATGCTTGTCAAAATTAAACTTGAGTTAGAGAAGACTAAAATGATGGTCATTGACTAAAACTAGACTAAAATACTTTTGATTTTCTTTTGACTAAAATAACCAGACTTTTAGTCAACTAAAACTTGATTTAAAAAATAGTATACAGTGGATTAAATATGACAAAAACTATCAAGGAACATTTGACACAGGAATAAGTCTACATTTTAAAATGGCTGACGAAATTAACACTAATTGGCATCATACCTACCATATCTACAAACAAAACATACCTCTTCTGTAATTCCATTCACTGCTTTGTGTGTCATTTGGAGTCCAACTTGCCAGTGATTGGTTGTGCTACACAGCACCAACGTATTTTGTCTCAGCTGTTAGCTGCTCTCTTCATGTCATTTCTTGCTCTCCTGGTAATCAACAATTGGTTCTGTTTGACATGGTAAAAGAATTTTGTTTTGTTGCTCCCAATTGCTTACCCTCTTTTGTACATCTCACCTTTTTCTCACCACTTCTACACTACTCAGGTTGCTCTTTGGAACTAACTCCTCCACAGCGGAGACTGCAACATCGCTGGTTTACCTTTCAGTCATGCTTGTTAGGGCGTCACAATGCAGAAACACTCAATATTGTTTATATTGCATTAATAATTTCACTGGTATCACCATGAAATATATGATATTGACACCCCTGGCTTACAGAAAACAATGAAATAGAACAGGGAATAATAGAATAGAACAGAGTGTGAGATCCTCTGCCTTTCCTTCCCTTGTGCTTGTGGTTGGCTGTTTTGTGTGGCGAGACCAGAGGCAGCACCCATATCCGTAGTTGTGCAGACGTACGAACACATCCCGTTTATCAGTCAACAACACTGAGGCAAAACACTTCAGCCTTGAACGTGACCCAAAAACCAAAAGGCACACATCAGCAAGGCTGCCATCAGATGAGTAGCTTCACTGTGCGTGTTTGTGTGTGTTTGAGTGCATCACATAACCACTCTGTGAAGGGTAAATGACTGGTTTTGATACTGCCAAGGGAAATTCCCAAGTCAGATTATATACAGATCAATTTTCATGTGGGTTTAGGGGTAGTCAGACATTCCTATGCATTTATCATTTCTTGTGCTTAAGTACACACACAAACACACACACAAGTATGCAACACCCTGGATATGAACACCAACACACAACAAATGAAATGGATTACTTTCACCATGATGGTCATTGCTAGTTTTGTTGTTGCAATGCTCTTTAACTGCCTATTGACATAGAGTATATACATAATACACAGTAACATTTGTAAACTGCACATAAAGATTAATCCCTTAAGTTAGCGGTCACCTGCTTTACATTTCACATTAGCATTTTCCACATTTAGCAGACGCTGTTACTCAAAGTGATTTAGAATGAGTGTAACATAGAGGCGAGGTAGGAAGATATTGTTCCTTTACAGACAAAGGCAAGGTCAGGTGCAGTGAGAAATGGATGGTAAGGGAGAAGAACGTGAAGTGATTCTTCAAGAGCTGCATTTTCTATTCATGAGGGAAGACAGGGAGTGAGCAGAAGAGACGTTCCCTCACTGGAGAACAGAAGCAGAGAAGAGGTGGAGCAATGACACGGTCGTTACAAGAAAGGGAGACACAAGTGTACACAGGCTGCACAGTAGGGCTTTGATGCATTACACTGGCGCAACTCAGAAAGCTCGTATGCCTCAACCACAGCTTTGATTTGAACACTCGAGAGCCAGGAGCAGCCACTGGGGGGAAGGTGGGACAGAGGGAGAGAAGGTTGATAAAATGGCAACATCTTGGGAAGTTAAAAGGTACGGTGGAGTGCTATCATGGGATCATTACAGGGCAACCATGGGGTGGAATTTACAACACAAACCTTCATATTAGGTATTCAAGCATCACACTCAAACTATGTCTCACAGGACATGTTTGTGTTGTTCTATATGTGATTGTTGTAAATAAACGATGTGGGTTCTCATGTAACAAAATGAAACCTACCTTAGACTGCCATTTTGGCCAGGTCTGTCAAGTGAAAGAAACTATGTATGTCAAGAGACATCTTGAAAATGGATGTATTACTGTAAGAGAGCTGGGTACATTGGAGCAATTTTATCGCAGTGGCCAACTGCTGTACGTAAAGGAATCCCTCAGGGCCCAAAAAGCTTTGTTACATAAAATGTGTCTGTGAAATAGTTGGAAGGAAACCTCAAGAGGCAGACAGGGTTGGTTATTCATCCATACTGGACAATTTCAAATTTTTAAGATTTAACGTTTGAGGGGCTGCATCTTGTGGACTGCACAATTAGGACACAAAACAGAAAGGGGGTTAACCTTGTGTGAGCAACATTTTATGGAATTAACGGTTGTAATTTTTTCAACAGTTCTCAGAATACATCTGTGGATGCAACCAGGGTCTGAAATTAGCAGCAGTGACTGTGTAATACAATGTGGCAAACTTTGTGTTTCTTGTCATATACAGTAATAATAATATATCGATCGTGCCTCTTTCATTGAAATATCTGGTTGTTAAGTAAGGTGGAGTGATGTCACGTACTGAAAAGACGTGTTCTTTTGTGAACATAATGTTTTTGTGTAAATATATTGAACCCTGGATGACAACATTTTTTTTTACATTATATGATGCCTAAATTAGCTGAATGTTATTCCTTCATTTAGCGCATTCATTTCAAAAGTGGCAAATAACATTCTGAGTTTATCTAAACTCAACCACGTTACCTTTAAAACATTCAAAAAATTAACTAACATTATCAACACAATGTAAAGAAGAAACAGTTCTGACTTGCGAAAGACGTCTATGTATTGTGTTGCTGCGATATCAATTTAAGTTAGCTAGCAGATAAGCTGGCCCCAGCCCATCCTGTGCTGTAATAGCACTACCACACGCCTTGAGAGGTTTCAGCAGGGGGTTGTGTGCAAGTGGCAAGTTTGCTTAAACACACAAGCTCTCTTAGTTTTTTCAATCTAACAAAATGTCCAGAAAGGAAATAATCTAAACCTACACCTATTTTCCTTATCAGACAGAAAAATATATCTGTACAACTTTTGAATCCAACTTTCAAACAACAATCACCAACCCTAATTAGATCTGAAAATATTCTGGCTCACTTCCTCTCTGATGTCTGAGCTCCCTCTCACTTCTCTCTCACGCTTGACTTTTGTCCACCACCTGAACCCGCTATGTCTTTGACGTCCCGAGTCAGATTCCTGGTCAGAGCCGCTGTAAATCACCTTGTTACTCTATTCCCTGTCCTCAAATAGGTCTCCGTCAGTCTCTGAGACTCCTGGTCCATCCATGATCACTGGGAGGCTGCTTAGCCCACTCCTATTGCCTGCTTACCTGGCCCGGTGCCCATTTCGGACTTAGTCAGCTAATTGGACTGCTAAGTTAGTGGCACAGCTAACTGAGCTGACTAGCTAGTGGCAGTTAGCAGCAGTTATGACTTGATATGTGATTTCTTTGGGAGTATGAATTCAACAGGTGGAGAGCAGTCTCAGTTTTTAAACATGGTACCTATAAAGAGAAATACAACTAGACTGAACAATTGCTATGTTCGATAAAAGTCTGAATAGCCATTAAACCAAAGATCAAATGAACAGTGACATCCTGCAGCACATTACCCTGGTCATTCAGCCTATGGCACCAGAATGTAATCAAATAAATGATGTTCCATTTACCAATGAGGCTGTTAATCCTAATTTAATGGTTTACCTTTGCATCTGAATTCCTGTTCAGCAGCCTGTAATACATTTCACCTCTAAGGACAGAAGGTTAAGTAATGTTATATGAAGGCTTGATTGTCACATGTTTTAAAAGCTGCACACATTGTCCTTGACATTGCTGTAGCCTGCATTTTGAATTTTACAATAGGCAAATGCCTGGCTTCCTACATCCAAAGGATATCTGAAGATATGAAAACCTGGTGTCATGTAGAAACCTCAGATGAATAATTCATTGTCTTTAAACTACAATGGACAGCAGACATGGTCTCCCAGGAAATGTGTCTTGAGCCCGGAAACAAGTTAGATGATTGAGATTGAATTCTGTAATGATGGTAGCGACCAGATCTAATAAGCTTGACTAATACCTTTTTTAAAAGGGGATTATGAAGGTGTTTTGACGTTAGCCCCTCATTAACCTGGAGGTCACAGAAACAAGACAGCAAGGACAAAGCAGGAATTTTCTGCACATGGCAGGGTGTAATGTAACATGGAAAAGAAGCAATAGATTTTGTTATCTGTGCTGCATTTAGTTTGCAAATTACAATCTGAACAAACATGATCAGGTCATAAAATGATCAGCTTATAAAGTGTAATGCATTGTTTAGGATGGACCTAAAAACAACCCAACAGCATATAAAGAAAAAAATAGCTTCCCTTTGACCAACAACTATATTAAATTGTTAAACTGCTAAAAATCATTATAAATTATTTGATAATTTTTTCACTACATTTTTTCTTTTCTTTTTTTACATTGTGGTATTGCTATTTTTACTTAAATCCAATGTTTGGCCATTTCTTTCACCACTGCAATATTTTAGTTTGTACTTCTAGTTATGAGTATTATTAGTATTATTATCAAAAACCTCTCTGTTAGTGACATGTATGCCACGACGAACACACTGTAATACACAGTATACACACTGTAGATATTTTCTCAAAGCAACTTTTAGGAATGGGTAGTGTCTGAGACGTAGGCATCTTCAAAGAAGGACTACATTTCAAAGTGAAACAAATCCTTTCATTTGGTGTCAAATGGTACACCCACCTGTAATTAGCTCTGATAACTGTATAGCTGCAATAACATGTTCAGGTATTTAAACAGTGAGCATGGCTTTAAATGGATTAGTTCATACATGTGTGCCTACATATACCAAAAAACATCGTTATATCTGTTTGAAAATGTGTAAGCCTTGTGTTTCAAGCATCTTACATAATGTGTGTATGTCCATTCTCAGTTGTGTGTGTGTGTGTGTGTGTGTGTGTGTGTAAGAGTGAGTAAGTGTATGTCTCCCTGGGAGAGTTATGTATCTAATTGCTGTATGCTTTAATAATTTACATTCCCTACTCTCTGATGCCTATCATTAAGAAATGAGGGAATTACCCCCAGCTGTATGAGTCTGTGCACGTGTGTCTGTGGATGTGCCTGCTTTGGTGTGCTCATACGTCCTTGAGAAAGTGTATGTTTGAGTGTGTGCGCATTGTCTGGAGAGTTTGTGTTAGTGCACTTCTATTATGTGTATGTCTGAGCATATCACTGGCTCCCTCTCTGTGTGCTCATGAACGTGTGTGTGTGTGTGTGTGCATGCATGGCCCTTGTATGTGTGTGCGTGTACGTTCTCTGAACCTCTTCCGACCATTACAGTAAGTGTACATTATTCATTGTGGCCTGCCAAGATTATTATCAACAGAGAGCAAGGATGGACAGAAGGAAATGAAAGGCTGCTTGGAGCAGCAACAGAAGCATGTTTTGTCCTGTTAGATAAATGGCACAGCATTTCACCTTTGGTCACCAACTCCAGCTTATAATCATAATGTATTTTATTAAAATTCTACATATCCAGCGAACTCAAACGTTCTTAATATGCCACCTTATTTTTTATTTTTCATATTGTATATTGCTTGCATATGTTCGAAATTGTGTACCCATATTGACTAAAATGCACCATTAAATAAATGTCTGCATACACTTACTAATGCTGTACCTGGAGCTTATTATGGTGGATGACGCTATGTGAGTACCAAAGCCTTACTGCTTGCATCTGTGTAAGCATATTCTACTTGATTCTGTTTTGGCCACAGACTAAAAACAAAAGCAGTTTGCTTTTTTTTTTTTTTATTCATACAGTAACAAATTATCAGGGAAATTGATAATACTTTATTTTATGGGTCCGTAATTGCTGGGAAAAAAAACTGTCCAAAGTAGTTTCCCGGAAAGTACTGTAATTCGGTGCTATGTGCAGGGCAAATGGAGAAAGTGTTTAATTGATACGTAACATATCACCAGGCAATTCAACATGTATGGTTTTTAACATTTCCAACAATAAATAAATAAACTATTTACTTGTGTTTTAAATGGATTTTTAGTTGCACAGTTCTTTCCAGTAAACTTCCTACGAATTTATTTTGGCCCTTACAGACTCGTACATTAAAGAGTTACAACTGCAAGAAATATAGCAAGTCAGTTAACGTGCAACTATTACCCACCAGCTATGTCTGTTATCTAAAAACGAGAACAAAGTGTTGGATAGCAAATCAAATTCGGGAACTGATAAACACAGAAAATAATCACCTGTACAGTAATGAGCTGCATGCCCAGTACAGCAGTGCAATGTTAATAATAATTATGTCTTCATTTCCCAAAAGCGTTTTCACACTGTCAACTATCTCTCTCTTTTCATTGTCAGTACTATAAAATACCACTGGGAAACTCTGCCTGAAGCAAAAGTGAATGAGGTTAATTATTTCTTAATAAGCTTTACGAAGATAATGCAACAGGACTGCAGAGGCAAGACAGTGCTTTTCAATTTAATGCTTCGGCTAAAAAAACAACATATGATTGTGGTTATGACACACAGACAAGAAGACAGAAGGAGGGACAATATAAAGATGTTGTATGTAAAATGAGCAGAAGAGGAAACCCATAGAGAGATGAAGAGCCTAAGGCCAACAAATCCAATTTGTATTTCAAATCTAATCTTAAATGCTGAATGTTCACAACGTTGTAATTTGCAAATGACCAACAAATAACTGCTGCCATTATGATATTGGTTGTCACAGAACCAACTCAAGTGTGAAAATGCTGAGTAAGGGCATCTTTTCTATCTAGAAAGAACCCTTTTAGCATGGACGTTAAATCCTGTTTTGTTTCTGCCGCTCTTTTGTAGCATCTCACAGCAGGAAGCATGTCTGTCAACAACAGAACAAACCGCGTTATTCGTCTAGGCTGCGCTATTCTCTTGTGGGCTGTGTTTTCATAAATTATGAAAAGTCAGATCTGAAACAAATTGCCGTTTGCTTTGTTGCACAGATGTTAGAAAAAGCAACTGGCTCAAATCGTAAAAGAACCACATCGGAGATACAGAGACAAATTGACAGACAGGACACACACAGTGTCAAAGAGATAGGCAGGCTTGGAGAAAAATAAGGGGACAAAACAGAGAGGAGAGAAAACAGTCAGAAAGCAGAGTGTGGACAAGAAATGAGAGGCATGGAGCATGGAGATGCAGGCAGACTCAGTAGACTGTAGTATTGTTTTGATGATTTCATCTTTCTCTCTGATTAGCACACAATAACTTTCCCCTCCAGAGATGCTGAAAGAAATCAGAAATGATTTCTTTTCTCTCCTGCATTTTCTGATACGGTTAATCTGGCATTATCTCACACCTACAGATAAATGTGTACACGTTAGCAGAGCAGCGAAGGTGTTGTATACCTCTAAACACATACAGGAATTATTCATCATTCCCTTTCTGTTAACAAGGTACTGAAGGAATTGTTTGTGCTGAAAATCCTGCAGGTTAGCTGCTTCATGAATTAGTCTCTACTGCATGTTGTGCAATCGCACAATGTTCATGACTTTTAACATTGGAGGTTAAGTAACAAATGTCACCTGCCTCTGACAGGCTCTGCAAATGTGTTATTCACTCAGAACAGTGAATAGATTCACATTAGCTATGTGATGGCGGATCCTTTTGTGGTGGATGGATGCAAACTAAAATACCTCCAGCTCAATCCATCAGAACTAGAACACATTCTGAGAGCATTTACAGTGTCTCTGCCAAGGCAACACAATCCTCTAAATCCTCTAAATGTGTTATTCTGATTATAGAATTGAATTTAATCGCCATTGCAGTGAGAGACAATCATGTTGATTTTGTGGCCGCTACATATTTAAAGAATTTTGGCATTGTGCAAGGATGAATAAAAAAAAAGTGATACAAATCAGACAAAACGCCATCACATTTTGTCTAAAAAACTCGGAGTCGATGATGCATCATCAAAATAAGTTCATTTTTGTCATCAAGACTTGATGAAATGAAAAGTAGCAGCACTACTCCATGCACTATTCCACATCAGTTAAAAGAGTGTGACTGTTTTGTTCCTCCTGCACCTCCAGCATGCTAAACAATGAGATGCAGATCTTCTAACGGTGGATCAAAGACTCGTTTCACACCTTTGATTACTGACAAAGACTTTGGCCGAACGGAGAGAAAGACACCCTTCATAAGTCCTCTCAAAATTGGAACTGACGGATTACTTGTAATGTATTATTTAGCATGCTTCATCCTAACAATGTGCTGTATTTACGCTGTTAGAATAGTTTGTATAATATTAACATCACACTCATCATTCACTTATGATTCCTGACAATTTGCTAAAGGAAGTTCCAAGTGTCAATTACTATTTGGCTATGATCAACTTTAATTACGTGTCTATTCGAATCAGTGTAGCTGTTAGCCGTCTTTTGATGTTAACAGAGAATTCAGAGCTTATATAACCCACAATGAATGAAACCAATTCTAGGCTGACTGAATGCTGTTCACATTTCAAAGACAATAGAAATAAATAAAAAAAATAACAGAATGTTTTGCATTTGCTGAAGGGTTGAGTCAGTCAAAGCTACAAAGATTTCAGCTCACAGCAGTGCGGTATTTGATCGGATTCTGTGTGATTTGCCCTCCCAAACACTAGAAAGCTAACGGGGCAAATTTAGGCAGATGAGATGAACAGGTATGCTACATAATGTGAGAAAAAGAAGAAAAAAAAAAAACACAACAAGAGGATGAATGACATCGGCTGCTGATGCCTGGATAAAAAAAATTATAAACTGCATCTGTAGTTGAAAGAGAAAGAAACACAGAATGAGAGGGAACAGAGTGAAGGCGGTGATGGAAAGAGGCAGTGCACGTGCACACACGCACAAGTGCATCTCAAACTGTGTCAAAAACAGCTGGGTTCACACTTTCCCAAACTGTAATATAGATAATAAGACTTATTATGAGCATGTTTACGTGTCTATGTGGTTGTCTGTACGTGTTTATGTGTTGACTACTTGAAGCAAAGCCTGCACAAATAACTCGCAAGCTTGAGCATTCATTGCAGCATATACATGCACTATCAAAACACACACACACACACACACACACACACACACACACGCACGCACGCACGCACACAGCATATATATATATACTGCCCACATTTTTGTCTGGCCAAGACCAGCATCTCTGTGTTTTTCCACAATAAGAGCGGCTCATTCGACACAGGAGCTCTGTTTGTGTGAGCCTCCTTTCATCCGCCCACCGCAACATGTGTGTGTCTGTATGTGTGTATGTGAGCATGCGTGTGTCTGAACATCCAGAAGGCAGTGTTTGTTCATGCTAAACACAAGCAGAGTTTTTACTTCCCATATCCCTTTCTTTCACATCAGGTATCTCAGCCCCTATCTCTTTTTTACCATGACCATTTCCGGTATGTATATTCCCAGAAATATTGTAATTGTGAGCTTCAAAAAGTTTAATGTTTAATCCAAATTGTAGTGCCAGTCCCAGTTCATTTTTAAACCTCATGGTCTTGTAAATATATCTTTACATTGCAGCTGCCAAGTTAACTACACTCTTGCCTTCTTCTGTATCTTGTTTCATATTTTTTCCATCCTATCCTCTATCCCACTCCGTCCTTTTCTTTCTCCTTTATTTTACCATGCTGTTCAGTTGAGTTTATACGTCCTTTGGGACCACCTTATTCGGTCCAGGCTCACAGCTGCCTGGTCTCCAGAGAGGGGACCAACAAGCTGGTGTAACTGAGACATCTCCAAGAGGACAGCAGTACCGAAGCTACCTTTTAGTACTTGGGATCTAACAAAACACAATTTTTTATTTATCAGACATACTGCCACTACTGCTGCTGTTATATTCAGATTTCAGCTATATATTGTTCCTTTTCTCTGTTCAATTGCTTGTTAACACAAATAGCTAATCAGCCAATCACATGGCAGCAACTCAATGCATTTAGGCATGTGGACGAAGTCAAGACAACTTGCTGAAGTTCAAAACGAGCATCAGAATGGAGAAGAAAGGGGATTTAAGTAACTTTGAATGTGGCATGATGGTGCCAGATGGGCTGTTCTGAGTATTTCAGAAACTGCTGATCTACCATAGCTAGGGTTTACAGAGAATGGTCAAAAAAAGAGAAAATATGAGCAGCAGTTGGATGGATGAAAATGCCTTGTGATGTAAGAGGTCATAGAAAGGATGGGTAGACTGTTTCGAGATGACAGAAAGGCAACAGTAATTCAAATAACTGCTTGTTACTCCTACTCATTTAGCTGACGCTCTTATCCAAAGCAACTTACAATTGCGATATATGTCAGAGGTTGCACGCATCTGGAACAACTAGGGGTTAAGTGTCTTACTCAGAGAAACATTGGTGGATGTGTCACATTGGGAATCGGACCCAGGACTCCCATACCAAAGGCATGTGTCTTATCCACTATTCCATCACCATGTATTGTAACACACACTGTACATAAAATGTACTGGTGGTTAATGCTAAATCACAATATAATGCTATCCAATGAATGCCTTTGCAATAACACTACCTAAGTGTGACTTATAATTTTCAACATTTGTGGTATGAGGGTACAAAATCCACAGCTAGATTACACCTTACTATACACAACACAAGCTTCACATTAGGGCTGTGACAATAAATCGATACGGCAATATATCGTTGTACATTTTTCCATGATACTGTCTCGATATTCCAGCCCATTATATCGATACACAATATTGATTAAAAAAATAGTGCTTCGACGGTCAGCTCAATACTAACGTATAATGGGAATCTCCATTAACGTGCTAACAGACATCGCGATTGCAGAAGTACAATCTCAACATAAACTACACATTTTGCTTCACATGCTGAACATCCTGAGTGGTTAGGGTTACACAGCAATTTGTACTTGCAGTAAAAAAAAATTCTGTGAATTTGCATTTTATGTGCCTTTTATAAACAAATGTTTTGATAATAATTTTTCATAGTTGCTCTTTAGTTTTATTTGTTTATATGAGTAGAATTGTGCTGGTTTCTAACAGTTTGGATTTGCAGCAAATAAATAGTAAACTTTTTCACGGGCATTTTGTAATAGTTAAATGTTAATAGTTAGACAGATATCGTGATGTATCACTTTAGGATTGTCAAGTGATATATCGATTATCGCAGAATTGCTTTATCGTGATATTATCGTTATCGTGAGCCGTGTATCGTATCGTGAGGTACCCTGTGATTCCCACCCCTACTTCACATTACAAGCTTCACAAAGCGAAGAATTGTTGTAGGGCTATTGTTAAGATCATACTGGCTAACTATGTTGTGTTTAGCCGAAGGGTGCATTGATCAGAATCTGTTTGGGCCAGTCACCATACGCTGGAAGCAGTATCGACCGCTACCGATCACTGGGTCTATTTGAAGCCCTCTATTTATTTATTATTCTTGACAACATAGCATATTAACTATTACAATTAAGAGATGAGGAACTATCATAAATTGACCAATGTGAGATCATTTATTGGCAGACAACATGTGCAACATATTCCACTTTCTCTCTCAGAGACACAAGTTAAATCATAGCACACACCCTCCCACCCCCACCCCTTTGTTTTGACAGAGGGTAGGAGCAGCAAAATACATTCCTAAAGCACATCTCAAAGGGCCGCCTGTATATTATCATCAGTTTAACAAGTCCGTGAATGAGTGTGAAACAATCTTCTTGGGAAACTCAGATTAGTTTGCTTCATCAAATAGAAATGGCCCAAATAGACTGAATAGAGAAGTCACTCTTATCCTGAAGCGTGAAATTATGTTAAGGCCTAGTCCATTGCACACACATAGGATATATGCAGGAAAATAAAGTGCACATGCACACACATACGGAGAGGCATCAATACATATATGTGTGTCAGATTCTACATATACACCCATACATGCACACATTTTGTTCTCTGCTCTCTTAACACATCAGTGCATTCATTTCCTTCCTCGCTCTCTCATGCGTTTTTCTCTTACTTTCTTTTGATCCACAGACACACTATTTTCTCTCTTTGTTGTACTCTCATTGTCTCACATATACCTCCACACACAACACAGGTTTGTTACACTCACTACATCTGAGCAGGCTTGCAGACTTGCAGATGAGAGTCAAGGGATCTTTCCTAATTTGCTTACTTAGACTTTTCTACTTTTTTCTATATCTTTAAAAAATGGGAACATTTTTGTATGAGCCATATGCAATGTTTTATGTAAAACCTACCGATGGCTGCAGTGGAATTTAAAGTTTTATAATGACGATACGGGACAAATCTATTTTTGATGAGCAGCTGTCGTCATGAAATGTCACACAGAATATCTAAGTAGTTTCAGGAGACAAGGTTATTAAAAGTCATACTTTCTCCATGTCAGACATGAACCTCATTTTCACTTTATTTTCTAAAAACTTACTGACTCCACTGCCTCATCACTGAGTTATTCACAACTTGTATACCTGGGTGGCCACCTTCCAGTGGTCTCCTGTTCATTTGTAATGCAAAAACTTTGATTCTGAATCGCAAAATTACTCAATGCTTTCAGCTTTTAAATTTAGATTGAGGTTGTTTAAATTTGCGTTATCTAGAAGTAATTTACAAATAATAGCTAATTTGTCGTAGCGTTTTACAAAGGGACAAAAGAATTCTGGTGCGATTTAGCCTGCAATTACTAAGGCACAGGTTTGGAGGACAGAGATGCCATCTCATGGGGATAAGAAGAACGCATGAAAAATACCAGTTGTAAACACAAGGCAAGATTAGATTGTCAATATCCGGGTATCGTATCTGGATACAGATCACATTTTAATACGCAGTTTCACGATAAATGAATGTGCGCTCATAACATAAAGTAACATGGCTTTTAGCAATAAGCTACCTAGGTAGCTAACTAGCTTACCGAGTCGAGACTTCCATCATTCAGAGGGAAGATGTTCCATACCGGGAAAGTTCAGCTTTGCAACCGAGCAGACCGAGCAGTTCAAAACTGAAGAGTGAAATGCTTCCACACTTAGGAGGTTTTAGGTCGTGAAGGTGATACCATTGCTCCAGTATAGTAGATGCCAACTAATTTCATTATCGATTTTTGTTGATTATTGGTTGCACCCCTAGTATGCATCCATGTAAGAACGTGTGCGTGTTCTTAAAAGACAAAAAAGTGAGAGAATCTTTGTAGCACTGAACAGCTTCAACGTGCTGTGCTTTGACAAGATGCTTTTTGTTGTTTTTGTTTTGAGGTCAGGGATGAATTAAACTGAAAGGATGCGGCAAGGCTGGTTGAATGGGTCAGCAGGAGTGGATAGTTTCACCTCTCAAAACATTTGACATTTGAATCCCTCATTTGAATCCCCAGGCACACACACACAAACACAGAGAGAGAGGGAAAGGCTAGTGAGCATGTTTTCATGGATATCTGACCATTTCTCAGTTGCTTGACGTCAATGGAGCAAACTGCTCAACCTCACTGCTGGACACTAAACCAGGGGGAATACTTTCTGGTCAGAGTATCTCTTTTCACACACACACACGGGATCGTAAAAGGGCCGAGACAGCCCAGAAATGTCTATTTCACTGGACACTAATCAAGAGGGAACAGGCCTTTACCTTCTTGGCATACATACAAAACACACAATGACAGCCACTGACGCACACATGCACACAAATGCAGCTGCGCATTTTGGCATAAACAAAGATGTGTACGCACACCCACGAAGACAGAGTGACAAATTAATGTGAGGCACACAAAAAAGCACCCACGAGCTGCAACACCTACATACACAATCAGCATATATATATACACACACACACACACACACACACACACATTAACAGAGACACACAAAGCACTGACATTTGTGTTTTGCTGCATGCCAACCGGGGAGACAAGATAATAATACAGTCAGTAAGGTTATTCCATTACCTCTGGATGGGTAATTAGAGTGAGAAAGGGAGAGAGACACAGGAAGAGATGCAAAGAGAGAGAGAGAGAGAGAAAGCACAATGCACCCTGGCTCACTTTGATTTACAGATTTTTTAATGAGAAAGAGGTTGATCAAAATGCACTGTTTTTAATCAAAGATAGCCAACATCATTTATTGACCCCAGGTGAATTTAAATGTTAGCAAGCAAAAAAAAACAAAAAAAAACAAGGAGTGTGCAAAAATGACAGAAAGTTAAAGGACGTAGAACACTTGTGTACAAGAAGAACAAGAAAAAGAAAAAGCCTGTACATTTTAAAGATTGACATAGAAAGTATGAGAATGAGTGGGATTAGTAAGATGAGGACACAACAAGAAGGTTTAGGGCAGCAACAACACACTCAATCTTACACTGCCAATTACCAGATATATTTCCACGGTTTTGTTTCATGCAGAGCATTTGAGTGGATCGGAGCTGGAGCATTGCAAATTTAATTGGAGAAGACTACAATTGATGCGCCAGCTGCTCAAAGTTCAGCTGTTAAAGTTTGCTCCAATTGGCTTTAATGCCACCGAAAACAAAACCATGAGCCTCATGCTCTTGAACCGCACGCGGGCACTTGCCAGAATGCTCCAGGTTACCCATGTCTTGACTTCAGTCTTGTCACACACAACAGCATAGTCGCACACAGATGGAAAAAAGCTATGCCATGAGGGTTAGAAACACTAACTTTAAATCCATTCTCTAAAGCAAGCAAGTAAATGTGTCTCTGTCTCTCTGTTGTCCGTTTTTATTTATATATATATATATATACATACATACACACACACACACACACACACACATATATATATAGAGAGCCGTACCTGTTTCAGTGCTACAGGTTAGCTGACAGTTGAATGGTAACCAAGTCTGTATAGAAAATGACTCTATGTTCTGGTTGACCTATTGGTGTTATCAGCAACGCTCAAGTGTGCTGCTTTAAAATCACATTCTATCTGATCACAACCGTATGCTGCTATATCTTAATATTGCAGCTAGCTTAACTACCCCTTTGATCATAAAAATTTATGAGCTCATCTGTTGATCATATCATATGTGGTGTTCCTTAATTCTGTTTGGTGAGACTTGACTGCTTGATTTTTACCATTTGTATTTAACCCAGATGCCAATTAACTGTGCTGCTGTGTCAAGTCTTTTGGTTTCAACTCATAAAGCAGCATAGTCATGTTCTTTTTTTTCTCTTTCTTTTAATAATAGAGCTCAGACTATTACAGCTGAGAAAGTACAGGACCTATTTTACTTTTTCTCATCATCGCATGCACAATTAAATTTTTTTGCTAAATCCTCATGAAGATCCTGAATCCTGCTTTCTACCTGCACTCTCTCCTGTGTTAGGCTCCCGTTCCTTAAACTAAGCTCCTCTGTCTCTAGCTGTACTTTATCTAACTTAGTCTCCCTCCTCTTCAGCTTCTTCCCTGGCGGACTTTCACTGCACTTAGCCAACTTGATCTACAGGCCCCTGATATTAACTACAGCTTCATACAGTTTTGCATTTGCAGTTTTCTCTTCTTCCAATAACCAATCTTTGTTTGTACACAGAAGCTTTTAATCTGCAAAATTGTTAAATATTGTGCTTTTGTTAAATGAAACACATTTTCCTAAAATCATTCCTAATCATCATTTCCTTATCATTTTTTATATTTTCAGGTTTTTGTCATGTACTGGGAAAAATATATTTTCTTCATATATAAAAACTGTTAACTTACAGTGCATTCGCAACTAAAACAATCTAACAGCTTTATATACTGTAACATCATGGCTTTTGTTGTACAATGCACTGATGCCATAAGGTAACCCCGATTGGTTTCAACAGTTTGTGTTTATCTGCGCTGAAGATAGAGATTGCAGCCACACAATACATACCGACGTACATACATGATATCCAGCGAGGACAGCAGGGGCACACTAGAGTGTAAGGTTGCACTATGAGATTTTCAGTGGAAGCTTATATACACCAAACTACACAGAGAATGACGGCAAGAAGAGAAGAAAGTAATGGGTGATATGGGATGGACAAGGGGACGGTATAAGAGGATTAGTGGAGGAGAAAGAAGGAAACAGAATGAGACTGAAACCAACGGGCCGCGCCAGAATTTTAAGATATGAGGAGGGAAAAAGTAGTAGCAGTCGGGGGGGGATGATACATGGGTGAGTGTGATGGGTGAGAGTGATGGGTGAACAGAGGTCCACGACTCCTCATCCATATATAAGATGAAAAATGATTTAAAAGAAAAAAAAGACGAGCATACTGGACTCAAATCTGAGAAAAGATTGCCTTGGCTGAGCTTCAAAACCTTTGAAGTTTTACTTTAGATCTACCTTAATGTGTATGTGTGTAATGGTGAACCTCGCTCCTTTACATTGAAAATGTGAGCTCTAATCTCACATATAAATGCATATACTGCTTAAAATTCTTGATGGACACAGTGTCTACTATTATTAAAAGCAACAGCTCTGACTATTTTCCTTAGGCCTTGATGCTTGCTAACAAATTTTGCCACACTGACTCTCTTTGAAACAGCAGCATTGAAAGAGAAGGAAAGGGAAAACAATCTGTCTTGCCAGATTACTCCTGATACCCAACGGATACAAAGAGGCCAAAGCACACAGCGACTCCTTTTTTTTTAATATGTTTGAGTTTCCCTCATGGCTTCCCATTGACTTCTTAAACCGGGCCCATTTTCCCATTTGTTATGGTTGTCTGCTACAATAAAGTGATGGGAGTTGCTGTTGTCCCGCAAATAGAGCAAAAAATGTAGAGGGAAGAAATTGGTGATATGGAGCGGAACAAAAGAGGAGAAACTGTCTGAGGGAGAAAGAGAGAGAAGGGAGAGGAATGCTGTGACAATGATGTTAGGGATGAATATTCAGATGTTTAGTACAACACCTAACACAGTGGAAAGTTACTGAGATAAGTTCATTTGGCTTTTCTTTTTCTGTTCCAAGCTGTTACTGAACAAAACAACTGGACAAGCAAGCTTTGCGTCAAGTCTTCCAGAGAAAAAGTTGATGCTTTTTTGAATTCTCCAGGAAAGGCCTATTTTTTTCTTGAAAAGTCTGGGGTCATCCACAGTACAGTTCCTCTGGAGCAGAAGAAAGTCCCAGTCTTGCTCAAGGACACCTAGCAGACTTGGCCAAAATCCTCAAAACTCATGAATTTCAGATACTTTGTAAAATGAATAGAAATCTGAAACTAACTCTGATGCAATCTTTGTATTTTTCATTCCATAGATCAAAGTTTTTGACAGATCTCACCTTCCACAGGATAAAAGACAAAGACATGATATGATTTCAGTTTCCTGCAATACTTTAAGTAAATCAGTAACATTATGTGGCAGGATTAATTTCTATCAGGGCTATGTTATATTAAAACTATTACCTGTTTGTATTTGTCTGCGGAGGTCTTACCTTCCAAAACCTGCATTCGAATTTTTATGACTTTAAAATACTCATTTCACAAAGTTTCAGCAGACTGGGCCGCCAGTCTTGCTGACAGAAACAAAGCCCGAGAGGCCAGCTGAGGTTGACAAACCGGTGAATTAAATTCTAAGGCCGCGTAAATCCTACATGCAGGTATTTTCTATTTATTATGATTGACCGAGTGCTGGGACACATGCTGGGAGAGTAATTAAAATGGAAGCTGAGTACTTCTAGCAGTGGCCTTACACGTGGGGCCAAATACTTTCCCTGGCTTAAACAGGAAGTCCCAGAGGAGATGGCGCTCTACGTGTTCACCCTCCTCCGTAGCGATCTGTCTGCAAGGAGACAAGACAATTCCATTACCCAGCAATGTGGCACGGGTCCCTCGAGTGTGTGTATGTGTGTGCACACAAAAACAAGCGGCCCAGGGAGAGGAAATAGATACCAATTGGTGTGTCTGTGTGTGTGGAAATAAGCTGCCTGAGGGTAAGAGATGCACATCAATCTAACAAGAGAACTCACTCCTCCTTCAACT
Source organism: Micropterus salmoides (assembly GCF_014851395.1). Taxonomy (NCBI): domain Eukaryota; kingdom Metazoa; phylum Chordata; class Actinopteri; order Centrarchiformes; family Centrarchidae; genus Micropterus; species Micropterus salmoides. Next base: position 22,888,009 of record NW_024041151.1, on the reverse strand, counting down.
CATCCTCAGCGAGGCTGAAGGCGACCAATCTGTGTGTGTGTGTGTGTGTGTGTGTGTGTGTGCATCTGTGCGTGTATCGTTCGTAGGCTACATTTGGGGGTAAACACTGAATTTAACCAACTGAGCAGGAATGGATTATCTGAATGTGAAGTTAATTAGTCTGCCCAATTGAATTTGACTTAAATTAAATCCTTGGGTTGAGATAAAGGTGATGGCTACACATGTTATTAGTTATAATTAAGGTGAGGGCAAGGCTCCAGAGAGTGAACATGTCACTGCAATGTCCTCAAATGTAAACTATCCTAATATGTGCCTCTGTGTGCATTTCAGTTGGAGCATTTGAACTTTTTTGATATTAGCACTGATAAAACACCTGATTCTGCCACCAGTAGCCTACAGTGCTATTTCTTCTTTCTTTCTACCTTACATTGAGATATGTATTTTCTATGAATCTTTCATTTAACAAAATAAGTCAAATACATCCACCGGTAAATGTTGGCTAAACACCATCAGCCATGCTAGAAATTTGCCTAAATATACTAGTTTAGAACTGAGAGAATCCTGATTCAAATGATCAAAGATCAAGTTATCAAGATTACAAATCTAACCAGACATCGGACGTTAGCCTCCGGTACACATGGTGCTTTTCAGTTCTAAAAATCAAATTTTTCCAGTAAAGTTATGTTTCTCATTGGTTTGAAAACACTGCTCACGTTAATGTTGTTGTTGAAAATAAAGATTATTATGACATAATACACCCAGAGATAGTGAAGTGATTGACGCCACAAAACAGTATGACAAAATCTCTGACTTTAGACAAATGTATATCCTCCCATGCTGTATATCTGTTGTGGTGGTGTTGAATATTGTAATCTATAGCAGTGCCCCGCCACGTGAACATGCCACTCAAATTCAGACCTTTCTTATTTGTTAGACTTATGGAAGATTTTATTGGACTTTAATATTTTAACCCACAGAAAACAATCCACAAATGTATACTATGATGCGCAAATATTTCACAATCTACAAATGTGTATTTTTACATTTGTGATGTATAAAATTATATCCACAAAAATGAATAAAAGTGTTATTTACGCATTTGTGGATCTCTTTTTACACACACAACAGTATTTGCACATTAGCGGATCATTTCCTGTCAATTTGCAGGTCATGTTACATTTGTGACCTTTTTACGCATTTGTGGAATTTTGTCCACTCTGTACCACAGAGATGTGTAAACAGAGATCTGTAAATGTGAGAGCAGTTTATTAGCTACACCAGCAGGTGGCGGTAGCGACATTGCCTCTCATGAGTTGTGAGTATATCCATTGCAGTACCCAGGGTCATCTGTACGAGACAACAACTTCTGCTTCTGCTGGACCACTGGACTCTACTTGGTCAAAATTTTTCTGTACAAGTGTATATAGATTACTATTGAATACTTTATCACTGTATTTGTTTTACATTTATATTTAAATAAATAGACCACATTTGAAAGTACTGTTGTACCTTCTGTTTGTAGGAGCTATGGTAAACCCTATTTATAAGGTTACGGTCCTCAAAGTACAATCAATGTCCATTTTCCGTTGAGCTTTTGCATGAAAAACTGTATTTTTTGTAAGGCTCATGAGTAGGGTTTATATGACACCTCAATACTGGAGATCTATATTGGGGTGACGTTCCCAACCAACCCAAGACTGACATTACTGGGAGACCTCTTAGACAACATCAGGGGCAATGTTCACTTTCTCAGACTAGCCCTATTGCAACTAATAAATGAATAGCCATTTGCTGGACCACCAGGGGTCCTTAAGGAATAGTAAATTTAATAAATTTACTATTTAAAATTAAAAGAATAAATAGTTTTCACCATAATTCCATCTATATGTAACACAATGACAGTGGATTGTTTTCTGTGGGTTACAAATATTAAAGTCCAATAAAATATTCCATATTAGACTGGGAGAGAAAGACAAAGACTGAAATACTAAAGGAGGATGAAGAGAAAGAAAGAGTCAATATTGTAGCATTTGTGACCGCCTAAGTGAGCTTTCCTCACACACACCATTAAGCCAAATGGACATGGCCTCATAACCCGACCCACACCCACAACACTGACAGTTAAGGTTTCTGTTATCATTTGTAGCATTAAGAGAAAAAAATGTCTACATGGCAACAGAGTTTACAAAATGGCACTGCTATGATCTGAGAGCAGCTCACACTGGATTTGTTTACAAGATGGAGTCAATGCCAAAACTAGAACTCCCTTTCTTGTGTGATGATTTATGGTGCAAAGTCGTTACTAAACAGACCCCACGCTTGCTCACAATATAAATGTTTTTCTTCATTATAGATGTTTAAAATCTTGTCATTACAGTAGTCGGAGTGCTCTGACCAGAGTGCCCTGATTGTCCCATCTGTCAAGAATGTGGGGAGCAAAAAAAAGAGTTCATCTTGCTCTGTGTCAGCTGGCAGGCTGAGTGGCTAATGGGCTCTAAAGATGGGGAGTGATCATTGACAGAGCGTTTAGATATGCACGGCCGGATGTTTGGAGGGCCATCTTGATTTCACAGCTCTGCACCAAATCATCACATTTAGAAAGCGACAGTTACCATGGAGGACACCTCTAATGCAATATCAACCTCATGTACTATCAACGTGTTTCATGTAGGCCTTCATTTCAGCCAATGCCCACTGTCATCAAGAATTATGCTACCTTCAAGTGAACAAAAGAGAAAGTCTGCAGATGTGGAAAGGGTATTTTATGGGTAAATCGTGCCCTAAATTTTGTGCTAACTTGTACTTGTACGGGTGCAATAGCTTCAGGTCTGCTAATGGATTGGTTGTTTACTGGCAGACTATTTGTCTTGCAGGCTGGCTGTGTGACAGGTCACCGGGGTGACTGGTTGGATATATGACCCAGTGCTGTTGATGTTGTGTTAGCTGGGAGGCTGAATAACTGGGTGGGTGCAGCCCATGTTGTTATGCTATAAATTGCTGTGCTGACGGCCATTGACGACAGCAATAGATAGAAGAATGGACAAAGCCCGAAAAGGGCAGGAAAGCAATAACTTCCACAATGTGACAGCAGAGGAAACGGATGTTGTATTTCACCAAAGAGCTTTTGAGTTTGTTGACCTCTTGCTTATTAAATTATAATAAACTTTTACTAACCATACTACTTCATTTTTCTATATCTTTATGTCATTTTATATCTATCTAGCATTGTACATCAATTCTCTTTTTGAAGGTAGTGTCTAAAGATGTCATTGAGTACTCTGGTGCAGTAGTGTGTGTCTGTGTGAATGTGTGAGTCCCTGCGCGTTTGCTTACAGATGAGATAGGCGCCTTTTTTAAAACACCATAACATCCTGCCATGTGTGTTATCAGCGTAACACGTGCACACAAATGCACAGACACACACTTATATGCATCCACATATATACAAAAACACACTTCTATAACTTTTTGTAGTTTTAAGTCATTTTTGTAGCTTTGTGTGTATCCACAGTGATAGACAGAATGTAAACATTCCCACAGACATATATAGTGACGAAATAATTCAAAGAGGAAGAGAAACAGGCATAACAGTGTCAGTAAACTTTCACATAAAAATACACAAGTCAACACACTCAACTGTGGTCTCCTTGTGCTGACATTATGTTGACACATGGCTAGAAAAAGATCACAAAAGCTCCATAAATTTGTTTGTGAAGGTGGAGCAAGCACACATACACATAGACGGGTTCGGTGGTCATAGTATGACGTCCTCTGTTCTTAATGCAAACCAGTGTAAACACACAGCTAACAGATGCCACCACAAACTGAAAGCCAAAACACAAAGACGGAGAGAGAGGGGGGGTGTATGGAGGATCTGGAGATGATGATATTGAGAGAGTGAGACAGTAAGACGATAGAGACTGACAGACACAGGCAGGGTAGACAGCATGAATGAAGGAAAGGTAAAGAGAAAAAAAAGGAAAATGCTATACACTGATATATATCTAGAAGAGCAAAAAAAGATGAGAGATAAGCACAAAGTTTGAGAAGAAGACAGACAAAGAGTGAGGGAGAAATTTAAAAAAAAAGGCGTAGACAGATGGCTCTGTGCTGTACTCCTGATAACGCTTCTATCTGTGTAAAACATAACAAGCCCCCGGTGTAACTAATAAACACCGCATAAAATCAAACTATCATCATGATGGTAATCACAACAAGTGTAGCCTGTCATGATGCCATTATCACTGTATATGTACGACACTTCAAAAGTTTTGTAGGTGACAGTTAACATAATATGAATACAGAAAGAAAGGCAGAGGGAGAACACAAAGAACAAAAGAGGGAAAGCAGGAACCAGTTCAAGCAGAGTGAAAAAGGAAAGTGAGAGGCACGGTGAAGACGACCATCTGAGTTTCTGTAGTTTGAAAGGCAGAATTAAAGTCGATGTTGCCCCAGTGTGTGCCTTGAACATGTCATACAAGCACCAACTGTTATCAAGGTAATTATATTCACAACCAGGCTAAACCACCAAGGTACTGTTCTCACAAACTTGTAATTGAACCCTGATGGATACTTACACAATGAAACTCTGATTCCCTCTGTCACACACACACACACACACACACACACACACACACACACACACACACTGTTTGAGACCACCAAAGTATCATTATGATGCAGAAAATTACCACTGGTGAAAAAGAAACACACACACACACAGACACACAGACACACACACACAGACATACACGTTCTGGTCTGTTTATGCGTTGCATCACTCACCCTGCTGACATAACATAAAACTCTCATTAATTCAGTATTATTTCAGCATTCAGTAATTCATCATTGCCGATATGATTAACCAAACTGTCACACTTCCATGCAGTCTCATTCATCAAAAATTTGCGTGGAAAAGTTACATTTAACATAAGCCTGGAATACAACCTTGATGGGCGGTGCACTTGGATCGGATCCGTTGACAAGTGGATGGAATGCATACATCCACATACATGATAAAGGTGAGGTTTCCTATTTAGCTGATGCAGTTGTGTCCTGACCAATTTTACAAAGGCGATTCTGTCCCTATAGTGCTTTGTTTTGGATTATTTCTTGGTAAATATATATTGTGTGGCAGCACAGCCAAGGCAACAGGATCACTCTACCTTTCTCTGATTTAGACCAGAGGAGGGCTATAATGTAACTGGTAGAGAAAACTGGTATTGGCTCATATGTTTCACTGCCATAAGAGTGAGGTATCAAAGTTTTTCTTCTGCAGTGTATCAAACTGTATCACTTTTGGCACCATTTTGAAGTGGCCTGCCATGACTGATGCCAAAGTGATATCCAATTTCACCTGCTAGCCAGAAAACAGCTGCAGCGTGATTCCTCTGGATATTTTTATTTTAAATGTTGCCTATTCCTTATACTAGCAAAAGACTCAAACGGAGGGAGATATTAAGTGATCACTTAAATGTGAGGAAATGCTGCCCAGCAGTAATGTTAATTTTGTCAGCCTTTTTAAAATTTAGTCTTAGACTTAGTCCTGTGTCAAATGTCCTTGTTAGTTTTGTGTCATATTTAGTCCACTGTATACTATTTTTAATCAAGTTTTAGTTGACTAAAAGTCTGCGTATTTTAGTCTGATTTTAGTCAAAAGAAAATCAAAAGTATTTTAGTCTAGTTTTAGTCATTAACCATCATTTTAGTCTTTTCTAACTCATTAGTATACAGTAGCTTTGTTCTCATTTTTATTGCAGAGACATTAACTTACCTCAATTCCCCGTGGTTAACCTTAATGTGCCGCTTCAAGTTCGTATTGTTTTTCCAGAAATCTTAAAACCACATATTACACATCCGATATTATTAGGCACCTCACTGTATTTGAAATGGGACCAAATATCTAAGCGCCTCTTTGTCCCCAGCATGTTGCGTTCATCATCCTCCGCAGTACAGTAATGGCCCTTTCAGATAGGAAGCGCAGAACCACCCAAAAGTTACAACTATTTTGAACTTTGACGGCGATGTCGCCGAGCAGTGCGCCGTGCTTGTGCTTTGCTTGACGCAGCAACAAACGGCGCTAGCCATTGAAAATAATGGGTTTCACAGTGCAGCAGTGCGGTCGTTGCAGTCTGTCTGAAAGGATGTTTTCGTCCCGCACCAGCCAGCATTCAAAGCACAGGAAGAAAAAAATACCACTGAATGAACACAATGTTCACGTGAAAATTTAGAGGGAGAAAATATGGCCTGTAATGTTTTGTCTCCTCATTATACTGACAAAAAAATAATTACATTGTAGTGTCGTCATTTATCGTCAATGATATTGCACGTTAAAATAGTCACAGTCAGCGTTTAAGTACACTGACGCCCTCTCATCATCGTCTCGTTTTGGTCAGGGGGAAAAAGGTCGTTGACGAACATATTTCATTTAGTTTGGTCTGACGAAAGTAACACTAGCCAGCAGGGATAATGCACAAGTACATCCCTGGGTTTTCTGTCACAATGAGAAAACATTAAATAAGTGTTGACTAGAAAATGCAGCCATCAATCATGTAGCATTACTGCAGTGACAGATGTAGGTAGAGAAAGGAGGGGGTTCAGGGGCAGATTAGAAAAGGCAGTTGTCACAGTAAATCTGAGGTATTAGTGGTCGTCGTATAAATAAAATACTCATACTGGTTTTGGTGCTTACTTGAATAAGGTGGAATCCTTGATAACAATAACACTTTTAAAAAACAAGTTGTAATGTGCAGTACTTATTAATTCACAGTAGTTATATCATACAATGATGTTGCATCTAATGTTACTGTAACTAACCAATTAATAATATCTAAGAGAAAATCCTCAAAAATTTACCAAATAAGGATTTAACTTCCGGAGCACTTCTGTTAATTTTATTTAAAGAAAAAACAAGAGAGAGAAAAGTGCAGTTTAAAAAGTTCATCCACACATGAATAACAATTTTAACTTTAGCTAAATTCCACATTTAACATAGATGTTTTCATTCCAATTCCAATTACCCTCAGGAGCACTTGTCATTTACAAGTCTATCCTATCTCACATAACACCATTATTATGCACAGGCCCAGTGTATAAAACCTTCACTATCGGAATAATGGATCTCAAAGGAGGTCATTGCCAACTCACAGGCCACTGTAACATGCCGTTAAATTGACACTCATTTAGCTTTTGTATGATTATTAAAATGCACAGCCATTACTGCAAAATGACCAAATGTCATTTTAACAACTAATCATTAGGGCTTGTCAGCTGGCAGCAGGTCTACTGTAAGGACTGTTATCACGACAATTCAAGTTTTATATGCACATTTAAAATTTAAATGAAACAGCCCTTCAATTATTATAACTTACTATTAAAACTGTCATTTAGCTAAAGGGGTTTACTGTGCAAGCAACAAAAATATGTAACAAAAAAAGGTCACTAATATATGGCGCTCCAAAGTGTTCAAAACGAAATAAATAAAGATAAGCGCTTAGCGTCTCCTCCACACACACACGCCGTCATATTGAAGTCAGCGCAATAAACTCTCCGGAGTGCAACCACATCGGCAGATGCAAGATGCGAGCATGTTCACGTGTCCATGTAGGCGGAGTCAGATATTCGGTTAGAAAAAAATTCAGTGACTACCGAGGAGCGTTGCCCAAGTGAGAGTAGCCTCCTCGGACCCATTTATACCATGTGTTCAGCAGCATATTGGTGTCAAGTAGCCAAACAACCTGCTAAATAGAGGATAATTCACATTATATGTATTGCAACAACGCATTCATTGTGACTATTAAATAGTATTATAGTATTTTAATACCCTCCTGTTGCAATACATTTATAGTGAATTGTCCCCATAAATATTACATGAATTTGAATACTTCTAAATGCATATTGCATGATATCAAATTCATTGATATTAATTCAATTTGTTATATTTTCCTATTGAATTGTTGATGTTTTATTCATCCACATGAATATACCCTCAATCTGATGACAAAATGTGCTTAAATTGTAAAACAAAGAATTCAGAAAAATTAACAGATAACACCAAATTTGGGAAAAATTAAAACAGAAATCATAGGGCTCTATCAACGGTCTCGTCACCCAATATCTGAATGTAACTGCAGCAAGCGCCAGGCAGTACATAGAAGATGACGAGCCTAAACAGGCCAAAATTTACATGCTGGTTTATGATGTCTCCACGATACTAGTAGTTTTGGGGGTCCACCACCCCCATGTCCACCCCCAAATCCTAGGAGATACATTGAATAGTAAAAAAAAAAAGAAATTGCAGAGACTCTGATGTCAACACATACAAAAGTTACGATATTCCTATATCAAGTGAAAGCAACAAGTGAAAGCACTGTCTAAGGAAACAATACTGAGCGTGCATGCCATTCTCATCAAGATGTAAATGAATGCAATATTATTTCAATATCTAAGTACCAACCATCTTTGCAATTGACCATGTCAGTAAATTGCATGGAAGAAAAATACAAGCTAAAGTTCATAAAACTTCTCATTATTAATTCATATATTTCTTTTGCAGTTGTAATTGCATCATTTCCCTTTCACTCTTTACAGCTGCAATGACCCAGTTTCCCCTTTGGGACGATTAAAGATTCATCACGTCTTATATGAAGTAGTATTCGGCGGGCAATTGTCTGGCTACTTACGGCCGATGTGGAGGGTGATGGTGTCACGCCTCTCTCCGCGCGGGTCCTGAAAGCAGCTGTAGAGTCCGTTGTGGCTCAGGTCCACTTGGGTCAGAATCAGTCTGGGACCCTCTACACGGTGCTGGGCCTTCACATCCGTCCCGTTCACCTTCCATGACACTGATGCGTCATTGTCCAGGGAGCCGCACTGCATGGTGACGTCACTGCCCATTCGCTCATACTGGCTCCTAGCAACTGAAAGCAGACAGAGGCAAAGATTAAGTGTTAGTGATATCAGCTAATGACAAGTGAGATATCCGCGTGGTTAAATTGCTGCCCTCTGTGCACACTGGCTCCTAGCAACTGGAAGACAGGCAGTCCAAATCAAAGCTTTTATAATTATATCCCCATATACATTACTGCTTATTCTGGCATACCGCTTCCAAGCAACAAGAAACAGACAGAAGCGAAGACAGAAAAAGACTGTTTTCAACTGATATAATAAACTGAATATGGATAAATGGAAAGTATTATTTGGCTCATAGTTGAATTAAGACTTTTTAACTTTCAGCTTTGAGATGTTTGTTGATTATCTTGTTGCCCATGTAAATACTTGTATGCCATATTGCTCATAATTCTATTATTCTGCAAATTCGATATTTTGTCTATTTAATACTTTTATATATCTTTATATTTATATAGTTTTATGTTTGTCTATTATGTTACGCACCTAGTCACCAAAACCAATCCTTGCATGTATAAAAACTACTTTGTAAAAAAGCCGCTTCTGATTCTGATTTATTACTGTCCTATTGTCTGGTACTATTTTTGTACAGTTCATAAATAGTTCCGATTTAATTTCTTCTAAATTTTGCCAATTCTTTATAGTGAGTGAAGAATGGGAAAAGATAGTCATAATTTGTTCCATACAGAAAGCCAGATTTGGTACCACCTGAGACCACGTGAAGAGGCACTGGAGGAAAACGCTATTTTTACCTGGCGAAAAATTGGAAGAAAGTCTTTCCTGACTTGCGTTATCTGTGTTGCCTTTAGCCTTCTATTAACAACCCCACTACTGACCCCAACACTGCCTTTGTCCATGGGATCAGAAAAGTTGTAGAGGCCGTGACCCCGGGTCCTAAGGGGTGTATGTGGGCCTAATGGGAGTTTTATCCAGGACACGGAGGTTAGCGGCCCTGCTCTGTTTATAAGTCCCGTGGGCCCTGTCAGGACCACACGGAGTGAAGACCGCAGATTAACACTTAACACCAAGGATCAACAGCACAACAAGAAACAACAATAAAATATTGATCCCGATCTTAGGAAAAGCCGCCGAGAAGAAAAAAAAAGTGCCCCCATTGGCCTGGGATCAAATGCTGTCAAGATCCTTGTCTTGCTCTGATGTCTCTTTCCCTGTCTTTCCCTTTTTCTGTCTGCCCCCTCCTTCCTTTCTTTTTCACTACAATGCCTCTCATTTTGCTGTTTTTCCACTTCCTTCCCTCGATCTCCTCAGACATGCCTCTTAACGCAGCTGATACAGATGTCAACCTAGTGTTTCATGTATATTTCATGTCCCATACCAGAGCCATCTATATTCAATAGGACAAGATCCCTGTCCCCATTAGCATTAACCTGACACTGTTTGTTCTCTATCTGTCTTCCTTCTCTGTGTGTCGTTCATCTCTTCCCACTCAACCTCCCCAGCCCTTACTCTCTGCTCCGCGCCTTTCATTCATGCCATCTCTCTCTCTTTTTTCTGTTATCCCTCACTCCTTTTCCCCCTTCTGTCCATCCCAGTCATCTCCAGGCTTGTCCTCGCCATTTTCCCCGAGTCCAAATAATGTGCGTGCATATGCATGTGTGTGTCAAGAAATGCCAGTTTCCTTTGATCTCCTCCTCTGTCAAGTTACTTTGAACGGATGTGTGACTTTATTTACATAAAAAGTTATTTGCATCTTAGCAAAAAATCATACAGTTTGACTTTGATGTTGGCTTTGATGGTGTTGCTGGTGCCCTTGTGCTTTATGTGACAAGTGTGTGGAGAAAGAAGAGAAGACAGGAACTGAAGAGATGCTTTCCTGCAGCACATAATAATAAATGAATAATGCTACAGAATATGCCATTAAATCTACTAGCCCTGAAAGTCCCTGCCTAAAATTCCTTTGCCCGCCTTTAGGTGGCATTAAGCTGTTGTCAAAGTAGCAGAGTGAAGTATTACTAAGCAGGTTTTCCAACAACAACAAAAATATCCCTGTCGAGGAGCACGCCCCTTTTTACAGCTTCTTTCTGCGAATGTCATTATGGGTCCGATTCTCCGACCTCCTCTCATGCTCCCCCCCTCCGCTGCCACATCCCATCCTTCTTATCTTTCGTGTTACATCACTCTTTCTCTACCTCTGTCCTTTCCAATACCCATTCATCTCCCAAGCCAAATCGCCTTCTCTCTCTATCTTGGTATCATTTCTGTCCTCTCCCTTTAACTTCGTCTTGTCTCTCTCCTGCCTTATCAAAGTTCACACAATCCTCCTCTCACTCTCCGGCAGTCGGTCTCTATCATTACCTCTGGTCCTCCACCCCTGTCTCCTTACTTCCCTCCTTGCCATCTGCCTCTATCCATATTCTGCTTTGAAATTTAAGTTCCCCTGTTTTCCTCTGTCTTTCAGTCTGTCTCCTTTTTACTCTTTCCTTTACTGTCAGTTAGTTTAAACTCTAAACACACACTAATAGTAGGTATTTAAGTGTTTCCTTGACACTACAAAAACTATGGTATGTAAACAGAATGAACTAAATGTGAGGTTACATCTATGTTCAATCAGAAAAAAACTTTATAAGCAGTAACTATTTGCTCTCAAGCTAACAAGCCACATGCCAATGATGTAAAATGTAAAATCCTATCCTTGCTTGTGTGCCGAGCTGTTATGCAAAGAGTTTTCATCAACTATGTGCTAAATGTTCCACAATGACATTTTCTGCAGCTCAGAGCTAAGTGTGGTAAAAGCCAACTCTTTTTGATTCTGATTGGTTTCAATTATTCTGACAAAACAAAACTTTGTTTTCCAATTTCAGCTGCTATTTGAAGACACGTCTCTGGCAACCAGACACATAAACAACAGGTAATGACTTGTGCCATGGCCGCAGAAAATACTTGTTTTGTTTTTTTTTGCCTGGCAGGTGTTTATTTAAAATAAGCAATGCATTATAAACTGCCGGCGTGCACAGCAACAATTATTGCTGCTTGTTGCTACCCATCACATACTAAACCTCACTGAAAGGGACCTAACCATGGGTTTTTGGTTTGTAGTTTAGTTTGTCTCTCGGTACTTTCTGACTTCCCTACCCTGTATGTGGCTCTCAGCCCAAACCCATTTGTTTCTACTGAAAACAGATCACAAATACACAGTTTCATTTTCAAAAAGGGCTAAATCATTCTAAAGCCTAGAGTTATTCACTGTAGTTGTCCCCCCCCCCCCCCCCCCCCTTTTTTTTATACCAACTATTACTCAAAGAGGAATAAATAATGCATTTGTTAGGGACTACTTTCAGCTGTGGATTGATATGATATGTCTCAGTGATGTGTTCTTAATAGTTTTTGGACAACAATGAAGGTCTATACCACAGAGGAAGTTTTATCAGACTTTGGCTGCATAGCCAATACTTGATAATAGGATCAATTAATTGCTGCTTTTGTTCTTGTCATGATATTTGTTGACAATATGAAAAATATAGAATATTTCCAACCTCATATTTTACCTTAAAATCTCTAATTTGAAAGTAGCGTAACTGGGCTTCAGAAATATCAATGAACCAAACACCATTACATGATTATTTCAGTGTTTCCAACGCCAACGTTTGTCTTTTCCTTTGTCTGTCCCTCTGTAAGTTATTCTCACTGTCCGTGTTTCCCTTATCTCATTCTCACTCTGTTTCTCTCTCTACCCACCTTTCCCTCTCCCCTCTCCATCATGTTTTCTCCCTCTTACCTTGAAAGTACCACCTCCCTCTTCCTCTTAATATCAACGAAACTTCAGCGTTCATCAGTGGTATATCACTTGCCATGAGTATTCTGCACGCATGCCACATATGCACAATACACCTTATAGCAACAGTGGACACACAAGCAGATACACTTACCAGTACACTTGTGTACACACTCGCACATTTGCACAGGCACCCTCACCACTCTGCATAATGTCCTCATGCCTCATCACCATACTGACAAGCAGGCCTAATAACCATAATGACATTCAGCTCAAGTGCTATTGATCTCTTGATAATAGACAGGGCATTGTAAGCAGTGTTAGAATACTGTTATTCCCTACCAAATGAGAATGAAAATCATCAATGTCTCTCACAAAGATTCAATTTGACTACTTTTGCTTATTATTCTACTTATTTATGTCGATGCCAACTGACAGGGCCCCTCATGAATAAACACTCCTGGAGGCAATCTGAAAGAAGTTATTTTCAGTTCTTTTGCTAAAGTTTTTGTGCACTGTGACAGAGAGGTAGTCAGGTGCTTAAACCAGTGATACAATAACGATTAAAAACAGAAGATAAACAATGACAGACAACAAATTGAGGACATTACATACCGCTGCAACTACAAGTGAATTGTATGTTTTTTAATTAATTTTTTCTTCTGGTTTGAGGGCAGAAAGGTCCAACATTGAACTGAAAACACCAAAGACAATGTTTTATATTAACATTATTTGTTGTTGTTTTTTACTAAATAGCAAATCAATCATTTAAATGCATGCACCTCAGCACCGAGTCCATCATGCCAAATGATCATTGTACATACTGCTCATACACATAAAAACTTAATGTAAGTCCGACAGGAATAAGACACTGGTGTGAATTTTATCTTTATATATGTATATATATATATATATATATACATATATATGTTTTGGTTAGGAATATTTTTGTGGTCTTCAGTGTCTGTCGGAACAAGCTGGACTCTGTACATTCAGTTGTTTTAATATGATAAGGAACACTGGGGCTTAAGGGATTATCGGGAATACACAACCCGTTTTGCACCATTACAGGCAAGTTAAACTTTTATATTCATAGTGGGATTCTGCAGGGCACTGAGGGCCATTGCAGTTCTTAAACAGCACCGTCATGTTTTCCCAGAGCAGAACAATAAAGAGTCAGCATTATGTCATGTTGTGAGGTCTCTGGTGCTGGGGCCTGCAGGACATTACAACCACACACCTCTGTCCAGAGGCTATTTAAAGAATAATGAACACACACACATTTATAAAAATGCACAGGCATTGAACTGCACACATGGGTCCTTGTGCTGTTAACAAAACTGACACAAGTGATGAGCCACTAACACACAATGCCTCTGCGCATACTGTATGCATGCCAAAGTCAAGCATTACAATTGTGGATATTAACAAATGCAAACACACACATGCAAACTCATACATACACTGTATGGACAAAAGTACTGGCACAGCCCTGTCTTGATACTTTTGGTAGGAGCCTTATTTCATGGGGTTGTCTTTGTTGAGGAAAAACGTAATGCTACAGCACACTATTTCAGACAATAGTTCTTCCAGCAGTTTGTGTTTGACCTTTTCCTGTTTCAATATGACTATGCCCCCGTGCTCAAAGCCACCTCCATAAAGAAATGGTTTTCCTAGTTTGTTGTAGAAGAACTTAACTGGCCCGCACAGAGCACTGACTTCCACCCTATCCAACACTAGAATGGAGATTACTAGTCAGGCCCTCGCGCCCATCATCAGTGTCTGACCTCGCAAATACTCTACTGGATGAATGGGCAAAAATTCCCACAGACACACTCAAGAAGAGTGGAAGCTCTTATACAGTAGCTGCAAAGTGGGGATCAATTCCATATTAATGCCTACAGATATAGAATACAACCATGTGCGTTCAACACACCAGTGAAGGTCAAGACAAGTGGATAACGGCTTTACACCACCAGATAAATATGGGCAGACACTGGTAGAGGAACAGAAAGTCAGAAACAGAAAGAAGCTGAGAAGGGAAGGGATGAGAGGAGAGTTGATGATGATGACAGATTTTGAGATGCAGTGAAAAGTTGTCAAGAGAGATGGAGACAGAGAATCAACGTTGTGTTGTTTGCTTTATGTGAGCAGAAGGACACTCCAAAATTCATGTCTTCGCCCTTTGCATCTTGATTAACTGTAATTCAACTAGAAAGATCAATTAAGGTCAAATTACCATTAGCCAAGTGTCAGAGAGGATATTCATGAGAACAAGTAGCAGCACTGTTTGATTAGCTGATTAAACACTGGCTAGAATTACTTGCTCAAACATCAAGTGCCATCGGGCACGGCATTGTTATACTACCTTTCCACAGCAGCATCATCAAATGTCTAAAGATGAAGTGAGAACATTGACTTTGAGGAAGAAGTTAGCATAAGGCTTACTGAACTGAAAGAAAGGCTTCAAATACTTGGATACAGCGATGGATGGAGGGATGGAAGGCATCAAGATCAAAAAATATTAGACTTTATTGAGTCATCCTTGACATATTTGTAGTTGTGTGTGGTCAAATGAATTGTTATTGCAGTGGCCATTAAAGGGAATGACAAGTTGTATTGTCCAGCTGACAACACACGTATTGGTTGTTTTGTGAATCAATAACAAATGACCCTTTTAGTTGTTAAGGCATGAGGATTTATCCTTCTGTAACCACTGTTTCACTGATTTCAAAACAACCATACCCTCTGGAAAAAGATCATCAAATAGTGCTTCATCAAATAGAGACTTTTAAAGGCTACAAATGTCAACTTTCAAAATGACTTTTTGACCTTTTCTCTTTACAAAGTTGTTGCATTTTTATTATAAATGTAAGGGAATAACATCTCCAATCACATGTATTCATTGCAGGGAGCTCAGTGACATTCACACAGACTCAGATATGTATAAGCAGAGATATATCCTACAACGACAAAACCCACACAACAGAAACACACACCATCTTAACTAGATTAGAATACTGATGAATTTTGATCGTGGAGAACCAGCTATGTGAGTCTGTGTGTGCATGTATGCGCTTCAATTTACACGATTTCTGCCTCTCGTTCGTACGCGAGTACATCTGCATCTACCACTTCACTTGTCCGTGCATGCATGTGTGTGTTTACAGCGCGTGTTTGTGTGAGTAACCGGCTCTAAGTTATTATCCGACTCTTCAACAGCAGCGTGAAATGAAATTGAAGTTCGAAGCCAGATTTCTGATTTACCATCTCAAAGTGTTATATTCAACATGCTTGTGGTGGTGCACTTGTGTGTTCAACTGTGATTGTGTGTGAATGTTTGTCTGCGACGTGTGCAGTTCTTCCTGTGTGTTTGTGTAGCTTTCTTTGTGGATTCATTGGCATGTACATATCAGACCATGTCGCTTTCCAGCCGGGCCGTAACTCACCAGCACATTTATCGGCGAATCGCATTTGTATGCCTAAGGGGAGCCGTGTCTTTTGAACGTCCAACAGTAAAATATTGGATTGGCAGAAACACAGAGATAGAGCCCAGGTGAATTATCAGTTTAGGTTTAGAAGATCAAATTTTTTTCACTCAGTGGCTGCACATTGCTGCTGCTGCCTGGGCCACAAGCGCACACAGCTGAACAGTGATTGGTAGAGCAGAGGTTATCGATCTCATTTTCTGGAGAGAGATACTTTTCTTTCTTCTTCAATGTTTTCACTTTAATTTTGAAATTGAAGGCTTGGCTTTTTTTCCGTCTCTGTTTGAGCAAAAGCCTTGTGTACTTCCCTCAACCTCTGGGTTGACCCATCGTATGTTTTTTTGGAAATTGACATCTTAGAAATAACCCAGCTTTGATTTTACATGCTCTTCTTTAAGCTTTCAGGTTAATCAAGTACTAAAATGTTAATGCATGAGAGGATTAGGAGTAGCTTTTAAAAAACCATCAGACACAAATCTGGCTATATTTTGTTCCTACCCCTTAACAAAAACTCTTCTAATGTCAGAAATTAGATGAGGAATATTACCACAACTGGAAAAACATATTACACATAATCAAAAGATGTTTGTTAAATAGCTGAGGAGCTTTATTTGGTAGACGATCCCTTTAATAGTTAGTTATTCAATTAGTTAATCAATTTAGAAATACTTAAACTAGGTTACAAGTAGAGCCCGACCGTATCGTTTTGCAGATATTATCGGCTGATATAAGCTACTTGCAGATATAACAGCCGATATGAGTATTAAAAAAGAGAAACAGAGAGTCGGATCCTTCCTTCATGCATAGTGTGCCCACCAGAGGGCGCGCTGCAGCTCCTCTGTTCAAAACACTGCAGCACCATAGAACAAAACATCAGGTGACCGCAGTCTACACAAGCTCAGAGCCTGTGTTCTGACGATTTATGCTACCTTATCGAAAAATACTACCTTAACGTCTAACCCAAACCCTACCCCTAACTATTAGCCATGCAAAGAACTGCCAAGAAGCACATCTAGATAGGTACCATATATCGACAGAACGCCGCCTCTGCCCAACCTACGTGAGGAGCTCCTGGTAGCTCTCACAATCACTGTTCACGGTGAGTTGTTAATTTGTCACATAAATTACATGACTTAAATAATAATAAAAACAGCCCCTATCACTTCTCCTGTCCTGAAAACATTCATCAGACTTGCTAACCATCCCGTTTTTCACTGCACTCTCCCAGGTCACAGCAAGCTGTAGAAGAATCTCATACGGCTTCCTGCCTAGCAAAATTCTCTAACGTTACCTCTTCTTTTGAATGTGAGACGTTACTGTGAAATCTCAAAGTTGCAGGTCTTCCTTGTAGACGGTCATTTAGTAGTTTCCTCTGTGTCATGGCAGAACTAACAGTCCTTAGGGAAGCAGGAATGGAGGCAGCCTTCGAACGGAAGAAAGATAAGTACTCAGAGCTGGCAGCTGAGTGTGGAAGTTGGCTGCAGAGGCTTTGTGTGATCATCCACCCAGCGCTTCCTAAAGACCATCAATGGGGCAAAGTTGAGGAAGGACATAAGGGAGCTGGCTGAGGAAGCAGAGAAAGGGAGTTTCTGGCTTTGGTTGAGGAGGAAAGATAATGCGTGGGGTAGGCAAGAGTCTTTACTATACTAGGGTCAGTTGCAGGGGGTGGCAGGGAGACGTCCCTGCAGTTGCTCCACCATCCCAAGATGTTCCGGGAATAATGGAGCAAAACATCAATGAAGGGTGGCTCCCAGCTGATGACCCTGCAGCTGACCTGATGGCACTGTCGGAGGTGCAACAGGCACTTTTTGCCATGCAGGTTTTCCTGTGCTGATACACGTGTCACTGTATCATAGAGGGGATGTTTTAGAAAGTTGTCATTGTGGCAGACTATATGTAAGGTAGGCCTAATAACTATTGCATGACAAATTATTTGCCTATGTAGAAGAGCCCTGTTTATCATTATTATTATAGCAATGACATTAGATATGATATATGGTATTATTCGTAGTAGTAGTATATGCGTCATTTTTATAGTTTCTGTTTTGCTGGCCCTCACAATGTACTATTTACTTTAATGTTCATTAGTAGTAGTACTCTATAATTTATAACAAATCAGATATTTAAATTTTTTTTCTGTAGTTTTATTTGACTTTATTTGATTTATCAAAACCTTAATATATTTTGTTGTACTTTTGTTCAATAAAAACGTTTCTTTTTATACTGCATTATGTCATGGTAAGTCTCAACATAACAACATTTTAGGGATAATCTTTGTTTATGTAATGCGTTTCTTAAAATAAGGGGAAAAAACCAATATCGGCCGATATATTGGCGGATTGTGGGATTTAAAAAAAATCTTAAAAATCCCATATCGGTCGGGCTCTAGTTACAAGTCAGATAAATACTGAATTACTGTATTTAGTTAGGATAAATAGAATAAGTATAAAGAGCAAATATCATACATGGGTTATTCAGGTCTGATTGGGCTGTTGCTAAAGGCCTCTGATCCAATACCTCCTCTAGCCTTCACTTGCCTTTTCATTGATCCATGAGCACAGGCACTCCACTATCAAAATCATTTCCACAATTATTTCATATCATTATGCAGCCTTAAGCCATACATATTGACTAATTCTTTTCAAATCATGTTCACTAGCATGCCAGCTCAAACATGGTTTTGTTTGAATCTGAATAGTAAAGAATAATATTTAAAAACAACACTGGCAGAAGTCAGAAGGTTAGGCTTGTTGACCAGAGAAAGGCCAAAAACAACAATCACGAAGATTATTACATAAAGAAAGCAGATTTATTCTTATTTAGCAGCGTTATCCTTAAGGTTGCTGTCATTGGCTATAGGCATGCCATCTAAATCTGTATTAACTTATATAAGGTTAAGAGGGAAACAATTACCAGGTGTTTTTAGTTATTCTGTTGACTTCTGCTCAGGTCAGAGTTGGGCAATGCTATGTTGGGAATAAAAAATATGTTGATGTGTCACAGCAAAGAAAGCACAGGTGTAAATAATTAAATTAATGACAGCTGAATTCCATTTCACTGCTTCAGTTTCAGGGTCCTGATAATGTGCGGGCTGGCTCGCTGTCACGACTGAAGCACTTTAATAGAACGCAGCCATCGTTAATGTTATTAGTAACACCTGTGCTTTTCCTACTGTGACAAGGCAAAGGCAAGAGGTCTGCTGTGAAAAAGGTTGCTTATTAAATGACAAAATAACAAAAAATGTTTTCTCTCTGCTGCTTTTGATAATTGGCTTATTGACTGGTGGGTGGCACAAAATTGCAAATATCATTTTGGGCTCTTGGGACTGGGCAACTTTTACTATTTATTTTAGACATTTGAATCATCAATCAGTTAGTTTGAAATAATGCCTACGGGTCCTGAGCTGAGGTCTAATCAGCCAAAAAAGGTAACACCTGCGTGGGTTTACTATGAGAGTGCTGTCTCTCAACAATAATGAATCCAAGATTAGATGCAATGGACAGTGCTTAATATTTGCTGACTGTCTCAGTTTTATATCACTGTGATTAATATTACACTTTATTTTGGACTATTGATATTGTGGAACATGTTGCTGGCATTTTAAAGACTAAACAAACCAATCAATTATCAAACAATTATTACTGAGAGATTAATGAAAATAATCATGACTTGGAGCCCTAGTAATGAATCTTCATATCATTTTCTTACATTTTTGGTTGAAATGTGCATAATTCACATATTTCTTTTGTCACCACCCTGTTTTCTAATCATTTTTTTTTTACAACCAGACAGACTTTCTTGCCTCAGTCAGCATCTGGCAGGCTGGTTAGGCAGGTTCCTCAGATGCTTCTATGAGGTATGACACAGCAAAAATGCTAAACTCCCCCCAGCGATTTATAAGACAGAGATCCGATTAACTGCTGTATGACATAATACGCGTAGCAATAAAACTGCTGTTGACACTTTCACGGCTGTGCACATATTAATACACTGATACAGATGCTCTAGGTTCACATGCAGTCTATGCTCACACACACACACATAGGCCACACAGGCGCCAGAAAACATACTCGGATACAAGTATGCACGGACTTACACACTACCGCGTCCACCCACACACGCGCTCTCACACATACGCTTCCGCTGCAAACATCTTGGAATTAAGTTATCACTTTATCCTCTCCTGTCTCTCTTTCCCACAGAGAGATTAACATTCACTCACTCTCTCTCTCTTTCTCTCTCCCTCTTCTCTCTCCCTCTCTTTCTCTCTCTTTCTCTCTCTCTCTCTCTCTGCATTTGCCTCTCCTTTCATGTGAGACAGCTGCAGCTGTGTAAGTGTTTGTGTGTGTGTACATGTATGTGTGTTTTCTGTGCATGTGTGTGTATGAGTCAGTGTACCAACGCTCAAATACGTCACCTTCCTGTCTCCTTATCTCGCCGCACATGTAGATGTACAGTGTCGTGTTTGTGTGTGTGCGTGCGTGTGTGTGTGTGTGTTTCAGTCTGATCATTGCCCTAGTCATCTGGCTTGTGGAAGACAGAATGATTTGCAGGCAACGGGGTTAATTGATACTTTACATTTTAGATGTCTATGTTCTGGGAGGAACATGGAAGCAGGGGAGATAAGAGGGAGTGTAAAAGCGGAGGAAGAAGTGGAGAGAAAGAGAGATGAAGTGGAAAGATGAAGAGGAGAGAGCAGTTAGAGGAAAGGGGGACAGCACAGGAGGGAGGAAGAATTGTTGAGAGCAAGCAAGGCAGTTAATATTTTACAAGCCTGGATTAGAGAGGTCATGAAATGAGGAATGGGAGAAGGATTCCTGAGAGTCAGCTATGGGGAGATGGAGAGAAAAGGAGTGGGACAGCTGGATAACACTGCTTTGATCAGAAACATCTGTAGGTTTCACGGCGGACGGAGAGCGAGTGGTGGGAGAGAAATCACTGCATCCTGCTTCATCTTTTGTCTGGACAGGTTTCAGCATGACCTGCTATCTATGTCTGGTTTCCTTTTCTCTCTTAATCAGCTTGCGGTTGTTCTTAAAGCACCACATTTGTGGTTTTGCATGTTTTAACTTTAGCTACAAATCACATATATATGTATTGCTTGTGAGTTGATTTCTTCGGAAGGAGCGGATTGGTTTAAAATGATTTTCACCGACATTTGACTACCTGCTGCAAGAGGACACTGATTGCCACGGTTTAATAATAAGCAAGTTTCCGTGCAACGTTGATGACTCAGAAAAGATTTCAGGCAGTAGAAAGTGAAGAGAGAAAATGGGAAGGCACAATGAGCTACTAAGTATGTCCCTCTAAGTAAACAAAATAAATAAAACAAAGCATGAAACTACTGAAGTGTTGATTTCCACCCAGGAGTTGAAACTATTCTTTTTTTATTATTTCCTAGTAAAATCAGTATACAGTATGTACTAGTGCGTAGTACTACGTGTGCATTACTACTGACCTTTTCCAAAATTACAGGTTTCTAAATTGATTTCCGCTGGTTTCCATTCCTTCCACTATGTTATGAGAGAGAAGTTGAGTCTTGCTCGGCATAGGCGATCCATCATGGTGAGCATTTCACCCCCATTATTTCTTGTCACATGAGCAAAGAACCTTATCTAAACATCTAATTTCCATTTTGTTGACCCCTCATGACGTTAGACTGGCTGTCTCAGCTCACAGAAGACTGTAATTGCATGGTTTTGGAAGCGACATGAATGAATATTCAAACCCATAATTCTTATTTGGTGCATTACCAAAGTGAAATACATATGTGAATATGATTTTTAGAAGAAAACCAGAAAAAGCTAAATTATATGAAGGGCACCATCACTGGCAGCGTTGTAACCCTCAAAAAAAAAGGGATGAGATTATTATCTACTTTTACAATGAACCATGTATTTAATAAATATGTTTTCTGAGTCCCCTCAGGCAAGGCTGTATAATAATGATAATCACACATAAGCCTGCAGAAACCTCCCTCGCAGTTCTAATCTTATTGTTTAATAACATGGCTAACATCACCTTAGGCCTTCCCAGAGAACCAAACTCTGAAGGTCACTGCTAATACTGCGCCAATCATTTATTAAACCAAATGGGGGAATACAGACGGAGATGAAACACTGAGAGTAAAAAAGATAAAGAGAAGAAGACACTACAAAGATATAGGTGCGATAAAAGTGGGAATAGAGAGAAACAGAGGGACATAACAGGAGAGCAAAGAAGGACAAAAGGAAAGAGTAAAAGGCATATGAGAGGGGTCATGGAGGAAGTTAACAAGGGGATAAGACAAAGTATGAAGTGATAAGTGGGCAAAAGGGGAGATAAAGACGGAAGGAAGGGTTTCAGAGGGAGAGATGAGAGAAGAGGCACGGACAGCGAAATGACCGCCTTAATTAATGGACTGTAATATATGACAATATCCCTGGGTTCCAAGATAATATCAGCAAAAATTACAGCCTTCATCACGGGCACACTGTGCAAATATACCGCGACCTTGACAGAGGAACTGCAGTGGCAGGGAAATTTGAAAAACTCTTGACAGGAACTAAACGCGTCTTGCCCGCAATAAAAACTTATGATGGTTCCAATTATGAAAGAGGTTGTTGAAAAACACTGAGTCTTTTTCCCCCCAACTTTAAAATCTGCTACTATCACTCTGGTGCAGAATCCAGGCCAGCTAAATGTATTGTTTAAGTGCTATCATTTGGTTTGCTAAGTTGACTTAAACACATTATTGATTGTTATTTTGATTTATTTGAGGAGTTCATTTACAAAATACTTTACAATTTATTAGGCAATATATATTACTTAGGTTTTCATCTATAAAGTGGATTGCGGGTGTTAGAGTGTTCATTTGGTCAAACATTAAATTGTTCCATCCTTATGCAATCCTTAAAAAGAGTCCCATCATTTGTTTTAATTTTGTGCTATCAATTTTATTAAGAGCGTGGTGTCATAGTTTGGTTAAATGCTTTGGCATGAAATTATTTAAATACACAGCCTAACATCTTATGGGTGTGGACACAGGAGTGTCCAAGTCTCTATGGAGGTGTCTACGTGTTCTCGAGCAAGATAGCCAAACCCAACGTAGTCTGCTGCAAAATATGTTTACCATCAGCAATTCTGTTTAAAGCAACATAATGCCGGTAAAAGAATTTAATGCTACACATGAAGTAGTTTGATGTGACGCAGTGCAGCAAAAAGTAAGAATGCGGGATGTTGAATGTGTGTCTTTGTGTTTGTCTCTGTCATTCCAGGCTTGTGTCCCATTTCATACTACCAGTAAGTTGCTGACATTTTAGTTGAAAGTGATATAAGGCACCACAAGTATATATACAGCAGGATTAAGAGGTAAGTGAGTGTTGGTGAATGGATGAATATTTCTTCTCCATGACAAATACATATTCATGTACAACCTTAAAATCTGATCATTCAAGTTCTTGCAATGTCTCTGCAGAGCTGACAAGGTAAAAATCTAGCTTTAGAATTTTTTAAAAATTCATATTAATATTAGGTGAAATTTGGGGAAGAATAACTGAAAAAGTAATTTATGTGTATAGTATCATAGACATAAGCACATCTCTGCATGTGGAATGCATATAACTTATTTCTGTGCTGCTGCTGCTGAACTCCAGTGTGCAGTAGCTGCCACGGAGCTATCAATCACCCAACACTTGGAACAGCAATCAGCCTAGTTGCCAAGCTGTTGCTGCAGCAGCTAAATGGATCGCGGGCACAACTCCACCCCACAACAGTGGAGCTTCTAGCATTATTTTCATTGTTATTTGAGTCAGCAATCAAAGGGCTACCATTTCAACAGGGACTCGAGGCTATTTCCCTGTCGCCACAGCGCTTCAGAGAAATTCCAAATGATTTTTTCCATCACCCTGAGCTTTCAGTGTCAGCTGAAGGTTTTCCAAGTACTGGTAGGTAGCGAGGGACCCGCATATGAGTAGCTCTGAAGCTGCAATCCATCACGTGTGACTGTGGAAATCTAACTACCGCGTACAGCAAGACAATACACACAATGTGTGCACACACCGATGTGCACAGAATCGCGTACACACACATACCTTCATACTTAGATATGTGCATGTCCACCTGCTCTCCACTACCACAGGTGCACTCAGACACACAACAAGCAAGGCGTGATGGGAAAAGAACTGCTGCCGGGTTCAGCAGCTGCAAAAGACACAGTCGAATCTGTAATCCAAGCGAGCACGAGAACGCACAGATTACTACTCCCTCTCCCGAGCTTTACTCTGGCATGCTATGAAGCGCTGAAAAAAAAAATGGTGTAAAACAAATAACTTTAGAGGAGCCCAGCGGCGCACGCACAGGGAGATTTATTTGAACTAGAGCAGAGCGTGTAGTGTTGTTGCACTGTCCTTGATGCTGAAGTTTACTTATAATTTCACACTCGTCATTTGTCAGAGGAAGACTAATGGTGAAAATCATTATCGGCGAATCCTTTTCCCCGACAATCCGCCCTCTCTTTCCAGTAGCCCTCATAAATACTCTTGACTTCAAAGACAGACTTGACACAGAGTGGAGAGTACTCTTTCAGCGGTGGAGTTCTTATGAGCTCAAAGGAATGTAGGTTAATTAATGAAGTAGGTATAATGATGATTAGGAATAATGACCATAACTATAGCAATCATATTAAGATCAAAGTCAGAGCATTTTGTTCGTCTAATCAGATCCGTTACGGAAATCAGAATCCAATTTCATAGAGATAAAATGTTTGTGAAACATACATCTGTGGGTGAGCAACACACACACACACACACACACACACACACACACACACACACACACACACTCACTAGCAGAATAGAAAGCAGCACTAAGGTGTAGGCACATGTAGCCCACACGCACAATATAGAGAAAGAGACATCACAGCGAAAAATGTGTGTTTTGCAGCTACCTGTCTATCATTGTTGCAATGTGCCCGTGTATGCATGAATATGTGGAAGATGTTTGTAGAGTCATGCTGAGTGTGCATATCTGTACAAAAACATGCAAATACACATGTAGAAATGTACAAATACACCCTTCTGTCTAAAGAAACATTACATTACAAACAGTAACACACACGGCACACACAAACTTGCAGGTTTTCAGGAAAAGGGCAATTTGTCCTGCTTTTATCTCAGTCCAGGTGGGTTTGAATCAATGTGAATAATCTTCTTGGACTTGGGAATGGGAGTCCGATAATCCAAAACTTGAACTTGGAGCGTTTTCTCTTTAATGCAAACCATGTGCATCTCTTTCTCTCTTTCAAGATATATGGGAATTAATTAAAATATGCTCCCCAATGCACTAAATATAAACTGTACAGCACATAGGCAGCAGCTTTGGTGAAACAGTGCTGAACAGACGGTCAATAACAAGCGGAAAGAAGTGGCCAGAGTAGACACAGCCAGAATCGATAAGACTTCTACCTTAATGTACCAAAAGTCAGTCGTTTCTTCTTTCTTTCTTTATTCCTTCTTTCTCTCTAAGGCAGGCGATCTGATACTGAGCATGGGTCAGAGCCAGTGAAGGCCTCTGCTGTCTTTTAAAAAAATGTTTTGGCTGTTATAGGTAAGAAGTGAAAGAGCAGAGACAGAATAGTACCGTCATCATCACTGTAGTGATTACAGCAAATATGTACACACAAGATGTCTTTTTTCAAATTAACCTTCATTTGTATCGTCATTGTGTCTCTCTGCAATAGACACACACACACACACACACACACACACACACGATACACACACACACACACTCTCATGGCCACAGGCAGGTCAGCCTTTTTTGCCGCAGACTGAAACCACAAAAATGCAGAAATGTCAAGAGCTGTAACAACAGCACAACCAAATGGGAGAAATTAAGAGGCTTTGTTGGTGCTTAGAAGGAATGTCAAAACACATGTTATGGATGAGTGTGTGAAGTGAGGGCTCTTTGAGAGAGACAGAGGAGATATTTCCATGTGTTTCTATAGCAATGAAATGAAAACCTGCATTAAAGTACATGCTGATAACATATTCACTGAAACACCAGCACGCTCACGCACGGCACACATACATACAAAGACACATACTGTAAGTGTGGATGCTTGCACAAATAAAAAACACGTGCACCCCCCCCCCCCCACACACACACACACACACACAGGGTTAGTTACAGGCCTCTCTGCTTCAGCAGTAAGCCTGTCTGAAGTCTAGCTATAATGACATCCAGGTATGTTTGCTCTTCATTTTACACGGCTCATCGCAGCTCCAAACAGGGTATCGGGGGGGGGGGGCTCTGTGTGCATCTGTGTGCTTCAAACGTGTACTTTTGTGTATACACAGAGATCACTGTGTCCTTGTGCACATCTGTATGGCAGTGTGTTCTTGCCAGTACGCTGCTTTCTCCATGTGTGCGCTGCCACTATGTTTGTGTGTTTGTTCCATTGTGTATGAGCTCACATAATCAAATTTGTGTCCTGTGCGTGTGTGTGTGAGCTGGCAGGACTTTGTCCACACGCGTAGACAGAGTCTTTCTCCTCAGCTTGTTGACATTCCAGTAGCTTGGCCTCTCCGTCTGCTCCAAACTCTCCTCTCATTCAAAACAGATCTCCCCTCTCTCTGCTACACACACACACACACACACACACACACAGACACACATTTTCGATACATTATCCTACCTGCTACCTTCTTATTGAAAACAAAACTTGAGTGTACACGTTCCCCCTGTCCTCTATCAGCACATGCTTGTTAACTTCATCTTTAAGATTTGTGGGCGCAGAGTATGCACTTCACTGTACTGTACATTGTGAATGAGGTAGGTGGCAAGATGTTTACCATTACTGTGTCATGTTCACTGTTGCTTTATAACATTATAACTGTCTTTCCAGCAGAGACAATGTTACGTGGCTCTCTGTGTCCCTCTCACACTCTCACAGTTGAGACTTCACCTCGTGGTTCCCAATGAGAAGCTATTAATGTTCTTGTTGTTGTCATAAACCTAGCTCAAAGCTCTTTAGCCGAGCCTCAATGTTGCTGTCTTTACCTAGAGTTTAATTTTGGAACATTCATTTAAAACTGCAAACAAACACCAGCCTCGTAGGTGTCTCGTTACATTGTCCAGTTACTACAAGTTAATCCACACCTGCGAAGAATCAGAATTGGGAATGGCCGTGGTATAAAGATGAAATAACCAGATGGGAACGTCTGATTTTTGGCTTATAGAGATCAAAGTAAATTACCAGAAGAAATAACAAAGGAAAAAATTACATTTGGGAAATGTACACTATATGATACCATTTTTTCCCTCAGCACAGGCATGCACACTTGCTCATTGAAAGGCATTTGCACACTGTATCTTGATATTGAAGGCATGAGCGTACATGTCTTAAACCTGTAGTTGAAGACAGGAGAGCTCATGTCTCATGTGCTTGTTGAAGGAAGGGATATTCAACATTTCCATCCTCTTGAGCACATATGAGCCTGCATGGTTTACCTTTCTACTATAGGCAGGAGTGCTCTTGACCAAAGTCTGACAGTGAGTAATGAGGTTTCTTCCAAAAATGAATAAAGTCCACCATTTAAAAAATATATGAAAGTCACAAGTACAGCGAAAGAAAGTATATGAAGAAAATAATGTCTTTTTTAGCTGTCAGTACTGAAATGAGAATACTTATTTTAACAATTTTGAATTCATAACACACTTTTCTTTTGATAATGCCTGTATTAAATTGGAATTAAGTTATGCAAGTTTAATCACACCTGAATATTACAAATGAAAACTGCCAAATGCATGTTCAAAAACAGACTTTGGTATAGACATGTTTCAATCTGACTTCTCAAGACCATGAGGTGACAGACCATAACTACATAACTTAAACACATTGATTTAAGAGAAGAAATAAGCCATGGAAACTGTAAATAAAAAGAGACAGGTGTGACTTCACAGGTCTGGAGTAGAATGAGGTAGTATTTTTGCAGCAGGTTTGGTCATTTTAACCACAGTGGCCAAATACAGCTTATCGTTCTGCTTTTAAAAAACTTGATTGACAATGTTTGTGGAAACAATGAACGTACAAGCTGCTGCTGTGTGCGCACTAATTGCTTCAATTTGGGTAGTGCTCTAAAGAGAGAAAAGCTCTTTCCTGTTGTGTAAACTGTAGGTGTTCTGTTTCTGTTATGGCCATTGCAGTTAAGTGGGGCAGTTAGCACTGAGGATGTGATGAGTCAGAGGAGTCCCACAAAGACAATTGTGCTCAGAGTCAAGAAATAACACATCAGAGCTGTTGCTTCTAAATGTCAAAGTATCCATGAGAAAGCTGTGCTTCGTTATCACGACTGCTATTGTGTCTTGCCTGTTATTGTATTTCAGACGGATGTGAGCGTGTGTAAAAGTCAGGGATTAAATCTGGGCCCTTTCTCCTGAAGGACCTCATGACCTTCTCAGAGAAATGAATTGAATGTATGAGAGGGCAAAAATGTATGAAGGAAGTGGAAAAGGTAAAGAGCAGATGTAGTGAATGTCAATATTTTGGAGAAGGGGGGAGAAGGTAAAAGTATTTCTTAGCTGAATTTGCACATTGAAAAGGCTGGAACTGATACCCTCTTGTGCCACAGACCTGATCCACCCAACAGCTGTGATGTAAAGTTCAAGAAACCCCACAAAAAAGACATCAATTGAAGATCATATTGGACTGAAACATCATATGCAAGTTAACAACAGCTAATGTTTTATTTAATTATGAGAAAGACATCCCCTTGCATCTGTTTTTTTTAATAGCTTGCAAACACCACTGACCACCTGTTCATCTCTTAAACTACTTTTGTATTCAGAAATGTGTGGAAATTAAATCATGTATGTCTACGTACTAGAGTAATGTGCAAGTTTTGACCGCTTTCAACATGGCAGAAAATTTTGGCAGATAACCACACAGTTCTGTTGTAAAGGTTATTAGTTTCAGTTTCTTATACTTATTTGGAGTAATGACAATGTTTAAGCTACAGATGACAAAAATGCTGTAGTGGCAGCACAAAACATTGATATATCTGTTGTATTTTGATGAAAGTTGCTGTGATGTGAAATGGATAATAAACTCTGTCCCACGCCGTTATGAAAGATAATGCTCTGCACACTTCACATGTTAATTATTTACTTCTGAAACCGAGTGATTTCTGAGAATATGTCATTGAGTTTTTACTTGCCCATAAAGAGCCATACTGACACTCTCAAAAAAACGTGCTCACTGTAAAACACATTTCATGCAACATACAGACATGCAGAGTCCTGCGGTACAGAAGTTGAGAAAACAAATGGGTGGTCAGACAAAGTCCAGGGCAGACAAACGGCATCAGACAGTGGTCAGATTGACAAAAAGAGAAAATCAATATGAAAGAGTTAAGCTGGTGCCACTTCAATAGTGTACTCTGGCCTCTGTGTGTCCATGTTGCAGCTAAGCCTCTACTGCAAACAGAGAATCTTTGTCTCGTCCTATCTCTCACACATATACAATATAATTACACCCATACACACAAATTGTAAAAAAAACAAGTATGAAAAAAAACTAATTTTTTTGTCATTGTTTGTCATTTATCAAGCAAAAATGGCAAACATTCTCTGGTTCAAGCTTTTGAAACATGAGATTTTTTTTCTGTTTTATATCATTTGATACTAAATACTTCTGATTTTTCTGAAGTAACTGGAAGACCTCACCTTATTTTTCAACATGGCTACCATGCCTAGTTATAGCCCAACATCTGCCCTCACTAATGCGCAAACACCTTTGCTGTGTCTTAATTCAGAAACTTCCATTTGTGTATGTAGTACACTGTACACTTCATACTTACCTGCAGCGAGAGGATCATTTTTGGCAACATTTTACCGTGATTGTTACTTACCAAAATATCTGGTGACTTTTTTGTTCACTTGAGTTGAATGAATAAAAATTTACATAGTTTTGCTTTTACTTGTGCATGTGCAATTGCAACTTGCTGTAGCAAGTTTTGGGCCTCCGCCTTCTGCTATATAGTCAAGATGGCAACCACTGATGGTGAAAAGTGTCCAGAGTGCCACACTCAACTTTTTGACTGTCATGACTACACCATCCGGGCACTGCCATAATTGTCAGTGTGAATGCATTTGTGCACTCAAAATAGCAAGTGTAAGTATGGAAGAGTACAGATTGAGATACAGCTCTTGTTCAGTTCTTCTATGTACAAAAACATGTACACAACTTCAGATGCACACATGTGTCTTCAAGGACAACAGTGCTTGTGTTCAGTCCAAGTTAATATCACGCCATAAGCTCTCTTTACAATCATGTACTGGTTCTCTTTGGGTTCTTGTGCGCGTGTGTGTGCTTGGTTGCAAGGGTTGTTAGACACTTGCATAAGGTGGATTTCAGCAATGCTGGCCAGTAGTGATAAGAAGCCTAAATCTCTTAACCATTCTCACTAAGGCCATGGGCTTCATCTATAGAAACTGCAGCTTCCATCAAAGGACAACAATAGGGCATGTGAAAGCATGTGGGGAAAAGGGTGGAGGAGAGGGAGTTTTGTTCCTTTCTCTTAAAATCTCATTTATCTTTGCTGAATCAAGACGTGACACAATATTATAATACAGTTATATCAAGGAAACAATTATTTCTGCTTGCTGCGTTATTCTGAAAAAACATGTTTCACCAAATGCGTGTGAATTGGGTTTCGTGTTTGGCTACAAAAGCAATTCAATGCTACGGGTTTGTCTTGTTATTAGTTTAGGATTAGGGTTAACCTTTCCGAAAGTGTGCAGAGCAGAGTGAGAAGCAGGAGCAAAACAGTAGCGGGGACTGAGATATGCAGTGTAAAATTGTGTGGTTCCCTTCTGGCGTGACACAAACACACACAAGATTAAAAAAAACACCTCTGCAGTGTGTGTGAGTGATGGAACGGCCCTGGCTTCATCACGGTACATGTACCGTACGTCTTGACATATAGGTTTTTCCTCCGTGTGTGAATGTATCTGATTGTACGGTTGTAGGAAAGAGGTAGAGACAACTTCAGCCATATGGTTAATGCTACCTCTACAAGATTACCTGTATGTGTGTGTGTGCACGTGTGTGTGTGTGTAAGCTGCTGTGATAAATATGGTGTGTTATCGATTTGACAGATCACACCTCATGTTATCCTGCTAAAGAAATATGCCAGACACACACTCACTGTACAGTGTGTGCCAGTGTGAGTTTAAAATCAGATGTTGCATCAACTTTATGTGTTTGTTTTCTAATACCTCATAGTAATTTTATCTTGAATCTTAGTGTCAGGGTTTTTTTTCTTAATTTTAAATGCCACATCGAGTATCTAATGGTTGTGTGTTGTTTATAAAATGTTAATTGTGCCAATGCCTAATTTGACTGCCAATGACCTGACTTTGAGAAATTAAGCCAAAACTTCTCAAATGTAAAATGTTCTTCTCTTAAGCACGAGAACATAAACTTATTATTAGAAAATTATGTAAAAGTTTTGATTCTAATCAGAATTTAAATTAAAGAATAAGTAAATAAGATAACAAATCTGGCCAGATATGGAATGGACAATTTATTACATTACCTATAAACTGTTGTGGACTAAATTCCCTGTTCCCACTTCCCAACATAGGGACATACACTATTTACTGTAAGGTCATCTACTGAAACCCAACTCAGAAGGACCTCAGTGACAACTTGTGGTTGGAGATTTAGTGCGTGCATGGGTGTATCCACAATTATCGTCTTGTGATTTTGGAAATTCAAAAACTAGGAAAATCCACAGAGTAGCTAAATGCTGCTTTTATGCAGCCCCAAATCCTGGTTGTGGGAGAGCAATGGAGGAAGAAATTATGTAGTTTCCCGTGAGCTGCAGGTGGTGTGCTGCCTGATGATGTACAGTTGGCCAATACGGCTCCAGAGGGGTAGGGAGAGTATTTTTTTGTTTGTTTGTTTGTTTTTACTTTAAAGTGCAGTATTTCAGTACCTGCTCAGTAATCAATGGTGCTCCGTGCCCTGACACTGTAATAACATCCACACACTTTGCTTTGGTGAGACATTCCTGACACTCTGGAGACAATGTTACCCAGTTGCAGGTGTGTAAATGAGAAACCTCAGCATAATCCCTTGGCTAGTCACCTAGACTATGACAGGACATTACACTGCATAATGGCCTTTTAGTCCTGGTGGATTATGTAATGCGGTTTCCCTAGGCAGCACCTCAGTTGCATGTCTGACAATGATGGAGCAAGCTGGACTTCTGTGTCTTGCTTAAAGGCACCTGGTTATTGTACAGAGCCTGTTAACAATGGAACAATCTCCCAAAGCATTAGACCGTGCCCCCACTTCCAAAAAACTGGAGGCAAAAACACCCCCTGAAAACTCAGCGCCTACTTTCATGTTCAAAATCTCATTAAGTAGTAAACCACTCCTCCTTTAGACAAACATATTTCCACAAAACATCACAAGTGCACTGAAGGACAACAACTAAAATATTTCTGTCTTACTACTGGACTGCGCTCCAAAGACTACAAATTCACAAACACAGTCTTGCACAAGGTTATGTATCAAGAAAGCTGCAGTGCAATCCCCTCATCCAGTAACTCAAAGGCTCCTCAATAGATAATCTAATTCTAGACAAACAAATCAAGTATGCATGGTGTGTACATTGGTATGCTTTTTGGCGTTTGCATATTTTCTGTCATTTGAAGAAAGAGGTTCCTGTCACTGCCACAATTCTTTAAGCCTCTGCGGACTTTCAGTATCTCTCAGCTATAGTCAATGTTTTGTAAGCATGATGGACAAGAAAGCTTCGGGAATTTGAATTTGAAAGGAGCGCAGGGAGGCTATTGTCCCTAGACAATACAGTATGAGGGTTTGTGGAGCGAATGGTTTTCCGTATGTATCCAGGAAATCACAACCGAGAAAGATTGGACTGTCCTTCCACAATGTCACGGGCAACGAATACGCAAACACACATGCTTGCACAGAAACGCACTCTTACAACACGGACATACACACTTGTGCGCTCACTTTTCCTCTGTTTCACTCTTTATTCTCTTTTGTTGTCTCTCCTCTACAAGGACAAACAGCCTTTTCAGAAATGTTGTAGTGCCCCCCCACCCGTTATCCCCTTTATTTTTAACTTCAGTCAAGGTGGCCATACACCTAGAAATTCTCTTTTCACAAAGCTTTCTGAAAAAGTAGTGACAGAGACACAACCACCAACTGACAGCACAAGATAAACCTTTATTTCAGACAGCAGAAAAATAAATAAATCAATAAATTAAACATATATTTCATACCAGACAGAAAACAAGCCCTCAAACCAATCAAAGACAGAATCCACTCCAGCTAAGTCATTTATGTTTTATATTTAATTTATTTTTGTCATTGACTGCTCCTATCCCAAGATGTGGCCAGTAAGTGTTTTACTGCCTTGCTGAAAGTCATGTGTCCTACCTCAAAAGGACACATGACTTGTGATAAACATATTTGGCTGGTGTGGGAGGCAGAAGAGCTTTGCCTGAAGGTTATTAAACTGGATTACAGCTCTGACTAAAGGCTTCAGTCAATGTCCCTGTTCTTAGCATTACTTTTTAAATGTCAAATAAGTTTCCTTCAGCATTAATCTGTCATACACATTATCAGTTTGCACTGCAAATATGTATCTATTGTTATAAGTATTGTTTGGATTAAATGCAACATCTACATTGTATTTATTCACCGCCCCCCTAATAGCTACGTCCTGGATGTGGTATTACTGTTATTATTAAATCCTATGCACCAGTTACTTTCACACTACTGTGGATATTAGGTTTCATTGTTTTGTCTTCTTTTCCAGTTTCATGGCATTTATTTTTCTGCTTTCATTCCACTCTCACTTGCATCATGGAGCTCATAGTTTGATCTTGTTTCTCTGTGCACTTGAGTTAAGCGGAGTGACTTAAATTGAGAGGAATTACAATAAAGTTGAGCTGAATTAAATTAAACTGAAGTTCAATGTGATAAATGGCAATCTTTCCCCCGTGCCACCCTTCTACCTTCTCCCCACAATGCGTCACACTGAGGCCTTTCTGTTCACAATAGATCAAATTAAATGTGTATATTTAGAAGTGTTGCACCATTGAGGGGTCCGAGACCCCTTTTAAGCCTCTGGTGATTCGGTTCCAATGCCTTGGAACAAAGTTTTATTGCAAAGCAACATTAGCCAAAAACTCTGCTCATACTGGCTGGAATTACATTAGGTTCCTGGCAACATTAACTTATTGAACAGTCTATCAGGAAGAATTGGGGGAACTAGTGGGGGCTCAGTGATTTTAATGGCACAAGAAAACACAACTTGAGATTTAATGGGTTGGAATCAACAAAATGGCTCTGGAAACAGAAAATCTATCTTGGAAATGGTCACTCAATTTAGCTGAGGGGACATTCTGTTCATCTACAAATGAAATGTCGTTTTTAATGACTAAAATAAATGGATTTGTTAAGTTGATTTCTTTGAAAGTTCTTTTGTTTCCAATATCGACTCCGCTTTAGCGTCCTCTCTTGAATACAGTACCAGGGGTGTAGGATTTTGTTTTCTTAGTTCATCTAAAAAATAACAGCTATTTTGGACCATTTAAACCA
The DNA here is from genome assembly GCF_014851395.1 of Micropterus salmoides. Taxonomy (NCBI): domain Eukaryota; kingdom Metazoa; phylum Chordata; class Actinopteri; order Centrarchiformes; family Centrarchidae; genus Micropterus; species Micropterus salmoides. The sequence continues at coordinate 22,853,262 of NW_024041151.1, read as the reverse complement.
CCAAGGAACAGTATTTATACAGCAGGATTTATAAAGAAAAGAGTAAAGCTATATTTCTTTTTGTCATTCACAAAAGAGGTCCCCTCATAAGCTTTTTTTTTACATTTAAAAATGTAGCTATCGGATTACATTTAAGATTAACTGCACCGTGAATGCAAAGGAGCAAAACAATAAATTGTGTATAAATAAGCCATCAAAAAATATATCACTATGTACTGTATATTCAGCAGGCCTTTCACACAGTGTGATAGTATAGTACAGTAGAATGAACAAGGCAGATCTATTTATCATTTTACCACACATGGTTGTAAGTGGTTAGATTCCTTTATGCTACTCACAAAACAAACTTTATAAACAAAGATGATGCTGTATACAACAGATGGGTGAATATGATAAGTCACAGAAGTATGGGAAGCAAACATGCTCAGGTTTCTATTTGTATGGTGCACCAACTGAAAATACAGCTACACCTTAGAGCCAACCGTAGTATGTTGCCGCTTCCTCCACAGTAGGGTTAATAACTTGAAACATAAAATTCCTAATCTCCCCAAATATTTACCTATACTTCTATTTCCCCGTGCTACTAATATACTCACACACGGATGCAAACCTTCAGACACACACTCGTTAGCTGCGCAACAGGGAAGTGGAAAGTTAATCAGGGCATTACGACCCACACACTCACACACATAAATGCTACACGCGCACACACGGCAGAGCTTACGCTCATTCAGACACACGTTCATATTCACGGCCTCTCACCCACAATTGATCACTGGCACTTATGGAACAAGCAGGAGGAAGAGAAGCACCTGTATGTCGGGAGTAACATATCTGTTAACCCTCACACATACAATAGGGAGTCAGGTCAGTAAATCGGTGGTTAAAAAATTCTTGATGGCATTATGAGGAGTTATCCTCAACGGCCACTTAATTGAGGTCAAGAAACAGACTCGCAAACTTGCCCGAGGAACTACAGTGAAGCGTCATACACATCCTTTAAGTAAGATTTCTCAGTTAGTATGTAACGGAAGCACTGCTGTATGTTTAAGGGGCCACATACGGAGGTAGAGCGAGATGATCTCCGGCTCCTCCAGTCTGCATGTTTAAGTGTCCTTGGGCAAGATACTGTACCCCAAATTGCTCCTGATGGCTGTGCCATGGGCATGAGAATGTGTGTGAATGTCAGTTTCTGTTTCTGTGGAGCCAATGCCATCAGTGTATGACTGTGTTTGAATGGGTGAATGTACTGTATGGTCGGAAGACTAGAAGGGAGCTATACAAGTACAGTTCATTTACCATTTAACATACGTGTGCATTTATATGCTTGTACGTGTATGTGTGTGTTCATGACTCTGACTGACAATAAAACTTTCAGTAACCAAATTTATTGTTCCATTTATTGTTCCATCTTCAAAATGCTAAATGCTGCCTGACCCTAAAGCCGCTGCACCACTCTGTTCACTATTTATTTGTCATTAAACACTGGCTGGCTCTGACCTGCTGTAAGCCTCATTAGAATACACTTCCATTAATGACTCACATTAGGCAACACACACACACCCCAGCACACTCAAAACATTCGGCTCTTTAATTCGGCTCTTTTAATGAATTCCGCAAGCAAAGGTGAGAGTGCATGCGGTGGCTGACGCAGTACAGTGCTACTCAAAGCAGTTTCACCTCCGCATCCTCCTCGCCCTGTCTCAACGTTCATCTGAAGAGTGAGTATGAAAGAGAGATGTGCAGGCACGGAGAAAGTCAGAGAAAAAGGAAAGAAAGGGAGGAAAGGAGCTCTGCGATGATGAGCGTCAGAGATCAAGGTAGTTGTTTTTTGCCTGTTGTTAAGGAAAGTGATTGTAAGAGAGGTAGGGAGGTAGGAGGACAGAAAAACAAGTAGCGTGGAGGGCAGTGAGAAGAAAGCGGAGAAAACCTGTTGTTGGTCATTCGCGTACTTGTGCAGATCTTCCATATCGTGCTCCTTTTCAATTGAGGAGGGCTGTATACGAAGAACTCGGATAAAATGAGAATGTGGGGGATTTGTGTGGGATCAAGATCCTGCATTCTCTTGGCCTTTGAGGGGGTCATGAGTAGCTGTCCTGCTATACATGAGAAGTCAGAGGTCAGGGTCGGTCACACACTACTTGAATTTGTGTGCTCAAACAACTAGTCAAATTATTATCCTCCTTTCTTGAAGATGGTCATTACTCTCTCACTGAAGATGAGAGTGTATGATTTGTTTACAGTGCTGAATAAACTTATATCCATGTAGTTTAGGGAGATGTTTGGGCTATCCCTCTGTCTGAGAAAGAATAGGTCTGCACCAAATTAGACCAATCCACCTAACTCAAAAAAGAGAGCGCATTGCAAAGTCCTTGATAAAAACAATCATCCAGATTAACAGCGAGCCGTGCCGGTAAACAAACCCTTGGAGTCTTCCTTCCATCTCTTCAGCACCACAGCTGTCTCTTAAGTCAATACACCAGGGTCAGGAAGAAGAAAGCATAGTGATAAAATGTACAGCGTTAATGGGTATCATCTACTATATTTTGTGAAGAGTTGCAGATCAAAATGTGTTCCAATGTGTTCTTATTCAGCTTCAATGCTTATTTAAAGGTTTTGTGAGCGATGGAACAAGCTGAAACTTCAGTGTGAATGTACAGTGCTTTTAACTGGTTCAGACTTTTGGGAAGGAGCCATCAGAGAGAGAGAGAGAGAGAGAGAGAGAGCCTTGATCAAAGCTTTACTGGGAATCCCTTTTAAAAAATTAATGAGTTAAAGAAGCTGGACAGGACATAAACACACATATGCGCACTCGCGGCGCAAACACACGCCAACGCTCTGGCCCAGACAGTGAGATTCTGAGATTTCATATCTTAGCATAAAGGGCCGTGATTGGTTGGAAATGGTCCATTTCCAGACAGATGTTATCAGACAGTCGGGAACCCTGCGTCTATACTGGACCAATTACAGACCATTCAGCACTAAACAAAAGTGGATTCCATGGATATTTGTTTTCTCATATCTCACATTTTGTCTCAATTTCATGATGTATTACAAACTTTTAGGAAAGAAAACACAGGCTGATTGACAAAATGGGGGATCACGTTTCCTTGTGTGCAACGGGGGCACCCTTATTAAGGATGGTTTCAAAAGCCACTTCCGCATTGGATCCAGTTTCAGGTTGATAAAATACCCGTATTTGCTTTCTGTAGCTCTAAATTTGCTCATCACAAGTGGGCTGCATATTTTTGCTAATCAAAAAGACCACCAGTTTTCTTTAGTTAAATAATCTCACAGGCTAAATGTTATGTTAATGTTCAGCTCATTTTACAGGTCTGTGTGTTACAGTTTTGGTCTTGCATATTGTCTACTTTTACAATGTAGTGTGATGTACATCTGTTTTACGGACTGCACACCTTTTTCCTGTCAACTCTACAGTTACAGCTACCAGTTAGTTACTTCACTTTTAGCTTATTAGCTTATTTTACACTACGTAGTTGGAAGAGCTGCCAAAAAATAAAATGACTGACATATAACATCCTGTGAAAACAAGCAGGTTGTAAAAAAGTAGCTATAGCAACCTAACATAAGCTAAGCTGGTAAAATCAGGCTAACATTTGTGCTAAACTGACTGACTAGCTAATAGATATATGTCACGCTACATTGTAGCGTGACAAGTAGAGAGTTACCATAAAACTTCAATTGAAATCCTAGTCCAATTAGATGCCTGTCCCATTTACTGGCCTGGTGTGGCTACAAATTTTGACAAATAACGCAGGTCTCAATTAGATGCCACGTCTGAAGCGCATCGGGTCACCTGCTTGAGATAGTTCTAAGCTGCTTAGATCGTGCATACAAATATAAATGTTTAAACCTTTGTCAATGCGGACATGCTACACAGCATAAATAGGTTAGACTCTCCACAACTCAATGTTTCAGTTTATTTAGGTAGAGTAACAAAGTAAAATTCATTTAGATTTACTGGCACAATATGGTAAACAAGAGGAATGAAATAAGTGGTGACTCTCTTACCTTTGAAGCGGCCATCAAGTCAGAATATGTAATCCTTCTTCATTTATTTGTATACTTTTAGGAATATAAAAAAAATCTAAATTTGATCTAAAAATCAAAATTCTTCATAAAAAATTTATCCAAGGTGAAAAACCTATGTTTACCTAGATTAAAGGTTAGCCTAGATCAAATGAATAATTTGTGACTGTGATATTGTTACTGTAGTAATATTCACACTGGTTTAAATAACCAATTTGACAGCAGCCTATTTCCTATCTTTGCTGGGCAAGATATTTGTGCAAAAGGAATTAAATGCCTGTCCAAAATGAGTTCATTGAATGAAGCAAATAAAAGCCCCGGCTACTAATTGAAGTTTTACAATATGCAAATATTTGAGTGTTTACCAAACCAGCAAAAAGTATCCAATAAACAGCCTTAATATGAGTACTTGCAACAGAAATGCACTTAGGAAGATCGTGTTTATGTGTGTGCCAGCACACATACCAATCCATGTAAACACAAACTCGCAAACTATGATGTTAGAGACAGTTTCTCTTTTCTCTACATTTCAGTATTTGTTCCTTTTTCAACTAAGAATGTTTTGATACTCCATCTCCCTTTCTCTTTTAATAAAGCTCCAAGTCCCTCTTTCTCTCTCTATCATCTGTTATTGCAACATCTTCCTCTCTCCCTTTCTTTCTCTACGTGCCACTTTCAGTGTATTGCATTAGCACCCAGATGTAAACTATCATTATTTTTTCCCCTCTTCAAATATATCTAGTCCAACCAACAGTTAAACACCCAGTACTGTAATCTAGCCAGCCAATCAAAAGGTAACAGCATAACCTCCATATCAGTGTCAATCAACCACTCTATCAGCTGCTGTATCTTCTAAGTGACTCTACAATCAGACAGGCACTCAGTCGGCCAAGTAGTCACTCAGTCTTCAATCTGCCAAGCCTGCAGGTCCTCCAGAAGGGATGCAATACTGTTACGTTGTGCTAACCAACAAGAATCCGTCAGCCAGTCAGTTAACTGAACAGTTTGTCAGCCATCAAGACAGCCGACCATCTAATCAGCAGGCCAGCTAGTGAATCAACTAGCCAGGGGTATCAAGGGTAAGGTTTTCCATAATAGAATTACTTTAGCTAGTGATCACACTTACAACATATAAATACAGGGACAGTTACTAGATTATTTCCTTCCTTACAATTATTTGAGTCTCAAATACTGTACAAATAATACAAACTATACAAAGCTCAGGGTATTTGCATATGAAGACAATTTTTATTCTGTGATAAATGGGATAAATGGGAGTATTTTGCTTTCACTTGTAATTTTGCCGCATTTGTGCTGCTTTTTTGTTTTTGCATCTTTTGTCTTCTTTTTGGTAGAAAATTGTCCTATTTTCTTGTATTTTCAAAGCCATGCCTGAATGGGATTAGCATTACTTCCCCTTGCTGCCAGTCATGCAGTCAGTATGACTGTAATCCATCTGCCAATCCAGTCAGTCAATCAATTGGTTGAGCTCCATCTTGAATTTAAGATAAGTTATGCCAAACAGCGAACACTGATTACACTGAGTGCTACTCAGGATAATGAGTGCGATCTGCCGGCACATACATGGCTTACACATACAAGACATACAAACAGATGCACTACACACAGAAATCAATCTTTGTGCTTGTTTACTTACAGCAGCTGTCTGTCTTCTCTGATGACACATCAGAGAGCGGTTAATGAATAATTGATCACATTTAGTTGTCTAGATTTTTCTTTTATACTTCTAAAAGTGCAGAGGTACACAAATCACAAACAGCTGATGTTTCAGGTGCTTTCATCATATAAGGCCTTTTAGTTTGGCTAGCATGTTATGAGAAGGGGGGAGTTTATAGTCCAACACCTCTCATTGTGTTATCAGCAAAACCCAATGACATCTTACTTGCATTTACTTTTCTTACTCTATAATTATGGCTAGTTAGGCCTTGTGAATATACATAGTAATGTATTATTTCTTTGCACCTCTTTTTTTCTATTTCTTTCTGTGAAAATCACCTGAACATCAAACCATAATGAAAACTCCCCTCGACTGAGCAGAATGGGAGGCCACTTTGCAATTGTTGCCTTGCAATTGCAATGTTCTACAAGAGAAAGTACATGATAGAGCTGCACAATTACGACAAAGTTGTTGCATTAACAGTACTTCCCATCACTACATGATATCCTACATTTGCATTTAGACTGTAAACTACAGAAAAGAATACTTACATTATTGACATTTTTTTGGGTTTAATGAGCGGAAAGATAAATGATTACCCAAATAGATAAAAAATTGTTCATATAAAGATATGTCTAATTACATAAATACAATAAACATTTTCCGTCTTGCTTTTGGAGTGCTGTAGCTATTGCTAATTACATCTGCCTTTATGAGCATCTGCACATGCACGTGAATTAAATTAGACTTGGCTGTCATGCCTGATGTTGAGGGGTTAAAAATTTGCAAGTATTAATTTAATTTGAATATTTAACATGATCCATTCACAAGGGTGTGGATAAATAAGGCCGCAGTGTAGCAAAGCGTACGCCCGGGCATGTTGGAAAGCCATAGCGGCACGTGTCAAATGCTCAAGAAATAAATACAGCTTTGACAGCTGTAATACCATGGAATTAGTGAGAGAGTTAACCTCCTACTCTCCTGCTGTCTCTCATTTGCTCCCTTTCCCTCTGCAGTTCTGTTTCCTGATCTCTGTCTCTCTTCCCCTCTCTCCCCTCTGTCCATAGTAATTAGATGGAATCAGTGTGAGGTAAAGAAGCTCAGCAAGGGGCTGAGATGATACACATAAAAACATTTTGGCAAATGATGTCACGGCCGATAAATCTGCTGTTGACCACTCGGGTGATGGATTGAAGGATGGGAGAGAAGGAGATGGAGACAGGGACGGACTGAAGGGGAAAAGGATCCGGAGAGAGGGAGTAATAGAAATTAGAGGGACAAGGAAAGAGGAGAGGAATGGCAGATATGAAGGAAAAGCGAGCGGGCGACAAGTGTGGATGATATGGAAAGTCAAGTGGAGGAAGAGGACAAAGTACTGGGTGAGAAGGAGAGGAGGAGGAGGGAGGGGAAAATAGAGAGGCATAAAGATGTAGAGGCAGGGAGAGGGAGAGATGGAGGGAATGATTATGAGTGGAAACATTTGTCTCTCAATCAGGATATGGGCTCCCATAAATAACAGGTTCTCTCAGTCAATAGCATGATGTCACTACATTCTCACACACACACACACACACACACACACACACACACTCTGTCTCACACGCATTATAAGGCAGAGACAGTGTTAGGGGGGAGTACATGTAGGTGCACTGCTGCTGCCATTAAAAAACTCACAAAGTACACTACCTTAATTGCACCATATTTTCTTCATTCTGTGTTAATTTTCTTTATTTCTTTTGTTCTCCTTCAGTACTGATTGCTCTTGTACTTTGCTCATTGGTATTCTTGTTGCGCTTATTCTTAGTATTTACTGTCTAAGACACCCTATTAGTGACATTATATTGCTTTCTTTAGGGACTTTCAGGTATATCTCAAAATTAAAATGAAAAACCTACAGAGAGAAGGATGAAGAAGCAATCAGGGAAAACAGAGCGAGACTGTTAAAGATGCAGAGAGAGACAAAATGAGATTAAGACAAATAGTGAAGGAATATAAGGCTCATTTTAGCCTTGTATGTGATCAATCTTCAGGTTCTTCGGTGCATGAGAGGATTCACTTTGTAGGCTACGTAATGTGAGTGATTGTATCAGCGCTGGAATAGAATAATCTGGGAGAAACAGAGACATCTGGGGCAGCCATGAGTAATGTGTTTTGTTTCATTTGAAAATCCAGGTTTGCATCTGACGCTGGTGTTCTCTTTTTTTATAGCCCATGTACCTGTCTTTCTTACCAAAGTACCAAATAACGTACTCACCTCATATTTGGAGATTGGTTGCCTGATTTTATAATAGTTCAACTGGCTGTGAGTGCAAATGTACTTTAGAGATCTTGGACCAGTGAAGAGCCAACTTCAAATCCGACGTGCAAAATGACCTGATCCAAAAGGGACCCAAGGACAGTCGGAGTCTTTTATTATAGGGTTTATCGTATTTTTACGTCATTGCTTTGAAGGACAGCTATACAATTTGTAATTGCACATGCTTACCCATTTAACCTTGAATTAAATATTTTGTTTACAATTGAATTCTTTAATTACAGTTTAAACAAGCTATAAAAGCAGTGTTGTGTAACAGATACAGCTTTCGCAAACATTTTTGATAAAGAGCTAAAATGATGTTGAAAAACAGTAAAGAGTATATAGGCTATTAGAGCTGACTTGGTCTTCTTGTTAATTCAATGTCAAATATTGTGATTTATTTTGTTTACTTGAGGTCTAACACCTTGCAAATACTGATGCTGCTCACCTCGTCACCATGCCACACTGCCTATGGGCTTGCATTAAAACCATGTTGTAATTTTCATGAACTCTTGTTCTGCTGGCAGCACAATCTGCTTTCTATCAAAATCTTATGAATAAAAATAATGATATTGATTCTTGAAGGGATGATTCTCTCCTTGTCCTCCTACTCAACGGCCGTAAATTTCAGAGGTCATGATCGGCAGAGCAACGCAGCACGTCTGGTCGTATTTGACATTCAGCATGTTGCTAAAGCACAGCAGGGAAGTACTTCACAGTTAACACAGATGCTAAAACCTGTAAATATATCTAGAAAATCCATGTTGACAGTCGCACTGTTGGTGATGTTAGCATTGAAGTTTATTCTGAGGATAAAGTAATGCTTTACTTCTTCACATGGATAACGGGTATTGCATGTGTATATGCGTATAAGTACTATACCGTAAAATAACTGTCTGAATAACTCTCACTCTCGTCTCTTTGTTTGTCATCTGTTCTGTATTCTCTCATGTCTTTCCCCATACAAGTCTTTTGTCTTTTCCACTCACCCAATATCGTTCCCGCCCCCCTCTAACCATCTCATCGTCTATTTTTCGCTTGCAATCAAAAATCAAATTCACATTCGAGGAAGTGTAATTGGCATGACCTCTGAGTCTCACTCCCTTTCTCGCTGCGGGTTTACACCTTTCAATTATTTTCGTTTTCCTCTGTTGTTTCAAGTGATGTTTCATTAAGGGACTGTCATTTCCGTTGCCAGAGCTTCCTTCTCGGAGTTTTTTATTTGAGTCAACATGAATCATGTTACAAAAGCTGAATGGAAATGGCACATTCAATGAACCTTCCTCATTTTTGGAAAAATATAGTTGCTGTTAAGTCTTGCTGCTGAAGAAATGTTGCAACACTGGTGCCAATAAACTTGGAATTACATATAGTGACATTTGTCATGGTTTTCCCTGCCATTTTAACAATTGTGTTACACAAAAGTGTTTTTTTTGCAGCATCTTAGTTCTCTGCCACGTTTTGCTGTAATTTATGGTTGCGCTAGCTTCTCTGTGTGCTCTTGAGTGACGGCAGGGCTGAGCTCCCACACACGCGCGCACACACACACACACACACACACACACACACACACACACACAGCAGACAGCAGAGCAGAGAGGCCATGGTGGAGATAGTGAACCAGGCCAAGTGAAGGTAACATTCTACTCGAGTTCACTCTTGCTAAACTTCACTCAGTATTGTGATGACAGGAATAGGATTTATTTTCCTGACATTTTAGATTTGTTTCCAGTAAGATATTATTGAGTTTATATAATGACATTGCTGTTGCTGCTCTAGAAATAATACTCACTTATATTTAAAATATGAATCAATTCTTTAAAAAAAAAAAAGAAAAAAACATTCTTTATTAATGAAAAATGTATTTATTTTACAAGGATGTCTGGTCCATAACAACTGGTCTGGTCCAAAACAACCGGTAAGAGTATTGATAATAACAAATTACTGTTCAAATCCCTTCACTATAAACGTTTTGTAACCAATGTTATTTTGTGATTTTGTTGTATTTTTATAATTAATGGTAATTCATTCATGTAGTAAATGAATTTATTTGTTTCCGTTCTGCTTTTCAAACAAACTTTGTAGAAGTAAAAGAATCAAAATGGGAAAACGAGAAATGAGGAAAAAATTCCTCTTACGTGTTTATTTTCCTGAGCCTTATGTTCACAGGGAGCGCAAGCTGCAATTCTGCTGAATTCACAATGTTTGCCTTTTTTAATCTTTAAATGAATAATTGAATGAAAGCATGGAATGTGGCCAACATTTATTGGACCCAACAGCTTTCCTGATATGCATTCAACCCTGTATCACTCCCTGTCTGTCCATCAGTCTCTGTGTCTCTCTCTCCCATGTCTGTCTCTCTTTCACTTTCCATCTTTCCTCCTTCCAGACATGTGGGGCTTGTATCTGTTTGTTACACTCAGTCTGTGGATGTTTTCTAGCAGTGTTTCGCATTGTCTTTATTCGGCAGTACACTGCTGTCATTAATTATGAAATCTCAAATGGATTTCCTAAGTACACACACACACACACACACACACACACACACACAGTACACACAAGTACACACAATGACGGTGTGTGTTTTCCTCTTTATGTGCATTTTATACAAACTGAGTCAGTACAGATGGATCGACAGGATTGAACTCTCTTGTAAGGTCTGACTGTGTATGTGTGTGTGCACATGCATTACTCTGTGTGTGTAACACACACTCTTCCAAGTGGGGCATACCCCAGGGAATCCTGTCAATCAAACTGGCTAGCAATTTGTCAGAGAAACAAGACTCTTTCCAAGACAGACAGACAGACCTATGTGTGTCTCTGTCTGAGTGTGTGTGTGTGTGTGTGTGTGTGTGTGTGTGTGCAAGATTTTGGGTGCATATGTACATACTGGTAATACTATTGGTTGTGTGTGTGCATGCATGTGGCAGCTTATTCTATGTAGTACAAAAAACATAAGCAAGCGAGAAAACAGCTACACACACACACTACTTCCCAAAGACAGAACTGACAGCTCTCTTTCTTCTATTCATGTTATTCATTCCTCCCTCTGTCCATATCTGTTATTCCTATAAGTGTTCCCCTTTCACCTTTGCTTGCTCTCACCACTTTACTTTCTTTCTGCTTTTTGGAACAGCGCAAACAGTAAAAATAGATTGATCAGTAGAAAAAAGATTAATCCTACACTGAAAGAAATCTTGTAAATACATACAGTGAAGGCTGTTTGCTGCAATAAGTTTAACTTGACTTTTTAAATAAATTAAGTTGTATTCAAGTAAAATAAGGACATCAGATCCCATCATAGCTAATAGCCGCTACTGAAGTAAACTTGCAATTATTTGAGGACACAGTTTGAAGAAAAGGTAGGGTTTCCATCTTCTACGCATACTGAATTGTTTGCGGCACAGCTCTCATTTTCTCACAACGCTTTATCCTGCACGCTTTCATTCTCAATCTGTCTGTTTCCGTTTGCCATCCGCCGTTTCTCTATTTTCTCAGTTTCTTCCAGTCTTCATCCACTTTTGTGTTTTTTTTTCTTTCTATCTCTCGATTTCACTTACCTTCTCTGCTGCTTTCACCTAATCCCCAAAGACAACATTCCTATTTCCCAAGACATTTCTGCTCTGTTTATGTGTGTGTGTGTGTGTGTGTGTGTGTGTGTGTGCACGTGTGCGCATGTGTGTGTATGACCCTCGTGACATAGCGATGTGCGTCACTGGGGACTTATTGACTTCCTTAGACTCTTTCTTTGGGTCACCTGACTTAAATAGCCCAACTTCACTGGTTAATAAGCCAAGGCCACAAGTACACAAATCATTTGAAAAATGCTCATGATCATCAGTTGACCTGACTGGCTTCTTTGTTGAGCCCTTATTTGTTAGGGAGGTAGCCTTGGTAATGTGGCCAAAATATTAACACCATGCAGTGAGGCATGGCAAGCTGATTTGGGACCTATGAAGCACATTCAATAACGTCAATCACGGTCAGGCTAAGCAGTCACACAATGCTGGCTATCAACTCACTAAGTCAACCCAGGGTTTCCCAATGCAGCCATGACCACGTTCACATAAAAGGGGCAGTGTTTGCAGAATATGGCCAGTTGCAAACATGGACAAGTCTACGAAGAAGTTAAACACATAATCAAGGCTAAAAGCACAGCTGCCACACAGACAGAAAATCATCACTGTGTGAATACATAAGTTAACAGTCTTATAATATCACTGCCTCATCATTAGATTATTTATGTGTGATGTGACTATAATTACATTTGTGCATTCCATTAAATGAATGTGTTGCTTAGATGCATTCTTATGGTGAGTAAGAATTTCTCGTCACCTCAAAAATCTGATTCATTTATTTTACATCCTCAAAAATGTTCCAAACATTGTTCTAAAATAACTTCATAAAGCAACAAAATGAAAAATGCCAAAACAAAAAGTGCTCAAATAGCAGTGGAAAGACTGTATCTCAACCATGTAGGACTGAAAACCCAAAATTAAACCTGAAGTTACCTCGCTCGTTACCTCAAATACTACTTTGTAGTACACGCACCTTAGTCAGTTATTATTTCTCTGTTTGAGAGTGAGTGAGGAAAAGTGAATTCCACCTACAGTAAGCTTTCTCACAGGTACATCTCCATGTTTTCTGCTGCACCTTTGACCACACAGGCAAGTAACCAGCTACTGTAGCTCAGTAAATCTTACCCTCCACAAGCAGTGGACTATGTCACGATAAAATCAACAAAAACTAAATAATATAATAATAATAATTTATGCAAAAAAAGCAGAAGGCAATTACAGGAGAAAAAAACACAACTTGATCACGTAAGTAGAGCAGGACAGAGTTGAGAGAGGTTGTAAAAAGTCGAGCACAGTAGAGAGTACAGTGTGGAGTACAGGAAAGTTGAGAGGAAGAGAAGTGAGAGTCAAACCGTATTTACTTTTTGAGAATCGGGAAGAGCACACTAAGGATGACCAGACGAGATAAAACAAAAAGAATCTGTGTAGGCCTTCAGGCAGAGAAGAGGTACAGTGTAATGAAGAACAAGATAAAAATGCATACTCACCAAGCTGACTGCGTCTCTGAGCGTAGGCCACCACCACCGCGGCCAGAACTACACAGCACAGCGATGTCACAAGGTTTGCCATCTGTAGACACACACAGAGCACAGTAGTCATCAGCGTGAGTGTGCGTGAGAGGCAAGAGAGCCGGCGAGGGAGTGTGTCCGCCTGTCGTCCTGATTGACTGACAGACCCATAGACGCCTCCAACAACACCGTGTAAGAGATGGAGAGATAGCTGCTTCCTGTCCTCTCCCTGTATCTCTCAGTGTCTCTTTATCTCATTTCACTATTGTGGTCCCTTGAGTGGCCTTTTCTCTATCCTTCGCTGTTTCCTTCCTACTCGTCAAACTCCTGTAATTCAAATGGAATTCCTTACTTTACTTCTCTCACTGTTGTTGTCCTTTTGGCTGTATAACCTCCTTGTCTCTCTCCCTTTCTTTCTGTTCATCAGCCTAATGGGCCCATCCTCTCTGGGATGGGCTATGGCCAGCAGCTCTTAAAGGTATAGAGCACCATAAACAAACACACACACAGGTTTTCATGTAAAACAACAATACGTCATGGCCAATCCTCTCACCTCATTGTTGTCTCCCATAAAACATTTACAACCTGTTTAACGTTTAAGGACTTTGCTTTTAGATTTTGCAGTTTGCTTTCTTTCGGAGAGTGACTTGAGAAGATAGATATACAGTAAATGTCAGCACTCTGCCCAAACTTCAAAAGAAAACTACCTTGTTTGTTGAAGGAAAAGTTCCATATTTTGGGAAAAACTGGCTTTCTTGCCGAGATGAGAAAGTTGATTCATTCTCTTGTCTTGGAGGTAAATATGAAGCTAATGCCAGCAGCCAGCTAACTTGGTGTGTTCCATTTACCTCGAAAGTCAGAGGTCGGAGCTGGGTATGACGTCACACTGAGTTAACGGCGTTCCAGTTACAAGTTGGAAAACCACGCTTGGCCAGCCGTTGTTTACAACTAGACAGGTCAGCCACTGTTACGCCGGTAGATAATGTGCGGTATCTACTCATACTTGGACAGCCCTCTGTGTGCGAAAGTTTATATGAGCCACAAGTACACAGAAGTAATAAACAGTATGAACTACAGCTTTCACTAACTGTTGATACTCAGAGCAGCCATCTTGGATCACAAAGTCGGGGTAGTGGGGTTCTCCAGACTTTCCAAGTCAGAAATCCAACTTGAGGGGGCGTTCCCTTTGAAATTTCCGACTTTGAATTCGGAAAATGCCGACTTCCCGTGTCAAATGGAGCGCACCATTAGCTTAGCGGAACGACTGGAGACAGGAGGAAACCACTTTAATCAACACGTTTGTTCAAGTTCAGCGTTAAAACGACAAATAGCTTTTTATTGGCGGTTATTGGGCACACCTCCTGGCCGGCATCCAGCAGTAAGCTTCATATTTATTGTAGAGACATGAGAATGGTATTAATCTTCTCATTTAAAGCGATAAAGCGAAGAAGCGTGTTTGCCAAAATATCAAACTTTTCCTTAAAAAGTAAATGAACATAAGTGATAAAAGGACAACCCACATTTTTTAAAAACTACCCTGTACATTTGTGTCACATCTCCGGCGATAGTACAGGTTGCCAGATACAGCTCGTGAGCACATATTTTGGTTTCAGTCTCAATGGCACACGGCTATTGCACCACGAAATTGTTCCCTCATGCAGCTTCCCTTAAAATGTTTACATTTCTTTTTTTACACGGCTTAAACACACAAGATTCGTCTTCATTAATCAGCTTTAGAGACGATCCCTATTGTGAAACTGCTAGGAGGGAAAAGGTCAGAGGTCAGGGCCAGCTACAACTTAGCTACACCACTGGAGCTCATAGGGATTCACCAGTGTGTTCAAGGACACCTGCCAGCAAGGAGGCTTGAACCCAGATCCTCCTATTAAAATGTGGCCCCTCTCTTTTCTCTCCCTGCACCTCCTCTTCTCTCTCTGGGCTACTCCTGCGTCTCCTCTCCACTGTTCAGAGAGATAGTTGTCTCTCTTACAGACAAAGGGTGTCTCAGGGTCTGCTTGCTGCTGAGACTTGCAGTGAGTATGTCTGCATGTGGAGAACAGAGAACAGAGCGCTTTAACTAAGAGGCAAGGAGAGGAAAGTGAATTTCCTTGTTGTTTTGATGCAAGACTCCAGCTGTTGCAAACCATTGTCATCTCCCATTACCTCTTGGGTTTTGTTTTCTCTCTTACTCCTTCCACTCTTTCCCACTCTACTTTTACCATTTCACTCTGTCGTTTTTACTGTCTTTCCATTTGCCCTCCCTCATGTTATATCCTTCACTCCTTCTGTCTCTCTTTGTTACATGAACACCACTACGCCGTGTCGAAGCTTCTCAGAAAGAGACAAACATATCTGCAAGTACTTCTGAGCAATGTTCAAGAACATGAAAAAGCTTTTACAGTCTGACTAAAACCTCAAAAGGCAATAAAACAGTCAAAACGTATGTTTTCATGAACGACCAAACTAATGGGACAAAAAAAAGAAAAGCTTTGACACTTAAACAGCTGATGATAGTAAAGATGAAACACTAAAACTAATTGTGTTTGGAAAATTATAAATTTTCACATGAAAATGATTTATATATACATTCATTAAATCATAAGCATTTCAAATTATATAAATGTGATTTTTTTTTTAAATGTCAAACAACACCGAGTAGATAATAGACAATAAGACAATGAAAAATCAAAAGAAATGCTGTTTGTGTCTGTATCTGGCCACTCAAGAACACAACCATTTCCCAAACTGGTCCCTACTACCATTTCCCTACAGAGAGCCACTGCATATTTCGCTTATACAAGTAAACTGGGAAATGCACTTCTGTATTGGAAACATTGGTCATCTTGGATACAGTTAATGCATTCCTCACCCAGTATGTTCCACTTCCCTGCAAACACACAGCATCAAAACAATAAACGTAGTATTTTTTTTATATTGACACATGCATAATTATAAGCAAATTCATATTCTTTCTTACTTTACAGCACATTTTATTCTGTTTTCTTGTGAGTCAAAATCTAAAGTTTATTTTTAGACCTGAGATTTTTTTTTAACTGTGTGCAGTGACACCAGGGAAAACCTCTTGAATGCAGCCATTTTGGCTTGCTACTACGAGGCATGGCAGAAATGAGTGTGTCCTTGTGATGTTTGACCTATCCTCTGCACTCACTGCCCCACCTGTTGAATCCACTCTGCACAGTTTGCGTTTACAGATTTTGCTTCATTCACACTTTACCCTAACATGCATTTTGTTCACAGAGCTGACCTGTGCCATAATAATGGCATTTCACCGACTTAAGTACCTAGCCACAGGTACATGAAGACACAGACACCTGGGGGATTACGGCGGGACGTGAGTAAATTTTACAAGAAAATGGGACAAGAAAAAAAGGTAACGGGAGCGGGGGGATTGTAATCATAGGTCAGTTTTTGATATATAAATATGAATTTTATGTATATTGATTTTTTTAGTCAGGGATGGGGCGGCACAGGATCACTTTTGTGGGAGTGGGATGACACAGGAGTGAAACTCCTCTAGTGCAGACTTGCATGAGAATTCCTGTAAATACTGGGATCTGAATTCCTGGTATTCAAGAGCCGCTTTCTTATAAAAGGAAAGAGTGTATTGGAGTTTCCAATATATTAAAGATTAGTCTTTGTGTATGTCCACCTGTGACTTCCAAAGAAATATTCACTGAAAGTTTGTATGCATGCATATGACTGAGTGATAGACTGTGTTTGTGTGTGTGTGTGTGTGTGTGTGTGTGTGTGTGTGTGTGTGCGTGCATGAGCTTGTGTGCCTATTTGTATGCGTGAGTGATTGGCAGCTCATATGTATTTCATCTGAGCAGATATTGAGGAGAGTGACAGGGGGTGAAATTAAAATTGCATCCCTTGTCAGAGCATCACAATCCCCATCTCTGCTCTTCAAGTGCTGGTTTACCCATCAAAATCCAAATGGCATGTTTGCATGCATTTGGGATCCTCTGGGTGCAAACGCTCCAGTGTGTATGTGTGCGCTTGCTTGAAACTGTGGGGGTATTTAGCCCGTCTATCAGCAAACAATACAGTTTTGAAATCTGACAGCTTCAGATCGCTCACATAATGACAGCCCACGGGGCGGTTAGCGCTGCAATCACACAAACTCAATACAAACCCTCCTCCCTTTATGCATCCATCCATCCTCCCCTGACCCTTCAATTTATTCCCTTCTTCTTCTTCTTCCCTTCTTCTATATTTATTTATTCATTTCTTATTGGAGGGGAAAGGGCTGAATAGGCGTGATTCTTTTGGCTGCTTAATTAAAATATATAATTCATCGCTGCGTCAAATGATTTTGCCTCTGCGTCTTTGTGGAGTCCGATTTGGGAACATTTGCATTTAAATTGGAAAGCCAGGAGGGAAATACACTAGGCGGGCTGTGGTGTGCGTGTGTGTGAAGATAGAAGGCATCCTTTCCTTAAAGAAATGCACATCCATAGTCTCGTTCTTTCTTAAGTCTTTTTTTCTGTCACAATGTGAAACGTAAAAAATCACAGTTGGCCAAATGGCACAAGAGAACCTCCCATAATGGAAAGCTTGGAGATTTGTCTTTTGAAACAATAACTTTGTGTCCACTAACAGTCAACTAATGTCAGTAAGTTTCAGTGCCCTCGTCTTGCTAAATCATTTCCCTCAAAAACAACACAGCCAAATTCCCCTGCGAGCGAGCTGTCAGAAATAAAATCACTCATTAGAAATGCGTCTGCAGAGAAAATAAAGAGAGGCATCCTCCTGGGTAGTAAATGAGCTCTCTGGTTTATAACAAGAGAAGAGTTTACAGCCCTCGGGAACCTCAACAGTAGCTATCAAATGAACAGGAGAAGCTAACAATAGATAACTTGGATTGTTATTCATATGCTGTGTGAAAAGTTTATTTTCAAAGTGAGATATCCATCATGTAAGAAAAATGACACCTGCTCTGACAAAATGTTTGTGGCATAAAATATGGCACAAAACTAATTTTTGACCTTTTAAAGGTTACAGGGAATTATCTTACTCAAGCAAGCAATTTCTTTAGGGTATGTAGTGAAGTGAGATTAATGGATGGTAAAGACAATTAAAGTGTATATGATGCTGAGACCGTGGTGCAATATCCTGCTGGGACCCAATTGGAAGTCGTCTGTTTTTAAAGAGGCTGAAACCAGTGTAACTGGCACCACAGAGCGGGTTAGAAGTCTGTAAAATCACACTCTTCTCTGTCTGCTTGCTTTATATACTGACTCACAGCAACACAACTCACCATCTGGAGGAATGGGCTGTGCGCATAAACAGGAAAAAGTGCCTCATATTGCAGCCAGGGAGAGTACAAAACAGGCAACCACACAACACTTCTATTGGAGCTAAAACATAGAGCCTCCTAAAGGAGTAGTAGTCCCGTTAAATCCAAAAGTTATTAAAAAAAAAAGACAGAGTTATGATAACTCAAATGAAGGACAATCACCAGGAAAACCTGCCTGGGAGCTGGTGAATAACTGAAGAATATTCTAATTTGGTCACCTTGAGAAGTAAAACCTTGAACTTTTTAGCGACGGCATCCTGACCAGGGGGTACACTTTACATCAAACCTATCCTCGTTGCAGAAATAATACTCCTGATCTGTGATCTGTGCAGCCCTCACTGAACTCGCTAACCATTGACACGTTTGTCCTACTTTGCAGTAATGATACACAAGCAGATATTAGGTATTTAAATATATATACACATCCTACAACACTTAAGGAGAGAATTAACGTTTATGTAAGCCTCAACAGTGACTGTAAACTAACTGAAAGGTGTTTATCCACAAAGGATTACAGCATTAATTGGCTCAAATGTTAATGAGTTTACTGTGCCTGTGACCCCGACCACCATATTAACTGGAAAACTGAATTTATAGCACCTCATCCATCAATAACTGTCCTGCACGTGATCCTTTTTGACCAAACACATGCGTTTACAGGCATACACAAACACATAATCACAAAAACAGTCACCACCGTAACCTTTAATGTCATGCTCCCTATCCAATAATACAACTTCCTCATTCCCATAATGCTTTACTTTGCTTGGCAACACTAATTCTCTCATCAATCATGCAGAATTGCTGCAGATTACCCACAAGCGCTGAGGTAGGGGTCGAGCCTGATAGTGTGTCTGCTGGCATTTTGGGTACAGCGCACACACAATTATGATGTGCACAGTTGGCATTTGGTGCGGAGCATTGATAGCCGGACGGCTGTGACCTTTTTCACAGTCGCTCCGGCTATAATTGCTCGCTAAAGACAACGTCAATGGTGACTCAAGAGCTGGCAGGGGTCGCATCCATAAACACACGTACAACACGCACCCTAATGCATGTGCGCGCGGACGGTGGCACTTGGCTGTGAGTGATAAATTCAACCATTGATCACATGTGACTGCTCTCAGCTGGCTGAAATTTAGATGACCTGAACACATCAGCTAGTATGTGCCATGTACGCTGCAGTGCTGCTGCCGCTATGGTGTCTAACCTGTGTAGCCAGTACATTCTGCACACCTCACCTGGCTAGTGGTATAAGCTCATCCTGGGCGGATACTGTCTCTAATAATCTATGGGTAGAATTTGTGTATTTGATTTTGTATTAAATCTTAATATTATTAAATATGGTGGACATGGTCATTAACTGCGTAAGCACAACTGGAAACCTGATAGAAAACCGGGCCTCATCATGCTTATGTCAGGTAACAGATCTCTGATGTGCATGTATGAATGCTTATCATGTGGAGGTTTTTTGCATTTGAGCATGACTGTGTGTGTGTGTGTGTGTGTGTGTGTGTGTGTGTGTGTGTGTGTGTGAGAGAGAGAGTGTTTTGGTCTCCACCCAGCCATCTGGACCTCCTTGTGTATGTAGAAGCAGATTTAGGTGGTCAGAAAGCTCTGGAAAAACAGAGTGTTACCTCCAGCCCTCTCACCTCTGAACTCTATAAGTGTATCAAAGCTAAGAAAACAGAGCACTTTGTGTGTGTGTGCGTGTGTGTGTGTGTGATTGAGTGTGTGTGTGTCAGCATTCTTCAGGCCTATAAGGCTTTGAATGATGGGTGAAGACTCCCCTTTGTGAACAGGGAGCCTCCAGGAGCTGTGCAGCGTGTGTGTGTGTGTGTGCGTGTGTGTGTGTGATGGAGAGTGTGATGTACAGGCTGTGATGTTCTCAACAGAGGTGTTTTTACAGGGAGTTAATCAGAACCAGAGCTGAGGCCTTGCCCACAGTGGATGAAATACACACACAAATTCCTTGTCCTACCTTTCCTTAACTCAGTACTACTGACCTCTCTGTGTTATACATTTGTAAATTGCTGTCTGTTCAAAAACCCAATGACACATTATTTAACTTCCAATTAAAGTAAAACAGATTAAAGCAGGAAGGTTTCACATTTAAAAAGATGAAACCAGTGAATGTTTGGCATTTGTGATTAATAAAATTATCAACGATTAATCACATGTCAAAATTGTTTGTTCATTTTCTGCTGATCAACATCAAGCACCCTTTATATACCTCTGATTTAACATTAGCATTATTATATCATTGTCAGATACACAATGGACAGTTTAAAGAAAAAACATTTTAATCGATGCTGCAGAATCAGATATTTTCTTTTCTTTTTTTCAACTCACACATTATCCTTCATTGTAAAAACACAACACCTACATTGCCCACAATGCAACTCAGCCTCCGACAGTTCAGTTCAGTTCAGACAGAGATTCTGGAATGTCACGCTAGTAGTGGCTAACGTCGCCTCGACATGCTCACATGAAGCATAGAAGTGGAGCAGGCTACAGAGGTCTGCTAAACTCACTTCCTTCTGCCTCTAGTAGTCTTCAGCCCCAACTGACACTGCATTTATCAGCCTTTACACAGCTCCCACTGTCACAGAAATACCCCCCTCCCATTATGCAGTAGTTCTCCCCAAGACTTGTAAACAGACCTTGATAAATAAAATTGGTGAGTCACCCTTTCAGTGGGTGTCATGGGTGTCTGGCTGACACATTAGTATCTCAGCGAATACAGATGATCATAAATTAAATGTCCACACTATAGACAACAGTGACTGGATTATGCAGTTGATTCACTGTCACAAGAAAGCTAAAATACATCTCTTTTATTTCCATTTCCACCCTAAGGTAGAAAGCTCTGTGGCAGTGGAGTCACAAGTCACTCACCAATCCAGCATCTGAATTTGACTCAATGGTGCAATGCTGATATTTAACATCTACAAAAACTTCAGTGAGCAGCTGAATAATGAGCTCTGCACCAGCCAAGTTCAAGAAATACTTATGGCCAGTGTGATGAAGGGTTTTTGTCTTCCAAAACCAGCTGATGTTATATAGGGAATAATTGCCTGTTCTTCTCAGTGTGCAGGGCAGCCTCTTTTTGCCAGGACTGAAAATACTAAAGCATTTCTTCCTTCAATAATGAAAGGAAAGAAATGCAAAGTATCCAACAGTATCCACAGGACCCAGCAGGTTCCTGGCTTTCATCCAGGCAGGTTCAACCCCTAGTCTGGGAAACTGCAAGGAAGTGCAAAGACACCGTTGGTTGGTTGATGGTTGAAAAACCAGTTTCCTGGAGTTAAAATAGAGCCTCAGTGGTTAGCACTGTTGCCTTACAGTAGAGGAAACTGAGATTTAAGTTTCAACTAGTGGAAAAGGAGCGTTTTGCAAGAAACTACCGAATAGACACTGTTACTGCCCGGGTGTGCTTATGTTCTGCCCTAAGGGTTTTTTCAGCAAGATAGCTCATGAATGCAATGCTTTTTAGATCTTTGGAAATGTTACACATTTTCAGACCCTTTGTAAAGATCACCAGAGGAAGATGTTCTGTAATCACAAACCACAAAAATCTAATGTTACCTTGATAACACATAAGGGGACCTCAGTGTCATTTTTAGAGCCCTTATGAAACCACTTAACCACCAAAAGGTAACGTAATCTTGACAACAAATAAGGGGATCTGAATGCCCACTGTGATGTCTGTGCGACAGGAAGTTGGGTTTGCATAGTAATCACAGGTAAATTCAACCCCTCAAAAAACAACCCCTGTCCAAATGTTTTTCTGCCGTGCCTTCTTACAACACTAAAATATGCAAGAATTCAAAAGCAAAAAAGATTTTTGAATAACTGAGTTAGTATTCAATCTGTTCTGCCTGCCATTCCACTTCAGTCTTCCCAATTTTGCATGCAAGGATGGCGATGTTTGATTCAGGACTTGTTCAAAAGAAAGGATAATCTAACCCATTGTTTGTCTCCAATATATTAGCACGGCAGCATCTTTTCAAAATTGAATATCTGCGTTTGCCTTTTCTCTTCCAAACTAGAGCCTATTGATCTTTCAGGCATAAGATGCAATAGTGAATACGGCCTTACGTTGGTGAGATAATGTGAGTGACAAACAGACAGAGAGGAAGACTGAGAAAGAAGGCTGTGAAGTAGAGAGAGACGGAGAGAACAGATGGAAAGGAAATAGATAGAAAAGACAGACAGAGCGAGAGATGCATGAAGAGCAAGAAACCAAGAAAGACGAACGCAATTTTTCCTTCTGTCTTATTGTGGCGGTGTGTGTGTGTGTGTGTATGTGTGTGTTTGTGTGCGAGAGACTACATGTGCGCTGTTTGTGTGTGAATGCGAGCCGGAGCGTTTTGCTGGAAACTAAAAACAGTATGTTTACTCAACCTGTTTGCCAAACCTCTTTAGTAAATATAGAAGATACAGTAGCAGCATAGACCAGGCTTATGCACACTTACACGTACACACAATCACGCACACATACGCCACACAAACACTGTGTGTATTCAACTGTCCGCCGGTCTGTACCACAGGAGGCTATTTGTAGAGTTGGTTCCTATGGCCTTCATGTGGGTCTGTCTATTAGTTGGGTGCCACAAACACACTAACATTTAAGACCACACGTCCATGCACATTAGGAAAAACACAATATAAGTTGCGGGTAAAACAGACAAGGACATGCACTAAACCTTGAACACACTCATTAAATGTACACTTTTTATGCCTAAACACACATACTGTAGGTGTGCACAAAAACCCACACGCACTGTAAGTTAGGTGGCCAAGAAGTTCAGTAACCACATAAACATGCTAACTATATTGAAGCATTCACTACAGTACAGTTAAGTGTCTGTTGCTTCTTTCTGAGCAAACATACGACTCAAATAGTTGTGTGTGGAGGTGGGGGGGGGTCAAGGACATTTGCATCCTTGCCTCATTAGCTTCATATAAAAGTACTGAGAGTAATGAATTGTGCTTGTTAATATTTTTCATGTTTCTTCTGTAAAGACCATTTCGACACTGAGTATTCAATCAGAATTTATTACAGTATTCTCACAAAGGGATCAACTAAAAGTAACTCGACAGTCAAAAATGTTAACTGACCAAAATATGATATTACAATAAGTTACTGTAGGGTTGAATACCTTTGAATGTTTTAACTTTGTATCGTGTTTGTTTTCACTTCTCTGTAAAGACCTAAGTGCATGGAAAGTGCTTTATAAATAAAACCACCTTGCTTTGCCAAATACTGCAAAATCTGCAACATGATTAACTCATAAGCATATTGCTCGGGAATAGGCCAAACTCATCTTGAAGTAAACAAACAGCTAACAGAGACCTAAAGTTTGCAAAGCAGAGTGTTTTGGAGGGAATATTTGCAGGCAGAAATGTATTTTATTCCTAAACTACATTTAAAAAAACGAATTTCAAGGAAATAAAAATAAGGGTAATAAAATGAATGCCATTATAAATGCACAAAGACCATTATTTTTGCTTATTTAAATCACAATCCCATTATTTGATCATGTGTATTGCAGAGGCAAGTGGCCCACCGCAAGGAACCCTGCTCTCTCGGGTCATCAACTCCAACACCCTTAGCGCATTATGAATTCAGATACCACTTAGGAAAAAGGGCGACCTCTGATAAGAAGCTAGGTACTGGCCTGATCGTCAGTATGAAATGTCTAACTCCAGATTCAAAGGTTTTCTAGTCAACCCCTTCTTCCTCTCTCACCCTAGATTCCAGAGAGTAGGGCACTGAACACATAACCTGGAATGAGCTCCTTAAGGGGCCAGTTTGCTGGTTATCTGTAATGAGGTGTGTTAATGTCGGTAGTGTGGATGTTAAAGTAAGAAAACACTAACTTACCAGTCTGGATGAGGGGAAGAAAATTAAGAAAAAATAGACAAAAAACTATTTCTGGTTTCTTAAGGTGTCCACTCCAAGAGAAACTTATTTACTTTCAAAAAATGCAAAAACAGAGCCCCCCAAAAGTTCCCCCCTTTTTTTGAGCTCTAGGGTCAAGTACTTAAATAATTGATCAGAAGGAAGGACCTCACCCCTTTTCCAAACGTCCATTGGCTTCATTACTTAGTAGGCGCAACACCCTTTTGCTCTAGTCACAGATTAACAATAAAAATTTCAAGTAAAATAATAAAACATGTAGATTCAACCATCTATGATTGTGTAATCTTTTCTCATTTCCAATGCATAAAGTCCAATGATATAGTAGGTCTCAATTTCAAAACAAGACAAAATTAGCATTTCTTCACTTATCCATGTTGAATGCATCACACAAATGCAAATCACAGAAAAAGAAAAATCTTCCTTCTGTTCTTGTAATCTCAAAATGACGTTGCTTTCATTTTCACAATGGCTGGTGACGTATAGGTTCATTCTTTCCTGATCAAAACAATTATTTTGACATCATGTGGGGGATGCATGGGACATCCTTACAAAAAACAAGTTTTAAAGTTTAATAAAAATGTATATTTACTTACAAAATAATATAAACTTAAGAAGGAAAATTCCTGAACTTCCCCTCTTTATCACACCTTTTTTCACACCTCCCCTCATGTGCGCGAGATACACGAATCAGTCGTCAGGGCTGCTGCAGAGATATAGGTCTTATCAAAGAAATAAAAACTATCTCAAATAAAACATCTTTCTTACTTAAAGTTTGTACTTTTGTAATATGAGCTAAGCAATTATCACTCTTAAAGCAAAGGCAAATCATTTTACTATATGGCTTCTATATGTATCAGCCAGTCAAACTGTTTCTATGAAGACCCCCCAAGAACCAGAACCAGTGGCTTCCAGTGTCCCTTTCTTCACGTTTATCTCATTCTCACAACAGTATTCCCAAATACTTTGAGGGATAATTATGTAGTGTCTCGCTAAAGGACACTTCAGCAAGGTGAATGTCCAGCTTGACACTTCTACTTAGGAAGTGAAAAGCACAGCATGCTCCTAAACCTGCTGAGCACTCGTGGCATCGTCTTACATCACACTTGTGTGCTTAGTAGCCCCAGGAAGAGTCATCTATTGCTATTGCAGGAGTATACCTAAACGTAATACTTACTCATCGCTGACTTTACACTGATGTCATTATCTAAGCTTACCCTGTGTCTCTATGTGTGTGCGTGTGTGTCACGGAGAGCGAGGGAGTCATTCATTATCTCAGTCAACTCTCTCTTTTCACCACAAGCCCTATAGGCACACATTCTGTCAGCCATTCCCTTACTCTCCGTCTCTCCCAGTGACACTATAATTCAACATTTTAACTCGCGCTGTCTGTCTCTTTCTCCCTAGATCCGTGTCTCTCGTTCCACCTTTCCCTTTCCATCTGTCATCCTCTCCACCTTTTATCCGCCCTTTCTCACATCCTCTCACCTCTGTCATTCACATTCATCTTTCATTCCAGCCCAGTCCGGTCCTTCTTTCTTCCTCTCTCCACACCACTCTCTGTCTATATATCTTTTCTCTTCTCTCTCTCTCTGTCTCTTGTGTCCTCCAGTAAACGCTGATGACAGCATTTCCTATTTTCACGCAGCAGAGAGCCCTGAACTTCCCGGAGGAATTGCTGTGACGATGATACGCTGATGAGTAAGCAGGCATGGTGACAACCTCTGAATGTAAATCTGTTTCAGTGTTCATTTGTCTTCATATAGACTGACTTAGCCTATAGCAAATATGAGCAGATATTTAACCATATGCCCCGTAAAATAATTATAATGTTTAGAAACTGATTATTTGTAATTTTTTTAAAGGTGGGGAGGGAGCATATAAGATAAAATAACTGCGCTTGTGTAAATGGAAATTCAAGCCCTCACATGTAGGAGGAAAACACAAATGATGACCCCCCCTCCCACGCCAAACTACTTCTAAGATACCCTTGAGCAAGGCCCTGTGGACAACTATAGAAAGCTGTATTCACAGGACTTGTTAATATGCATAGAAGACTGGCTGTGAATCAGAGCATTACAGAAAGGACCAGTTAACATTACCCCAATGAATAAATAAAGGTTAATGTATAAATATTTATATTTAATGTCCCTCAGCCTGCGGTGGTCTCCGCGTAATCATCTGAATTCTTATTATATTGTTGAAACTGTCTCGGCCCACATAACATTATAAAAAGTAACACCTTTATTTATTTATTGTGAATGCTAGGTAAGTGGCTGTGTAATTTCGAATAAGTGGCATAAGTCCATTACTTGTGCAAGAATTCAATGAAAAGGGGAATAATGGAAACAAACACAAAGCAGTAGAGTAAATCTCAAAAGGGAAACAAAATCACCTAACATCACTACCATGAGGTACAGATCTGACTGCAGCTGCACATACAGTATGTACATGTGTTTGTGTGTGAGTGTGTGTATCCATGCGTAGGTGAGCACTTGTGTGTGCTGCCCTAAGTAAACACTTGACTCATCAAGATCTTGACAGAGCTATTAGCATCCTCTTCCCATTTGTCCCCTCCCACACACACACATACACTGAGCCTCTCTCTCACACACACGCACACACACACATTCACTCTCCTAGCACTTTGCTCCTGCCCTTTCATTGTTTATTAGCGATACAATCCGTTATAAAGGTTTGGCCAAGCATCAGCACAGCTTGGCTCCTCCGCTCGCACCTTGCATCCACCCCAGCTGCATCTTAATGACCTGCTGTGGGGAAAATATCGTAACAACGCTGTTTCGCAGGTTGCGGTCACGCTCGTCAGAACAAAATAAATGCCAAGACATAACAGGGGAAACAAAGGTGGGGAGAGCGAGAAAACAAAAAGGCAGTGCTACAAGGGGGAAATGAAGACAGAGATGAAGTTGGACAAAAAGAAGATGAGGAGAGAGGCTGAAAAAATATGATGAAGAACGAGGAGGGTATGAAGAATTGTTAAGACAACAGGAGCAAGAAAGAGATGAGACTGGATGAAAGAAACACAGCGCGATGGAAAGTAAAGCGAAAAGAGAGCAACATGTTAAATCCCATTTCCTCACTCCAGACTTTGCACACGCTGCTGCAAGCACAACACACACACACACACACACACAGCAGACAAAGCATATTCACAAGGGCTGCTGCACGCACAAATACACACGGGTGGCCAAACACACAAACACACACAGATGGATGGTTGTGCGCAGTTTATGTAACTCTGTTTGTCTACTGATTATCATGAACTCATTTAAGACTCTTATGCAACAGCACTTAGATATTCAATGTTCAAAATCATTTTTCTCACACGGGATATGGAAACGTTAAGTCTCCCGCATTGCTCAGCCAAATATCTAACCACCCAAGCTGAAAGAAGTGCCTAAACGGCACTGACTGAAAGAATACACTTTCAGTAAGTGAGCGTAAGAGACTGAAATACATCTGAACCCTGAATAGTGATCATATCAGTGGTACAATTTTATCTTTTCAGAGCAGGAGTTTTAACATCTGTGGGTGGGTATTATTCGCATGAAAGTGTCAAAACAAGGAATGACAAAAATATATTGTTGGGATCCTCTTTTACTTTTTATATCTCGTCAAACTAACAACTGATAACAGATGCTCATCAGGAAACATTTTATGACTAACAGAAAAACATGGGTGTAACCCATTTTCAGATTCTGCCACCAATCACGTCACATGAGGGCATGCACGTGTTAAGGTTCAAGTGCAAGTGGAAACTTCAGCTGCTGGGGCCTTTCTTTAATTACTGATAAGGAACTCAAATTGTAACTCTCCTGTCCAAGGCTAAAAATCTTTGTACTACATTATTCATCTGCTTCTCAAACTGTCCTGTTGGCTTCAAATATAAATGTGTTGCACCATAACCGTGCTAGAAGTATTTCTGGTGTAAATGACAACAAGTGAGGGCTTACAACAGCATCGTAACCAACAATTTACACAAGAAAAGGGCAACAACAAACTGTTCCGCCAAGTAACACTTTATCAAGTGAA
Organism: Micropterus salmoides; assembly: GCF_014851395.1. NCBI lineage: Eukaryota > Metazoa > Chordata > Actinopteri > Centrarchiformes > Centrarchidae > Micropterus > Micropterus salmoides. The sequence continues at coordinate 22,824,853 of NW_024041151.1, read as the reverse complement.
AACCACATCACTGACTTTATAATGACTGAAGAGGTCAAGGAGAAATCAGTTACTTAATTATATGATTAAAATGATCTTTCCTGTTTCTCACACTCTGTCAAGATGTTGGTGGTGACAACACCTTTAAAGACCAGTGGGAATCCTCTGCCTTCAGGAGGATGTTGAAAATTTTAATCCAAAATAGCATTAGTAATTTTACAGTTGTCATCTCCAACTGGCTGTCATATATATATATATTTATATATTGAGCCCACTTGAAAATCCAGTCACTATCTGATGTGACTTTTGCCTTACGCAGTGCAACACATCTCCTTCGCATAGAGTCGATCAGGTTGTTGATTGTGGCCTGTGGAATGTTGGTCCACTCCTCTTCAATGGCTGTGCGAAGTTGCAGTCAGGTAAAGACCCCGATGAGGACGATGAGCATGCAGATGTCCAACAGAGGTTGAGGTCAAGGACAATTGGACTTGGTTGAAGATACTAGAAGACTGGTCGACGCCAAAGACCGCACACCCAAACACAAGAAAAGCAATCTAGTGTATGCGATCCAGTGCAGTGAGGAATGCACTGAACTGTACACAGAACGGCTAACTCCTCAGGTCAAGACTTGGCAGTTTATTTACATTTGAAGGACAGAGGACACTTGTTTTAGGATCACCAGGTGCACATTTTAGACAGAGAAGATGGATGGTTCAAAAGAAGTGTCAGGGAAGTCATTGAAACCCGGATTGAGACGCTGCCGTTGAAAAGAGGAGGGGGTCTACGCCACCACTTATCCCCCACTTACAATGCTGTCCCTTCATCACTTCCCAGGAAACTGAACAAGCATTTCCTCTTGGCCTCAGGTGAAGATGCCAACCATGGTCGTTCAAACTTGGCCATGGGTGGCTCTAACGACCATGAAGACTGTCGTTACCAGCGGTATGGACGATCCTAGCTAATGATCCCAGAGGTTAAATAGCTGACTTTCCCTACCAGTCAGTCAGAACTGAAGAAGTCTCTTGGATGAGGGACGAAACGTCTTGTAGTATCTTCAACCAAGTCCAGTTGCCCTTGACCTCAACCTCTGTTGGATAACTATGACCTGGATGACTGAGAACCTTCACAGACACCGAGCATGCTGATGAGCTCCCCTTAGACGGTTCCTGACAGTTTGTGCAGAAATAATTTGGTTATGAAAACCAATTGTTGCAGAAGCTGTCCAGGTGGCTGGTTACAGATGATCTCTGAGGTGAAGATGCTGAATGTTGAGGTCCTAGGCTGGTGTGGTAACATGCGGTCTGCGGTTGTGAGGCCGTTTGGATGTACTGCCAAATTCTCTGAAACACCTCTGGAGATGGCTTATGGTAGAGAAATGAACATTCAATTCATGGGGCAACAGCTCTGGTGGACATTCCTGCAGTCAACATGCCAATTGCAAGCTCCCTCAAAACTTGCGACATCTGTGACATTGTGCTGTGTGATGGAACTGTACATTTTTCAAGTGGCCTTTTATTGTGGCCAGCCTAAGGCACACCTGTGCAATAGCCATGCTGTCTGATCAGCATCTTGATATGCCACACCTGTGAGGTGGATGGATTATCTCAGCAAAGGAGAAGTGCTCACTAACACAGATTTTGACAGATTTGTTGTGTGTATATATATATGTATTAAATGTGTTGCGTTGTGATTAATAGTAAAAAAGACACATCGTTTCCTCAAAGTAAAGTTAAATCCAATACACTTTATTATACGCATTTTTCCTCATGGCTCGCTAGCTCTCCTTTGTGTGTGTGCTATAGAAAAAAAATCTGGTTTTCCTACACAGCCTCTAAATTACACAAGTGGTGTGGACCTTCCCCACAACATTGTTACAGCCCGTCAGCAGCAGATGGCTTTAGTACTCATGCACAGTTCATGGGTGGAGGGTGGCAGTGGGAGAGAGAGTTCTGTACACCTGCACATTAAAATGTGCTGGTTCCAGGCACTGTGAAGAAAGAGATGGTCGACAAACAGCCATAGAGGAAAAGATCTGAAGAGTATAAACAGAGAAGAAAGTTATATGGCCAGGCCAAGGGCGAAGGTGTTTCAGTACTGAAGGGAGCAGTGTATTTGTTTGGCAGTTGAGTTCAATTATCAACAATCCTTCTGCAGAATCACTCCATTTAAACATGTCACACAAATAAATGAAGAACACTAAATGAAACCAGAAACATTTAGTGATAATATACAATATATATCCTTTTTGAGAGTGATACACAAACAAACTTGATGTCCACATTTGTCATAACAAATTGCAAGCAGGGGTTACAACCAAGTATGAATTTTATGGCCCATACACCAGTTGGTTCATGTAAACAGTATTCCAGTGCTCTTCTGGGAGTGATACCTTTTGATACGAATCAGCTGTCTATAGCTTGCCCTTTTCATCCCTGCTGGTGTTTTAGCTGTAAATATAGGTTCAATGGGGCTTGTTTTCTTTTCATGAAATAATCCATTTGGTGCCATTTTTCCTGTAAATGACTGGGCAATTACCCATGCTTGGTGATCCATCACAGTAAACAAAACAAAGGTTTGCCCTCGTCTACTTTCTTAGTTTCATGCTATTCCCTTGTGACAAGGTTGAAGGATTTCCTGTTTGTGTGTACATTCAGAAACATCTCATTGGTCCACAAGATGATCCTGGCTCTCTGATTGGGTGAGCAAAGCCAGGGGGTATTTGTCGGAATTAAGTTTTTCTCTTAAATGTTAAATCCTTGATTGTAATACTATTCCACTCTCTCTCCTGTCAGCCGGCTTACACCCAGGAACATTTCTGACAGCAAATAATCCACCCAAAACACACTGCCTCAAAAATTTAATTATTAAGGAGGTCTGCGTTAGCTGTGACAGCAGATAAATATAAGCTGCAGCTGGGTTAGACACTGCAGTGTTTGTATTTAATTAAAAGAAAATACGATAAAAAGATTAAATGTATAAGTACAAATTCTGCACTTAGCAAAATGACAAGTGAGCTACTGTAATACAGGTATAGGCACAAGTAAAGCTCTAAATGGCAGAAGTAATGTGGTTAACATCCTACTCAACTCAGTAAACCGCTCAAGACAACAAACCTGCAAATTAGGCTTTAAAAACGGGATGAAACACAAACAGGATTCCAGTTCATGAAAGATTAGTTACGAGGCAATTCTTTGGAAAGAATGGAAACATAAAAGGATGAATAACGACCGAACATAAGTAATCTTACAGTGTTGTTATCCAGCACAATGGGATGACAAACGTTCACTGGTGTACAGCAAAGTGGCTGTAATGGTTTTTATTGTTTGGAGGTGGCTCAGGAAGAGGTGACGCAGAGATGGATGTTAATGAAATGCTTTCTAGCTCGCATACATATAAAACGAGTGGAAGCATATGCATGGCTTTTTGGAGCTCCATTTTAGATTCTACTTTGCAGCCGTGTGAGATGACTGACAATCGCTGTCAGATTCAACTCCATTACTTGCACGCACATGCAGACACACATATATTGTATATCGATTACTAACGTCTGCAGCCTGCGAAGGGGAGCCAATGCCAAGTGGGCAAGTGAGGGAGGAGGTGTATGCTCATACGAACACATTGGGGAACGGAGGGGCTATGCAAGGACAAATTTTAAGCATCTGTCTCCCGCCGACATAGAAATGTGCACAGGCACACACGTCACACAGATTAAACTAAAGGCGAACCCACCTGCCTGCTGTTGTCTCGCTTTTTGTCACTTAAAAGGAGCGGCATGGAGAATGGTGGAAATCAGAAGAGAAGGGAGGAGAGGAGGGGAGATGAAAGGGCCGTTTCTATTAAACTTCCTCTGGACTCCTCTCTAAGATGATTATTCTATAGGGTCAAAGGAGTGCTGTAAGAGCACTATAAACTCTGACTTTTGTGTTCCCCAAGCACTTGTGTTGTTGGTGATCTACAGTAAGACTTGCAGCTTAATCTGCTGCTGCATTTATTGTAAGCTGCAGATGGATAAAACTGTCAGCTTAATGTCTAAAATGTAGGGGAGAGGAGACGACAGGAGATGAGAGGAGAGGAGAGGAGAGAAAATAGTCTCAAGATGAGAAAAAAATGTAGGAGAGGCAATTGAGAGCCAGATCAATGTCAATGTAAGAAACACACACACACACACACACACACACACACACACACCCATTTAGCCAGAAGCCAAAATGCTCCTGCCACCCAGCAACCCAGATTTCATTTTTCCAGCTCAAACACCTTTATAGGGATTCAATCTCCATTTATACCTCGTTTCTGACACCCTAGCATGCACCTCTATGTCTCTCTGTCTATCAGTCTCCCTGTCTTTGTCTGGCTAGCTATATCTGTTGTCTGGCTGTGTTTTACTGCCTATGCAAGGAGAACTTTGGTTGCACAAGGTGTGAAATGAGACTATATTGATCTGTCTGCCTGTGTGGATGCGTCTTTGTGTGTGTGACAGAGGGGGAGAGAGAGAGAGAGAGAGAGAGAGAGAGAGAGAGAGTGAAAGAGAGAGCGCATTAGCCTTCATGCCTGTGCATGTGCTGTGTGCATGCAAAACCAAAATGAGTAAGATAATAATCTTATCTTTAGTAGTACACATACATACCATTCTCTAGCAGTGTTTTCGCTCATATTTACCATTGTGATGTTACAGCATGTTACAGGGTTTTTTTTTTTTGTCACACCTATGTGGTGTTGATGATTAATCCTAATCTTTTTCTAAATTGGAAGAGAATTCACTCAACGTTATTAAAATTAATTACTATAATGGCACTGCCTTAGAAATGTCATGTAAGACAAAGCAGATAAAGACAAATGTTACTGTGAGAAATGTCATCAAAGAGACGGTTAATTAGGGATTTCTCTACATATCTCTACATAAGGCAACGACACTCAACACAGTTAACCAGACCACTCATTTTACTATCAGGCAGACAAAGAGCTGTAATTTCCGCCCCAAAACAGGCAAAAAAGTAAATATTAGTCACCGTCCCGAACAGCTGTGTTTAGTTTAATCACTCACATTGTTTGTTCCCTCTGATCATTATTGTTGCAGCTTTCGCAATCCCGTCATGTTTGCTTGCCCATCTCAGTGAGCTACTTCAAAAACTTTCTGACTCTGCTTGCATGTCTACATTTGGATCCCAATTCCTTTTGCTATCATTACTGAACTTATTAAACAGTCCACTGGCTTGAATGTCACAATTTTACTTCCGTATACAGTCACTGTAACACCCATCAGCTTTAAAAGCATTATTAAACCCTCAGATTTCATTTTCTTGTAAGGCATAAGAGGATCAGGTGCAGTAAAACATGGGGGAAACCACCTGGTCCATTTTAAAATGTGTTCAGTACTTTCATATTTTGTTTTTGCTCTCATCTTACTCCTCTTAGTCAGTTAGCTCACATCCAGCTACTTCCTGCCAGTCGTTGACTCGTATTCCTACAATTGTTAATGGATACTTTGCTATTTGTGTAACAACCCCACCTTTTCATGTGATTTTCTTCTCCTTATTTCACTTTTTTTTTTTTTACCATACTTAAAGGCAATGTTTTTCTATTTTCTTTGCTGTCCTTCCCATCCTCTTCTAGTTTCATTTTTTTTTCATTTTGGATCATTCCCTTGCTTGATCCATCTGGCCTCCATTCACGCTATTTATCCCTTATCGTTCACCCCCGTCATCTTTCCTTCCACTCTCCAGAGCCCTCTCTCCATCATCTTCACCTCCTCTCCTCTGCACCCATATCCCTTCGCCAACCATCCCTCTCTTTCTTCTTCTCCCCCCTCTTTCCTTTGTAAGATAATACATTTGCAGCCTGAGTGATCTATTGATTCCCTGAACTCCCAGCGCCCTTCAGAACGGTAATTTTTTTTAAGGAGGAAAGAAGATTAGACAGAAACGCAGCACATTTCAAGGTGAAAGGGGTTCTCCTGACTTTACTCATCAATGGAAACGTCTCTGCTTTTTGAAAAGGGTTATGTGTGATGGGCAGAAGTGCAAAGTGCTTGATGTTCCTCCTCCTCCTTTCTATACTCCATGCGTTTTTTTCAAGCCCCATAGTATCTGGGAAGGGTTTGGAATGGAAGCCAAACAAATCGGCAGTTAGGTGAAACTGACAAATCATTTGTATTTTCAATGTGTTGTCAAGCAACCTGTATAGGGTATTGTATTTACACTTGGGTAATGTTCCTGATGTGTCCTTGTAAATCACCTATAACCGATGATACATCTGTTGATGCTGCGATAAGCTGAGGTTTACCCAAGGCTACTTACTGAAGTGAGGATGGATTACCTGTTTTAAATAGGTTTTAACGCTTTGCAAGTTAACTTTCATACACCAGTGAAATTCATGATAACAAGTGGCTCTCTTAAAAGTAGGGGATCACTGTAAAAATGTGTTACGCTTTGGTAAATTGTTTGGCAGTAGATCATCTGTAGTTAATTTGATAAAACTAAATCCAATGTGAGTTAATTTTAATTGGGGTCCAATTTAATTCCTGTTTTGACAATATTTTTGTTACTGTACACATTTGTTGCAAAAGTAATGACCACAGTAAGTGAGATGTTCACCTCAACCACAGTTTTCCTCCTATATTTGCCATAAACAGCTTTGCTACAATTTAGCTCACACCAAATTCCCTGAAGGGAATTATTTAGAATACAGATTTTGTTCTGTTTTCAGCCAGTAGAAGGTCACAGAGGAACAGTCTGGCGGCTGTTCACTTGAAAGAAAACAGTTACCAGTGTGCTTTTATTACAGGACAGTCTTCACTTGAAGTTTCCACCTTATGATCCCTGGATTTGTCTTCTGACCAGTGGATGTCGAGCCTCTGTGTGCTCTCAGAAAAGTGTCTTTAAGCAGTCTGTCTAATGCTCAACCAGTGGGTTGGCTATAAATGGTTTGGTTTAAATGTGGCTTGGTTTAGATGGGATGTCCCAAAGGGGACAAAGAAAGTCATTCCACTGGAAACAAGTGGCTCAGTGACCGGAGACTAATGCCGGTTATCGTTAATGATGATTACCAATCACGTTGCTTTTATGTAATGGCTCAGATGGATGGGCATTATTCTGCACCATAAACCAGGGATTCATTTTATTTATTTATTTATTCATTATGTGAGGAGAAACATTTAAATAAATCCAGCATTAGACCTCTGTTCAGTGAACTTACTATTATTCATTAGATGAAACAAATAATTTTCATGTCACTGATTTGCATTCACTTCATTCACTTACCTGGTTAAATAAGTCTAAATCTAATAATTTTGTCTAGTTGGATCACAATTAGGTCAATTTAATGAGATTAGATCATTTATTTTATTTGCATGATCATTGCTCAAATAATGGAACTAATCTGTATGCAACTGTGCTTTTACAGTATGACTGTGTAATCTTCAGTGTTTTAATTTTTGAATTAAAACCTGCCTACATTTTGTTAAAGTTGAGAAGACCTTAATTTTGATTTGTCCTGTGGCTTGAGAATTGCCTGTACTCAGCATTCCTAGCATTGCTACACCTTGGCAAGGTCACACAAGGTCTGAGGAAATTAAAGTACAAAACTGTTTCATTATGTAAGGAAGGCCACATGTGCCGGTGTTTCTAAAAGTCTCCGCTACTGCTTTGGGATTTCTGAAAGTCTCACCCAAACATTTTGACGAGATGTTCCACCCGTTTTCAAAGAGCTTGACGAGAAACAGGTCTGACCATGCAAGATTACCTTTGGGCAAATGGGTTGAATGAAAAGTAAGGATTGGAAACTTTGTTGCAGGCTCACTATTAGGTTGATAAGATGGATTTTTACATGCAAATGTAAAACTGCACCAACTGGTACAGCATTAATCCAGCCCTGAATGAGACTGGATTCTGTCTGGATCCATACCATCTTAAAAAAACATTTATGTAGTTAACCCTTTATGACGCTACATAGTACAGAAGAACATGATCAACAATGAAAACAGTTACAGGAAAGCAAAGAATCGCAGCATTACATGTACTCCTGCCAAGAATCTGATTCAGTTTTATGTCGTTACAGATGAATGGAAGAGGGAAGTGAAAACAGGATGATAGAGAATAAGAGAAGGTCACTGGGATGGGAAATATGAAAGGAAGAAGAAACTAATAAAAAGTAGAGCTGAGGTTTATAGCAAAATTAAAGGGAAGAAGAAAAATTTAAATGTTGAAAAAAGAAGTTGCATTCGGCAGATCTAATACCAATGAGAACCTTCTCTCTCCATTCTTTCTCTATTTTTTTCTTTGTCAGCCTCTTTTCACCTCTCTCTTGGGGATGGGGATAAGTCTTGATCAAAACAAATGGGTCTTTGTGAAAACACTGCACTTATCTGTAATCGCAAGCAATCAAAGAAACTCTTGATGTTTTCTGTCAAGGGCCTGATAGCAACCATCTTGGCTGACTGTCTTTCTGCTCTCTGGTGAGCACAGCTAAAGTAAACTCTGCCCTTATATTTTCTAGTTTTCTCCGTTTTTCCACAGTTTGACATTTTCTTTTGTGGACCTTGTTCATCTATCTTCCTACACTTTCACTGGATCTCATTTGGCACACAATTACATGTCCAATTTCTCTGTCCCTTCTTCTTCTTTGCCGTTCCTTCCATCTTCTTTTGACAATTGTCTCACAGCATCACTCCCCACCCCCCACTCTAAACAACCTCTCTGAGATGGATATAACTGCTTAGCTGCTCCATAAAGGCGGCATAATGGATGTCATAGCTCACTGATATTGTTGCTACACATCACTTCAACTATGCGTTCAAATCTACCCGATGAATCGAGCCATTATAGCATGTCTGTGCTGTGTTTGCATATTTATGTAGAAAAGAAAGCATTATGCAGGACAAATGGTATACCCAAGAAAATTAGAAAATAGGTATGACATCTATAAATCTGACAGAAAGCCATGTGTCGCTATATAGGGAAAAAGGAGAGAAAATAAAAGAAAAAATGTAATAGTTGGTTCACTGTTAACACAAATAAAACTACCCCTAGTGATATTTAGCGACACAAATAGTTCTGGTTTTATGATGCATTATATGCACAGGTTTTTTAGATGTCTGGGATTTCTGCCTATACCCGAGTGCAATTGGGGGTGGTGAGAATTCCACTTGTGTCTTTTCAGAAACAATGGAGTTACTTTGGATAAGCCACAGACCCCACTGTGAACACTATTCACTGAGGATACTCAGGCAAAATCCAAAATGAGAACAGTATTGAATATAAAGCAGATAGAAAGACACTAAGCCAGTGAGAAGGTAGATTAATAGACAGAAGTAGAAACGGTTGCAGAAGCAAGAAAGACACACATGGACAAAAAGAGAAATATAGAACAAGTTTAGGAAGTAGGGAAAGTTGAGAAACAGCAGGGAGAAGGGGCACAAAAGCACGTAAAAAACTGAGACAAAGTCAAAACATAGTGATGGCTGAGTGTATGTATTTAGCAGATGGCTGATAATAATTAGCTACAGGATGAGATCTACAGTGAACCACTGGGTTCAGCTAATTCACAATATGCTGGATTCAATGCACATATTCACTTCTGCAAGGTCAATTAACTTCCACACGCCTTGTGGAGTAGCTTATATAAAGCAGCATAGAAACTAAACTAAAGTTGACAACACATAAAGAAAGTATATTAAATAAGATCGGATAGATATTAGTGTGTAAGGAGCTAATGCCCAAGCACCGCTGCCAAAGCATGGCACTTTCAAAGCAATCTTGTTGCTTTGCATTGCGACCTATTATCCTGTTCTCAACGTTAACAGCCACTACTGCTGTTACTCAGTCAGGTGTGGTTGCCCCTTTTCGACTGACAATTTTACTCTGGGTCAAAGTCACAAGTTCAATCTCTTCTAGGTGAGCAGAACTCCCTGCCTTAACAGCTTCGATCTCCAACTTTAGACAGAGAGAGCAGGCTGATGTGGTTTTCCCTAGGCATGAAGATGAGTTAGTGATTTTACTCATTTCACACCTTCTATCTACTTAACATGGACTAGTTTTCTCTTACTTTTCTCATCTACTCCTCCATTACACCCTCATTTTAAAATTCAGGAGGCATTTTCTTCCCGGCTCAAGACTGAGCAGTCAATCACTAATCAGCATGCTCTTTATTAAGCCAATCAGTTGCTTCTGTAGCATTCTGCCTCGAGCTCCTTATAATGGTGCCAACATCTAACTCCCCACCTCCACACTGCCAGCATTAAGACTCCATCCAGAATCAGTGGCAAGATGGCCAAACTGGGGGATATGTACTGAACAATTACAGGGTTCATCACAATAATCAAGCACTGACTCCAGATGGACTCCCCCAATCGTCTACCATACAACAACAGATTTTATCCACACATTAGTCACAGATCTCTAATAGCAGCGTATCCCATCCATCTTTCCATCCATGCATAAATACATCCATTATCTATCCATTTGTTACCTATTCAGGGTTGTGGAGCCTATCTCAGGTGACCCTGGACAAGTTGCCTGGACAGACACACACACACAAAATAAATAAATAAATAAATAATATATATATAGATAGATAGATAGATAGATAGATAGATAGATAGATAGATAGATAGATAGATAGATAGATAGATAGATAGATAGATAGATAGTAGAGTTCCTAGCTCGCCTAACATGAAACTTCTTGGAAACTGTTTAAGTTGAATTATGTCTATGGTCAAGAGAGTAGAGTTTCTAGTTCAACTAACATAAATGTTTTTGCACCACAGGGAGACACTGCAGAATCCCATGTATACAGAAGCATGTTGTCAGTACGGATATACATAATTAACCCCAGATTAAGTAATTGGTAATTAGTATTTGTTTTACTCTATAATCTTTGAGCCAAATTAGTATACTATTACACAAAACCTTTACGTGAAAGTAAAGTAGTAGTTTCTAGACAGGAACAAGATCATAAAGACACACTATTCACGGTGTCTTTGCACTACATATGAAGCTGGCTAACTTAGCAAAGCATAAAGACAGGAAACAGCTACTGTTGTAATGGCCAAGAAATTGTCCAGCACATAACCCCCGGTTAAATAGTGAATTGTCGTTTTTACACTTCAGTATTTGTACGGCTTAACAAACAAGATATACTGTGTTAATTACTAAGCTTAAAAGGTGCTGGTGGGTGGATTTTGTTATCTTGGAGGATCGCCAGGCTATCTGTTTCCAGCCTCAATGCTAAGCTAAGTCAGCAGCTAAGGCTGCTAGCGGCGGCGTAATATTTAGCTTAGAGAGACAAGCGCATTTCCAAAAATGTCTTGTTGAGCAAACTAGCCACCCAGTATTTAACAATAGTTCTCTCAAAGGATATGCAGTTTAGCATTATAAACCCCCACATATCTAACAGGGACTAACAGGGTGTATTGACAAATGTCGTAGCTGTATTTAGCAGCTTTGTGGTTAGTATGGCTCATGAATCCAGTCTTGTGGTCTGAGTCTAAATTTCTGTAATAACTTTGCCATGAGTCGAGCTGAGGCCCATTCTTTCATGTTATCAAGACTCTCCATTGTAGACTATCTAATCACAACTGAAAATTTAAATGAATTAATAATGATTGCACCACATTTGTTAATATCTGAGCAATAAACCCCTAATCTCTTATGAAACCTCTCCCCATTGAAAGGCTTCTAACTGTCATATCTACAACTCTTCTGCATGTCTTTCTTTGTGAATTGGCAGCAGCAACGTAGTTCACAGCCTTACTCGGGGATCTAAATTGGCTCGCAGCGTTGTTAGAGATAGAGGGGTACTGCTGAGAAAGATGGAGAGGAAGAGATGGGGAGTGTTTACAAAGAGGCAGAGGAAGATGAAGAAAGACAGAGGAGGGATGGAGTTGGGTGTAGAGAGAATGACTCTGCGTAGATTGACAACACAGACAGAAAGTGACTGAGCACCATAAATGGCCATATTATAATGACGGGAAGCAGAGAGGGTGAAAGCAACGGCTTGACTGACAGAAAAGAGTCGAGCGACGTGACGCACAGGGAGAACATTTCTTTGGCCCCTACTCATATTCCTCCACCTCCTTCTACTCCTCCTCATCCTTCATGGTAAGTGATAGGAGTTAGTCCCAAATCCCCGAGCATGCAGGCCGACGAGTGGATTAGCGCCGCTGCTCTTCCGTTATTCTCTCTGCTCGATTGTACTGTGGTTTTGCACCCGAGGCAGGAGGCAAGGAGCAGGGGAGATGATTTCATGGCAGCTTCTGCCGGATTAGACAGGAAGCTGGAGAGGGGTGCCAAGAGATGCGGGGACACCTTTCACCTTTTCCCTCTTACCTTCGCCGGTGTTTATGCTCGCCGTGTTTGTGGGATTGTGTCCCTTGCTGTTCTCTCTTTGTCTGTTCTACCCTTTTGTCTCAGCCCACTTCGCTCGCCTCTGTACATGTCTCGTGATTTATTTTCCTCTCTTTCCCTTCCTCCCGCTCTCTTTGGCTTTCTGACTTTCTACCGCCACCAGTTCTGACTCTAAGGAGCTCAAATTAAACCTAAACTTTTTGGTTGTATTAAAGACTTCAATGTGTTAGAAATATTTTATAAAAATAAATTATTTTGTAGAATTATAACTTCCAAAGAAGTTTCAGTCATGTGTGAAGTTAAATTGAATCTTTCACAATAAATAAATTAAGAGATTTCGTCATTATGGAGCGTTGGGTAAACAGAAGGATCCTTAGGTGCCTCAATAGATGAGACAGTTTGAAGCCTTATATTTCTAGGGATCACACACACTTACAGACATGTATTTGCTCCCTCTACAGACCCTTTATGAATCAGAGGAGTCTTGCCTGAGACCTTGTAAGCTGAAAATCTCCCTTGGCAGGGCTGGATTTCACCTTTGGCTGACTTATACATGTTTAACTTCCCACATGAGAGAATTTGGTTTGAAACATGGTCTCCAAACGCTTAGTGGGAGCACAAAGAAGAGCAATAGGATGGAAAAGGGAAAACAAAAGAGCAGATGTGACATTCTGATATTTTAAATCTAGTGCATAAATACTGAAGGCTATGTTTAACTATGGGCTTAATCCCTGGGTGCTTTACATTCATTCTTGGAAAGGAAACCATTACCTAAAGTGGATAATTTAGCATAGCTAGTGGATCTAGGGCAAGGCTGTAAACATTATTGATGTAGACAAGAGACTTCAATCGCCGCTGTTCTTTAAAATATGCCGTGTATAATTAATTTTATGTGTTTTCAAAAGTGAGTAGCTGTCACATTTTTTCAAACAATATCTAATTTTCAAGAAGAAAAAAAAAACAATTTCAGGAAAAAACTTAACTGTCAAGCATTTGTCTTTTGTTGTGCTTGCATTTTAGAGCCTGGGGATATATTACAAGAGCTACAGTACGTGGATGTACTTCAAAACTGCAATATCTCTAATATAAACTTTATATGTCGCTGCAACAGTGTGACGAAAAAAAACCTGTGCACCTCTAAAACAATATCAAGAACATCTTCAACACTGCGTGTACTATGTTTTTACATGACCATCTTGTCTCTTCCTAGTTCGGTCCGTAATTGCAAATCCTTTATCTCTCTGTAAATGTGTGAGTGTTAATTAACCTGGTCAACTTCTTTGTGTGCCCGCTGTTCTTCCAAAATTAGATTCTGATTGCCATCTTTACATTTGCAAAATACAATGTAGTTCCAAAATGAATTAGTCACCAGTGATCAAATTAGATCTGGTGGAAACAGATTTATATTAAAGACTGTTCATACTTTTCCATTTTTACATGTATTTTATCATATTATAAGAACCTTACGTGTTCTGATTTACTACAATTTTAATTTGCTGTTGATGCTGTTAACAAACTCAATACTTCTTAAATGTTCAACTGCTGTAAGAACAATTCCAGTTCCATACTACCATTATATTACTTTGAGTTTGTCTTTTTAAGTTGAACAGTTTTCATTCACTTAATTCCTATCTACTTTGCCATTTTTTGGATCACTTTTAGCTATGGTCGATGAAAACTACACTTCCTGCACAAATGTTTGACATTAAAAACATTTGAGTCAAAGGGCACAATCTCTCCTTCTCCTGTTAGGGTTTTATTGAGAAACATCTGCAGTATGTGTTGAGTGTCATCGATATAAATATCTTAAAACTAGTCAACAAAAACTCAATTTCAGTCTAGTTTCAGGCCGAGTGAAACAATTTAACCCCAGTGTCACATTCACAGCTGAAAATGTGCAAGGCCTGAAAAAGCTTTCCCCTTGTTGATAAACACGCACTAGTGTTTGGTTATGTTTCGTCGTGATTTATTGCATCTCCATAAACACGCAAGCTAATTACTGCAAAATATTACAAACATTGTCAGAATTGTGTAAGACTCTCAAACACACAGGGGCATACCCCCCCCCCCCACACACACACACACACACACGCACACAAACACACCCCAACACGTGCATACACACACAAGTAAATGCACACTCCGATATACACACACATATATACTCCTCCCAGACACACAAAGCCACATCATGATCCAAAGTCAATAATGCAAGCACAGGGAGATGGTAGAAGGATAGAAAAAATCAATATAAGACACACAATGCAGCATTTGCTTTATCATGTGCACATATTTCTGACAGGGCTCTCCACATTACCAAGGTGCATCGACTACAACATCTGCATGTGTGGCATTGGGACAGAGTATTAGTACATCAATATGAGCCATTAACAACGCGGAGGATGACTGGGGTTACATGAGGTCACTGTCTGCCCTATAATGGAGCAGTCATTTAAGGGTCAACCTGCGTACCGCCCGAATGAAGTTATGGCTATGACTGATGACGATGAGGTTGAAAATGATCTGCTCTGGCCTCAGGGTCAGGTGTCAGGGTCAGTCTGCTGCCTAGGTGCAGCGTCGCTACAACATAGGCGAGTTAGGGTCTGATCAATGTCGACAGCGCTTCATGGATGCAAAGATTTATTGCTGAGAAGCTGAAGGTCTAATTCAACCAAACATTTACGGTGCCCACGCACTGACCTCTGAGGCATACTGCTTTCTGGGATTTTATGGCTAACCCAGGCTTTTCTCGTTAGGTCTTTATTCAAACGGTAAGGATGTTTTCGTTGCAAGCAAGTCATGGGGAAGATTTCACTCTTAGTGCACAATGTGCAGCTTTTTTCAGCTTGAACCAGAAACTAAAATGCTATACCCTCAGGCAGTTGAGGTTCTATTTGAATACTTGTCACTAAGGCTGCCCCTTGAACTTTGATGATGCAAGTCATTTGTTAAAGATCCCCAATGACAAGATTTGTCAAATTTTATTTCTTGTGAATGGCTGACGCTGTTCAGAGCAAACACTGTTTTAGGAATAATTCCATCTTGGTGCACTAACATAAACAAGAAAAATAAAAAGATAATAACATTAAAATTATGAAGTTCTGAGTTGGGGAAATGATTTACTGTTGCTCATCTTGATGCATACTTTTAAATGTGACCAATACAGAAAACATCCATAATCATCATGAAGACGCTAAAGGGTACCTTGTGCATCTATGAGATGCCGAGGGGCGTAACAATACGTTGGTAGCCTATTTGACAACCTGGGAATGAGAATGGGTTTGTGTGTGTGTCCATGCAGGCTGAGGTAAGAGTCTCCTGTGCTGTGGAGTGAGACAGAGGGCATTAGTCAGATCTGACCAACAAAGAGGCAGTGAGCACACAGCCAGAGGATTAGACCAACACCACAGACTTTCATTAGTCTACAGAGAGGAAGAGGAAAAGAAAGAGCAACAGAAAGGTGGCGAGAGAGAGACACACTGGATTACAAAGATAGTGGAGGACTTCCATTAGTCGCGGATGAGGGAGAAATGTAAAGATGGAGGATGAGCGGTGAGATACAGAGAAATTAAGCGAGGGGGAACACTCCACTACTGGATTAGTCCAATAGCAGGGGCTTTCATTAAATGGGGGAGAGGGGGATGGATTGATGGATGTATGGAGAAAGAAAACAAGAGAGTGGAGAGAGAGGTAGTGGGAAATCAAATAAAATAAATATGCATGCATGTCTCAGAGATAAGGTGAAAGGGGACAAAAAGAAGGACTGGGCAGTGTGGGGACAAAACAAGTACAAGTTACAAAAAAACAGAAGAAGTGGACAAGAAAGAAATGAGAGAGAGAGAGAGAGAGAGAGAGAGAGAGAGAGAGAACAGTAAGAACCAGACTGGAAAGCTGAGGCCATAAAAAAAGGAAGTGAAACAGAAAGGGAGAGAAGACAGGCAGAAAGTTGACGGGAGGGGAGGGGGGCAGTGGCGTAGAACAACAAGTAGCGAGGATTAACCCCTCCACTGCACCCCCAACACACACCACACACACAGACACACTCAGGGCCTGGGAAGAACGCTGCTGTGCCAAACTAATTAGCTACTAACGCAACTACAGCTCACACAGATGAACTGTAGCGTTTACAATGGAGACCCAGGCCAGGTCTCAGAGGTGTGTGTGTGTGCGTGTGTGTGTGTATGCATATCATTATGTTTTTATGGCTGTGACCGTGTGTGATTGTGTGTGCTTACACTTGAATACGACCATAACAAATTAAACGTCTCCACTCGGCGAGACAAACAATCTACTCTGGGCAATTGCCTTTTTTTTTCGTCTTCTTTTCCCCAACTTATTTAAATTTGCATATTCCTCTGCCCTTTATCTCAAAGCTGATTGAAACAACCCATTACATGCTTTACATTACTTTCTGAGCCCAGTTTTTAACAGCTGCAGCTCTCTCATAAAAGACACAACTACATGATAATTAATCGAAAACAATAATAAATTAATTCTCTGGTCAATAAAATGTCCCAAAACCCAAACGTAATCGCTGCCTGGATAATCTTCACAGGCAAAGTATATATATATATTTTTTTGAGTGAATGAACATTTACCCCTGTAGGGAGGGGGTCTGGACTTTGACACCGGAGGCCGGGGGTCGCATCCTTAGTCCCGTCTGTGGTTAGGTTTAAGCAACAAAAGCACTTCAGTGAAGGGGAGGGAAAGATCGTGGTTTAGGTGAAGTTTTGATAATCACTTAACCAAAACTGTAATTATTCGGCTAATAATTTGGATAGTGGAACATTTCACTGACACGTTCAGTATCAACATTTTGGTAATTTACGTTAATTAACAAATTCCTCCTGTTAATAGAAAAACGGGTGGCATTACACTCCCTTCAAAATGTGTTTTGCTGATGCAAATAAACAATTAATTGATGCCATTGATATTTTCTGTGGATGGACTAATAAATTAATCCTCAGATATGTTGCTTAACACCCAATGTGGGCATCCTAGTGTTACGTTCCATTTTGTTGGCCTCAGCTCAACAGTTTTACAACGGCAGGGTGAAAACTTCTCTAGGCATTAATTCTCCGATGGAGCCAAAGCTGTTAAAGTCGAAAATATCACAGAAATGTGAAACGACAGTTGCGCAATACTTAATCTGTGTGCTTTGTACCCCATGGCAGAGCCGCATTTAGTTTCTTCACTTTTTTCAGACATTTGTTATACTTCCCAAACATTAACTCATCTATTTTCCGTTATTTTTCTGACAGACCACATCTGCATTTGATCTCTGCTAGTGATATGACCAAGATTACTGGAAATCTCAAGCTGGGATCTGTCGATACGATCTTGGCGGTGTCATTTTTATGGAGCAAAAATGATTCCCTTCTTTCTTTCAGGCAGACAGATGGCTTAATGGATGAAGTGGCATTTCAGCCAACGCTTAATTCAAATATAGACACGACAGACCCGTTTCACACTAAAGATCAACAGAAGAATGTTGGAAGTGTTTCTGAATCTTGCATCAGTCTACCTAACACATTTGATTACCAAAACCATATTGCAGATTTTACAACTCAAGCGCAAAGTCAAAACTGTGGTCAATTTAATATTTTTGTCTTTGAAGAATTCATCTCACTGGCTTTGTATTGCATTTGGAGGAAGGATTAAAGGTTTCAAATAACCCCGTTTTAATTTAAACTCAGCGGGGAGTGACAGTCGACCACTGACAAGTCACAATATTTCAAGCTTTAAAGGAAAGAAATGTCACTTCTTACTACCTCCTCTTGTTTGAGCTGCACTGACAAATGTGTCAGTGTAGTTCTCAGAATTTTAGATACATGAATGAAATGCCAATTTAATAGTGGAGAGGCATGATGTTTCTCGTGTTGAGTGACAGTTTTTCATTCCTTCAAACTACTTTTTTGTACAACAAATAACTACTGCTCTCCACACTATTTTTATATATATAACACCACAGCTGGTTTTGATAAATATAGTCAATATATCTTCAGTGTCTAGTTCATGAGCACCTCAGCAGGGCGCTTGGTTGTTGATATAGGGTGCTACACATTAGGATTCCTGAATTCCTGAATTCACATTCGTCTCCTTATGTTGTGTATATCTTTGTAAATGTATCTCCTTTAGTCTCTCTGATTCTGTCTCTGGCGGTAGTTAGAGATCGAAGCTTCAGACAACGTTTGATGTTCTTGGTTTAACATTGGCCTCATTACCACCATAGGTTTCACACAGGATGAAAACTACATTCACACCTACCATACAGACATACATGTTCATGTCGAACTGTCTAAATGTGTAAAGGCTTCTGTTAATTATGCAGTTTGTCTAACTTAAGTGTCAAGCTGACGGTGCATAACAACCAAATTACACTGGCAGCATTAGTGCAGTGTAACAGTCCTGTACACCACTGACTTTGGTACTTTTCTGTTTTGCAGTCCTCAGTTGTTAAAAGGTTGTAAAGCCTATTAAAACTAGCAGTGTTTTTAACATATGTCACAAGTATGAAATGTCAAACCCACCAGATATAGATTATTAATCTCTAAAGAACACTCTGACTCACAAAAAATATAATATAAAGAAGCTACTGTATAATATAAGAATAAATATAATATAGTATTCCATTCCATCCTCATCCATCCATCCATTTTCAACCGCTTACCCTGCAAACAGGGTCGCTGGGGGGGCTGGAGCCAATCCCAGCTGACATCGGGCGCAAAGCGGGGTACACTCTGGACAGGTCACCAGTCCATCCTATTTTTTATATATATAATAAAAGAATAGGATGGAATGAGGAATGTTTCAGGGTGAGAATTCACAACTGTCATCTGCAACAGATACCTTCTAGTAACAAAAAGACATTTCTAATAATTCAATTATAAATAGAATAAAAATGTAAATGTTATTGACTTTATTGTCCTCGTGTATGTAATGATCAGTCACACCATCCTCTAAGTTTACTGACTTTGACAAAAAGTCATCTGATCCAGAGTAATAGTCATCCTGACAACCATCCACGCACGCTTTATCAGGAAGGTGCTGCACTGAACATCCCTACCAGTATCAGTGCCAGAACAGATGTTGTCTTTTGTGGTGTGCCATCAAGGAAAATTGTCCCCATTTGTCATTGTTTATTTGGCTTTTAATTACCTTTTTATGTAACTGATAGGTGACACAGTCTTTACCTCAGGAACAAAGCAAACCAAATCAAAGACTATTATATATTTCATTCAGATCACTGCAGAGATCATTTGCCAAGTTCCAAAATAGTTTACTGATTAATTTTGTGAGATATTGCTGACTCATGTCATGAACTTTTATTTTTAAATCAATGGGTTAGTCAGAAAAAAACAAAACAAATACTACACTGAATTTGAAGTTTTCAGTTTTCAGAAAATATAATGAAATATATCGAAATGATGATCATGATTATACTAATAATTTGGTGATTGTCTTCAGTTTGCTCAAAGCATCAACAAGCAGTATAAATGGGACTTTAATTTTAAACTTTTTTTGTTTTTCATTTTTCACTGTTTCACTGTGAGGTTGACGTTTTGCAGCACACCTTTCATCTTCTGTGCATGTTCTGCCAAGGTAATGCAGCACCACACTACTGTTCGGCTGGCGCTTTCAATGCACCACCAGATGTTGTCTTTGTCATAATGTGTTTTTAATCACCATTCCTGAAGTCAGATGCCAGCAGGCAGCTTCCAATCTGATTTGCATCACTTGTTTTCCCTCATCTCTCCTTAACAGCTGAGAGGGCTGCGGGCATCAATCACTCTTAACTAGCCACGCTGTCAAAACACTTCCTACACCAACTTCTGGGACCCCGCAGCCCCTTATGTGCAACAGGACCAAGCGGGACTTCGAATTTCCAGGTTCTGATTAGGGTTTGAGCCAATGGACGATGACACAGTCATTGACCACTGAACCTCCTACCATCGTGATTGAACCTGCACCCTTCCATGTTTGGGGTTTGCAGTGTTGCTGTAATAATATAACTTTTCCCAGTAACTAGTAGTGTAAGAGATTATTTTTCCAAAACAGTAGTATTATTACAGTTACTAATTCAAGTAACGCTGCGTTACTCGATACTGAACGCACCATCCTTGATGTGAATGCTCGACTGCGCAGCAGGTCAGCAGAACCGATCATTAGTTACCATAAAACTTTGATTAATAGCCCAGGCTTTTATTTGCTAAGATCACTGAATTGGCCCTGCCTATACTTGGGACAGGCGTCCATATGGGACAGTCCTTTAATTCATTTCTCACAAAACTGAAATAGGCTACTATGAAACTGTTTATCTATTTCAAACAGTATCAGTATTACTTGTATTAAAATGATCAGTTAATATCAAATACACGTCATTCATTTGATCTAGCTCCGACAGTAGGCTTATGCGCTTTTATGTTGTAAAGTGTGGCAGAAGTTAGAAGACAGAGAGCAATGGTAGCATGTCCCTACTGACATATAGATCGTATGTTTAAACATTAATATTGTATTAACGATCAAAGCAGCTTAGAAGCAGCTAAAGCGGGCGACCTGGTGGAGTTTAAGAGGTTTTGTGCATCCAACTTCTATAAAAACCAACCATTAATCGAGGCCTGTGTTTATTTGTCAAAATGTATTCCAACACCAGGCCAGTAAACGGGGCAGGCGGCTATTTGGGACTCCGCTATTAATTGAAGTTTTATTATATTCATGTCAGCTGTTAGCCAAAAAGCTAAATGAAGAATGGAGAATGAGGGAAAGAGGCATTCTTTCCACAGCTGTAAGCAGCTACTGCCATTATTGTGCCACAGTCTAAGAGTCTAAGAAGAACATTGTTGTCCGTTGTAAACTTTGTGCAACCAGCAAAAAGCTTTCAAAAGTGAACATTTCTGCATCTCATTTAGGCTATTGAAGCATCTAAAGCAGCACTGCAACGTGAAACTTATAGAAAGAAACTCCGGCTGCTACTGCCACTGATGCTTGGACTCGTTGGGAGACAGTGGCATTAAGCCACTTAACGCTTTGTAAAAATAATGAATACTGCTCTCATAAATACATGTGCAGAAAAACAGTTGGCCTAGTTCAAAAGTCGGGATTTAGGCTACATGCTTTATTTTTTTATTTCAGCGGGTGGCATTAAGAATAGGGGTGACCAGACGTCCGCGTTTTCTGGGGACAGTCCCCGGTTTTGGTGGCCTGTCCCCGTCTGGAGCTGTCCCCGGAAATGTCCCTGTTTTTAATTGTGTGTTATTCATTCAGACTGTATAAGGTGTTAATAGACCTGAAATCAGATTTTATGTGGCCAGAAAGACTGGACAGCAGGGCATACAGGTGTCGTGCTGAAAAGTGACCGTCTGATTGCCATCCGCCAGAGTGGAATGAAGCCCTTATTTAACATGACTTTCTACTGAGTTATATATAAAATGAAGACATGATCTCTTTTGCAAATTTGCTATGTACCAACAAATCCAGGACTTTTTACCTCTTAAAATATGTTTTAAATGGCCAAAAACAATCCATGAAATGCAGTATTCTGCTTGCCAGACAGTGATTGCAGCCTCTGCTTATTGACTGAAAGGTTATTTCTTTCCTGAAATGAGTTGATTATATTCATTAGGGTTATATTTGACAGATTGCAACTATCCCCCTTTATTATTTCACATATATAACATTATATTTTAATGACATACTGACCAAACCAAAAATGTCCCCGGTTTAAATTTCAGAAATCTGGTCACCACAATGGACATTTGTGTCCAAGTATAAAATGTGATTGGTGCACATTTGCCAGGAGTTTTGTTTTGAAATATTGACTAAATAAGTTGAAACACAGAAGACATTAGGTTTGTTTGTTTGGAACACAAAACATTTTGCCTCCAACCTCCAAGGAAATTTGAAAACAAATGGCTGGCTGAATTTGGGGAAAAAACACACATGGACAAAAACTTTGTAATATCCCAGAAAATGGTCACTTTAATGTTACGTAAGCATGCAGCAAATTTTTTCACTCTAATTTGTTTACTTAATCTAAGCATTAATCTGCCAGCTTTTTGTCCCCAGAAGGCAGGTGAGTTCCCACAGTGACTGATTAATAAGAGCAAACATACACCGGCTTTTATCTTTCTCCCGTTCAGATAGAGTTGTTCACCGTTAAGGCTGGCTTGGTGATCAGCGTTGTTGTGTGTGCATTTGAGTTTGTTTGCACGCTCTGTGCTACATTTTGTAGACTAAGAGTCATTATAGTAGAAAATCTGCCTCTGCCTCTTGATTCCTTTCATCTTTCAAACTTGACTATATCACTTCAAAGACATGGTGCTTCAATCATACTCCATCAGACCACTGAAGGCGTGTTGGGTCTTTGGAAATATACAATTGTACAGAGGGTGGAAAAAGAAAAAGCTGATCCAAACGGTATTGTCTTTTGGAGAGCTGTCTCTTTCTTCAAGTCACACAAAGCAAACTGAATTCCTAACTGTGCCTAGGCGGCTTCAGAGAAACAGCTCTACCTGTGGAGAAGGGCAATACATAGATGTGGATATAGACATGTTAGGGTACACAGTTTAAAGCACATTATTTCTGTAGCTTTTACTGTATTTTTATGCCATTTTATTACTTCCATGCCATACTTTGATTGGTAGTATTAACATAACGTCGCGAGTGTGCGTTGCCCTAGTTTGAATATAGTCTTGTAAAAAGGCAGATGTTGTAGATTGACAAACATGTGGGAGAAATCCATAATAAATTAGACAACTGAGACAGTCTTACAAATATCAGCTACTCCCAGGAAATCAATACGCCTGGTATACAATAACCACCTTGAAGATAGTACATACTTTCGAGGACTTGCTTTTCTCCCACATCATGCGTGTTATCAAAGCCCTGTATAATCTGTCCAACTATGTATATCAAAAAGGTCTTTGCTTTAGAATTTTATTCTATGAGGCATACAGTAAAATAATGTGTTTTTCTGAATCCTTTAAGAAGATCTACTTAACAATAATGAGACAGAAGCTTTGTCTGATCATTGTTAACCTTCTCCCCTCTGTCATCTGCATCCCATCCTTTCTGTCCATCACTGTAATAACTACAATCTGTAATACACTAGTCCTTCCCCTTAGCTACTCTCCTCACACTTTTCTCCCCCCTTTCTTCTTCCCTCCTATCTTCTTTTTCTCTTCTCCTTTTGGTCCTGCACTCCTGAACTTTTCCTCCTTCCTCCCCATCTCCTGCCATCCTCAGCCTCTCTTCACTGGCCTCTTCAAAGCTAAGAGGCCGTCGGCATGACTTCAGTGGAACCACACCGCGATCAGACCTGTCAGCACCTCCATCACATACACACACACGCGCACACATGTCAGCATTTCAGACACACACACACACACACACACACACACACACACAAATGAACATGTCAGCACCTTCAAAACAAACAAACAGGTCCACATGTCATTAGAGATGTCCACATGGCTCACATAAACGCCTGTCAAGAAGGAAGGGAGAAGGGAGCAGAGGAAGGGGGAGGGAGGGAGAAAGAAGAAAGTGAGCAATGAAAGAAGAAGGGATGGGGGGAAGGTGAAGGAGGGAGGTGGAGAGGGACTTGCTGAAACAGTGAGGGAGGGAAGGGAGGAGAGGAAGAGAAGGAGTGAGTCAGATGAGGAGGGATGTGCAAAGGAGGAGAGCTCTAAGGATCACTAGTCACCAGAGGGTTGCTTCGGCCATCGCTGAAGGTATTGTGTGTGTGTGTGTGTGTGTGTGTGTGTGTGTGTGATCACTAAATCACTTCCTCCTGTTCAGCTCTGCGCCTGTTTTTACTGGCACAGCTCCGGCACCTTTTAACATACAAACTACCTGTCATTGCTCTCTGTCCTGCTTTCCTTCACTTCCCTCTAACTCTCCTACATGTTCTGCCATGGTCCTATCCTATGGTCCGCTTGTCATCCCTTCATTATTTTTATCTTTTCTTTCCCTCCTCACTATTTATTCCCCACTCCTACTCGATTTCTTTCAATTCCCGCTGCGATAATCAGTCCATTTTCCTTGTTTCTTCATTCTTCCTAAACTCTTCTTTCCTTCACTCTTATTTTACTCTTATTTACTTCTTGCCCTCATCTTACATTTCCTTTAGTTTTTTTTTCTGTTTTGAACTACATCTGCTCCCAACGTACCATGCATGGTGGGAGAGAGAGAGAATGGGAAAGGGGAGAATATTAGTCATTTGAGAGAAGGAAAGGGAGCTGAAGTGAAGCAGAGGGAATAGCCAAGAGAAAGAGGAAGGCAGGAGGATTTTTGGTAGATGGAGATAATAAAGACCAAAGTGCTACCAGAAAAGCAGACAGAGGAGTGGGAGAAAGCGTGGTTACCAGATACAAGCAGGCAGAGAGAGAGAGAGAGAGAGAGACAGAGAAGAAACAAGAAATGGTCAATAGATAAAAAGCAATAATACAGAGAAAGAGGGGGTGGTAGATTGCAGGGAGAAATAAACTAAATGTAGGAGAGTGGAGTGCACATAACACAATAGAGCAGAGAAAGACAGGGGTTGAGATAGAAAAAAAAGGCAGAGACAGTGTGGGATAGCAGCAAGAGAGAAAGGAGAAGGGAGGCTGAGAAGGAGAGGAGTCTATACTCGGATCAATGGATGGCCTGTCCTCTGCTGTGTCTGCATTTCCTCTGGCTCACACAATAAGGCCCTCTCACTACACTGAGGAGTGTGTGTGTGTGTGTGTGTGTCTTGTGCATGAGTGTAAGGCGGAGAATGTCATTCAGAGAGAAAACAACCCATTGCACTCCGGTGTTTCCTTAATATTAGAGGTCAACGGTCGGTCGTCCAATGGAAATTTTAATCTGGAGCTTCTCACAGGGCTCCATGGATGTGCATCTGATCTGTACAGGGAAGCTTTTATCTCTCTCAGTGTGAATGTCTGTTTTTATCTGCTGAATGTGAGTGTGGAAGTGTGTCTTGTGTGTTAGCCCCACGATACAGACTGCAAACATTGCTTCTTTCCCTTTCACGTCCTGCTCAGGCTCCAGCTCTAACACCACGCTGGACAGGAAAAAGTGAGGATTCAAAACACAACTATGGATAATGGAAATCATTAACCTGTCAATTATTATTCAGATTTATCAACTAATCATTTAGCAATGGAATAAAAAAACTGTGAATAACACCCACAGCAATTCCCCAGAGCCCAAGGGGGTGTCATCGTATTGCATGTTTAGTCTGACCAACAGTCCAAATTGTAAAGATACTGAATCAACAATTGTGCTAATAATTTCAGCACAAATTGACATATAGCTAAATGGATGCATGACAGATGCACAGATGGAGATTAAGGCTTCTACTTTTCAGAGACTGGGCTGTTTCTCAATACCGAGTTCGCCAAGTTCGGACTTCTGTACTTTAAAGCTCGGCAAGTTCAGAACAGCAGCGGACTTGATGACGGCAGGACCCGTTTGCAGGCCGGACCTCACATCTCCGAAAACGTTGTAGCTATTTCTTAAATCAGTTCTGTCTTGAGAAATCAACCACATATTTGGAGTTTAAACAACTATATTCAAAACTACTATATGTGACACAAGAACAGCAGTATTATAAGTTACAGTTGTGAGTTTTCTCCTCTGACATTTCTGCTTTTTGGCGACGAAATGCATTCAGGGATATCTGGCTATCTGAAGTCCACACAAGTCACCACCGATGCAGGCTCGGTAAAACGGGCAGAGCAAGAACACATCCGGGTATTTCACTGTACTTGGCTAGATGCAGACTTTTGAATTAGAACAGTACTTTGGCTGCGACTGATGACGTTTCACAAGTCCACAAGAACACAAGTACAGAAAAGAACGCAGATTGAGAAACAGCATGGGTATAAGAACAAATGCGGGCGCCTACTCATGGCAATTTGGAAGACCAGATGAGCAACTGCAATCCCTGCACATTGTGACAAACACTGGCTGGAGGATGGAGAAGGGTGAATACATTATTAGCAGGAGGAACGCAGCAATTAACTGGTGACTGACTTGTGAGTGATGATCATCCATTACTTCAAAATGTTATCTTATATGTACCCAGTTAGCCTGACAAAGTTCAATAAGATCATGCAAAGTTATTGTTAGAATGAAGTGTTAACTGTGACGTGCTGACCTGCAGAGTAGTTTCAGCAATTACAGTAAACATTCATACCTTTTTTAGGTAACCCTTCATACTGCAGTGGTTAAACAATCACTACTGTTGCTGAAATAATTACTTGGAAATAAATCAGACCATACATCAAGCAAAATCCCTAATATGCTCTCGGTCCGGTTTCTCAGATATGAGCATTTGCTGCTTTTCTGTGTTTTATATCACTCTAAATTGAATATCTTTTGCAGTGTGTGAAATTGGGATGGGTGTTTTTCACTATTGTAGACGAACCAGTGAAATCATTGTAAGATTCATCGATGATAAAATAATTAGTATCAGCACTATGATTATGACTGATCCTTCCAGTTATAATCACAGTGCTGACACTAATTATTAATTATAGGTGTACAGAGGGATTTCTGACACAGTGGAAGACCTTTTGTTCCGAGTCAATAGTCAATACATATGTTTGTCGTTTTCTGAGTTATGTATCATAAAAATGCACTTGATTTGTTGTTGTTGAGCTAAAGGATTAAAATATCTGTATATAATGCTTGAAATATCCCTTAATCACATTATCCTATTATCACATTATGTAATATCAAATTCCCAAAATGAACTTACCAATCAATTTTGTCACAACTTAATGCTGCATATCTCATTACACAGAGCTTAATCTGAAACGTACTGCTCTGCGACTGTTTAACCTCAGCAGGGCCTTTAGCGATTGTACATGGTTGCAGTATTTTTGGAGACAAGTGATTTGCCCAGACAGACAGCAGACTGCTCGCAGGTTGCAAGGGTACAATAACACAAGGCCACGGTGGTGCTTTAGACCTGTACAAGGGTATCAGCTCTCTCAGGGGTGTGTGCATGTGTGTGTCTGAGTGAGAAAGAGAAAGAGAGATAGGGTGAGACAGTGTGTGACGAGGCGTGCGCATGTGTGTCCTCCAGCAGCCATGATGCATTAGTGTAACCTGATCCCTCTCCTCCCCTGTGAGCCCTAACCTTGAGACAGGCAGAGAGATGCAGGTTGCAAAGCCATATTCTGTTAGAAATGAGGCTGTTGGTCTTCATCACTGAATGTGTCTAATATTAGATAACCTGGCCTGTAAAAGTGATACTGTTAGATGTCACTTAGGCTTGTTGCAGTATAAGGATACATGGCTTTTTTGTTGTTTTTTATTGGGGTTTTTGTGGTGTATTTCCAAATTCAGAATAAAGCACATTAGCTGCCTGTTTTCATTCTTGTGTTAATCTTTTGTTAATGATGAGTATTGTTTTAACATTTTCTGATAATACTGCCAATATTATACCTAAGTTCCAGTACCAGATCCAAAATGATCCTTAAATTGATAGCATTGTTTTTTCTACAAAGATTTTCTTTATTTAACAAAAGAATCCAAAGTTCCCAAATGTTGTTTAAACACAAGCAGTTGCACAAGAACTGAGCCTCGAGGAAAACTGGCCAAACTTTTGATTTAAATTAGGAAGTATCTGATCAAAGAATTAGACAACTAGATTACAAATGTGAGCAGATATCTGATGCCAGCTCTGGGTACTTGATAGTTTTTAAACAGTCAGAACCAAACTAAAAAGGAAAAATGTGAGTTTGATACCCAGCCCAGTAGGCTAAATATATAATCCCTAAAAGTAATTTCGCTAACACAAATGCCCCTCATGTCATGTGCCACCTATATTCTAAATATATTCTTCTTATAATCCACGTGATTGGGGTATTTACACATATTATAATTGCCAATATATGCATGACAATCAGCATCATTTAAAGAATGTGTTTAAACAAAGACTACCGATGCAGTACAATCTACTAACTGCACTGCAATGTAAATATATAATATTAAGAATAAAATGGTGTTTTCTCTGTTTATCTTTGGATTTAGTCTCCTGCACTGTTATTAACTATGACCCACTGATTAGCATCAGGAAATCATTTAGTGAAATTCTGTATCAAAGCATGAAATCCTCCTTTTCCTGTCACGCTATAAACCAGATAAAGCATTACAGGGTAAGAGACGTGTCATTACATCCTTTTGCTTCATTGTGAAAAACTGTGTTATGCCTCAGAGTCATTTCTTTCATTAAGGAACCTGGGTCATTATTGGCCCAAGTATAACGAAACCCACAATTGAAATTCTTCATCTCGAATACATTTAATAATAATGGGGTATTATTCCTCATCTTATTCCCCTACATTAAATAATACTATTCCCAGAGCCCATTAAGAAGCTTAATCATCGGGGGCTGAAATACACTGCAGAGAGATAATTACAGTTGATGATATTCACAGATAAGTCACAGATGATCAGATGATTTTCTTCTCCATTTTTATTCTTTTAGTGTTAATTTCTGCAGTTTTTTTCTGCTGCCATCAGGCTCGCGACTCATTGCTATCTGTCTTGGTTAAGGATTTTAAAGTACTGGGAAGCCAGCAGTTGGGAAAAAATGTGTCAGAAGAAGAAAGAGAAGAAGATAAAAAGAGGTGAAAAAAAAGAAAAAAGGTATAAAAATAGACATGTGGGAGGCAGAACAGTAAATCATTTACAGACATACGCAGGGTAAGGTCATCAGGGTTTAAATATTCATTATCGGTGTCAAGACAAAGCTTTTAGATCTTGTGGGATACAGTTTCGCTTCCCTCCGCATTTGATGTTTATGTTTGCTGAATTATGCATCTAAACCGGTGTTATAAATACTCTTCGTTTTCTGTTGTTTCTCTAAGGAGGAGCTCTTGCGCGGGCGGCACTGACACTGCCATAGTACGAGGTTTAAATCCCACCGGACTCACCCAGCTGTAAAAGTGCATGGACTTGGCACTATGAGGCACACTGGGCAAAAAAAACAAACAACATCAGCTGAACAGCAGATCTATTATTGCTGTATGAGATACAGTAGAGACAGGAAATACAACAAAGTGCAGGTTGACATTTACCTCTGAAGGCATTTAGCCGGCACAGTGCACAACCATTAGCTGCTTTAACACTTTAACAGGATATCTGACATTTTGATGTACACATTGTCCAATTTATGGATCAAATGTGTGATCTTCCAGTTCTGGGATGATTTCTCTCTTAAATTTAACATTCATATTTAAGGGGTTTGGGCTCAGAGCTCAGCAAGTAGAGGTTCATTGGCCTGATCACTTCACCATGACTCAGTGATAACAGGTTGTTTCCCAACTGTGGACATTTGCTTTATATTATTTGGTTCATTTTATGAAGGCAAAATAACTGGTTGGCGTTAGGTTTAAATTAATGTTAAGGGATTAACAGTGGGTAACTACATTTCAGATGTACATCTTTGTGTGAGTGCATTTTCACCTGTTACAACTGGCAGTACTACCGTTTCCAGTCTTCTCCCCGAAGCTCGGTACTTGCCCTTTTCCTCACCTCCTCTTTCATTGTCTGCAGTTTTTCATCTGCATTATTCTTTTCCTCCCCGTTCTTCCATTCCCTTGTATCTGTTCATTTATCACCGGCCACATCCACTCTCCCTTCCCATCTCCATCCCCATCTATCTCTCTTTCCTGTTACTTTCCTACTGTCCATCTGTCTCTCCCCCCTCTTTTCCTGTGTCGCTTCCTTTTTCTCTTCCTCCTCCACACTCTTTTCTCTTTTTGTCTCTCTCTTTATTACTTTCTCCCTTTCCACTCTCTGCTGGGTGTCCTGTTCCCTCTCTCTCTCTCTCTCTCTCTCTCTCTCTCTCTCTCTGTCGTTCTGGGAGTAGCAGACCTCCTGACGGCTTTGTATTGATCCTCCCATCTCCCTATCTTGCTATCTCTTTCTCCTGCTCTCTCTCTTTTCTGTGTTGTGCACACACACACACACACACACACACACATACTTATATACATGCATTAGGGTGACAAGATAAAAGGGTTGGTATGCCCCAAGGCAAAGCCAGCTAAACACGAGACCAGAGGCTCTCAGCCTCTGGTACATGTATCAAAAACAGAAACACTTAACAAACCCAAGGCAGTGAAAACATCCCAATATCTCTGACAGGAACTGTCCAAAATTACCATTATTTACAAGCTCTTTTTATCTGAAAGTCAAGCTCCTCGTGAAATAACATGAATCTTGTACAATCACTGTGGTCGAAACATTCTTCAGCAGTTGCCTCAGAAAGCTTGAGGCAACCAGCACGCTCTAGTCTCTGTGAAGAAAAATTTCCGGATAATAACGCTATTTATAATCTTCGCCTTGGGGGGAGGGGTCCTTGAATCTAACTGGAAGAAGTTCCTTGTTTTTCTGTAAAAGACTATTCAAGCAAAGCTGTCATAAGAGTTTTTGTTTAGGGGACAGTCTGTAACACACATGTAAATAAACTGAAAATGAGAAAAGCGGAAAGTTGCGACTCGGGTCTGTATTTGATCAGCTGCATTTTTGAAGGGGGATAAAGGCACACAACTATCACAACGAGAATAAAATTACACAGGGACACACTGTATCATTCATGTTGGGCATCACAATGCCAAGCAATTATCATTAAGTCGCAAAGCCACATGAGCTTCGAGGTTGTAGACACTCAACTCGTGTGCAGCATCTACAGGCAAGGAAAGCAATAACCGCTGCAATTAAGACACTTGCGCCAGCTGCAGGCAAGGTGTTAAAACAGTTTTCCTTATTTCAAAGCTGCTCTTTTTTGCTTTACCATTTTACATCTAAAACTTAGAGTTCGTCAACTAGAGTATATATTTTTTTCTGAATTCTGTTCAGAGTGCCATCACTATTTTTACTTCACTCCTACATATTAATGCCTTGTGTTTCTGTATCTCTTTTTTCTTATCTTTCACCTTTCAAATCCACTGTTAGGCTACATTTTTTAAATTTATTTTAGTTACTTTTTTTTTCTTGCACTTGAAGACAATGAGAAAAGATGCACTGAGCAGAATTAATGAAATATTCTGACATATGAAACCAAAACCAATTCTGTGAATGTGTTTCAACAAAACTGCCTCTTAAAATCAGTTTGCAAGCTTGTCTCTTTCCAGCTGGTATTCTCAGAATTTAGAGTATGATGCTTTTGTTAAAAGCACCTTTCAGCAGAGTAACTGCATACATTTCAGAAGGGAATACAACCCCTAACCAATGGCGATGTAAGTGCCATGCCCCGTCCATTCCGCCCAAAAGCTAACAAGAGGTTGTTAGGAATCGATACCTGGCATGAAAAACGATGTGACTTCAGCTACTGTGGCCACATCAATCACGCTATTACCATTAGCTCATCTCTCGACACCAACTTAGACTTCTCTCTCCCGCCCCTCCAACCCTCTCTCCATTCTATGTCACAGTTGTCCCTCTCCTCCTCCAGTTCTCTCCCTCTCTCCCCCGCCAACTCAGCGGATGCCCCTTGTCACAGCTCCTATTTCAGCCTTCTGAAGTTTCCTAATTGATCGCAATTAGAGCCGCAAAGGGGTGGCGGATGGAGGGGGGTAGACAAACGGAGATGGGGAGAGAGAGTGTATGTGCATGTGTGTGTGAGACACACAGAAAGAAAGAGAGAGAGAGAGCCAGAGAGAGAGATTAAAATCAATGAGCCTGTTTTGAGAGTGGTTATATTAGTAACTGGACTACAATTGACCACAGACTGCTGGGTAATAACACAAGGGGGTGGGGGCAGCAAAGAGACAGACAATGAGAGACAGCGAGTCACAGGAAGATGGAAATGGAGAACAGACAACTGATGAGAGTTAAGTGACATTGAATGAAAGACATTAAAAGAGGCGGTGAGAAGTAGACACAAAAAGAAACAGGGGTATTTTTGACTCGGCCAATTAGCTTTAGAGATGTAATAAAGCCGCAGAAATATACATATTTTAACTTTGTCAAAAAGGAAGAATACCTCTTTAAAATGTATTTTAAAGTTAAGACTTAATGTCTTATGACATACTGTTTGTTAAACCTGTATGTGGACAGATATCTAAAAACAGCATTTTGTGATTATAGGGTGACAACAGGCTTTGGTTTTTGTCTTCATATTGGCACAATGGTACCAAACCTGGCAACCCAATGTGACGAAAAGACTTTGGGATGTCGCTGCACCCACCTGGAGGCAAAAACTTGACTTCCCCTCTTTGCATGTTGTGAAGCACTTATGATTCTTTAGAGTGGAAAAAGATTAAGAAAAAAAACTCTCAATAAGAGATACATTAAAAAGGGTGGAAGGACACGCAGGGAGATAACAGAGATAAGGATAAGTTGAGATAAAATCACAAGAGGCAGAGCGATTTTTGTGAGGAATGTAGTAGCCAAGAGTGAGATTGAGAGCAAAGGATTTGTAATAGAGAGATAGAGAGGCAGAATGACAAAGAGGAAGACTAACAATGGTGCCAAAGCCTCTTCCATCCTCCTTGCAAACGTCCCTGATCCCCTTTTTTCTCTCATTTAAATTCCTCTCCATTGTCATTGCAATCCAGGCCTAACCCCCCACCGCCTGGCAAATACACACACACACACACACACACACACACAAACACTCACGGACATTAGAGCGCACATGCATTGACCTCCAGCAGCAACCAGGGCCATCCCCAGAAGCCGGGCTCACACATCTTTGCTAATCCCTATCAATGGGCACACACACGCTCACAATGTTTGCTGGAAAGATAGGCTCAAGTTTCCCCAGACTGCAGATGTCAATGTGACCCTAGCCATGCTAACATGGGTGTGGAATAGCAAGCAGCTTGTCACCAAGCATCCAGTGTCTTGTCAGCAACACAAGGCCGACCAGGCTAGCCCAGCGCTCACTCGGGCCTTGTCAACATGTATAGTCAATATAGCCAGCCTTAATTCTATTCCTTGCCGTTCCATTCCCTGCTCAACAGTGCTTAAGACCACTGTATACTGGCTTGTCAAAATGGCATCTTACAGAGCAGACATACTGCTCTCAGTAGCGCTAGCCTGTAATGTCTTCAGAGCTGTCTAACAGCAGCAACAGGGCTAGAAAATAACATCTTGTCAGCATGGTTAGAAGACGTCTGGGTTAATACAATTCCTTGGCTTATTCCCCTTGTCAGCAATTCTTGGTCACAGAGATGGCAACCGGTGCTGATGTTAATATTGCCTTGTCAATGTGAATAGGCTACATCTGGACTGTCAACAAAGCCCTGGAATCATGCGAGAGAGAGAGAGAGTGAGACTAAAATGATGCCTTGTCTGCACGGTCAGGACAACACTGGTGTTGTATTATCCCTTGCCTTATCGCTCCCATGTCAACAACGTTAGTTCAGAGATGCTAACCAGTGACATTCATACTGATGCCTTGCCTTAGTCTGAACTATCACAGGGAAAAACACGTCCAGCCCACCTCTGGAACACTACATACTATGTCTTTCAAAAAAACTAAATATTTCATAATGATACACTTAGAATAATTTAACTCTATGTAATGATTTGCTTACTCTGCAGGCTCCTTCATCTCTTTTTCTTTCAAAAGTGTTAAAAACTGAAAGGATCACAGCAAAATCTCCCTCGTCCGACGACAACTGTTAAACAATTAGGAGATGCTGCAGGATAAATGAAAGCTTATCAGATATTACAAAAAGGAACAAAAACACATACTGACATAATGAGTGAACTTGGAAGAGCTCTCAGGTAATTCGGCCTCTATTAGGTTCAGAACAGTGTTAGTTAACACACACATACTTGTCAGGAGAGATGAGAGAAACCGGAGGCACACACGCACACCCAGATACAAAACGTGTCATGGTTTTAAAAACGAAAAGTCAATGTTAAAGTCAATTTGCTCCAAACTGTAAAATAAACCTGGCACTGGTACAGGGTACATTGTAGACAAATTAATGTCGATATGTTCTAAAATAACCCCTGTGTGTGTGTGTGTGTGTGTGTGTGTGTGTGCGCACGCGCGTGTGTGCGCGTGTGTGTAAAGGGGTTTCTTGCGACAAGGCGACCCCGAGGGATCAAAACACACAGTCTCACATTACTTACGACCCCCCACACACACAGGCAGGAGATGTATGCGCTTGTACATGTGTAGATGACACGGTGGTGTCTACAAAGTCACTTGCCGGCCTGCATGCCAACGGGACTGACTGCGGTAGTCAGAAAGGTTGTCATCGTCACGGACCATCTCGCATGTACACCACTTCACGTAGGCATTTTTGAACTCACCATGGATACGTATGGGGTTAAATCTGTGTATGTGGACTAGTCATTTCAGTTAGTCACACTGATCTCTACACTCCAGTAAGAGTCGAGTAGGCTGAATGAGGTGACAGGTTTTGTTTTGTTTGTGTTCAGTTCAGAGCTGCAAAACCACTCAGCATTGTGGCCAAGTTAAAAATATCAAATCAAATGCATTCAGAGGAAGAAATGTTAAGAAACCCAGCTCTTATATGCAGATTTCTTTGGCAGTGTGTTGTCTCCACTCCACCTCAGAAAGCTTCACACAGAAAGTGAGGACGAACATAGCTTTGATTTTACCCATAGTGTCCTCTTCACAGAGAGGAGCTAATGCTACCAAGAGTAATGCTCAAATAAATAACACGAGTCTGATGAAGAGGGCTCCACAATACTATGAATATATGTTTCCCATAACAGTATCACCACACAGGACACTACAATATCTCTGCAACAAAAAAAAAAAAAAACGCCACCTTGGCAGCTAGTGAAACACTCCACTTATTTACAATGCAGTTGCATTTGTTTTGGATAACATCTCTGTGAGACCATAAAGCATAAAATCTAACTTCACATTTAAACCATGCAAAAGTCATGCCCTCTATCATGTTAATACTTTCACTAGACCACCCCATATGATCTGAAGAAAATATATTGCTTTGGATAGCCTTGCCTCTGACTGAATTAGCTTAATACAAATGCAAATAACAATAATGACCTTTGAATGCTCATTCTCAGTGTGTTTCAGTTTTGTTACTTTTCCAGCAAAGTAATGAAACATAAAATGTGGAGAAAGATGTACTGTCTATCTTCTCGTTGCAGTTGTGAACCTGCAAATTCTTCCCACACGCTTACGCCAATCCACTTGTAAATCAGAGCTATAAAAATTTGTGACAATGTTAAAACACATGGTTAGGTACTAAATAAGGATGAAGTGGACTATGCAAGAAGACTTAAAGGTCAATATAACCACTAAGTCACTGTACCTCTAAAATCAAAACAACCCTGCTCAAAGCAAACTAAAATATACTATTCACATTTATTCTGCAATGCCATCATAACAGATGTGAGACTAATGGATTATGTATCTTGACTGGAGTAATCTCACATTTATCTACACTCCCATTAACATCCTTACCTGTAACAGACAGACAG
Organism: Micropterus salmoides; assembly: GCF_014851395.1. NCBI lineage: Eukaryota > Metazoa > Chordata > Actinopteri > Centrarchiformes > Centrarchidae > Micropterus > Micropterus salmoides. The sequence continues at coordinate 22,789,094 of NW_024041151.1, read as the reverse complement.
ACCCTCAGCTCTCCTGAGTCTTCCCTCCTTTCAAACCATTTAATGTGTCTTGTGTTTCTGAATTTCACTTCCTTGTTTATCGTGATTATGCAACACGGCGTGTGCCTCGCTGCAAGCCAACCGTCCCGATGGGAAGAATAAAATCTTGAACTTGAACTCAATTACAGTTTTGGCGAAAACAGAATCCCGGAGTAATTACACTGCATTACACCGGGCTGTCAGCCGTAGCCTAAAGCTACTGCGGGCTCGTGTCCTCGGTTCAAATCCCCAGACTGGCATGGGGGAAATCTGGCTGGGGAAAGCAAATGAGTAATGCTCTCCCCTCCCTCATCCACTATAGTCAAGTTGCCCTTAAGCAAAGCCCTTAACCCCCAATTTCTCTGGTGCAGCTGCTGAGTGAGCAACAATTTGCATTTGCTAATTCTGCATGCAAATATCGCTCAGGCATAAAAATAAGTCTGTCAACATCGGATGCAGACTTTTCTTTTTCACTTTAAATGAGTGGCATTAAAATTTAGCTTAACTAATAAAAGTGTGTATACATACTATTAGTGTTCAAAGCATTGCGGCAGGAATGGACTTCCCTGTATGTAATCTTATAGTCCTGAGCTGTCAGTATGAATGCATGGCAGCGGCCTGCCTGGAATCTGAATATCTATCTACGTGTGTGTCCACTCCGTCTGTGCATTTCCTATACCAGTGTGTGTGTGCTTGAGTGTCTGCGGGCGCCTGTGTGACGGTGTGTAATGTCTGCATGCCCACATTTCTAAAGTTTCTGTATTGGACCGTCAACACGTGTATGTCGCTGGCATTTCTGGACAGAGGAACCCTATCTGCCTCCAGGGAGTCCTTTCAACGCCCGCCACCACACACACACAAACACACGTTGCACATCCGACTGCTGACAAGCGTACATCACCACGGCAACCAGATACAGCCGAAGACATGCTAGCAGACACCACCATACTGGCAGGCCAGAGGTTCTCAACGTGAGGTTTTAGACAGCTGCTGCATACGGATTTTCCTACAATATTCTTTAAAACAAATGCAACAACTAAAAGCAGCTTCTCATGAATCCTAGCCCTGATTCAAGAGACCCAAAACCTCATATACAGCCTTGTTCTCACATATGCTAAACAGGTTCACGGTGTTTCTGTGGCTTTTCACACATGTGGCTCCCATTGTTCATTTGATCACGGCACTGAAACCATTTTCAAAATGGTGTGAGGGACATTTCATGTGATGCTAGAACACACTTACAAGATGATGCCAATTCACCGCTTAGATGGTTGAGCAGGACAACAAAGAACAAGAGCAGGGTTTTTTGGTCTATTTATAAGGAAAATGAAATGAGTTTCACGGACCCCTGACTCATGAAACTTACTCAGCACAAATAACAAAAGCAGCACATAAAGCCTAAACTCGACTGGACAAGACATTGAAAAGCAAGAAAACAATTGAGTTGCAGTGTGTCCAAACCGGAGCAAAGACATGTACAGTATATCCCACTGAAAACAACTAAACTTACCTTGGACAGGACGAAACGACGGCACGATCCTCCTCTTCACCCTGTCAAAAACAAGCCAGAGTTAGTCCACAGAGAGTGTGCATTGAAGGATTTGAGCTTATCATTTACTATTTTCTTCTTTCACCTCTCTTTATCTCACCTATTCATTTTATTTTGTTATGGTGTTCATTTAATCAGGCAAAATTTAAACATATATGTGAAAAGTCAAAATCAAAACATATGCACATAGGTAGTCTAGTGAAGTCTTCACTGAAATCTTCTCTGTGCATTCATTTCTCCCCTCCCTCTGCCGCTCCTTCCATCCATCTGGTTTCCATTCTCCCCTCCTGCCCATCAGTCTGCAGCCAGGGACAGGTGAGCCCATTACACGCTTCTCACACTGTCTACTACACACACTCATATGTACACACACAAAACCACTCTCGCTCTACTTCATGGTAACTTAGCGTGCCACGCACATCAGCCAAATCTCCCGTGCTGTAAAACGGCTGTTACCACAGCCACGTCACGCTGCTGATGAAGTGGTCTAGTGTCGAATATAAAAGCTGCAACAAACTCAATACTGGAGAATAGAATAGAAGACAGTAGGTAGAACAGAAGGAAATCTAATTGGACTTTTGAGCTTGGAAAGCGAAGAATCTAATTCGCATAATTCAAAATTTTGAGTGTAACTAACTCAGTTTAATAAAGTACAGTTAAATCCTAATGTGACAGCATCAGAAAAAAGGAGTTCCATTTTAGTCAGTCTCAGTGACTTACATTGAGTTGATGACTTAAAATGCACCAGGAGAACAAGCATGGCTCAAAGTGTTCCAACTGTAAGGAAGCTATTGAACCAGTGCGAGTCAGTGTGCAGTCAAACAGAATTCACTGCACATATATAGGTTCTCTACAGCATTACCACAAAATGACAGTAATATTATATCTGGATTTAGAGGGCTGTTGATCAATAAGAGTGAGTCAACATTTACCTCTCCAGGCACTGAAATTTTAGATGTCACCCGTACCTTTACAGTCCAACTTAACTATAGAGACAGTCAGTCAGTTATGATTGCTGTGTTCCCTTAGAAAATGACAATATAAACCACTAAAAACACATATATACCGCAGCTGTTAATTGGGTTGTAGTACGGCATAGTTTTCAGTGCTTGAGATACAAAAGTGCATCTCCTGAACTGACTCAACCTTCACAGTATACATGGAACTTCTGTCTTTCAAAATAAAATTAGAAAAAGTATTCCTCATTTAATTATTCGCGATAGAATGACATTTTCTGAACTTATGTGGGAAAAAAAGAGGGTTTCTTGGCCCTCTAAAGCTTTCATGGTTTGGAGCCAACAAGAAAACGATTATGTACTCTTAAAAGTGATGATCAGTGCACTGGCAGAAAACTCATCCCACCGTATTAACTACAGCACGAGCATTAAAAGTCAGAGAGGTTATACATAGTTTTCCTTAATATAGATAAGAGGAAAAACATGTGTACGTGTTAACGTGTAAATCCTGTTATAATTACAGCAGTCAATTGCTTAATAATCCTGTTTTGGCCAGGATCCCTTTGTGCAGCAAGATAAAAGCCTGAATTGCACAGGATATTTAAAAGTGTTTCAGTACTATCTTGCCATTTAATGGTGTCTGAGTCCAGTGAAAAGAGTCTTCAAATATCACCTCCCCTTACATCTTCTACCACACTATGAATCTGGCCTGAGAATCACACTTAGAGATTTTGCTAGTTTTCTGTTTCATTGCTGTTTTTTATGTAGAGTCAAGGCAGCCCATCTCAGTTTCTCTAGAGGCATCAGTGGCTGAAAGGCTATTTATTTATTTGCAGAAACCGTGCATGCCTGCCTGCTTGGCTGTTTGGCTGGAGGAGAGAGAGAGAGAGTCGTAGAGATATACTGAAAGCTGCCGTACAGCAAAACAGCAGAACGTGCTATCATGTGAAACATCACCTTTTAGATGCTCTCCCGCTCCCTCTTCTTGTTTGTTCCTCCTCTTTCTGCCTCTCTCCTCGTCTCAGGCTCCCTTGTTCTTTTTGTCTCTTTGCCTTACTCTGTCTGTGCCTCTTAACACACACACACACACACACACACACACACACACACACACACATTTTCTCTCGTTTTCTCCTTCTTCCAGACCTTGACACCAGCTGTACTTTTCCAATTCAGCAGTTCCTCAACTCTCCAGATGACACGACGCCATTTCACACCAGCTAAGAACACACAAATAAAAACAACAAAAGAACCCCAAAAACAAAACCAAGCAAATCAGCAAAAACAAATCCCACAGGCCTCTGCGCAGTTCCAGATAGGGAGCTCGACAGTATTAGCGGGCCAGGCTACAATTATTTATGCAGAGAGCCAAAGCGTGATTATGCAAGAAAGAAAGAGAGAATGAGAGGGGAGCTAAATATACAGTAGCTACTACAGAGAGGAAGTCAACTAGATGAGATGTGAATGTGAACAATGAGAGAAGACTCTCAGAGATAATTGCACACTCAGCATGTGTCTTTTCAACAGCCCCATTACAAAAGATCACCCCAATTCCATAGCCACAGATATCCAATCCCCACACTTTTTACTTGTTATTACACTATAGCATCGCTGCATGGGTGGATTTTCACTTTAGTGGGCAGCCAAATCCTGGTAAAATCTCAAAATCATGGCCGTCGATCCAGACATGAGTTTAACATCAAAATACATTCCCTCAGAGACTGGGACTAGGAAAATGACTCAAAATGTTGTCAAACGATTAAAAAATGTTGGCTAAGCCACGTCATGCTATGCTTGGCTCAAAGCCTGCATCTCCACCTTTTTGATCTTGGACCAGCTAATGCTAAACCAGGCAACCCGGAGGGCCTTTTAATTTGCAATGCAAAAGAAAGCTGTCGTGCGTCTTGTGTCTGGACACTGGATTACTTTCGTATCTGTTTTACAATATAAGCAAATGTATTGAAACTAAATGCTAATTAAAGGGATATTTTAATTACTAGGCTATATCCTACTGTGTTTGTTATCAAGTTTGCTCAGTAACAGCGACAGTAGGTGGCAGTTTGCCATGTCTACTGGCCATACACAAAGCACTTTACAAACAGATGTCTGCACAGCTTTGTGATTTTTTTTTTTCAGGGATAAAAGATTACAGCAAGAGATGGGGTGTTCACAGCAGCCACCAGCCCAAAGCTGGGATTGCATTTATTCATTTGTCTGCTCTCTTAGTCAGTCACTTCAGAACCAACACGCTTTTAGGGATAAGGCCAAATTGTAGTTTTCCACATCATCTCGTCTTAATTTCTCCCATATGAGGGAAAAACACGCTATCGCACTAGTATCATATATACCTTGATTAAGGTCTAACAGAATTGTTTCTGATTCCACACAGGGACACGCATGCACTCATTTCATCCTCAACCATTCACACATTTGTTTAGCTTTTGCTTCTAAAATCTAGGGCAGCCGCTGGATGAGCAAACTTTGGAGTATAAAACATCACCTTGCACAAACAACCTAAAAATAAAGACAAAAAATGAAAAGGTTACTCCAGTGGAGGTACCACTATAAATCAATGGGCTAAAATGAGTTCTAGGAGCCACTGAACTGCACACTGCACAAAATCTAATGTGAATCCAGCCAACAGTCCCCCAATTCTCCCCGTTTGCTCTGTTTCCCTGCCTGTTCTGTCAAAGCCAGGGCTATTATTAGCAAGCAAGGGGATCAGGTTAAGAAGATGAAGGCTAAAAGAGCATGGAGCGACATGGAATCTAACTATGGGCATAGTGGGGGTTAATCCCACAAACAACATGTTAGCCTGCCAATTTATTTGCAGAATACGTTTACCAACCAAGTGAGTGGTAGAAATGTCAAGAAGCTAAATTAATTACATGCGTCACAGCACAGCATGAATCTAATGGAAGAAGAATGTAAAAGTGCAGTTTCGTTTGTTGTAAAATTGCTATTTTGTTTGTATGTCACATTTCTTTCTTTAATCTGATTAAAGAGAATATAATGGTGTGGTAATGATGCTGACTTCTAAGAGAGAACAAAGAGAAAAAAGTAGAGAGATGCTAAGAGGGAGCAGGGAAAGGTGAGATGGGAATCAGGTAAATTAAAGTGGCAAAGCTTCAATAAGCATAGTATTATTAGCAGATGTCTACCTTCAAATACCATCTAGACAGGGGCTGAACCACCATCTGTAAAGTCGCAACAGCAACTGAAGAGGCGCACAGCCGATCTCCAGTTTACAATTAAGAAATAAAAACCTGATGATCGTCTGTCTTTGAGCAATACTGGCAGTGATTTGGTGCGGACAGAACAATGAGGGGCACATTTTGAGTCACCCTCACAATTTCAAAAAGAAAAAGTGACAACAAACATGAAACTAAATAATATGGTGGAAATGATGAAAGCAAATGTGAAGGTGAGAAAAAAAGACAAGAGGATTGCGCGGTTAGGGTGTCAGAGGTTAAGAGAGCAAACTGGAGGCAGAGAGTTTAGACTGTAAGCCTCATAATCTGCTTCATAACTGTCATCTGACATCATTGCAGCAGATGCTTTATCTTGGATCCAGTTCTCTCTGCCTATTCTAATGAAATGGGTGGGGGTCTCTCTGTCATACTGTAATATGATGAAAACAGAGGAAGGAGGAAAAAGACAGAGCAAGTTGTATTCCACTACATAAAGAGGGAGAGAGCAGGGCTCTCAGATATATACCATGAACAGAGAAAGGAATAGGTAGACGAAAATAGGTATGTGTGTGAGAGTGTGTACATGTGTCAGCAAAGCAGTTTGTATATAGCTTTTAAAAAGTGACACTGCCTAGTTTCTTATGTAATGCACCATAAAGTGAATATAATGTTATTTTTATGTTTATGGGCACATGTGCTTTGCATACATTTGAAGGTTTGCCTATCTTACAGTGTTACAAACTGCGCAATGACTGAACCACCTCTCATTAAGTTGTTAAAATGGGGGGAAATGAGCAGGCTGAGAGGTAAGATGAAGAAGTTTCAAGTGACAATTTGTAACATTTTCATATGTGCAAATCCTCCACGGGCAACTGGTACAGCATAGTTAATCAGGAGGTCAGACAGTCCTGATCTAGGCCGTGTTCAGACTGTAGGCCAAAGTGATCCAAATCAGATTTTTTTGCACATATGTGAACATCGTCATTTTTGTCAACAGCCCGTGTCACATGGAATCTGATCTTTTCCAGTTCGGATTTGGGCCACTTTCATGTGGTCCAAATCAGATAAAAGTCCAAATTTTTGAAATGCGACCACAGTCTGGACAATCAGATCGAAATTTATTCAGCTGTGACGTTCACAGTTCTGCTCTAGACTCCGACTCAGCATCCAAACACCTCTGTACAGAAGTAGCAGCCACCTCCATGTTCACTCCTGTACGACAGCGTGCTGCATGTGACATCGTATTATTCTTTTGCACATGTGGGTCACTTTCAGGCTGTGCCCAGTTCACTCTGGAGTCTGATATGGGCCATTATTTATAAAAGAATGTGAACGTCACCAAAAAAATCTATTTGTGAGATTGAAAATACAGGGGAAAGGACAGTAGGAATGGTTAGACTGTATACCTGCAAGTGTTTGTATTCTCACCTTTATATGCCACAAAGAATAACAAAACACAGTCATAGTCATCTGTAAAAAAATAAAAAAAAAAAGGCCTTATAACAAGTGAGCCCTGTGCACTGAATTACATTAATAGTCAATACCCAGTGGGAGCACTCAGGGCCAGTTCAGGGAGTGTTCTTATAGAGCAGCAAAAGGTGATGACAAATGGTTTTGTCTTACAATATTCCCCTAATTACACTGAGTAAATAATGGCATGTTATATAAATTAAAAGAAGAAAAAAACTGAACGGTCTAGACCTGCTCTACATGAAACGTGCCCTGACATTCTTCTCTTATGATTTGGCGCTATATAATTTTTTGATTTATTATTTATTTATTTATTACAGTCCCCTTGCCAGATGTTATTAGCATCCTAAAATAGTAAACTGTTCTAATACAATACATTATACAACTGACAAAAGGTAAAAATTACACTGTGTTACAAATCACAAATAATCGAGTAAACAATAAAATTTAATTCAATATAAACTTGTTATTGTGGTGTCCGAACAATAATGCTGCGGATGTGTTGAGAAGAAATCCGCTTGACACTGTTCTTGATCATAAAAGTTTATTACATCAAGGAGTTCAGCATCAATTACAAGCTCTGCAGCAGCTTGGAGAGTGACCCAGCCGGATGACCACTCTGTCTCTCTGTAC